>NC_086326.1:76673886-77339720 GCF_036172605.1 Pelobates fuscus | reverse complement strand
GGAGGAAAGTACACTATGGGAGGGGAGGGGAGGGGGAGGAAAGTACACTATGGGAGGGGAGGGGAGGGGGAGGAAAGTACACGAGGGGAGGGGAGGGGAGGGGGAGGAAAGTACACGAGGGGAGGGGAGGGGAGGGGGAGGAAAGTACACTATGGGAGGGGAGGGGGAGGAAAGTACACTATGGGAGGGGAGGGGGAGGAAAGTACACTATGGGAGGGGAGGGGAGGAAAGTACACTATGGGAGGGGAGGGGGAGGAAAGTACACTATGGGAGGGGAGGGGGGGGAAGTACACTATGGGAGGGGAGGGGGGGAAGTACACTATGGGAGGGGAGGGGGAGGAAAGTATACTATGGGAGGGGAGGGGGGGGAAATACTATGGGAGGGGAGGGGGGAAGAATACTATGGGAGGGGAGGGGGGGGAAATACTATGGGAGGGGAGGGGGGAAGAATACTATGGGAGGGGAGGGGGGAAGAATACTATGGGAGGGGAGGGGGGAAGAATACTATGGGAGGGGGGAATACTATGGGAGGGGGGAGAATACTATGGAAAGGGGGGGACACTATGGGATGAGGGGGGGAACACTATGGGATGAGGGGGGAATACTATGGGAGGGGGGGAAATTTCCTGGAATTTCTTTCTAAAAATGAGGTGCGTGTTATACGCCGGTGCGTGTTATACGCCGATAAATACGGTATTTGATTTTATTAATTATAATTTGAGGGACCTGCCTGACAATCCAGGCAGACAGTCCAGAGAATATAATTGACAAGCCCTATCTTTATCCCCTTAACTTTCCAAAACACCATAAAACCTTTACATGGGGGGTATTGTTATACTCGCAAGACTTCGCAGAACACAAATATATGAGTGTTTAAAAAGTAAACCTTATCACAACGATAATATCACCAGTAAAAGTGCAGTTTTTGTTTACAAAAAATGCAATAAACTAATAAAAACGCTAACTTTGGCCAGCGTTTGTGACTAAGTGGCTACTACAAAAGACTGGAAATACCCCCATTTTGAATACCCTGGGTTGTCTACTTTTACAAATGGTATGCCATGATGGGGTTAATTTTCATTCCTGGGCTGCCATACAGTCTCAAAGGCAACATAGGCCCAGCAGACCAATCTGGCAAATTTCAATGTGCAAACATGAGAAAGGTGAAAGCCCTACATTTGACTCTGTAAGTTTGCAAAAACCCATAAAACCTGTATGTTAGGGGCACTGTTGTACTCTGGAGATGTTACTGAACCTTTGTCAGTAACACATAACAGAAATTGAAAATCGATGCCTAAAGTACAATGTGAGAGGAAAAATAACAAACAAATGACTACCCAAAAGTTTGACAAAGACTAGTGGTAGAATTAGTACATGGAAAGTGTTTAAATACCACCATTTGGAATACCCTAGGGTGTCTACTTTTCTAAAATATATGGTTTGATGGGGTTAAATTGCCGGCTTCAAAAATGCCCCAAATATGACATGAGTGCATGATGACCATGTGTTAAAATTCCAAGTTGGAAAACTGGAATGCGCACCCTCCAAATAAGGTCTTTTAGCCCCTAGAGAACCCAACACACCTATACATGGGTGGTATCACTGTACTCTGGAGATGCTGCTGAACACATATTGGGGTGTTCTTTGGCAGTAACCCTTAAAGTTCTCAGTACATGTATTCTTAAATTGCTGTGTGTGTCAAAAAAATCACAAATTATTTATTTATTTATTTTAAATTTGGTGGTAAAATGGTTGCATGAAAAGAGTCAAAATACCCCAAGTTTAATACCTTAGGTCAGTGATGGCAAACCTTTTTGAGCCCGAGTGCCCAAACCGCAATACATGCCAACTTTTTTTTCCTTAAAGTGCCAACACGGCAATTGTGTGTGTGGGGGGGGGTCGCTGTGTGTGTGTGTGGGGGGGGTGTGCTGTGTGTGTGTGGGGGGGTGTTGTGTGTGTGTGTGTGTGTGTAGGGGGGTGCTGTGGGGGGTGCTGTGTTTGTGAGAGGGGTGCTGTATGTGTGTGTGTATGAGGGGTGCTGTGTGGGGGGTAGGGGTGCTGTGTGGGGGGTAGGGGTGCTGTGTAGGGGTGCTGTGTGGGGGTAGGGGTGCTGTGTGGGGGGTAGGGGTGCTGGGCGGGGGTAAGGGTGCTGTGACGAGGTAGGGGTACTGCTGGGGGGGTAGGGGTACTGTGGGGGGGGTAGGGGTACTGCCATGGTAACGCTCGGCAACGCTCCACACAGCATCGCGCGGGAGGACAGGGAAGCTGATTCACAGATCCCTCCCCCTGCCTCCCGACCCGGAAGCAGAGTAGGCGCCTGCCGTTTCGGGCATGCAGGTGCCTACTCTGCATTAATGGTGGACCTATGGCCGCGTGCCAACAGAAAGGGCCCCGCGTGCCACAGGTTCGCCATCACTGCCTTAGGTTGTCTTCTTTTAAAAAAAATATAAATCGGTGTTACATAGTAACTTTTGTTAATTTTGAAAAACAAAAAAAATGGTTTGGAAATAGCAAAGTGCTACTTGTACTTATTGCCCTATAACTTTCCAAAAAGTTTTTAATTTTGAATTTAAAAAGTCCACTAAGTGGCGACTTCCTTGGGATTATATATCTAATAAATATATCCAAAGAGGCCTGAACATGCATGAGTGTACCCAGAGCATCAATGAATGAGGATTTTATTCTAGAATTGGGTTAGTTGATGTTGCTATGTTTTTCTTTCTTTCTTTTTTTTTTTCCCTTCTTTTTTTTTTCCCCGTTCGCTTCTGCAGTACTCCTGACTGCAAAACACACACCCGTCAATAGTATGTGTAGTAGATCGAGGAAGTGAGGAGCTGTCACTATCACAGCAGTGACAGTTATGCTTTAAGCTTAGCCAGGTAATAAAACCGGTATTTTTAAGTGGGTGGCCATTGTCTGATGACAGTGCTGCTCTGTCATCTGTCCATTGGCTTTGAATCAAAAGGATTACAACTACATGATTCAGAGTGTGTGGTGTCACTTGGTGTGGTTCTTAATCATGGACTACGTATTAACCATTTTAAAGAGAACTGCTGTCATTATTATTATTATTATTGTTATGTGTACTTATCCCTTATTTTTAACAAATAATATATTTGTGAGGTGTGAAATATAAGCAAATGATGAAAGCCACACTTCTTTACCCTGCAATGTCTTATTGGCTCCCTTTAAATCACTTGGCTTTGCACGTGATGGTCAACATACATATAGAGAAGAAATAAAACTTTTTTTTTTCTCTTGTGTAGCAAGGCATTATCTGCATGTGCCTGAAATGGATTGTGAGGTCATATATGGTATTTAAGTGAGAAGAGAAATAAATGGGACATCACATCAAATTATATTACAATGATTTCACAACTACCATCATCCTAATAAAGTTTCTACGTTTTCATAATATACCTAAATATTCACTGCTACTAATAAATGTGTTGGTTATGGTGCTTGGTGCATTTAAATAGCATTTAAATAGCCAATGTTAGTGAAATTAATGCACTGACCAAAACAGCGCAACAGGCTAATGGAGATTTGTCAAAGTATTATTTTCTAACAAGGGAGCTATAGTGCTAAAAGTTGGGCAATCGCCATGTACAGCACAAAGGAATGTGATGGCGCTATATAAATAATAATAATGTAAACCAGTGGAACCATCAGTCTACTACTACAGATTACTCCTGCCTTTAAAAAAAAAAAAAAATTCACCACTTTTTACAACAGAACATGTTGATAAATCTCCCCCACTGCTTCTCAAACAGGCCTGTGTTGTATGTACCTCACTCCAGAAGCTCCACATTGATAATATTCTAGAAAGACTTCTTTGTATTCCACGTTGAAGAAATGGAAATAGCAGGTGTCTCGAAGCCTGTTGGCTCAACAACAGAGTATTATGTTAATGATAATATCCTATTGTAACATTAGGTTCTTTAGGTCTCTGTGGACTGTCTGTCTACACTCTACTGACATAATTGCACTATTCCTTTGCAGTCAGAAATGCATGTACTAGTGTGCCACAACGTTGTTTGTAAAAGCTTTTCAATATAGAACTGTTACAAACATATTTACAGTGTTTCATGAAATATATAATTGAGTGTTCCTTTAAATGCTTGGAACATTAGTTTCAGAAGTGTGCAATTAAAGCAAATGAAAAACATATACATTAGAATACTTTTTTGAATGTATTAAGTTTTATTCTTCCACTACCTGAGATTTTTACACTTTGCCAACTTTGAGCATTATCAGTCCTGCTAAATGCCTCCAATGCAGGGAAGTGCCTGCAGTTAAAATAGAATTTACATTCTTCATCTTGCAGAAATTGTGCATTTAGTAAATCTTCACTCAAACAGCTCCCTAGCTAGAGTTGCATTTGTTGCCAATAAAGTCTTTGCTCCTTTCTTTTCCTTTACTGAATCAGAGAGTGGGTGGGTGTGAATGGCGTGACAACAGCTCAGCAGACATTATGAGTAGTGACACTCATGATTTAGTCTCTAAAATGTCCACAATCAACAGATATCTGACTCACGCACAAGGTGCTTGGCCATAAATGACAATATTCAGTTTTCATGTCAGCTATTTCTTTTTTTCCAGCTTCTGTTTACTGCGGTCTCTGTAAAATGTCTTGCAGATGACCCTCCCCAATTACAAAAGCAAAATCATTGCAACATCAAATTTCTATTGGTTTTGCTTGATGGGTTCATGAATTACTTATTTGTTTACTTCTGTATTGAGTGCTGAATGTGTGTGTAGATATAAGCCTTGCTTTTTCAGTTGCCATGGCATTTTTAGAGTTTTATATGGTTATATTTAGGCACTAACTGGATACTGATCCCAATAATCCTGTGCATTACATGATCCGCCTGTAATTTCAGAAAGTTTTTTTTAAATCCAACACAGCACGGTGGCTGACATCATCTGTTTTCTATAATGCGTGGCTTAATTGATACTCTGCAGCGTAATGAATTTTGTTCTCAGAGCAATCTTGGGATATACATGTCCCATGTCCTACCTGAGAGTAGTGGGAGTACTACTTCCAGGCAGAAGGTGCTATAGCCACTCTCTTAACCAGTGAACGGAAGGGCATAGTTCGAGGGAGTTAATGGAAGCTCTGTGAAAGAGCCCCCTGGTCTCCTGAAGCCTGTGACTGGTGCCTGACAAACACCAGGTATGTTGTCAAACCATTTTTGCTGCTTAATGTGGGAGGGTGCCAGGACATTCCTAGCACCAAAACTACTACCGCACATTGTAGTGTTTATGGTGCTTGGAGTGTTCCTTAAACATAACTGAATGATAAAATATTTTTCTTCTGTATTGTGGTGGAATCTCAGTAAAAATAAATTTACTAGGACAAGATTGCCATGTGGCATATGTGTAAATGTTGTATCAGTTAGTTAGTTTCACGTAGCTAAGATACAATCAACACCGTATTGAGCAAATGCAGGAATGCAGAAACTGAAAACACTTCCCCCCTCCTCCATTGTTCTGGGTGAGCCATGTGGTCTAACAAGTAAGGGAAGTTAGGTTTTGTTCAGCTGATTGTGTAAAGAATATATGTGGGTAGAGTTAACTATAGGAGGAGCTATATGTCTATATCATGCATTTACACAGTCAGTTCTGGGCTCAGATCTTTGCTGTTTTTGGTGACATAAGTCCCTCTGAGCCCCGGTCGGTGAATCGAATAAAGAATCTCTTCCTTCCTGAAGAAACCTGTGTCCATCTCTCTGTGCTTGGCTTCCGTCAGTTTCTCCGGTATCAGTATATGTGTGGAAAGACCCAGTGGCGGCAGGAAAACAATAAAATTAACAAAAACCTTATTGCAGTTGTTTTTTTGGTAGACGAAAAAAAAAAATCGCAAGAGCAATTATGATTATCATTAAAGTGACTGAAGCCTATGACCGTATGCTATTTTCAGTGAACTTTGGATAATACCAGCCATTTGCACTATGGTATAATTGTTTAGCCAGCAGTTCTTAAAAAGTATATTACGACAATGAAAGTATTGCTCATGAAGAAAGAACGCTTAGAAATGTCATTATCCTGCAAGGGAATCTTCTGTTAAAGAGACTCTGGAGAAGATGCAATGTTCTGTTAAATTTTACTATATCACAGACATTTGTTCAAAGGTAACAATTGAATGCACACTTAAGGACTGACCAATATGCTTGAAAAAGCATACGTGACATCCGATGCTGGCCCGAGACAGAGAGAGGGGAAGCATCGAGGTTGGACACCAAGACTATACAGAGTTATATAGTTTGCAGTTGCACTTTAGCCACACATGTTTTGTGAGTGGTTTTCATTTGGATATCTTGATATAGTGTTATTTTTAAACACACTGATTTGTACTGTATATGGTTTATGACCTATTTTAGGTAACTTTTGGCAAAAAAAGGGCAGAATATTTACACAAGTATTTTATTAAAAAATGTTTGCACCATTTGAGCATTTTCTGTGCTATATTTGCTAAGGAAAATAAAAAAAGCGTAGGAGCCCTCCCTGTAGAAGAATTCTCCTGTATCTCTCCTGTCACTGCATAGAGCTATGCTTGCGTCTATGCTGAAGATTGACCGGTAAGGGGAAACTTTAGTTTAGGAATTTAAAAAAATAAATCATAATTCAGTTAGCAAAATATATAGATAAAAGCTTTTTAGACGGGTACTAGGATGTTGTTCAACTTATCAGCAACCAGGGCAGTACACTGGACAGGGTCCAACCATCTGTGACACATGAATTTGAGCCCTCACAGAAGATGAAGTCGTGCTTAGGATTTAAGCAACCAGTCTCTAATCTAGATCAATAACATTGAAGGAAAGGTATGAGCTGAAGTATTTACAGGTGTTGCAAGAGAGAAACATCTAGCCACGTTCAAACAATGCCAGTGACTCAGGTTTTAATGTATCCATGTGTTGTAGGACCCTAGAACAAAAGCTTGGTTTAATTTATGCCAGGTTCCAATCATGAAAATGGGTGTAAATTGTATTTAAAACATGGTGGCAGGGGTGCTTGACAACAAAGACTCAACTATATTTAACACAGTATCAAAACCTTGGCATAAGTATAATAGCAAACGTGTATGGCACCTTAACTGGTTTGGTACCTTATTAACCAAATGTCTGCAAATATGTGGTGCGAAGACCATTAAACCAACCTAGGACACAGAAGGAGTCTATAAATACTACTTGAATAACAATTTCCACATCCTATTCATAAGATAACCTTCCCTCTTTTTGATATCATGTAATTTCCTGGAGCTAACCAACTCTTCATGTGGGCTTCTCGTTGTTGGCTATCTTTCACTGTGATGGTGACTGGTTGCTGTTCTGGGAGCTTGCACTAGTCTGCTTTCAGGTCTAGTAACCACCGGGCCTTGGTGTTATGTGATGCTTCTTTCTCCTAGATGTTCTTCCAGTATTGTTTTGTCTGCTTTGGGCGGGTCTTGGGTGGGTATGTTGTGCATACACATTGGATAAGCGGTGCATATACTTTGGGTGGTTCTTTGGTAAACAGGGTTTTTATTCTCTTAGCCTCTGCTTCTCTGGTGTATCTGCTCAGTTTGGTTGCCAGTGCTGTCAGCCTTTGCTTAACTGTTTCTAGAGCCTCTGCTATGGGAATACCAAATATCCTCGTATTTCCCCAGTAGTTAGGATTTATCCTTGATCTTTCTTACATGTTGCTTTTCTCTTGGTTTCCAGTTTCCATGTATTTGGAGGACAACTAATGCTGTGACATATATGAGCTTGTTGGTATCTGTAGTGATGTTGGTTGGGATTGTGGACACTGCCTCATTAACCTCTGTTGGCATACTGTCTGGTGGCAGTTTTCAAGTGATCTTTGGTAATCTTGTACGGTGCTCAAGGACTGCTAGCTTTTCTGTGATCATCTTTCAGATATCTGCTGTTATACCATCTTCAGGAAGGTATTCAGGTTGGCAAACCTTATTAAGTAAGGGGAATTTCTTCCTCCTGATGACGCGTGTATGATGTTTTGTGTAGTCCATTTAATTCCAGTTGTGTCATTAGCTTTCTCTTTACAATGTTCCAAAGTTGTGTAACTGGCTGTTTTGGTGTTAGTGTTGATGAAGGCTTCTTATTCATCCATAGTTCCCACATACATGTTTTAGTAGCCATCAAGCAGGTCTAGGTTTTCACTTAGTGTTTAGGAATGGTTTTGTTCAAGTAGCCCACTTGTAGTCAGATGGCCCTGGTTCCGTAGCATCTGACTGTTATTGGATTATTCCTTTAAGAGTTGAGGGGTGTAATTAAATGGACACGAGCATTTAATATATGTTGGCCTCTTTTATATATTGTGTGTTGTTGCCACATTTGATTTTTTTTTAGTTTAAAAAAACGAAATTACTTGTCTTATAAAATGACAGTTCTGTCACAATGTAACCTCACAAATAAGATTTCTGTGAGACTTTTTGATGATGTCTCGCAAAACTATTTCACCTATGACTGGAGCCGAAATTATTTGTCTGTATAACCACACCCACATTTTGTTTTTGTTATTATTATTATTACTTACGTGAAACAGTTCTGATTATAGAGTGTTTTACTAAATAACTAATATGGGAAAATGTTTTGCTTAGAATCTTAAGCAAATCTCTGTGAGCTAAAAGTTATGTGTTTATCATATCCCACTGATAGCTAACAGGCTTTCTGAGCATCTTAAAAATATATTTTGCAAACATCTGTGTAGCAAAGGTTAGCGATCACTGCTTTAAATGATATGTAATGTACCACAAAGCTTTTATAAATATGCATCAACAAGAGGCATTTTTATTTGTATTTTTATAGTGCAGCTGATGTTAATCAAAGTTTGTGGAACGGAAATGCTTTGCAGCAGTGTTGACCCAAATAATATAAGCTGCTTATAGCCCTTTCTAGCAGTAGATGTTTGAGTTCTTCTGCACAACTGTCTGTTTCTATTGAACCTTTTATAGACGATTCAATAAAGAGCTGTACACGACTTTATGGCAGGAAAACATGACACCCCAAAAATATGCAAATACATTTTTTAGTGATGATCAGGTAACCTCGACATGGCTCATCATAATGTAAAATGTATTTGCCAGACACATTAGGCATTAAAGAGTTAGCCTACAGTGTGTGAAGGGCAATTCTGAGTCTTGATGCTTAAACAGTATGGCCTCGATTTAATAATCTTTCTAAATGATTCATTAGTGTTAGTTTTTCAAAAAATGTATTTCTACAAAAGTCACTGTTAAACTCGGAATGTGTATAGATAAATAATTTGGAAAGTTTTTTTCTAACCATATTGAATCATCTGGATATCTTAATAAATATATGTTCTTTAGTGTCAGAGATTGGACATTGTAATACTCTATGGTATGTAGACTGCAGTTGACTTTGAGTATTGCTTAGCGAGAGGTAGGAGAAGGCTGCATGCATACTCAGTATGAGCTAATTGCAAACCTGTGAATGTCTCCATATTGTAATGACAAATTGAATTTACTTAGCTGCTGTTTCATTTGTTGTAAATGTTAACTGGTACTTACAAAATATTTTGTTGCCTTTTTTTGCAACAATTGTTGCTTTTGTTTTAATCTTGTGATCTACAAAATCATAAATCTGTATAATTATACAGTGTGTGTGTGTGTGTGTGTATATATATATATATATATAATATAAAGTGTCTAGATCAGTGGTGCCCAAACCAGTCCTCATGGCCCATTAACAATCTAGGATTCATGTATTTCTCAGTTTTATTCTAATGGAGATACTGACAAAACATGAACTGTTGGTGGGTCTTGGGGACTGGTTTGGGAAACACTGGTCTCGATATTTTGTGGCAGGCAGCAGTTACAAAAGATAATGGTTAGCTATATTTGTTGTGGCAATGCTTAAAAGGTCTGCTAGAAACTTTATAAAATGCTTTAGAAATACATTGGCGTCCTGCACAAGCTCTACAAATATCATCATAGAGACTTTTTTCAGTAAAGAATAGACCTGTCATTCACTTTGTGGAATAGGCAAGCACATTACAACCTGAACAAAAATGTATAATATGTAAACAAGGTAACCTCCTTGGCGGAGTATAATTTGGTTGTGATAGCAATGTTATAGGGATTCTCTAAACAACATAGCCACTACAGCTGTAACATAAAGAGGGTTATCCTCCGTTTTTTGTTTTGGATGCCACTGTTCTCCTGACTGCGCTGATATTACAGCAGGGCTCGACAAATCCCAGGCGCCAGGTCGCCATGGCGGCTAGAAATTTCACCCTGGCGCCTGGGATTTGTCAGCCTTTTTCCAGCTGGGAAAACAATGGGGCTGGCCTTGGCGGACTGCTCATGGAGCGTTGTAGCTGGTGGCCCTGGGAGCATGAAGATGGCCTGCTCATGGAGCTTTGTAGCTGGCCAGCCATCTGCCCGCCCTGGGCTGCACGAAGATGGCAGGCTGGGGCAGCGCGTGAGGGAACAGTGATCTTTCTGTTCCCTCGTGCTGTATAGTGATACTGGGAGCCGGAATATAACGTCATTCCGGCCCCTGCATCACTACAGGGAGCAGAGAGGAGCCGCAGTTAGATTACTGCTCCCTCGCACACAGCAAGAGCAGCCCCACTGGACCTTCGGAAAGTCCACTCAGCTCTCCCAAAGGTTGGGAGGCTGAGTGGATTAGGATTAAAAATATAAATGTGTGAGTGTTAGAGTGTGTGTGTGTGTGTGTGTATATGAGTGTATGTCTCTGTCAGTGTATTTGTATGTCTCTGCCATTGAGTGTGTGTGTGTTCATGTGTGTATGTCAGTGTGTGCGTGTGTATGTCTGTCAGGGATTGTGTGTCTGTTTAGGTACCTGCCCCCCTCCGATCACATGAGAGGTGTTTTTACTCACCTTTTTTTCCAGCGCTGTGCCGGTTTTGCGCTGCTTGTCCTGCCTCCATAGTTGAGATCATAAATATTTATGAACTCCGCTAAGCCAATACCTTCCCATAGGAAAGCATTGGGAGGATATTGCACATGTTCTCTATGGCAAATTTGTCAAGCCCTGCATTGCGGCATTACCACTTCTGCATTATCAATATCCGTTTTGTCCAACCTGGTTGTGTATGGCGGTGAGTGCAGGGGGTAGGTAAAACAATGAATGTCACTAGGGCATTATGCAACTAGACCCCTATGGCAAGCTGTAGAAGGTATTTTGCTTAGAATGATGCTTTAATTTAATATTATAGAAGAAAAATGTTCGTTCACACAGAGTTTATTCAATACAGATTTTATTTGAGCATTGATGCTGGCAAAGTTTCGACTTTGTCACATATTTGTCACTAATCTAAGAATCTGGCATAAATATCACACTTTGAACTGATACTGTAGTCTGTTTCTTATTGTCTCTTTGATGATCGAGTGGCCAAACAGATTGGTTCCATATTTATGACTTCAAGACTAGTCGCTTGTGTGGTCTGAGAAACAAAATCATGTGTAGAATTCCACACCACTGTATATATCTTCATGCCTATTCCCCCCGTCCCCCCTCATTCTATCCTTCCTGTCACTCATTTTTATAAGTTCTGCCCTTTGCACCTGTCTGTCAGCATTAAGGGGAAAATGGGAAACTGGAACAATGTGAGAGGTGTATCAAAGTTGTCTGAAAAGTGTCCTTTAGTTTTGGTCTCTGATTTATTTATTTTTTTATTTTATTTTAATATAGGAAATTTTCCTAGCAATGATCTTAAAAGTATCTGCTTTTCTCTGCTTAAATTCAGGAAAAACTTAAATTTAGAGTGTTCAAAAAAAAGAAGTGAAGCAGGAATATATGATGGAAAGATCTGTTAATCTGTTTGCGTTGCTGAAAAATTGTGTACATTAAAAAATAACGGTTTTGGTGCAAAAGAAGCAACAGATTAAAGAAATCCAGTAAAATCGAGTAAATTGCTCCAAAAACAATACAAGGGGCAGAACTGTCTTGCAACATTTTGATCACTCTCCATGGCATGGTTCACCCTAACTGTGCTAAGTACAAACACAAGCTCATTTGTGTTCACAAATGGGTGATAGTTTGTTCATGATGTTTCCCTAAATAAACTGTAATATCTACACCTTTCTGACACAATTTTTCTAACATTTGCTTTTAATAATTAATTGTAGAGAGCTGTCTGTCCCTTTAAAGGCACAAGGCCATCCATATTGATCTGTAGAGTGGAAGCGACTAGTATTAAGTCGCAAGTGCACTGTAGCAAAGTGTATGTATTTGCTGTTATTTACAACTAGTTTGATATAATGCTCACAGACATCAACAAGCACAGTGGTCAATTGAAATACTTACATTATCTGGAGTATTTTTCTTGAATAATGCATCATTCAAATGTTGTATTATTTAATTGCTTGTTTTGTTATGTAATAGGGTGAATTCTTAGTTACACAACTTTGTTATTCTTGTGCAGTATTGTCACTTCCTTATGTCCTTAATCTTATTTTTTTTGTTTCCTTTCCACTAGGTCCTTGACATCATCCAGGGGATATACCTTAAAAAAGAACATGTTTTTGGTATTTCATCCTGCAAGTTTCTTTCAGCTATCCGATTCAAGCCCTTTCTCTGATATAAGTATTTTCAATGAAAACAAACTACTTGCCAAAAACTGTCGAAATCATGGGGTTTGAGCAAAGCTGGATCACATTGCACAAACCATCAAATTCAGTGAAATAAGCATATTTTTAATTTGCCCAGGGGCCATAATTCTATGAATATATACACACATATATAAATATATTTATTTTTAGTATTACAGTATTGTTTAGTGAGAAATATATTAAAGATCAATCCTACTATTTAGTTCCTCATATTGTGCGCTTGCTAGCACAAAGTGTTTTGTAGTCTTCCTTCAATCTTCATTCAGTGGTTGTGTTTCTGTATTATTATTATTTTTTTTTTTTATCTTGGTCTCTCAAAAGGCTGTGAGTTTATTGTAGGAGGTGAAGTTTGCCAGACTTGGCAGAACCACAAAACAATGCAGCACAGTAATTAAGTGACGCAACACTTTACAGTTCTTTTTTTTTTTTTTTTCTCTCCTCGCTTATAAACCTCTCCTTCACTGCCTAGGATTTCCAGTTCTTAAGAATCAAGGCTGAGTTGCTCACATATATGAGCTGAGGTTCTAACATTTTAAAAGCTTTTTATTGAAAACTGCTTAAAACCACCAAACGCAAAAATAAAATCCTAAAGCCCTGCTGTTTCGTGCTGCAACCTGCTCTTGAAAAAGTTGTCTTTCATATTCCCCCTTCATGCTGCAGGGGGGCACCCAGTCATGTGAGAAGTGTTGATTCTCTGTGTGGGTAGGAGTTGCCTCTAGATTTTCTTTTTCTACTTGCCTGATCTTTGTGTATTGGCTGTGCGGGGAGGATAAAGGTACATCTTTTTGTTATTTATTTCGTTTTACCGTTTGGACCATACTGGACATTAGGAATCACATTATCAGTGTGGACCCTCTAAATAACCTACAGTATTGAACTTGTTGTTTTTTAAGGATCTTTTGAGCTAGTAACATGCTCAGAACAAGAACACACTCTGGATTTTGTACACCTGCATCAGCATCAGTTGTATACCCTTGTTCTTTCTCCCTCAATGGGTTGAGGCCAGAGTAACGTTTCTACATTCATCTGTTCCTGCTGATTTGGTGGTGTTTTTATTTTCTTTGATTTCTTCAAAGGATATTACAATTTTTATCTACAGTAGCTGATTGAAGCTCCGAGTGTTTCATTTTCCTCCTCGTTCTGTTTACTTGGAATTCAATGATGTCTTGGAAGAGAAATTACTTTTCTACGGGTAGAGGAGGTGTGCAGGAGATGTTTACTCCACGGAATTCTGTATCCATTGCTCCAAGTAAAGGCCTGATTAATGAGCCAGGACAAAATAGCTGCTTCCTAAACAGTGCACTGCAGGTAAGGATGCTGAGATTTGTAACTAACCTACTGACATGCCTTTCCCCGAAACTAGCTGCTTTTCTTGCTTTAAATAGAAAGAAAAACTTTCTCTGTAAATATTATTTTTCTAATTTAATGCAGAAAAGTAATTTTGTGAGAGAAAATTAAATATATATATATATATATATATATATATATATATATATATATATATATATATATATATATACACATACACACACACCTAAATATACATCGTATTTTTCAATAAATATTTTACTCTTGGAACAATTCATAGTTAAATCATCAGTTTTAACTTTTATATATGTATACATACCACATATGTAGCAGGGAGCAATCTTTTTTTTAAGGATGTGCTTACAGAGATAGAGATTCATAAAATAACCTTTGATGACATGATATGTGTGTTAAATGGTCATTTCAAATTTTTTAGTATTAAAACTCTTTGTTATGTAAATAAGTCTACATTAAAGGGATACTATAGTGCTAGGAATACAAAGTTGTCTTCCTAGCACTATACTTCCTTCTGCCCCTCCCCTCCCCCCCCCCCCCCCCCCCCCCCCCTTGCTGCGCACCCCTTACTGTACTTCCAGCACTGAGGCCCCTCGGGGGCTCGACACTTTTCCACCCTCCGACGTCACCCGTGAGCTGCGAACGCATTAGGCCCTCAATGCTTTCCTATGGAGATTTTTACTAATGCTGGATGTCCTATTGCAGAGCGTGAGGACATCCAGCATCAGGCGACCAAAAGTCGCGTAACAAACAGGAAGTGCCTCTAGTGGCTGTCTGATTTAGCTGAAGTTGTCTGGGTGCCTATAGTGTTTCTTTAAAGACTAGTTACAAAACATTTCTAGGGGCATTCTAAAGTTAAAAATAACAATGTTTAATATTTTTGTAGATTGCTGGGCCTCCCTTGTTTTTTGTCTGCTACCATGTGATTAAAGGAACACTAGGAACACTTCAAGTACCATAACCCCTACAGTGTGCTGTAATGATTATGGTGCCAGGAGCGCTCTGGGTTGCCACACCCATAACACTCGATATAAGTAGTCAAACCATTTTAGGGTGGTATGACTTCTTAACTGAGGTCTGTCAGGTGAGCTAATCCATACAGTGCATTGGCTGAGAGCGATCAGCTGACGCTCTCAGCCAATGAGCTAGCCTTGCACTGCAGGTGAGCTAACAGAAGCTGCCTTGTCATTAGCAGTAGTGGAGGTGGGGAGCAATGCTCGGTGGACCCCAAGTAAGAAGGCAAACTGTTCTAGAATTGTTTGACTTACAATAAGGAGGTGCGCCAGGGCACTTCTGGAACCGTAACTACTAGGGATTATGGTGCTTGGAGTGTACTTCTGGATAAAAACTTTTAAGCCTAACTTTATTACAATGTTGGGAATGTCTCCTCTTTGCAGTTGCTTTGCCACCAATGAAGTTTCTATTTTAAAGATTTATGACCATTTGGATGAACAGCTTCATTGGATTTGTACATACAAAGCAATCACCATGCTTTGCCAATTCACTGCTTCTCGTAGAGAAGTATTGGTTCCATTGCTTTTTTAAAAAAAACAAAAACATTTTTGCTGCACTATTCAAAAAAAATCCAATTTGCCTCTCTAGTTTCTCACCATTTTGTTTCATCCATCTCACGCTAGAAGTGTCTCTGCTATTCCTTTCTAGTCTCTCATTTCCCTCCACACCAGGCATCTTCATCTTAATTAGCATATTCCATTGTTTCTCCACCAGTCTGAGCCTATGCATGTTGAAGGCCCTGTGTATGGAGGCTGCAAGGCTGTTTCTGTGTGTTTGAGTGTATGATGTAGGGCTTTGTTGAATATTAGGAGGTTTTGTACTTTGAGTATTGCTATGAATTTGAAAGCTGAATGGTGTGTATGAGGTCTATGTTTTGTTGGGAGTTGTGGATACAATGTGACTATGATGTGATGTATGATGTGAATGTGTAGAATGTGTTTGAGCTGTGTGTATTCTGTGTGTGGGGGGGGGGGGGGGGGGGGAGGCTTTATGTGTTGTATCTTCAGCCTCCCTAAGCATTTCAGCCTCCCCCCACTTTATTTTTACTGAGGGGATGGCATGGTGATGTCTTAATGTCCAGTGTTGTGATAATTCAAGAACCGCAAGTTGTCTGCACTTTTGCCATGTGTAGATTACTTTCCTTCCAGTCCCTCATTGCTGAATCACTCAGGGCACTGGCAGAGTGAGAATTGCTAGGACATGAAGGAACAGTGGTCTTCTCCCGTTCTCTACATAGTGAAGGGTCTCAGAACATGTTAAAAAGTTGTTTTAATCCCCTTAGTGGTCTGTGGATCTGCAAGATGACACTTCCATAGTTCAACCACTCCAGTCGAAGGACTATTCTCCTTAAACTAGCTCTGTCTGTGTATATATTATACATCCTAAGACTTTAGGAGTCACTCAGCGTACCATAACTATTTTTGCATAATTGAAAAGGTTAAGGTTCAGGGAGTACTTTATGCCCACTCTCCTTGCTTAATACTTAGAAAAAATTGTTGTAGATGCAAGTCAGCACAGAGTTCAATTTACAGAACTGTAAAACTGGATATATATGAACTGGTAGCTGTTGTAATTTGGCAGTTCTACTCACCCTACACCAAACACTATTTATCCCATTAGCTGTTGAGAATCAGGGAGTTCCTTATTGGTAGAGCCTATATGGTCAAGGAGAGATCTTCCTGTATCTGCAGGTAGCATTTCATCTGTGCTAAAATGAGGTGATTTTGTAGGTCAGCATTTATTTATGTAGCACTTGCCATTGATATAATTGGCAATACAGTTTACATATATTCACTCTTTCTGTTTGAAATTACACAATTGAATTGTTGCATTCTGAAATGTAAACTATTTAAGAGATTCTGAAATGGAGCTGCATTGCCACTTCAGACTGACTGTTCAATCCACAGCTACATAGCCTGTGCTAATGCCAGGGTTAGGGAATCTTATAGTTGGGTTGTGTGTATGGTTTCTGAAGACATAGATTAGGTGTATAAAGGTTGTGGGGTGACTATAGGCTTCAAAGAACGCTTCAAGCACCATGACCATTTCAGTGATTGCAGTGTACGCTGCAGTTCTATGCATAATGGACATATGGTGTTAGGACACACAACATGCTGGCCACATGAGTTCAATGGGGGTAATCCCCCTCCCATGGTACTTACATCCCCCCCCAAAGTGCGCCCCTTAACCAGGCTGAGGGAAAAACTTGGCCCTGCTGCTGGAACAGAGGTACGTTTTAGCATTAGTATTGTTCTTTTTAGGAAGGGGGGGGGGAGCAGGATATGATGATTTACTCTAACCAAAATCAGTGATTTATTAAAGCCTTTCATTCGGTGGTGTAACCCTTTATTTGAAACTTGGAGTAAACAACATCTCTGAAGGTGGCTACTCCCTAGTTCTAATGGCGATATTTATCAAGGTGTTCTAAAAAGTGACCGTTAAATTCAGTCGTTATTTTGATTGTATTTATTAAAGTGTTCTAAAAGTGGCTTTAAAAAAAAAAAAAAAATTCTGCCTGTTGCAGAAATTTATATTTTAGAATACCACCTGTTGCAGAAATGTATATTTTAGAATACCACCAGTGGCAGGAAAAGAAAATTCTTCTGTCAAAAAAAGTAGTATAAAATCCATAAATCTGTTGCTCCTCTGAAAATTTCATATATTACAAAATGAGGGTTAGCATAATGGCATGTATTTAAAAAAAATAAATAAATAAATAAATAAAACTTGATGCCTCTCCCCTCCTCTCACCAGCCTCTAGCTGGACGCTGCTGTGAAGAGTTTTGTCAGCTCTCCTGAGCTAAGCCCTGCACCGCTGGGCTTGGCTGTGAGATGAGAGCTTCTGGTTCGATAGGGACTGGTCCCAAGTAGACACCATGTAAGAAGCCAAATTTTCCTCTGCTGAGTCTTTTAAATAGTCTTAGTAGCTTGTTGGTATTTTGTGTGCTAGTGTTAATAAAAAAATGTGTCACTTTTTTTTTATATGCGGTCCTTCTTTATGGTTTCATACATATTTAATATCTGCTGCACAGCATATAATTGCAGGCATGAGCACAACAGAACATTACTGTTCCAGAAATACTGGTAATTAAATACCTTGATAACAACATGATTTTGTTTCTTGCAAAGCTATAAATAGCAACAAAAATTGTGTTTTACATTGGAGTTGGGAGAGCCAAACTGAAGTTACTCACTTTTGATTGCACTTGACTCAGCACTGCTTTTGTAGACTTTTTTTTTTTCTGTCTGACAATCATATTCGTTATTAAACAAATGAATAATAAAATTACATGATTTTGCTATTTCATGACGAAAAGTCATGATTTTATGAAAGACACGGAGGAGAGTATTGCTTAACCCTTTCTTTACTGCCCACCAATAGCAGCAAAGAATACAAACAGTAAGACAAAATGGTAACCGTAGTTATAGGCCACTCCCATACCAAGTCCCAGTATAATAGTCAGCACCTCCCCACATATTTCCTCTTTCTTTGGAGATACGACACAAAAACCAGCAAACAGAAACCGATGAATCAGTCCACACCACAGCAGAACGACCGTCCCGAAATCCAGCCAGACACCAATCAGGAACCATAAGCAAACTGGGACCAATCCTTCAACGAATAGAAACACCAACAGTGAGGAGCCCATCACAGAACGATCCATAGACCTCCAGCCAACGTAGTGAAGCCTTGTGGGAAGTAGTAAAGATCCCCCAAACAGCACAGAATCAGAACAGAATCAACCTGTGAAAACATAAAAAACATAAAAACAGGAGCCGAACGGTTAAATCGGAACTTGAACCAAATTGCGCATGCCAAGACATAATGTATTGATAAACGAAAGCAACGCAGTGCCCATAACGAAAGACAAAACCCACCAGACAGAACATAACATTAGCAGGTCAGATGAACATAAGAGGTAATATTAACACAGAGTGCATCACAAGTATCTACCATCCCCTGGAAACATACCTGAGAGATAAAAACAGGGTGGGATAATCAAGTGAAAGAAACGTGAAAGAGTGGGACAATACTCGCCTCCGTGTCTTTCATAAAATCATGACTTTTCGTCATGAAATGGCGAAATCATGTAATTTTATGTCAAGACACGGAGGCTCATATTGCAAGTTTAAAGCTGATCAATAACAGAAGAAAAAGCATGAAATGAGGCAAAAAAAAAAATGAGACCAACTTGACCGACAGTTGTCGCAGGGAGAGATCCGAATTGGGAGGCCAGGAAGTAAAAAGTGGCAAAACACAGAAGACGTCCCATGTAGCCGAGTATCAAGGCGTAGGGGGGGCGCGACAGGCGCAAGCTCCAAAGTAAGCGGCACACCAAAGGGTGTTGGCCTGCGGGACAGCCGTCAAATCCTTGGTGAGCCGAGGAGATGGCCAATCTGTACAAATAAATTGTGCGTTATGCCCGACCAGCCTCGAATAATGAAGTGAGTAATTGAAGGATTGCAGTCACAGGTGCCAAAACCGGATCCAGCCTAAGCTCTCTAAGCGGTCCCATATGATCGTCTAGTTCTGGGAGCCCATGCGTCAGCCAAGAGGCATTGAGTTGGGTCCGAAACCCCTTGGATTTCCCAGGGACCCCTGAAATCCTCCACGCGAGCAGCAGCAACAACGACCCGTCCAACAGGAGGGGGTGTTGTTGGCCGACGGGTCCAGAAGGAGGTCCTGGTAGGATGGCAGTAGTCTGGGCACATCTATCGCTAGTTCCAGGAGCTGTGGGAACCATGATTGGGTCCCCCAGAATGGGGTCAGCAGGATCAGGTCAGCCATGTGGCGGCGCACTTGGAGCAGGACCCGAGGGATCATGGCAAACGGAGGAAAAGTGTAAAGGAGTGAGCCAGTCCAGTCTTGCAAGAAGGCATCCACTACCTCCACGGCTGGATCTGGGCGCCAGCTGTAGAACGGAGGTAATTGGGTGTTGAGCCGGGATGCGAAGAGATCGATGGCAAAAGGTCCCCAGAGAGATGAGATAGTGGAGAACACCTCTACATCCAATCTCAAATCGCTGCTGTCCGACAGATAGCGTGAACTCCAGTCTGCAGGAGTGTTGTGGAGACCGGGAAGGTATTCCGCCTTGACGACCAAATTCCTGGCCAAACAATAGGCCCAAAAGTCCTTTGCCAAGAGCGCCAGAATAACCAACTGCGTGCCGCCCATTTGATTGACATAGCGAACTGCGGAGATGTTGTCCATGCGCAGCCGGATGCAGGCGGTGGCAGTCCCGATCCCAAAACCCTGGATCGCAAAAGAGCTGGCCAGGAGTTCCAGAGACTGGATTAGTTGTCCGACCAGCGTCCCCCGGTAGTCACACCGTTGCAGTGGGCACCCCAGCCGTGGAGACCGGAGTCTGAATCCACGTGAACTCCGGTTGGAAACCGTAGATGGCCTTGCCATTCCAAGCCGAGAGGTTGTGGATCCACCAGGTCAATTCGTCCCAAGTTTCCGAGTCCAGAGAGACCATGTCCGCATAGGACGCCCCACTGCGAAGGTGTGCAATCTTCAGACGTTGGAGGGCAGGGTAGCGGAGAGGGGCTGGGAACACCGCCTGGATTGATGACGCCAGTAGGCCAATGATCTATACCAGATGGCGCAGCGATAACTAGGGGTGAGTTAGAGTGTGGCGCACTTCCTTACGGATGGTCCGTATCTTGGTAAGAGGTAGGCTGAGTGATTCCGCCTCGGAGTCTACGGTGAAGCCGAGGAACTCCATGCGTTGTGAAGGGGACAGGCAGGATTTTTCCCAGTTGAGGAGGAAACCCAGGCGAGAGAGGAGATCCATTGTCCATTGCAGATGCTTCAGGAGGACTGAGCGATCCTGTGCCATGATGAGGATGTCGTCCAAGTAGACTTTCAGCCAAACTCCTCGACTGCGCAACCAAGCCATGGCAGGGCGCATCAATTTTGTGAACTACCAAGGAGCTGATGAGGGTCCAAAGGGCAGGCATGTGAAGTGCCAGGTGTTGCCTTTCCAGAGGAGTGTAATAAGTCCCTGGATGTATCGTCACTGGGACCGTCAAGTATGCGTCCTTCAGATCTAACTTCGCCATCCAGTCTCCCCAAAGTAGCAAGTCCCGCAGGAGATGAAAGCCCTCCATCTTGACGTGGTGGTAGCGCACCAAAGTGTTTAGGGCACAGAGGTTGATAACTGGGCGCAACTGCCCGCCCTTCTTTTCTACTAGAAAGATGTTGCTGAGAACCCCAGCAGGGGACATGGGAGCTATTTTTCTCGCCCCTTTCGCGTGGAGGGCCGATAATTCCACGTCTTTCAAGGCGCAGTCGGTCACTGAGAGCGAAATAGGGCGAGGAAGAGGAATGTGACACGGAGTGTCGACCAATTGGATGTGAAACCCCGAACGGTGGTCAGAACCCATACATCGGAGGTGGTGGTTGACTAGGCTTGGAAAAAATTACGGAGTCTGCCCCCTACACAAATATTGGAAAAAACATGAGGTAGATGTAAGCTTACCGTAAGGGCGCCTGGAACCGGATTTCCCTCTGAAGCCTCTGGAACGCCATGGTCTGCCACGTGAAAGGCAGAAGGTGGACTGTTGTCTCGTCTCCTGATAGGGTGTTCTCTGGGTGTAGGAGCCTCGTCCCAATCCACGGGCGTGGTAATTGGAACGGCCAGACAGACGACCTCTGAATCTGCCGGCCCTGGTAGAGACCCATCCCTGAAATACCCTCTTCATAGAGGATTGGGCCTTATCCAGGGCTGTAAATGCACCCACAAAGCGCCCCAGGTCCTTTTATAAAGGAGTTCCCGAATAACAGGCCCTGGGCATCCTTGCCAACCTCTTTGAGGGCGAGGTTGGCGAGTTTGGGCTCGATTTTGAAAAGAATGGCTTTACGCAGTGCTATGCAGATTGCCCTCTGCACCCATCCACGGAGTTCCTCCGGGTCAATCTGCCTGTTTTCGACTCTGGCAATTTCAGCCAGGTCAAATAGTTTAGCCAAAGGACCAAATATGTCCAGGTGTTTATCCTGGCACGATTTTAGTGCCGAATCTAAGCCCTTGCGGGGATTCCATAAAACTTGGAGAGAAATTGGGTCATTTTAGGATTGACTATAGGGGTCTCACAGACTTTGCTAGGCTCCAGAGGTCTAGGACATTCTGCCCTGAATTTTCCAGGTATCATGCCACATGGTCCGCTGGGAGCCATTCCGCCGACCTCGGATGATGGAGAGCATCCGGGTCAAACATGGGTTCCCCAGATGGATCCATGAGGGTGGAGCCCGGAGTAGCGGGGGAGTCACTCCGAGAGCCACTCACTACCATCCCCAATTGAACGGGACAGAAGGGTCAGTGTCCAGCCAGCATACCTCATCATCAGAGTCACACACGGACTCTGCATCAGCATCCTCACTAGACCTGATTACTGAGTCAGTCGCTCTCTTTTTAGCACATTTCCACTGCCGCGCCCGTTCTGCCTAGCGCGGAAAGGCTCTTTTGCGTGACATGGGCACGCTATTATGGGTGGTCATGGATGCACCTGTCATTTTGGTTCTTACGGCACGGGGACTTAAGTGCCTGGATTTGGCAGTAGCCTTTTTAGGTACGTCCCCTGTAAGGCCTGGAGAGGGACGCACTAAGCACATTGGTGTGGCCGAACCTTGTGCGGTCAAAGGGCGCGCAAGTAAGGCCTGCGATATGATATAGGAGAGGGCAGAGGATATGGAGCCCATAGCGGCCATAATTGTGTCAGTAACTGAGCGATGTAGCGCCAGGGACTGGGCTTCATCAGGCATAGACCTAAGATCCACTGCAGAAGAAGGGGAATTAGGGCAGGAAGCGGAGTTACCCAAAACCTGGGGTATGTCCATCTCCCCAAGGGAAAGGGTACTGGCAGGCACTTTGGATTTGAGCATAGTAATGCTGTGAGATTTCCTCTATAACACAAAATATATAAAGTACTGGAAGCAGTGAAAGACGAATAGCTAAAATGACAGACTAGACTAGCAGGAGTTAATCACCCCAAACTAGCTATAACCTTAAGAGGGAAGAGGTAGGGAGCTCACCAGGGTCCAGACCGGCAGACAGGAAGAGAACACGAGACAGAGCACAGAGCCAGAAGGACAGGATGTCAGAAAATGGCTGCACGCAATCTCGCGAGATTCGCAGTAAAAATCCCGTGAATTCGTCAATTTAAAGAGCTGAACGTGAACAAATAGACAAATGGAATGAATAGAAGAAACAGACAAATGAACAGGCCATTTGTATAAAATTATTCGAAACCCGGAAAACAGACAAATGATGCTCTATGCCGGTAAAACTAACAAACAGCATGGTTTTGTGATGAATTTAGCCGAATGGGCTTGATTCATTCACGAAAACAGCCGAACGGAATGGGGAAACAGACATAAAAGGGCGCCAAAAAGACAGGGAGAGGGAGAAATGGAGCCAAAAGTCAGCGAGAAGGAGATAAGGAAACGGAGAAAAGATAAGAGCAACAAAAGGAAGCTCAAGGGAGAGGGATACAAATAATAATACACCAAAGAAGGTCTGGAACCCTGGGCTCAAAGGTAACAAAGAAATGCATACTAAACAACAACCATAGAAGAACAAATTGGTAATAATATGTAGACAATAAAGCAATAAAGAGTCTACAACAAAAATAAAATAATAAATAAGATTAATAATAAGAAATCAATGATAATTAAGAAACCTATATATGCCAGAGAAGATTCGTCATGTACTTATCTTTGTGTGGAGCAGCAAAGAAAGAGTAAATATGTGGGGAAGTGCTGACTATTATACTGGGACTTGGTATGGCAGTGGCCTATCACTATAGTTCCCATTTTTTCTTACTGTTTGTATTCTTTGCTGCTATTGGTGGACAGTAAAGAAAGGGTTAAGCAATATGAGCCTCCGTGTTTTGACATAAAATCATGTTTTGCTGTTGATCTTTTTAACTGGAGACAAATAGTTGAAATATTTCTGAATCTCATGCGAACAGTAGCCCTCACACATACTTCATGTGTTAATACTATTGGCAGCAATCACAACTAATTCCTTGAAAAATGGGACATTGTTTCAGTAAAACATTTTGTAAAACAGAGCTGTCAGTGAATTATTTGGTGACTTATGACCCTCATTGAAATCTATAATGCATAATTATTTCTGCAGGAGCTGTGGCCTTTTCTGCTGTAGGTGCATTGTTATTCTTCAGTTAATCTAAGTAGTTGTAATTACTTCAACTTGGGAGCCCTGTATGTGTTGATAAATCCCCTGCCTCTTCTTTTTTAAGAAAATCTCCAGCACCCATATTTTTGCTTATCCATTTTTACTTCTGACGTATGTAAGGCATGGGCGTGCAACGTGTGCTCCTTTTAGGAGTTGTGCTGAGTGTGAGTATATGCATACATAGCAAAGCTCCCTCCTTGTCTTGAGCGAAGCACACATTTTGAGTTGTCTGAAAAAACTCTGTTCACTAATGTACAGAATTCAAGGTCAATTCAAAGTGATTTTTTGCACTTTGGCTATTTTGGTCTTAAAGGAACACTATAGTGTCAGGAATACAAACATGTATTCCTGACACTATAGGTCTAAATAGCTGTTTAGGTTACCGCCTCCGCCTTGTCCCCTGTTCAAAAGGTGTTTTACTCCCCTTTTTCCATCTGGCTTTACCCCCGTGCTGCCCCTTTGGCTGAGATAATCGAACTTGATGATATAAAAGCATTGGGAGGCTATTGCACAGGAAAACATCAGCATCTCATAGAGATGCATTGAATCAGTACATCTCTGTAAGGAACTTTTAGTGCCTCCCTGCAGAGCGTGGAGATGCTAATGTACATGCTGCACATTGTGCAGCACAGACCCAGGTAGCACCTCAAATGGCCGTCTGAGTGACAGCCACTAAAGGTGTCACTAGGCAGTAATGTAAACACTGCCTTTTCTATGAAATGGCAGTGTTTCCATTTAAAATCCAGCGGGTACAGGCAGTAGACACGAGAACAACTACATTAAGCTGTATTTGTTCTGTTGATTATAGTTTACCTTTAAATGTGAAATTTGAATTCAAGATAAAGTGGTCTGGATGCCAATAGTATCCCTTAAAATGATGTACAATCATATCCCAAGAAGTGAGTGACTTGTCTTAAGGCCTGCAAAACTAGCTATTTATTAGTAGTGGTGTGACACCCAGACACTTTGCCTTTTCCAGCATTATAAACTTTGGAACCTTGCTAGGTTTGTTGGATATCTATTATTAAAATCGAAAATTTTGATTTGGCATGTTTCAGAGACGCATCATTCTAGGTTACTAGCAAAATGGCCCTCCTGTTTTTATAAACTGGCACAGCTGTGTAACATAACATTTTATGACTTTGTATACTACACCTTAAGGCCACTGTATAATTAATTCAATTGTGGAGTAATAGTAGTAAGTTGACTAATTTTTTTTGTCGAGATTGGGCCAAAAATTTACTCTGCTTTTATTGGACGGACTTGCTTTAAAATCTAGCTTTGCATCCCAACTAACAGTTGACTATTTTTGCATTTCTACTAATTTTACAAAAAAAAAAAATTCTTCTCTACACTCAGCAATTATTACATAACCATACGATAGAGTGAGTTTGGTTAAACCAGTTCTTTAAATGCCTATAATTTATTATTAATTAGGCTCATTATTTGCCCACCTGACTAGTCAGGTTCACACATTTAGGATATTTACCAACAAGTTCTGAAAAGTCTGACATATGCAGCACCTTGTCATCACAACTACCGTAATTTAAATTGTGTCCCGAGGTTTGTAAACCCCATCCAAAGGAAGTTGGCAAAAGGAGCAGTTAGGAAGGTAGCCATTACTTGTGCACTTTTTGCTATAAGTTGATGCAAGTATGTTGTTTTATGGTTGTTGAATAGCAAAACTGCCCTTGTGTCGGTAGATGGGGCTTATATTGATATTCATATTTTCTCCTCATTTCATGTTGAAATTGTCAGTGTGAATGTTTTGCACATATTCAGCAGTTTGCCAGTCTTTGTTCCCTTCTCTTCCCAAATCATATAACATCAAAGGTCAATTAACTGAAATGAGATTGTATGCATTTTTTTTATTTATTTATTTATTTTCTCACAATGCAATTATGTTAGGGCAGTTCTGTTGTTAGGTTAAGTTGTATTAATTTACAAACACAAAAAAAAAATTAGAATTAAAAGTAATATAAATTAATTTCTTCTAAATGTAGTTGTGTTAGAGGTTTAACCCCTTAAGGACACATGACATGTGTGACATGTCATGATTCCCTTTTATTCCAGAAGTTTGATCCTTAAGGGGTTAAACTGAAAATCTATGACATTGGTTTGTGTACACATTTTAAAGGGTAACAAACATTTAAATATATATTTTTTTAATTAAAAATGACTTTGTAACTGCTGTGTGTCAAACTCATTGACATTATTTCTGTGCATTATAGTGTCTTATATATCTATCTCTATCTCACTCTCTATATTTTCAGAAACTGAACATTTTAATTGGCTAAATTATTTGCCTAACTTCTGGAATAAAAGGGAATCATGACATGTCACACATGTCATGTGTCCTTAAGGGGTTAAAAAAAGGAAAAAGAAACACACTATATATAAAAAATGAAAAATACTGACTCTTCCCCTCTGTACAGACTTTAAAATAATAACTAGTGAAGTGCATCGCGTTCCATTTGGAGTACTCACTGCACCTGTGTTAATTATCTGAATTTGATTTGCATTTTTTTGGTAGCGGTCTTGAGTAGGATGTCACCTGTTTGTATTTAATGATGGAAATTAATTTGCACAGCATAGTTTTAGTTTAAATATCTGACGTGGAAAGGGCAGGACCTAACTGATATTTTCTTACTCCTTGAGTAACCTTGGAAAAATGCAAACTGTTCAGAACATACTCCCTACAACAGAACAATATTGTTTCAACTTGTGGGAATTCACTTTCCTAAGAATGAAACAGAGTGGTTCTGTTTGCTTTATCCCAAGCAAAATATTTGAAGTAGCATTGCTGGAGTTCTGTATTGTTTTTATAAAGTGCCATCGTGATTTAGAAAAATAAAATTATTGGTTTAGGTCTGTTTCATTAAATGGTAGACTATATAAATGTGCAAATCGCCAAGTTGACCAATAATGTAATACATCAGATCAAATTCGAAAAATTAGGGATTATCAGCTATTAATATGTTGTATAAATATATAGGTGCTGTACTAGGCATGATACATTGGTGTTTTTTGTTTTTGATTTTTTTCCCATCATTTTTATTTGGGAATAGTAAGATATAAAAAAAAATAAAGCGCAATAATAATTGTTGTTCAAGAATGCGATAAGATAGTAGTTATTATAAATTAGCCTTATAGAAATGACAATTTAAAGTATAGGCAGTTTTTCTAATTTTATCACTTTAAGCATAACTTTTGCTATAATATAGTGTAAAGGTTCATTAATTAAGTCCTGACTTTCTTGACAGTAGTATGTTTTGGACTATGATGTTTATTGGTGTATTTTTTTCTCAACCATTTAAAAATCAGTGAGCCATATACAATACACATTTATAATAAAAGGTATTTAGAGGAGAAGAGCCTCAAAATTGTGACCTGCAAAACAAATACAGTCCACCAGAAACCAGGGGTGGTACCAAATGTATAAGTACTAGTACTACTACAACTACTTTTATCCAGACATTTAGATATTAGGGGAAAGACACTCATTCTCATTAGTGTGGTGAGTTATTCACATAAGTCATTCAACTGTGGAGAATTAAAGTTGACAAAAACAATAGTCTGTCTACATATGTATATATACCTAATAGACTATACCAGGAGTAGGCAAACCTTTGTTTCTACAGATGTTGATGACTCCATCTCCCATAATGCTGGAAAAGCATGAGGGGAGATGCTGTCCATAACATCTGGAGTGCCAAAGGTTGCCTGTCCCTTGACTATTCATTATTATGCTAAATAATGAAGAATACATTTAATGCATGCACACTTTTGTTTGAGAATATTCGCGTTTTTAAAACGTGAATGCACCTTCTCAAGCTGCCTCTCTTATTGGCATATTTGGCAGTACCCAAGAAGTGGTGAGAATATTATACCTTCTTTAGAACTGTAGAAAGAATAATTAGAAAAAAAATGCTCATCCTGACAAAAATGAAATGTAGAAACTCTGAAAACATGATTTGGATGAACATGCTTTTGTGATCTCCTGATGCTCTCGCCTCGGCAGGTCTTGGCTCGGCAGGGCTAACAAAAGTTCCTGCTTAAAAACTGCAGTCTCTTCAGTGTAGTGGTTATGATGGTTGGAGTGTTCCTTAAAAAAAAAGCTAAGATGTTGGCACAGAAATGGGAAACAGGTAGCGGGTTAAAGTACGCTCAAGGCCAGTGAAGCATTTTGGATGTTGTAGTTTGTAGTTGTAATTTGGTTCTGATTTGATTATGTCTCTGTGAGATTCAGTGGTCAATTTGTTCTCTATGCGTTCAGATTTTGTAATACTAATGAGAAAACATTAAAGACATTCAAAGCCTTAAACAATCAAGGCCCACAGTAGCTGAAAGAGCTCCTGACACCCTATATTCCATCTCGTTCACTTCGGTCAGCCAGCAAATCCCTCCTGTCAGTGCCAAGAATAAAGACAAACTCAGGTTCCAGGGCATTCAGCCATGCTGCCCCTACCTTCTGGAACTCTTTACCTTGCTCAATCAGAGAGGCACAGTCCTTACATGCTTTTTTAAAAAAGCTAAAGACATCAGAAACTCCAAACGTTTTATTTTTTATTTTTGTTGTGCATAGTGATAATAACATACAAGCTCGGGGTGCCACCATAGCACATTTTTAAGTATAAAAACATTAGCATAATATCCGTAGTGGGTGCAATTGAGAGTTTAAGAGTTTCAGGTTAATACAAATAACACAAGATACACAAGTAGTTATCAAGGTGTCAGCGGTTCGGTATCTCAGTATGAGTGTATGTGGTTATGTATGCTGACTGGGATGAGGTTGATGGGTGTGTGGTATACTGCATTGGTATTTGGTTGCTTGTCGTGGTGTGGTAGTGGTGCAGGTGTTCCTCTGAGACTGTAAATTGTGAGCGCCTTTGGAAGAGGGTGCAGTCTCTGGTCGGGTTTCCTATCTTTTTTGGCGGCAGCAGGGCGGCTGTCTCTCCTGCGCTCGCTATTCTAGTAGGCCTTTCCAGGATGTTGGGTGTGTATTTCGTGAAGTGTCGCTTGACTGCTATCTGTGCGTGCTCCTCAGTGTACCTTTGCGCTGCGTGACCTTTGTTTGCAGTTTTGTCGTTGTTTTCTTTGCTTAATATTGCTTTATCTGTTCCTTCTAGCCAGAGCTGCTGAGGCAAGAGTCCTCTCAGCTCTGGGGTCAGCCCCCCTCCTCCACCGAAACTCCTAACTTGTATGTCTTCATGTTCATATATTTGTAAAGTGCTTTGTCTCACAGGGAGAAAAGCGCTGTAAAAATGGCAAATTATTATTCTTTACATGCTTTATTATGATAGAAAATATTTCAGTTCCCTTTACCTTCCTCCACAGGTTTTGTGGCATCTGGATATTTTCCGCCGGAGCTTCCGACAGCTTCAAACTCACAAATGCATGGGTGACTCGTGTATATTCTGTGCACTTAAGGTAAGATAATTGCAGAAATTTTGTACATTCTGTACAGCCAACACATTTATGTAATGTATTTGGGCAAAATAAATTATTCTGTATGGTTAAGGATGGGGAAATACTACAAAGTCAAATGGACTCTTTCAAGCACTGTAACCATTAAGTATATGGGAAAGATAGACTTGCCCAAATAATGGTAAGTAAGGAATTAAAGGTTTAGTGAAATTGTGGAAAACGTTACCCAAATAAAAACTAACCCTCCTAACCTGGAATGTGACAAGGTCAACAGAAACGTTATAAAACTAGTATAATTAAATTACTGGTTTGTGATGCTAATGATTCAGTGGGGACTAAGGTTGCCGGAGAATGGAACAATGTTTTCAGAAAAAATACAGGTACTCTGTTTGTTAATATGATGCAATTGCTAAAACTACACTGCCTCCATTCACATATTAAGGAACAAGTCTTATTAAAGCATTAACAACTTTGAGACATAATAACAGTATTCAGCTCTGCCCCGGTGATGTCAGCATTGTAAACATTGTTCTTCCTTGGGACATGTAAGCAGCATTTGATGAATAATTTATCTTCTTGTTGAGGTATTTATCTCACACAGGAGGCTGTTGGCAAAACAATCTTTTAACAGATCTGTGAAGGCTTCAAACTCCTAGCAGGGAGATAACTTATATTTCCCCTCCCTTCTGCCAACAAGTCTTGAAGTAAACATTAAAAGGTCAGTCTTCATTTCAGGGAGTGTGAGAGGAGATTCTGAGTTGCAGCCAGGAGAGATGTGTCCGAGGCTATATAAATAGTCATTTAACCTGTAAACATCAAAGCGTTGAGCAGTAAGACCAGTGCCTGATGATCTCTAAAATTCAATATTTTGGGGGGAAAAAATATTTCAGTACCATTTGGGATATGAGTTGAATGTTGCCTTTCTCAAAACTGCTAAACTTTTCATTTATCTACATTTAAATCTCACCTGCCACTGGTCTGCCGAAAAAAATTATCCAAGTCCCTTTGCAGCAAAGTAATATAATATCTACTTATAGTGTGTTACCTAAAATAGCCTGAAATTAGAGACAAGCTCCCAGGAAGTATGCACTTACACCAGGGACCGACAGAGGGGTAAATAAAAGCAAAAGAAAATTATTTGGGAATTCTGAAGCTTGAAACAGGGAGTTGAAAAGTCTGTGATATTGGTTCCAATAAGGAGTCAAGCAATATTTTGGACAGGTCTAGGTAGTCAGCGTAGAATTTTAAACCAGTACAGAGGCCATTGGTCAGAATTCCAGCACTCAAAAGGAGGAGGAAAATCAGGACACATGCTGTGGTACAGATTTCTGAGCTTCAGATGCAGAGGCAACAGAATAACCGCACTATATTGAGTATGATCTGGTAGCTTGCAGGCTGGCTAATGCTATGGCTCATGTCAGACTCCAGAAACTGTTCCATTCGCTGGGAATGCAAACCGCACAACCCTGGTGTCCTTATTAAACACTAGTTAACAACAGGATATTTTAATGGCTGACTCTGACTTACTGGTATGTGTCAACCCTTTGGCATGTGGCCATTTAATATACTAAGCAATTGCCACAAGTTAACTACATAGCTGCAATTTATGGATTTTAAAAACAAATTATCTTCATTGAGTACAACAGTTTTTGTTTGTTTGTTTGTTTTTGTGCTGCATGTGAATAATACATTGTGCTAATAACTAATAGCTAAATTTAGAGTCGGCAGCCCTAAATTCCTGTGAGGTCACTATCCTAGATATGCGACTGAGTTAATATGATTGCAGTTAAAGGACCACTCTAGGCACCCAGACCACTTCAGCTTAATGAAGTGGTCTGGGTGCCAGGTACACCTAGCTTTTACCCTTTTTTTTATAAACATAGCAGTTTCAGAGAAACTGCTATGTTTATTCTGAGGGTTAAGCCAGCCTCCAGAGCCTCTAGTGGCTGTCTCACTGACAGCCGCTAGAGGCGCTTGCGTGCTTCTCACTGTGAAAATCACAGTGAGAGCACGCAAGCGTCCATAGGAAAGCATTATGAATGCTTTCCTATGCGACCGGCTGAATGCGAGCGCGGCTCCTGCCGCGCATGCGCATTCAGCCGATGACGTCGCGAGGAAGAAGAGGAGGAGGAGTAGAGCTCCCCGCCCGGCGCTGGAGAAAGAGGTAAGTTTAACCCCTTCCTCCCCCCAGAGCCCGGCGGGAGTGGGTCCCTGAGGGTGGGGGCACCCTCAGGGCACTCTAGTGCCAGGAAAACGAGTATGTTTTCCTGGCACTAGAGTGGTCCTTTAATGTGCATATCTAGTTCAGCCACTAATGTTAATCAAAATGTGAATGTGATTATATTAATAGTTAAGGTACATTTTCCTTTAGATTGATAGCTTGTTTTAGTGGTGCCATAGTTCCTTATTCTCATTTTTATGTGTGATTATATTATCAATTGTACTGCCCCTTAAAATATTCTGGCACTTTGCGTATAAAGTAATAATGGCAAGTTCGTTCCCATGAATTCTTGAAATATTTTTTTCAGACCTTTGACTACATGACTTCTAAATGCATCTCAGTTTAAGTTTTCTACCTTTTTAAAGTAAAACAAGATGTGAAGGAAATATCAGGTTTCCTTTAAAAGAAAAAGGAAGAAGAAAAATATTTACAGTTATTGTAGTTTCCCTTTACTTGTTCCTAGGTAATTACGGCATTCCACGTGATTATCAGATTACAATTAAACTGAAATTGTTTTTAAGTAGCATAAGCTGTGATTTATGCATTTCCTTACTTAATTCAAGTAAGCAGCCAAACAGGTTTGTCCATAGTTATTTAGTGTTTCTGAAATTGTAACAGTATAATATGTCATATTAAGAAAACTAAAGATGAGGGATAAAGATATTTACAGATTAGTTTCAATGTATTTTCATGCTAGCAGATTGATGAAGCGTTCTATTGTTCTCTTGACAGTTGCACCTTGTCCTTTAACTGTAATCGGGATCAGGTGACAAGCCAATTTGGTTGCAAAATGTACCTGGCAAAAATAAAATAAAAACTCCCCTCAAAAATAAAAATCCTCCCCCCCTTTCAATTTATTTCAGTAGTCTGTGGAATGTGAGAAAAGACGTTGCTAGCACGGTCAGGAGCCTGCAAAACCTTTATTAAAGGGAATTTTCTGGTTGTAGTTTACCAGAAAAACTTTATTAAAGGGAATTTTCTGGTTGTAGTTTACCAATTCTTTAAGAAGTTATAGAGGCAAAACAATACTAACATGTAAAGTATTTGCTGCCAATCCCCAGGCTTTGCATCTTCTGCAGTGAACTCTGCTGAGAACAGGATGTGACTCATCCAGTTGTGATGCTCTCCCAACTTTCTATTGCAGCGCTGTGCTCCTCTCTTAAATTCCTGCGTATTAGTGTTTTAGGAGAACAGCAAGGGCCTCTGGGTGTGCACCTGTCATTTTACTGTAGAAAACACTTAGCTAGTCTGCATATCATAGGAATTAGAATGGTGGCATCCTATACAGCTAAATGTTCTTTCATGTATTGGTGAAAGACTACAAGATCTTTAACATGTGGGTAGTTATGGCCAACCAATCATGGAGATGGACACAGAACTCACATTTAGATCTTCATCTTTTTCTACAGCATTCTACAGTTCAAGTTTGTAGTTTCTTTCCTTTATGATAAGGTAGACATTTGAAGTGCAATTGATTGAAGGTACCCAGCAAAGGTTTAAAGACTCTCTAAGCACTCTGCACTTTACAATATGATTTAAATGCCCTCTTTAGCCGTGATCATTCTGCATAGCCCAGCGCTGATGACCTGCTGCAGGGGGTTTGCAGGCAGAACCCATTGGTTTCCTTCTATCCAAGGGAATACCTGGTGAAGTCACTGAGACTAAGGGTGAACTGGGAAGTTCGTCCACAGTAATTTAAAGTGTGGTTTGCTGCTCTCCCCTTGAACGCTGCATACATCTTTTGTCAGCCCAGCTGACAAAGGGGAGCCCCAGGTTTTGATTGATACCTGGGTCTCCCTAGTGTGAGCATGGATTTGATTCTGTTCACACCATGTTGTAGCCAACGGGATTTAAATCCTCATTTAAAGGGCTGTATGTAGGGCGCACATTGAGCGCTGCCTACAGCTCATCTGTTAGTCTGGGGTCACTAAATATGGTACCAGCTGACAGAAGGGAGCCGCGCATGCGCATTATGTCTCCCCCGCCGATGTCAGCAGCTGGAGAGTAAGCGGAGCCTGACCAGCGCTTGACTCTGGTAAATCACTGAAGGGGTTTAACCCCTTCAGCAACGTGGGTTGGGGGGTGGGAGGGAGAGGGGCATTCAGGGTCCTGCAGTGCCAGGAAAAATATATTTATTAGTTAAACTCTAACTTATTGTTTTTATTACAAAAGTATTTTGTTTTGTTCTATTACTCAACACTGTAATAAAAAAAATATATATATATAGTATATTATTATTTTATTTTTTTTATGCAAAATATTGCTTCCTATTTGTTCTAGGGTCTCTTTAGAATTTGTTACCATGAGAAAATGTATTCTTAAACTCGTTGAATGATGAAGACTGTTTGCTTTTTGTATCCATATTTTAGCTGTTTGTATGTTCATTCTGGACGCTATGTTCAGTGTAACCTAGTTACTACAACATTTTATGGATTACATTTTTAAAATTGTAAGATGTGTTTTTTTTTTGTTTGTTTTTTTAACAGGGAATCTTCAACCAGTTTCAGTGTAGCAGTGAAAAGGTATTGCCATCAGATGCCCTTCGTAGTGCCCTTGCCAAGACCTTCCAAGATGAACAACGGTTCCAGTTAGGTATTATGGATGATGCAGCAGAATGCTTTGTGAGTATATCATATTTTCAAAATGTTAACATTGACCATACCTTTTTTAAAAAAAATAAAAAATATTTTATTTTTTTAACTGTTTGACTTTCACTGATTATTTTCAGTAAGAGGCTTAAATACATGGAAAAGTGGTGCATCATTTTCATAGACCTGTGAATCATTTATAGTAAACACCATTGCTTATTTTTTACACATAAACTACTAAATCATTTTTGACAATACTGATTTAGTATCCATAGAGAACTGTAAAATATTGTTCTGAATCTCAAACCTTTACATGAAGCATGTTAAACTCAAAGGCTAACACGGGCCAAATAAACAAGGTTTAAATTTATGTGGTCCTCAAAAAATCTACAAAACCCCAACACCCCCCTCTACTAAACCCCAACACCCCCCTCTACTAAACCCCAACACCCCCCTCTACTAAACCCCAACACCCCCCTCTACTAAACCCCAACACCCCCCTCTACTAAACCCCAACACCCCCCTCTGCTAAACCCCAACACCCCCCTCTGCTAAACCCCAACACCCCCCTCTGCTAAACCCCAACACCCCCCTCTGCTAAACCCCAACACCCCCTCTGCTAAACCCCAACACCCCCCTCTGCTAAACCCCAACACCCCCCTCTGCTAAACCCCAACACCCCCCTCTGCTAAACCCCAACACCCCCCTCTACTAAACCCCAACACCCCCCTCTACTAAACCCCAACACCCCCCTCTACTAAACCCCAACACCCCCCTCTACTAAACCCCAACACCCCCCTCTACTAAACCCTAGCCCCCCCACCTACAAACCCCATCCCCCTCTACTAAACCCCAACACCCCCCTCTACTAAACCCCAACACCCCCCTCTACTAAACCCCAACACCCCCCTCTACTAAACCCCAACACCCCCCTCTACTAAACCCCAACACCCCCCTCTGCTTAACCCCAACACCCCCCTCTGCTTAACCCCAACACCCCCCTCTGCTAAACCCCAACACCCCCCTCTGCTAAACCCCAACACCCCCCTCTGCTAAACCCCAACACCCCCCTCTGCTAAACCCCAACACCCCCCTCTGCTAAACCCCAACACCCCCCTCTGCTAAACCCCAACACCCCCCTCTGCTAAACCCCAACACCCCCCTCTGCTAAACCCCAACACCCCCCTCTGCTAAACCCCAACACCCCCCTCTGCTAAACCCCAACACCCCCCTCTGCTAAACCCCAACACCCCCCTCTGCTAAACCCCAACACCCCCCTCTGCTAAACCCCAACACCCCCCTCTGCTAAACCCCAACACCCCCCTCTGCTGAACCCCAACACCCCCCTCTGCTGAACCCCAACACCCCCCTCTGCTGAACCCCAACACCCCCCTCTGCTGAACCCCAACACCCCCCTCTGCTGAACCCCAACACCCCCCTCTGCTGAACCCCAACACCCCCCTCTGCTGAACCCCAACACCCCCCTCTGCTGAACCCCAACACCCCCCTCTGCTGAACCCCAACACCCCCCTCTGCTAAACCCCAACACCCCCCTCTGCTAAACCCCAGCCCTCCCTACAAAATCCCAACCCTCCCTACTAAACCCTAGCCCCACCACCTACAAACCCCATCCCCCTCTACAAACCCCAACACCCCCCTCTACTAAACCCCAACACCCCCCTCTGCTAAACCCCAACACCCCCCTCTGCTAAACCCCAACACCCCCCTCTGCTAAACCCCAACACCCCCCTCTGCTAAACCCCAACACCCCCCTCTGCTAAACCCCAACACCCCCCTCTGCTAAACCCCAACACCCCCCTCTGCTAAACCCCAGCCCTCCCTACAAAATCCCAACCCTCCCTACTAAACCCTAGCCCCCCCACCTACAAACCCCATCCCCCTCTACAAACCCTAGCCCCCCCTTTACGAAAACCCTAGCCTACCTTCCTCTACTAAACCCCTGCCCCGTTTAAAAAAACTAAAACAATGTTTGCCAACAAGCAGACTACACTCACGCATCCACACCCAGAGCTGATCTTCCTGCTACTGCTACTCTTTGAAACCCTGTGAAAGCAGAGCATGTCGGAACGTGATAATAATGTAATATTTAAATTAAAAGGAGCACGTCAAACTTCAAAATCACTCTAGCCCCACCTCCCTGTGAATATTTCTTCTTATCTGGGGTACTCCAGGTGCCACAACCTGCCTCCACCACTCCCTGTGGATAGCCAGACGCTCCTAAGCAGGTGCTTTATTTAGCGCTCTTGAACTAAGCCCTGCATTATCTCAGAGAGCGCTTCTGGCTCTTTATATGATGTAGGAGGCGGGGTGAGGCACCTGGAGGATCCCAGGTTAGAATGCAAACCATTCTAGAAAGGCTTGACTGTGACTACTTACACTTGGGTGAGCACCAGGGCCCTCCTAGCACCACCACCACTTCAGAACATTGTAGTATTTATGGTGCTCTGAGTCTTCCTTTAAACTCTAATATAATTTAACAGGTGTTATATATACAACACCCTTCAGGACTCTTCTATAGGTTAAAACAAAGGATAAAATAAGTTGGATCCATGACCCTTACTCGTTTAATTATCATCTTTTCTAAAGTAATAGTAATTAGTGTGTCACTGCATGTGTTTTTCACATTGTCATAATTTCCCTGCACCCTTTTGTTGATATACTGCATATTTATAAAGTAGAAGTGACTCACTGTATAACTGTATTTTTTATCTTGCTTATATTAATAGGAAAATCTGCTAATTCGACTTCACATTCATATAGCAGATGAGTCCAAAGAAGATATCTGCACAGCCCAGCACTGTATTCCTCATCAGAAGTTTGCAATGACTTTATTTGAACAGGTATAGTGACTAGTTTTATTGCATTATTCCAATCCATGCCAGGATGGCAGCCCCCAAAGTGTAGTGTACATACATTTTTCATTGTCTCTTCAGCTATTTATCTGCATTATGTATAAGCTTTCATTTTATCCCATAACAGTGTGTCTGTACAAGCTGCGGTGCTACTTCGGACCCACTGCCCTTTATTCAGATGGTACATTATATCTCCACTACTGCTCTCTGGTAGGACTATCCTTTAATTATAATCTATAATATTTTGTTATTGTGTTATTAGTTTTTTCTTTTTCAGAACATGTCCATTTTTTAAATTCTCTTGTTTAAAGTAAGTGCTAACTTACCATATAGGCTTTTTCAGAGTGGTTTCTAAAACTCATAAGAATGTTCATTGCATTGCATTACATTACTTAGACGCACTCTTCTATTTTATTGCAGCGCTACTTAAAAAAAAACAAAAAAAAAAAAACTGTACTATTACAGTAAATACAATAAAATAAATATGACCTAGCAACCATTTTAATACTACTGCCAGAGTTTAAATTGACCTTTCTTCATACCTTTCTTTCATACCTTTAGAATAGAACATACTAACATTGTATTAATTTCTGTATTGTCCAGCAGTTCTGAAACCTTAATTAGCTGTTAAAATGAGTTTTGTTGTATGGGGTATTATACTATATTAAATAATATTTAGTAGCTTAATTATGGTAAGAAAATTAAAGGGACACTATAGTCATCAAAACAACTTTAGCTTGGGGGGCGTGGCTTAGCGGCGAATGAGAACAGTCGCCTGAGCACGGAGCTCTCCCGCCGACGGGTGCCACAGCGAGGAAATACAGCATTTACTAACCGGCAACCGGGCCCAAAACGAAGGTACACCTCCACAATACCATGTCCTCTAAAAACACCAAAAAATTTCGGCAGAAAACGCTCCAACTGCATGTAGCAGCGTCGCCGAAAAGTGGAGCAGCGGAACAAAATGGCGCCGGCCGGCCTCAAACCCCAGCCGCATGTGCAACACTGGGTGAGTCTAATCATGCCACAGACAACATGCACACTCCGGTCACCAATGCCTCCATACATGACATGCTCTCTAGCTTTCAAGACTCCTTTAAAACAGACTTACAACAAGTTGCTGCAGAAATCAGGGCAGACATACATGCACTGGGTGAAAGGACAGCTCGCCTGGAGGAACAGGCAGAGGAAATAATTGATGCACATAATGGCCTATCTGAAGCCCATACAGCACTCTGCGAAAAAGTTCAACGCCTAGAAGCTAAAATTGCAGACCACGAAGATAGAGACCGCCGTAACAACATTCGAATACGGGGAGTGCCAGAATCAATCAGCTCCCAGGAACTGTCCCAATATGTGCAAGATCTCTTTAAGGCATATGTCCCTACTCTGACTGACAGTGAACTGATCTTGGATAGAACACACCGTCTCCCCAAGCCAAAGCATCTGGCAACAACGGTTCCGAGAGATGTTATTACACGCATTCATTATTTTACCACGAAAGAGCGCATCATGCAGGCATCCAGACGTCAGACACAACCTCCTGAGCAATTCTCCCAAATTAAATTGTTTATTGACCTATCCTCTGCAACCATGATCAAACGGCGCTCCTTTGCGCACATTACAGCCGCCCTAAGGGCAGCGGAGGTGCAATATAAATGGGGCTTCCCGACTAAACTACTGGTCAAACGAAATGGCATAGAAAACCAGATCCTCGATCCAGAATCGGGCACGAAACAGCTGCAAGATTGGAACATCCCTCTACCCGATGTCCACCTCCGATCCACAGAAAACGGATCTACAATCAAACTCCACAACGAGTGGCAGAAAAGGCCGCGCTCCACGAGTTCACACAGCTACCACAGGAAGGCCCAAGACACTTAACTATCCATGGACTGTACTGCATATATAACGGACAGGTCGTATACATAAACTATACTCACACATATCTTTTCCTTATTCTACCATGCCGGACTCCTAGATTACTCGCACCTGTCGAGAGCTCGCCTACGACACTTAACAACCGTTTTTACCTTTGTTGTTGTTAAAACTGATATCCAGTTTCTTTACCCACCCCCAAGTGGCTGCTATTCAGAGCCACTAGAGAACCCGTTGTAATTGACACTGCACTACCAGGGCGCAGTGAACGGAATAATGTACATAGTTGACCTAAGGTCCAAGTGTTTATTGATTTTTATTTTCCTTTTGCTTATTATTTCTTTCAAACTCAGGCCCACGGATAATAAGTCCCATGCCGCTGCCACCAGCTGGCCCCATAGACAGGGGGATGACCGTAACAAAAAGACTCCCCAGCTATCAGAACCAGCCACAACCAAACCCACCACCTAGATGGCACTCAAAATATGCTCCCTGAATGCCAAAGGGTTAAATTCCCCTCATAAACGCCGCTTAGCCTTACGCGAAGCCAAATCACTGGGTGCCCATGTAATGCTGTATCAAGAAACCCATTTTTTATGGAGTAAACGACCGAAATTTAATTCCCCACAGTACCCCGTAGATTTTCACTCCTGCTACTCCGCGAAAAAGAGAGGAGTATCAATCCTCATCAGTAAAGAAGTGGCCTTCTCCTTGATACGCAAAATAGGGGATAAGCAGGGACGCTATCTAATCCTACAATGCTCTTTGAATAACAATGTGTACACTATAATTAATGTCTATGGTCCTAATGTTAATCAAGGTGATTTTGTTGATGTTTTGATGGGATTGATGTCTGCTCACTCACTAGGGGAAGTAATAATAGGGGGTGACTCGAACTTTTTGTTGGATAGCGACTTAGACTCCTCGGGAGGCACGAAACTGACCGCACAAACACTAAAGAGCAGGTCTAAGTTGACCACGGCAATACGCAACAAATTAAATGCACACAACCTCGTAGACCCGTGGCGAATTAATCATCCCACGGAAAGAGACTATACATGCCATACCGCAGCCCATAATAGCTACTCGAGAATTGATAGATTCCTAATACACTCTTCTTCCCTTCTGAAAGTTGAACATACCGAAATAGGATTAATCACTTGGTCTGATCATGCCCCTATTACATTACACTTCAGAGAACAATTCCCAACCACAGGAAAGGCTAGCTGGAGACTAAATGAACGACTACTAACAGACCCTGACATTGTCAAACAAATAGAACAAGATTTACAGTTTTATTTTAAAGAGAACAAGACTCCGGACTCTCCTCTCCCCCAAATCTGGTTAGCACACAAAGCCTTCATAAGAGGCTGTTTAATAAAGCATGCTAGCTTTGCAAAAAAAAAAGGCTCGCAGCATATACGGCCATACTTTCCGAATTAACCGCCCTAACACACTCGAACAAGCACTTGCCCACAGCGACTACCCACGCTAAACTATTATCATTACAATCACAATTACGAGATCTAGAATTAGCGAAAACGACCTTTCTCACGCACAGGCACAAACATGGCTTTTTTGCAGCGGGTAATAAAGCCGGAGCCAAGCTGGCCGCCCAATTAAAACAGAGAGCTGCTAGCTCCAAGATAGCATCCATAAAAAACCCCAAAGGTGCCACCATTCTAAACCCACAAGGAATAGTAGACGAATTTGCACACTATTACGAAAAACTCTACAACCTGAAAGATGACCAACAGACCATCCACCCCTCCAGGGCAGACATTGACACCTTCTTATTAGACATAGACCTCCCAACTCTATCTATCTCAGACGCAGAACAACTAGATAAGCCCTTCACATTAGAAGAGATCACTTCAGTGGTCTCCGCACTCCCACCACACAAATCTCCAGGCCCTGATGGTCTATCTAATATATATTACCGTACTTTCCTACCCACGTTAATTCAACCTCTCCAGGCGATATTCCATCACTGCAGAGAAGACGGAGCATTGCCTGAAGAGGTGACAATGGCACACATATCCACACTTCCTAAACCAGGCAAAAGCAAAGACCAATGTAAGAACTTCAGGCCTATTTCACTGCTTAATAGTGATGCCAAAATCTACGCCAAACTGTTTAGCGAACGGCTGGCACCGCTCCTACAAAAATTAGTGCATAATGACCAGTCGGGATTCGTCAGGGGTAGACAGGGCTCCGACAATTCAAGGAAAGTACTAAATATCATAGCGGGAATGGAAAAGGAATGCCTCGGAGGTCTTTTCCTGGCGTTAGACGCCGAAAAAGCCTTCGATAGGCTAAACTGGCAGTACATGACGGAGGTACTACGCAAATATAAATTCCCCGAAAAGACTATCAGCGGAATAATGGCGCTATACGCGAAACCTAGCGCTAGAGTCTCTCATGGTGGCTTCCTATCGCGAATGTTCCACATACTCCCTTTACTATACATACTTTCCCTAGAACCATTAGCTTGGAAGATAAGGCAACACCACTCCATATCAGGCATCAAACTGAAAGACAAGGAATACTGTCTAGCGATGTTCGCAGACGACATCTTTGTTACTATATCACATCCTGAACAATCATTACCCCAACTGCTGGCACTACTGACCAACTTCGGTACAGTCTCTTACTACCGCCTCAACAAAGAAAAAACACAAGCCCTACCGATCAACTTACCAAGCCCGGCAGTAGCTGCGCTTAAAAATTCCTTTGACCTGGACTGGAGGTCGACATCTATAACGTATTTAGGAGTTAAAATCGCCACCTCTATTAGCAATATAATAAAACTCAATTACAAACCCCTCATACATATGTGCAATACAGAATTGCACAAATGGAAAAACGCAAAAATGTCATGGCTAGGCCGTGTAAATGCCTATAAGATGATGCTCCTACCGAGGTTATTGTATATATTCCGCATGCTTACAATAGAGGTCCCAACTGTAATCTTTAAAATATTGCAGACCACTTGTAGCTCCTTCATTTGGGGAGGCAAGAGACCCAGATTACCCCTGGGCCTTTTACAGCAGACAACAAAAAGGGGAGGAATAGGACTACCTAACATTGGACTTTATTACAAAGCCTCTCTACTCGCAACGACCATCCACCTACACGCTCAGAGAGGAACAACACAGTGGGTGGATATGGAACAAGATCAGGTCCGACACACATCCCTAACTAATTACATGTGGACACCACGCTCCATAAGAGGCCCTAAAGTAGATCTTTACCCTACCACAAAAGCATCGATCAGAGTATGGGATCTCTACATGTCCTCCCTGGGCTGGAAGAAGCTCTTCCATCCAGAAGCCCCCCTAACCGCACTTCAAGCGGTGAACCCCACAATCCCTCTAGCTAGATGGTCACGGTTGGGCATATCCCAAATTCATAAAATATGTAAAGGTCAACAAATCATGGACTTCCCCGATATACAAGCTAAATGGGGAATCCCAGAAAAGGATATCTTCCCCTACTTACAATTGAAACATACTATAACAGCCCACGTTCAGACTATACCACCCACCTCACTTGCCACTACAATTGCAGCCAGATTAATACCTCACAGATGTTGGATTGCCCCAATGAAACCCAAAGCCCTCTCACTTTGCTATAAGGCATTGCTAGAATTAGTACCACAGAAACCGCTGGCATGCAAACAACATTGGGAATCAGAGGGGGGAACCACATTAACTGAGGAGGAGTGGCTTCTTGCCCTCAATGGGATCAGAAAATGGACCAAGTGTCACTTACATATTGAAGCACACCGCAAATTACTTTATAGGTGGTATATGACTCCCGATAGACTACACAAAATATATCCAGAGGTCTCGGCCAAATGCTGGAGATGCGATATAGACGAAGGGACTTTGCCACACATATGGTGGAAATGTGGGGGGATACAACCGCTCTGGGGGGACGTTCAAACCCTACTAACTGAACTCGCAATTCCCAACTTTCCTATGGACATGGCATCCTGTCTGCTATTGCGATTTCCCGATAACACCTACCGGAAACATACCCAACTAATAGGTATAATCCTCATGGCTGCCAGACACCTAATTGCCTTAAATTGGAAATCACACAGGTGCCCAAATAAACAACAACTAATAGATAAGGTCCAACAATTCTATATCTATGAGAAAATGTCCACCGAGTCCACTAAAGCCACAGAAGAGTTTAGAGAGGTATGGGAGGTTTGGAATAGGTGGTATAGGGGAAGGAAGCCTTAGAGACATAAGAGGTACTAAAAGAGGGACTGGTGCTAGTAAGGGACTTTTATACCCCGACAGGAAATAACCTACATAACAACATTAAAGTGGAATCTCCGTGGTTGTCTGAAAAACTGTTTGTGTAAATACATTTGTTGAGTTATTTTACATATTACCATATATCTTACTGAAGGAAATAACTGACAACCACAGTACATTGAGAATGAAATGGGACACTATACATGAAAACTGACATGGATAATGTGAATTGTTACTAACCACTGTAATACCCAAACCATGCGTCTTCTGTATACTCAGTTCTGTTTGTCATATGAACCAACTATGTACTGAATTCATAATCTTGAAAACCTTCAATAAAAACTAAATATTAAAAAAAAAAAAACTTTAGCTTAATAAAGCAGTTTTGGTCTATAGCTCATGTCCCTGCAGTCTCACTGCTCAATTCTCTTCATTAAGCTAAAGTTGTTTAGGTGACTATAGTGGTTCTTTAACGCTTAAAGGACCACTATAGGCACTCAGACCACTTCAGCTCAATGAAGTGGTCTGGGTGGCAGGTCCCTCTAGTTTTAAGCCTGCAGCTGAAAACACAGCAGTTTCAGAGAAACTGTTAAGTTTCACTAAAGGTTAATCCAGCCTCTAGTGGCTGTCTCACTGACAGCCGCTAGAGGCGCTTCTGCAATTCTCACTGTGAAAATCACAGTGAGAAGACGCTGGACATCCATAGGAAAGTATTGAGTAATGCTTTCATATGGGCTGTTTGAATGCGTGCGCGCATGCGCATTCAGATCTGACGTCGACAGGGGGTGGAGAGTTTCCCAGCACAGAGAGAGCCCGGCACTGGAGAAAGGGAAGTGGCTGCATGGGTTTTTACCCCTTTAGCCTAGCAGGAGGGGAGCCCTGAGGGTGGGGGGGAACCTAATGACCCTACAGTGCTAGGAAAACGAGTTTGTTTTCCTGGCACTATAGTGCTCCTTTAAGAAGTATAAAATTGTAATTCTCTAAATTTCTTCCTATAAATGAGCATATTGTTAAAGAGACACTACAGTCACTAAAACAACTTTGGCTTGAAGGGAACCCTATAGTGCCATGAAAACAAAGCCATTTTCCTGGCACTATATGTTTAATAGGTCCCTCGCGACCCCCCTTCCGCGGGGCTGAAGAGGTTAAAACCCCTTCAGCCACTTACCTGAATCCTGGGCATGGGTCAGGCTATGCCCATGCTCCTCCCCACCGGCGGGAGAGACCTAGGGTGCATGCGCTGCAATGGCTGCGTGCGCATTAGACCTCCCCATAGGAAAACATTATTCAATGCTTTACTATGGGGGAAATCTGACGTTGGAAGTCCTCATGCAGAAAGTGAGGATGTCCAGAATCAGATAACGGACCAAAGGTCCATTTGGATTCCGGAAGCACCCCCAGTGGCTGTCTGGTAGACAGCCACTGTGGGCAGACTTAGAGCTGCAATGTAAGCATTGCGGTTCTCTGGAACGGCAATGTTTTACATTGCAGCACTAAGTGCAATAGGGACACTGCACCAAGGCAACTTCAATTAGCTGAAGTGGTCTGGGTGCCTACAGTGTCCGTTTAGTGAAGCAGTTTTTGTGTGTATGGCATGTCCCTGCAGTCTCACTGCTCAATTATCTGCCATTTAGGAGATGAATCACTTTTGCTTATGCAGCAATAGTCACTCCTCCTTGCACAGCCTTCCTAAAAAAACTTCCTGTAAAGGGAGATCTAATGTTTACTTTTTTTTATTGCAAATTGCATTTCATTTAGAATTTCTTATCTCTTGCACTGTTAATTGCTTGCTAGACCTTGCAGGGGACTCCTCTATGTGATTAAAGTTCACTAAAAGACCAGGAGATTATACCTACAGTTACATCTGATTGAAAATGAAACTATTTTTTTCATGCAGACTGTGTCAGTCACAGCCAAGGGGAGGTGTTGCATAAACAGAAACATGAGTGATGGCAAAGAATTGAGCAGTGAGATTGCAGGGGCATGCCATATACACAAACAGTGCTTCATTAAGCTAAAGTTGTTTTGGTGACTATAGTATCCCTTTAATTTATTAAACAGATGTTTTACAAAATGATTATATAAATATATACAAATTTTTATTCTGACCCAGAGAACATTTGATTCCCAGTATTGCAAAATATATAATTAAGATTTTAATCTCACTACTTCCTGTTATTAGTTTTTCCTCATACTTCATATTTCTATTAAGACACACCTTGATTTATTTACTCTAAGCTAAAATATATCAAAAATTCGGAAAAAGGGGAAAAGACAGACGCTCCTGTGTGCATTTAATCAAATTCTGTTTGATGAAACCTTTGACTGGTATGAAAGGGATGGAGGAACACAAACATCTTTAAAATAAATTAATCTCTCTCTCTCTCTCTCTCTCTCTCTCTCATCTCTCTCTCTCATCTCTCTCTCTCTCTCTCATCTCTCTCTCTCATCTCTCTATATTATATCTAAGTTTACAATCTTGTGTTACTGAAATTATTAATTATCAACAATACTTTCAGTATATGTACCCCACTTGTTATTTCATGAAATTATTCTTACTTTATATTAAACTTTTCCTGATCTGGAGTGTCTGTTTAATCTTTGTTGGCAGAGACAACTCCAAATATAATCTTACTACGATATATAAAAATGCCTATGACCATTGCTTTTTATAAAAGTAAATACATTTTAGCTATGTTGCATTTGAAAGATTTCTTCTTTAATTGGTTTTATAAAATTTTAGTAATCAAGCAATCTGTATGTTGGAGAGAAGGGAAAAGCCAACACCTGATATGTTTGGAGAATTGTTACAGAAAGCTAGCACTATGGGGGACCTGCGAAACTGCCCAGTAAGTGAACCGTTGTTTCATAATGCTGTTGTAGGCTGCTGCTTTTCAAGAACAGATTCCACTGTTTTATTAAACAGGCTTCTTATTATATATTAATGATGAGCAATTTCTATTTACAGAGCAATTGTGGTGAAAAAATAAGAATACGACGTGTGCTTATGAACGCACCACAAATTATCACTATAGGCTTGGTATGGGACTCTGACCATTCGGATCTTGCGGAGGATGTCATTCATAGTCTTGGAACATGCCTAAAACTTGGTGATGTGAGTTTAATGACGACAGTGTGTTGGCCATTAATTAATAACTCCTATTAAAGTCTGCAATTAGTTTCAATGGCATCCATTCCTAAATCGTTTGTGAAGTGGTTTTGGTGCATAGATCATGACCCTGCTGTCTGCCTGCACGAATGTCTGTCACTGAGAAGTGAAATTACTTATTTCTGCATAGTTTCTTATACTTTGATAATTTTTCTAAATTTCAAGAAGGTACAAATTAATATAGCCTAGCTTTTACTGATTTGTGCATGAAACATATGCCAATCACTTTTGCTTTTCAACATGTTGAAGAAAATGATGTGGCTTTACTATTAGTTATTTCTCTGCAAAGCAAATTACTAAATCAGTTTTGTGATCTGTTGATAAATATGTGTAATTTTTAATTGATATTGGAACCTTGTTGATTTTTATAAGAACCCAGAAGAAAAAAAATGATTTAAAAATTTGTCTCTTCAGTCATTTTAATATGTTATTTTTCTGAAACCAGTTGGTTATATACGACAAAATCAATAAACGTTTCACCATGAGACAGTGTTGTTTTTAAAACTGTGGTTTGGTTGGCAAATTTAAGACGATAGAACATTGGTATATTGGTTTAGTAAAGTGATTTTATTGATGATGTATGCATACATCAGCATGTAAATGACAATTTAAAACCGCACAGAAAATGTATTTGACAAGTAAAATGGTTTAAATTAACTATATGTAAGTTGAAATGTTAAGCAACAGCAGTTTAGGAAACCTCTCCTTTGTTCAGTTGTTTTACAGAGTAACAGACGACAGGGCGAAACATTCTGAACTGTATCTTGTAGGCATGATTTGCTACTACGGAAAACATTACTCCACGTTCTTCTTTCAAACTAAAATACGCAAGTGGATGTATTTTGATGATGCGCATGTTAAAGAGGTAATTTTCTATACAGTTGTTTTTAGTTGTCTGTTTTGAGTTCTGTGGGATCTTTGAACATTTGTAATTGGTTATGAATCAAAATATCATGCATCATTATAATGGTTACGTAGTGATTTTCATTTGGTTGTGTTAAAACGTTAATTATTTATTGTTTGGCCTGGATGGTGGGTATGACTTATTCGCAAAGGTCTGAGTTTTCCCATTATACGGCAAAGGGTGTTAGGTGACGCCTCTGGGAACAAATCCAACAGGATTCATCACAAACTTTTGACCTTTTACATTAAACTGGAAATTACAGTGCTACCTCCCTTGATTACTCAACTTGTGGAAAAACTACACATACAAATGTCTGAGCCGCATTTTTAACTGAGTCGTGGTCACATTGAAATAATTAGATGGCAATCATGTTTCAAGCATTGCCATTTTTTTTTTCAGCAAACGGTCATTAGCTGATAGGTTTATTGGTTATATTTGTACCATACATCAGGAGGGCAGCTCCTCACTCCTCCAGCGCGCTGTTTAGTATGCCGGGGCCGGAATGACATCATATTCCGACTCCCGGCATCACAGTGTGGGGACGAGGGAGGAGTGGGGAGCTGCAAGAAGAGCCTACCTCGTTGCCCAAACTGCTGCTGCCTGACTCTTCTTCTCCGTCATTCATTGGCAGAGCAGGCACCTTCCCTCAGGGTAAGCAGGTAAGCAGGTGCCCGTTCTGCCATACTGAAGGACAGCTTCCGGGGCGACCTGAGGTGGCCAAATGGCGACTGGAGGATCGGCCTGGTGCTGATAGGATGGCGGCTCTAGAGCCGCTCGCCCAGAGCTGCGGCCCAGGACTGGGGGAGCCCACCAGGAAATATCCCAGTGGGCGCCCCCAGCAGGCCAACACCCTAGACGAATGCCTAGTTCACTGGTTGCGCCGGCCCTGAACATAGTCTGTCTTTTTAAACTAATTATGTTTCTTAAAATAATGACACCTGTCTACTTTTTTTCAGATTGGTCCAAAATGGAAAGATGTAGTTACAAAGTGTATTAAAGGCCATTATCAGCCATTGCTGCTTTTGTATGCTGATCCCAGGGGTACCCCAGTATCAGTCCCAGATGTCCTGTCTCAGATGGATCTACGTCAGTACAGCAGGACTTGTTATGACAGCGAAGACTCTGGTAATAATAAGTTGCTGGGTAAAAATCTCTGTTGGAAAACCCTTATGTAGTGTGTTGCCTCCTATTTTGCTTTTTTTCATCCTCTTAAGCCTATTTACAAATTCGCTATCCTGTTTATAATAGTTTACTGTGTAACCATTTTGACTTTTAGTTCACTTTTAAGATTCTGAGTAAGATTTAAGATTCTGTCACAGCATACAAGTTTAACAAGCTTCACGTATAGTATAACTGTGTCGGGGACCTTTCTCCCTCTCTCAATCTCTTGGTAACTGCATATACAGATAGAACATAAAGTATAGTTACATTTGGTGTTGCAGAATTAAAAAAAAAAATTAAACTTTTAACTGTATTTTGTTTTTATTAGCACCTTCAGAAATTAAAGGATCATTTTTTTTTTCTCTTCATTTTGCTTTTTTTTTTTTATTTTTTTTTTTTTTTTAGCATAAATGGCTTAGCTAACTTGTAAAATAATACAACTTGCATTCTTCTTCAGGCAGGGAACCGTCCATCTCCAGTGACACGAGGACAGACTCGTCCACTGATAGTTATCATCATAAGCATTCACATCATGAGTCTGTCGTGAGCCACTTCTCCTCTGACTCGCAAGGTACTGTGATCTACAACCTGGAGAATGATGCAGCCTCACAGAGCAGCAGGGATACAGGTAACCCTTAATTTGAAAACTCTTATGCAGTAATAAAGCACAACTATGACTAAGGAAAACTATTTTTCAAATGGGAGTTGTGTTTTCACATATCACAACGTATGGAACCTTTACTTATAAATTATGCAAAAATCATAAAATTATGTTTCATACATATAATTTTCCTCTTATGCAACTCACAGTACGACGGTTTGATGATAAATGAAGCACACTAGACAAGACCGCATTCACCTTGTCATGGCTAGTCCATTTCCAGATATTTCCAGCCTCGTCCCTTTCATTGCCAGTCCATTTCCAACCTCTGCCCCATTGTGACAGGCCCATTTCCAGCCTCGACCTCTTTGTAGTAATATCCATTAAAAAGCAAAAATATCATGGTGCAGAAACTGCATTTAGTCTGTTATATATCCTTTTTCGTAAAGCTTCTACTCTCTAGTTCCTAAAAATTAGTTATGTAGTTCCTTTTCCACCCACTCACCACTTCTGGTCCTAAAGCTACAATCAGTATGAACTACCCTTTCGCTGGAGAATAGCTTCACAAGTATGACCCTTGTCTCCTTCATAGGACACCTGACAGATAGTGAGTGCAATCAACGACACTTCTCAAGAAAAGGACCCTTGACAGACCGGAAGCGAAGTTCAAGTCGACCTAGAAGGAAAGGAGATGAATCTCAGTCTTCTGGCTATCACAGTGAAGGTCTACTTTTCCTTTCATGTCTACAATTTATGCAGTGTTACCTTCTTTTTTGTGTCTTCCTGTGTTCTTATGTGCCTTTCTAATAATTCTGATTATATTATTAGGTGAAACCTTAAAGGAGAAGCAGGCTCCCAGAGCAGGCCTTAAAATATCAAGCAGTTCAAGCAGACTCAGAGACTTTAAAGCAACTGTTAGCAATATGATTCACAGCAGACCATCACAGGCATCGCAGACCTCACAGGGCTTGCATCATGTTGGCAGCGGAATGGATGAGACAGAAATCAAGCCCCCTTCAAGCTTGACTGTGCGATCACGGGACTGGGAGATAGAAAGTAGTAACAATGAGACAAAGTCCAGCTTTTCCAATAGGTATCGCCCAACTTGGCGCCCCACACGTGAGCCATTAAATGTAGATAGTATCTTCAGAACAGAGAAGAGGAAAAACACTGGATATTGTCCACTTAGCCCCTTTTCTGAAGATTCAGGTGAATATATCTGCAATTCCCTTTTCTTTTATTTTCCACAAGTCTGTTTAATTTATGTTTTATTTGTATATGTGTATATTTGTATTAGAATATTTTTCAGTCATTGGGAAGGCTATTTTTAAATGGAGTATAGTGTATGCTCAACATGTTACCATTTCTCTCAAACATAATTAGAAAAAAAAAAAAAAAAGCTAGAAAAGCAAACAAACAAAATCTTCCTCCTTAAAATGAACCAGATTTGTATTTTAGGTGGTGTGGTATTTGAGTGGCAGGTGTGCTCAGAGGATTCAGGCAGCCAAAACTGCCAAATATTGTCAAAGGAATGGTTAATAAGTCATTCAAGATGTGAGCCATACATTAATTATAGCCTCTATGTTCACATTAAGGATGGCACTATAACCATTTCATCTTTTTGTATTTGTTATATTGACTGAGGTTCCTGGCCATTGTCCCTCTGTTCATTGGTAACTCATTTTGGAGCAGTTTAATACCGAATGAGGGTCCCTGCCTTAGCCATAGCACTGCACTTCTTTGTACCCATACTGATTTATACCTGCAATAGCACTATATTGGGGTGAATGCAGTCATCTGACACTCTCAGCCAATCATAGCTGCCCATTACTGCCCATTAGTGCTTCCTCATTAGCCCTAGCAGCACAGAGGAAAAGGTTTGCTGGGGACATTTGTTTAGCATTAAAACATTAATGTTGCATGGAAGAATAGAGCAAGGGGACTTTAGACACGTTAACTATTCAGTGAAATGAAGCAGTTATGGTGCCTACAATGTCCTTTTAGTCTCAGACAGTTTCCAGCTCTTAGCCGAGGAATGTTTGCTGTTAGAGATACATTGTAGCAATATCTCAATTTGGTGACACTAAAAGCTCAGTGTGAAAATATATATAATTTTCTTTTCTTTTTCTAGAGTGTGTATTTTTTTTTGCATGTATACCATTACCAGGGATTTTGCTGAATAGCAGCCATGATGGAATTACTTGTACACTGGTTATTGAGCTTACCGTTTTACTGTTCTCTCATCTCTCATTCCTATATAAAAGTTAAAGAACTGTCAGTCAGTGATATACGAGAAAATGGTAACCATGATACAAAAGAGAAGCACCAGTGTGTGAAATACAGGAGTTGGGGCATGGGGCGGAACCTCCCAAATCTAATGGAACAGCAACAACCTCGCCTTATTCAGAGAATGGAGTCTGGCTACGAGAGTAGTGAACGAAACAGCAATAGCCCAATCAGTATGGACTTGCCTTTATCAGAGAACTGCAGCGCCTTTAGGTAATTATATTCTTAGGTTAAGATTTGTGTATTCAAAATCTATTTTGTATATATGTAAATTATTTTCCTTAATCCCTTGAGAGTAGAATTTTTTTAACTTTCTGAACCAAAACAAAACCTTAAATTTGAGCTATAATTTTTGTCCACTGTAATTCAACGGTTTCTCTTCAAGTGGCCCCATACATATTATATATTGTTTGTTAAAGGACACATATATAACTTCTCGCCAATCATACAAAAATTACACAAAAATGATCCGTCTAACACTAAGACCGAATGTAAGGCCGACGTAGTAGAAGGGGCCAACACGACGAGAAACACACCAGTGACTCAAGGGCACAATACTACTTGAAACATGAGACACCTCACTACCCACCAGACCCCAACAAACCCCGCAAAATCCTCCACAGCAGTAAGCAAGACGAGAAGCCAAGACGAGCAGGATTACCGCTAGGTTGGACAGAAAAGGCACCAAATAGGAGATATCACCCCAGACACCCGACACGCCACACGCACCCACACTACACTCCCACATAAAGGCCAACTACACAAAGCCATAAGTAAAACCCAAACGCAACACACACAACACGATCCCAACAGACGCGACAAGTAGTCGAAAACTTCTAGCACACTGGGATCAACTAGACGCAACAAGCCCACGACGAGGTTCAAAAACATACCTGAATGTCTACCACAACATTCACATAAAATAAACGCATACTTCCAGATATGCACAAACTGCAATGTATGTCAGATGATTATGATGCATAAGGTATGCCAAACCCACCTCTGTGCAGGCAACCAACGGCTTATAACAGTGTACTGAGAACCACGCCTCTGCGCACACGCTACATCATACACGCTACATCAAAAAAATGTTTGTTAACCAAGTTTATGACGTGATAACAATAAAAATATTTAAAACAAAAATTACACAAAAATGCAAAAAACAAAACTCCTTTTCACAATTTTGCCAATAATAATGTGTGCATAATTAGTGCGGCTTATGAAAAGTAACGAATTTATTTGTCCTTATTTACAGAGTATGTAATAAGTGTAGGATTTCAGTTTATTTTTGGTAGTTACTCGTCACAAAATACAAGGGGTAAAATACAATTTCATTTGGATTGATTTTAGAATTGGTACAAATGGTAGGTTTGTCCTGTAAGATTGCTAGTCATCACAGAAAACATAATTGTCACACCAATGTATATATTTATATAAACTAAATATCACAGGCTATTTACCCAAAGGTATTTTGTCACTTACTATGTAGCCATTTAACTGCCTATTTGTGCTAAATATTGAACTAAAATTTTTTGGGGTTTTTCAGATTTTTTTTTTTTGATTTTTTTTTTTTTAAACATACACACATATAACAAGGTTTTCTTATTGTGTATTTTGTAACATGATGTGTGCTACTACTGTGCAAAAACTCCACAATATGTTCAGCAACCTCTTTCTTTCATGTCTACTTTATTGTGAAGCTACATCTTTATGTAAGAGATCTGATTATTTCAGTTTTTACAGAGAGAATTCGAGATGGATTGAATGAGCTTGTAGCAGTTTGTTTAAACTAACCCATAAAGGCCTACCTTTTGTAAAAGTAGACATTCCATTTTTACATACACATTGTATTTTTGTCTGCTTATTTATTTAAATCCCACATGTTCAAATGTAATAAAATAATCTAAACTATACTCGGCAATATCTCCTGAGGTAAAAAAAATACCCCATTTGTATACCTTTGTAAAGTAACAGCCTTAGTCCCATACTAAATACTTAAGCAAACCCTAATTCTAAACCACATCCTTCTTCCAAGAATGGGATCTCCATTGCACCATGCAAGTTTGGGTCAAAGGGTGTAGCAAATTATTTTTGTAGTTTAATGACAAAAGACGCAAGTGTCAAGAATGTTACTTACATGATCTGTTGCAGGCTATTAAATGAAATTGAAGTAAAATAACTTTAACATTCAAAACCGATTGGTTTATAAAACATTAATGTCACTTGTGACCTTCCAGCTAAGAAGATCTTTATGTTTCACCGTTTTAGCTTACAGCATAGGAATTCTGTGTAAATTGTGTATTTTTGTGTTTAATCTTATGTCGCTGCCATTTTGCTATATTATGATGTAACCTTGCCTTACAAGGGAGTATCACTCAAGGAAAAGTCCTGCGGCAGCACCAACTTGGCGAAACATCCCGAAATCACAAAGCAGCAGTGCTCTAGATATGGCTGATTCTGCCTCCAGTGTCTGGGTGAAAGTCCATCCTTCGCATATTGGTAAGATATAGTAATGTATAGATATAAACTGTACATCTTGCAGTCTGTCTGCAATACCACTATACACCAATTTCTTAGACTGCAATTATTTGAGCACCTCTTCTTATGTAATTTTTCATCAGTAACTTAGGACCTAGGGCCTGCTTGTAGATCAGCCCTGTGAAATATATTGGCATTTTAAAACAATAAGAGAAAAGTACATCGTTCATTTGGAAATTAATTTCTGAATGTTGTTCATATGCCTCTTGAGGTTTTTAGCATGTGCTTCTCATTCGATTTAGACCCACCGTATTGTTTAGCAATATAACCAAACACCTCATTATATTAAGTCTATGTTACAGGCTATACACTTTTTAATATTTATGCTTACCTGTTTATTCAGGGGATTATTCAGTAAAAATGATATCCTGCATTTCTTCCCCTTAAATACCGTATATACTAGAGTATAAGTCGAGTTTTTCGGCACATTTTTTGTGCTGAAAAACCCCAACTCGACTTATACACGAGTCAATGTCTGTATTATGGCAATTTACATTGCCATAATACAGACAATGGGGCTGTGTAGGAGGGGGGCTGGCAGATAGCTGTAACTTACCTCTCCTGCAGCTCCTGTCAGCTCCCTCCTCCTCCGCGCCGGTCCGGTCAGCTCCCCTGTCAGCTCCCAGTGTAAGTCTCGCGAGAGCCGCAGGGTCATAGCGCGGCCGCGAGACTTACACTGGGACTTGCAGAGGGAGCTGACCGGACCAGCGCGGACCAGCTCCTACACAGTGCACACCACTGGACCACCAGGGAGTGAGAGCCCCCCTCCCTGGCCAGCTAACAAGCAGGGAGGGGGGACGAAAAAAGTAATACAAATTTAAATAATAAAATATTACTAATAGTAAAAAATAATAATACAATTACAAAAATATTAATATAACAAAAAAAATTAATATAAAAATTATAATAATGAAAAATAAATAAATACAAATGCCCAACCCCCACCAAGGCTCTGCATCACACTCTGCATCGCATCACACTCTGCATCACACACACACACTGCATTCATACACACACACACTGCACTCATACACACACACACTGCACTCATACACACACACTGCACTCATACACACACACACTGCACTCATACACACACACACTGCACTCATACACACACACACTGCACTCATACACACACACACTGCACTCATACACACACACACTGCACTCATACACACACACACACTGCACTCATACACACACACTGCACTCATACACACACACTGCACTCATACACACACACTGCACTCATACACACACACACACTGCACTCATACACACACACACACTGCACTCATACACACACACTGCACTCATACACACACACTGCACTCATACACACACACACTGCACTCATACACACACACTGCACTCATACACACACACACTGCACTCATACACACACACACTGCACTCATACACACACACACTGCACTCATACACACACACACTGCACTCATACACACACACTGCACTCATACACACACACACTGCACTCATACACACACACACTGCACTCATACACACACACACTGCACTCATACACACACACACTGCACTCATACACACACACACTGCACTCATACACACACACACTGCACTCATACACACACACACTGCACTCATACACACACACACTGCACTCATACACACACACTGCACTCATACACACACACACTGCACTCATACACACACACACTGCACTCATACACACACACACTGCACTCATACACACACACACTGCACTCATACACACACACTGCACTCATACACACACACTGCACTCATACACACACACTGCACTCATACACACACACTGCACTCATACACACACACTGCACTCATACACACACACACTGCACTCATACACACACACACACTGCACTCATACACACACACTGCACTCATACACACACACTGCACTCATACACACATACTGCACTCATACACACACACACACACACACTGCACTCATACACACATACTGCACTCATACACACATACTGCACTCATACACACATACTGCACTCATACACACATACTGCACTCATACACACATACTGCACTCATACACACATACTGCACTCATACACACACACACTGCACTCATACACACACACTGCACTCATACACACACACTGCACTCATACACACATACTGCACTCATACACACACACACACACACACACACACACATACTGCACTCATACACACATACTGCACTCATACACACATACTGCACACATACTGCACTCATACACACATACTGCACTCATACACACACACACTGCATTCATACACACTGCACTCATACACACACTGCACTCATACACACACACACAGGGCCGCCATCAGGGGGTGACAACCATGACGGTTGTCACGGTCCCGGCGGTCCTGGGGGGCCCGGAGTGCACAGGTAATCCTCTGCATGCCCGGGCCCCCAGCCCTTCCATCTGCATATATACATAGTGAGTACCGCTATGTATATATGCCTCTGCGGGCCCTGCTGGCTTCCAAGCAGGGCCCAGGATATACTTACCTTCCCCTCCAGCACTCTCGCGAGCCACAGCAGTAAAGCGTTGCCGCGGGTTGTCATGACAACGCTCCGCGGCACGCAATGCATGCTGGGCTCGCATAGAGCAGTGGCTGCAGGAGGGAGAATGTGGAGGGAGTCTGCTGGGCTCCTCCTTGCTGCCCCAACAAGCAGAGCCACCGGACCACCAGGGAATCCAGTGCCCCCCTCCCTGGCTACAGGTAAGAGGCAGGGAGGGGGGAATACATCTTGTTTTCAAATTCTTAAAAAACAAAACAAAAAACGAGAAAGCTTTTGTCACACATCCAAAACACATCATCCACTACACAACCACACACATCATCCACTACACAACCACACACATCATCCACTACACAACCACACACATCATCCACTACACAACCACACACATCATCCACTACACAACCACACACATCATCCACTACACAACCACACACATCATCCACTACACAACCACACACATCATCCACTACACAACCACACACATCATCCACTACATAAACACACAAACTGCATCCACTACACAACCATACACATCATCCACTACATAAAACAGACCAACTGCATCCACTACACAACCACACACATTATCCACCACACAACCATACACATCATCCACTACACAACCACACACATCATCCACTACACAACCATACACATCATCCACTACACAACCATACACATCATCCACTACACAACCATACACATCATCCACTGCACAAATACACACACTGCATTCACTACACAACCACACACATCATCCACTACACAACCATACACATCATCCACCACATAAACACACACACTGCATCCACTACACAACCACACACATCATCCACTACACGACCACACTAACTGCATCCACTACACAACCACGCACATCAACCACTACACAACCACACACATCATCCACTACATAAACACACAAACTGCATCCACTACACACACACACAGCATCCACTACACAAACACACACTGCATTCACTACACACATAATCCACTACACACACACAGCATCTACTACACAAACACACACTGCATCCACTATACACACACTACTTTCACTACACAAACACACACTCTGCATTAACTATACACACACACTACATCCACTACACACATTTTATAGCCACTATACACACACAAAATAAAAATTCAGTACACACACACTTCATCCTTGTGGGTGGACTTAAGATGGGCCCTGTGGGTGCATTTGGGGGCGGCTCATGTGGGCGGACTTGGGGCGGGTCATGTGGACTGACTTGGGGGCGGGCCCCGGGGGGCCCAGACCGTAGGCTGTGTCAGTGGCCCCAAAATTTCTGGTGGCAGCCCTGCACACACTTACACTGCATTCATTATATGCACACACTGTAAATAAATATTCAATTAATATAATTTTTTAAGGATCTAATTTTATTTAGAAATGTACCAGTAGTGGCTGCATTTCCCACCCTAGTCTTATACTCGAGTCAATAAGTTTTCCCAGTTTTTTGGGGTAAAATTAGGGGCCTCGGCTTATATTCGGGTCGGCTTATACTCGAGTATATACGGTACTTTTTAATTATTTTTTTTTATATTTATATAATACAATACATATTAAATTGATATAGTATAAAAGATACATTGCATTAAACAAGGTGTGCAAACTAATGGAAAAGGGGAATTGGTTATAAAGGAAGAAGGGGAAGGCATATAAAAAAAGGAATAGGGGTAGAATGTGCACATATTTACTTGTTGAATATATATACTTGTTGAATATATACAGTCTATACCATTTTTTTTTGTTTGTTTAAAGGAACGGTTTATAAAATTTACTTGCATCAATACCCTGCATTTTTTAAATATATATAGATAATACATTAAATACCGTATTTATCAGCGTATAACACGCACTTTTTCTCCCTGAAAATAAGGGGGAAATGATGTGTGCGTGTTATACGCCGATATACCATATTTACTTACCTGTCTTGAAGCGTGGGCCGGTGTTCAGCGCGCACCGCGGTACTGGAACTTCAATTTCAGGTTCCGGTTTCCGGCGGGACTGAAAGGAAGTGTGCACACTTCCTTTCACTCCCGCTGGAAACCGGAACCTGAAATTGAAGTTCCAGTACCGCGGTGCGTGCTGTGAAGCCGGCCCACGCTTCAAGACAGGTAAGTAAATATGGGACAAGGGGAGGGAGAGTGCACTAGGGGACACTATGGGAGGGGAGGGGGGGAACACTATGGGAGGGGGGGGACACCATGGGAGGGGGGGGAGAATACTATGGAAAGGGGGGGGTGGAGAACTATGGGATGAGGGGGGGAATACTATGGGGGGGGGGGAAAATTTCCTGGAATTTCCTTCTTAAAATGAGGTGCGTGTTATACGCTGATAAATACGGTAATATTGGCATCTGTACTCTCCTTTTAATGTATCCCTTGGTGCATTGCTTAGTAGGTTTCTCATTCTGGTCTAATATTATGCCATAATCACATGTACAGCAGAGAATTCATTGTCTGATAAGTAGTTTATTTTCCAAGAGCAGTTTCAGTCATCACTTAGGATGTTTGGAATTGCTCAATAAACCAATAGTAGCTATGCTTTGGCTGGCATTGGTTTATATAATATATATTTTAACCAGGAAAGGTACATTCAGATTACTCCGGTTTCCAAGTACGTCCTGGGGATGTTACCTTAGCCCAACATCCAGGGGTGTTTACTATCACCCAATTTAATTGTACTCATTTTATCTACCTCGGAAGGATGAAGGGCTGAGTCAACCCTGCCGGGATTTGAACCTGCAACCCAAGGGTTAGAACAGATTCTGCTGATCCACTGAGCTATTTCACCGGCCTTATATATAAAGCCTGACTCACTATTTAGTGAACTGGATTGTGTCATAGTATCAGCTATGCCAAGGACTGTGGTAAGGGGGACATAGCCATCACTATTGTGCGTGGATACACCACACAGTGAAATTGATGCATGTAACTGGGAATTAAGGCTTTTGGGCTGCCTGATTGACAGCCTTGGTTAGCGGTTTTAAACTGGCAGAAATTTGTATCAATGTTTTTTTTTTGTTTTTTTGGATAGGTCAGTAAAATAGATATGAGCTCTTGGGTTAGCAAGTAATTATTTTAATAAGATGAACAATGAACTGGTAAACTACATATCCAGCATTTGAAAGAAAAATTATAAGCATAAATATTACCATACATCCGCAGAGAAAATACATTTATTTTTATCATAGTGTCTGTAGGGAAGAGTTTTTTAATTTTTTTTATTTTCAGTGTGACAAACCCATATGGTCTTACACTAGGTTACCATCTGACAATTTACATTTTTTTACGTTAATGTTTCTTTAACCATATCGATTAACTTTTACACCTATAGGATTGCTCACCAGTGATTTGTATGTGATAGTCAAATATGTCATATGTGATATTTGAAAACTATTGTTAAAACCTTGTTACTATAAATTTTACATACGCATTTGTTAAAGGGTTACTACAAACACGATGACCACTTCAGTGATTTGTAGTTGTTATGGTACCTGAAGTCTGAATGTGCAGCATTTCAGTATGAAATGCTAAACTTACGGAGTTTAACCTCTATGCTGCCCGAGGTATAACTTCACCTCCAGCAGTGTCATTGGGGTGTCCTCAGCCAGTCCAGAAACTAATGTCAATTATGTGAATATGCCAATGCACAGAATGTAATTCATTGGCTGAGAGTGGTCAGCTCTAGAAGCCAGTAGGGAGCCTCTGAGCCAGTTGGGACCAGGTAAGACGGCAAACAGTTGCTAAAGAGTTTTCCCAATTACCAGGACACCTGACCAGGGTAATCCTAACATCTAAAATATACACAGAGAACAAGTAAAAAGTAGGCGCTCGTAATATAATAGTCTCCAATAAATGTTATATACCTTAAAATGAAGCTGCACCAAAAATAAGTGTAAAAACTCCTCAAAACACTCTTGTGAATATACTAAAATGATAAGGTGCGCTGTGTCTTTAAGACCCAAGTGTTACAAAGTGCAACTAGTGCAAAACTTTATGATAAAGTGCAAAGTGTTTTTAAAGTGCACTTAAATGTGTAATAAAATATTATACATACATATGTCCTCTCGAATGAAAATATACATAAAGGAAAAGAGAGACACAAAAAACACAATAGTGTAAATCCGTATTAAAAATATATAAATTATAGATGCCAAAAAGATGCACTCACAAACATAGAGCAGAATGAGCCTGCTCTAGCTTTAACAGCTTCTTCAGATATAGGACTGCATAGACGGAGATACTTCAAATTATTTATTGCCCAGCACAGCACAGAATAGTCACCTTCCTTCACATCCAAATTTCAAATGTCAAAAAGTTCGGTAATATGCAGCTTCAGGGTGTCGACTGTTCCCTTTGTTGTGTTCGCCACTGTAGTTACCGTCTGTATCCGAAAAAAACTTCCGTGGGGAGGGACTTCCTCAAATGCGTGACGTAAGGTGCGTGATGACGCGTTTCGCCGTGTTCACGGCTTCATCAGATCTGCCCATCCATGTCCTATGCGTTCTTTTATACCCATCTTAATGGGTAAATTCAGGTGGCTGGCATACAAAGTCCATTACCCTAACGCTGGTATCGATTGAATGCAAATACAAAAACCTAAAATCTTACTTAATTATGAAAACATCGTAATTAAAAATATATCATTATAACACCATATAGACATATTAAAAAAACCTTATAGATATATTAAAAATAGGGGAAATTTTATATTTTTACAAATCACTTAATTTCCTAAAGAGATGTATTTAAAGAGACACACTTGAAGAGACACTTTTAAAGAGACATACTTAAAAACTTATAAACTTATAAAAAAACAGCATGTTACCTAAACTACTCATTCTGAATAAATATATATTGATTAAAAAAGAAAGAAATATATATCTAAAAAATGGGGGGAAAAAGGACAATATATTATGTAGAGCAATACATTTATACCATATACCAGAGTTAACTTAAAAAATTAAACAAATCAAATTCTATGTTGAGCGCCCTAGGTTCTAACGTTTTTAACCTATGGACCCATTGCATTTCTTTTTTACCTATATCGATAATATGATTTCCCCCTCTCCATGATTTCTTCACTATCTCTATTCCCAGAAATGTTAGACCTTTAGGGTCTTTATTATGGTATTTTTTAAAATGTGCCGAAACACTATGGTTCTCATAGCCCTTAACAATATTATTTACATGCTCATATATTCTTTTGTGTAGTGGGCGAATTGTCCGCCCCACATACTGTAATCCGCATGGGCATATTAATAAATAAATTACGTTTTTGCTAAAACACGTAATGAAATCTTTAATATAAAACTCAGTATCTTTCGTATTATTTTTAAATTTACTAACCCCCTTCAGAGTGGCATTTTTGCTGCACCTACATCCTGCACATTTATTACAAGAATAAAACCCTTTTTTATTATCTAAAAACGTCTGAGGAATTTCCTTTTTAGGGTGATTAAAAGTAAGGATTCGTTTAAAATTTGGTGCTCCTCTAAACGTAATAAAAGGTTTCTCCGGAATAATTTTACTGAGTTCATTATCTTTCTTTAAAATATGCCAATGTTTGTTTACTATTGATTTAATTTTATTGCACTCTTGATTAAAATCAAAAACCAGGGGTAATATTATTTCTCTTTCTTTATTTAGATTTCCTACTTCTTTCTGGTTGCTCAATAACTGATTAGGTTCTAAGTTTATTGTTTCATTATAAGCTTTTTTTTAAACTTTGTTGAGGATACTTCTTTTGCTTAAATCTATCTATAATTATCTTGGCTTGTTCCTCACATTTATCCTTATCAGTACAATTCCTCCTAATTCTTTGCAGTTGGCCCTTAGGGATATTGTTAAGCCAAGGAGTATAATGGCCACTATTGTACAATACATAATTGTTAGCATCCACTTTCTTAAAAAAATGTTTTGTTTTAATCTCGTCCTTTTCTATGTATATTTCTAAATCTAAATAATTAATATTAGTCTTACTAAAAACACTAGTTAGAGTGATACCCCAGTTATTGCTATTTAATTTTTCTAAAAACACTTTTAGAGCTTCTTCATGTCCATCCCATATAAAAATTAAATCATCTATATATCTATAATACAGGACCAGGCTTGCCCCCCATTCTGGGCTTTCATACACATGTTTTTCTTCCCAGCCTAACATGTAGAAAGGGTTGCCCCCAGTTATGCGAATTTATACATGTCAGGCTGGGAAGAAAAACATGTGTATGAAAGCCCAGAATGGGGGGCAAGCCTGGTCCTGTATTATAGATATATAGATGATTTAATTTTTATATGGGATGGACATGAAGAAGCTCTTAAAGTGTTTTTAGAAAAATTAAATAGCAATAACTGTAAAAATTAAATAGCAATCACTCTAACTAGTGTTTTTAGTAAGACTAATATTAATTATTTAGATTTAGAAATATACATAGAAAATGACGAGATTAAAACAAAAAATGTTTTTAAGAAAGTGGATGCTAACAATTATGTCTTGTACAATAGTGGCCATTATACTCATTGGCTTAACAATATCCCTAAGGGCCAACTGCAAAGAATTAGGAGGAATTGTACTGATAAGGATAAATGTGAGGAACAAGCCAAGATAATTATAGATAGATTTAAGCAAAAGAAGTATCCTCAACAAATTTTGAAAAAAGCTTATAATGAAACAATAAACTTAGAACCTAATCAGTTATTGAGCAACCAGAAAGAAGTAGGAAATCTAAATAAAGAAAGAGAAATAATATTACCCCTGTTTTTTTAAAGAAAGATAATGAACTCAGTAAAATTATTCCGGAGAAACCTTTTATTACGTTTAGAGGAGCACCAAATTTTAAACGAATCCTTACTTTTAATCACCCTAAAAAGGAAATTCCTCAGACGTTTTTAGATAATAAAAAAGGGTTTTATTCTTGTAATAAATGTGCAGGATGTAGGTGCAGCAAAAATGCCACTCTGAAGGGGGTTAGTAAATTTAAAAATAATACGAAAGATACTGAGTTTTATATTAAAGATTTCATTACGTGTTTTAGCAAAAACGTAATTTATTTATTAATATGCCCATGCGGATTACAGTATGTGGGGCGGACAATTCGCCCACTACACAAAAGAATATATGAGCATGTAAATAATATTGTTAAGGGCTATGAGAACCATAGTGTTTCGGCACATTTTAAAAAATACCATAATAAAGACCCTAAAGGTCTAACATTTCTGGGAATAGAGATAGTGAAGAAATCATGGAGAGGGGGAAATCATATTATCGATATAGGTAAAAAAGAAATGCAATGGGTCCATAGGTTAAAAACGTTAGAACCTAGGGGGCTCAACATAGAATTTGATTTGTTTAATTTTTTAAGTTAATTCTGGTATATGGTATAAATTTATTGCTCTACATAATATATTGTCCTTTTTTTCCCCATTTTTTAGATATATATTTCTTTCTTTTTTAATCAATATATATTTATTCAGAATGAGTAGTTTAGGTAACATGCTGTTTTTTATAAGTTTATAAGTTTTTAAGTATGTCTCTTTAAAAGTGTCTCTTCAAGTGTGTATCTTTAAATACATCTCTTTAGGAAATTAAGTGATTTGTAAAAATATAAAATTTCCCCTATTTTTAATATATCTATAAGGTTTTTTTTACTATGTCTATATGGTGTTATAATGATATATTTTTAATTACGATGTTTTCATAATAAAGTAAGATTTTAGGTTTTTGTATATGTATTCAATCGATACCAGCGTTAGGGTAATGGACTTTGTATGCCAGCCACCTGAATTTACCCATTAAGATGGATGTGAAGGAAGGTGACTATTCTGTGCTGTGCTGGGCAATAAATAATTTGAAGTATCTCCGTCTATGCAGTCCTATATCTGAAGAAGCTGTTAAAGCTAGAGCAGGCTCATTCTGCTCTATGTTTGTGAGTGCATCTTTTTAGCATCTATAATTTATATATTTTTAATACGGTTTTACACTATTGTGTTTTTTGTGTCTCTCTTTTCCTTTATGTATATTTTCATTCGAGAGGACATATGTATGTATAATATTTTATTACACATTTAAGTGCACTTTAAAAACACTTTGCACTTTATCATAAAGTTTTGCACTAGTTGCACTTTGTAACACTTGGGTCTTAAAGACACAGCGCACCTTATCATTTTAGTATAATCCTAACATCTGACTGTAGTGGTCATGATTCTAGGAGTAACCCTTTACAGTTCTGATGTCAACATAGTCACCCGGCAGTCTTATACTATAAATCCAAGTTTAGCTGTGCTTTCCAGTTCAGCATATACTAGCATTAGCAGGCGCCGATACTTTTCAGCTATGCAACAACAATCCTGTAACAGTTGCTATGAACCTATTGGCATTCACAATTCTATGTGGTTTTTCAACAGTGGGGGTTGAGGGTCCAGTGCCCTTAAAAAGTGAACTTGATGAACTACAAGAGGAAGTAGCAAGACGAGCACGGGAGCAAGAGATGCGCTGGAAACGGGAAAAGGAGATTGAAGTTGCCATGGGATTTAACCCACGTCCTAGGCGCTTTTTGGATTTGGATGAATTACAGAGCCAGGGTATTTCAGTGTTTTGTTCCTTATCTCTTAAACCACTACTCCAATTTAGGTTCCTTAAAGAGTTACTCCAACCATCATAATCACTACAGTTTGCTATAGTGGTTATAATTGCAGGAATGTTTGTTGACCAGTCCCAGCCAATGAATGACATCTGTGTGATGCCATTTTTACAGAATTGACTTTCATCAGCCAGGATGTCAATGATGCTGCCGGAGGTGTAAACACAGTATGTGCAGTGAAATGCTTCATGTGCAGACTCCAGGCACCGTGGCACTTCAAATAACTGAATACCAGTTTTTAGTAACCATCGGTATAGCCACTGTAACAATCAGATTTTCAGTGAATTATGTACTTGCCCCTTTGTTCTGCTGATTTTGCTTGAGGTTGTATTTTATATTTGGCAACATTTTAATTGGTGCACTTTCTTTTTTTTTGGGGGGGGAAGGGGGGAGGGGGGGTTCAAAAACCATAAAAAAAATCAGTACCTTTTCTCTCCCACAGGAACACCTGTAAAAGGTAGCTGACATTTGCTTGTCTGTTAGTCTACCCATTGTACAGCACTACGGAACTTGTTGGCCCTTTATAAATAATAATAATAATCATAATAATGTTTATTTGCAAATTAACACTTTATACTAACTGCTACAAACGGGTTTCCATAAGCAAAACGTAATTGTCCTCTTTGGTGAGAGGAAAAAAACAAAATCAATTGGGCACCATATCTCCATATCAGCATTTTGCTTTTTGTTTGCAGAAAAATGTATGCAATATTTTTTTTATTGTATACAAAATACTCCTCATTGCAATGCATACATATCCATCATGCAGTAAAACATCTAGTACCTACATACAGTTATAATACATTAAAGAGTTACTCCAAGGTCTATGGAGATTTGAAGAGGTTATGATGCTTAGAGTCTGTATGTGCATTCTTTCATTATGAAATGCAGCACATAGAGAGTTTCTCGTTTATGCCTGAGGTATAACTTCATTCCTGGGCGGGAGGCTCAGCATCTTGCGTCTGCAGCTCTGCTAAAGCTGGATGTACAGCACTGGCCATAGAGGACCCTTGGCCCTGGTGGAGACCCAGATACAATGTAAAATGTTGCAAAATGATTTGCTGGGAAACAGAGCCAGGATACTCCTTTCATCATAACCGCTACAGTGTGCTGTAGTGGTTATGTTGGTTGCAGTTACCCTTTAAAGGGAATCTCCAGTGCCAGGAAAACAATCCGTTTTCCTGGCACTGGAGGGTCCCTCTCCCTCCCACCCACCAATCCCCAGGTACTGAAGGGGTAAAAACCCCTTCAGTCACTTACCTGAGGCAGCAGCGATGTCCCTCGCCGCTGTCTCCTCCTCCGCGACGCTCCTCCTCTCCATTGCGTCGGCCGGTGGGCGAGACTGATCCCGCCCACCGGCCGAGGAGACCTAATGCGCATTAGGTCTCCCCATAGGAAAGCATTGAAAACTAATTTCAATGCTTTCCTATGGGGATTTGAGCGACGCTGGAGGTCCTCACACAACGTGAGGACGTCCAGCGACGCTCTAGCACAGGTTTCCTGTGCTATAGAGCAGGAAGTGACCTCTAGTGGCTGTCTAGTAGACAGCCACTAGAGGTGGAGTTAACCCTGCAAGGTAATTATTGCAGTTTATAAAAAAAGCAGGGTTAAGAGTAGTGGGAGTTGGCACCCAGACCACTCCAATGGGCAGAAGTGGTCTGGGTGCCTGGAGTGTCCCTTTAACACAACTAGTTATTCCTACAATTGATCTGGGATGAAAAGAGTTGGCAAATATATAGAGTAAAACTGTACAGATGTGAAAATGTTTGTACATTAAAGGGACTCTCCTCTGCTCAAATACAAAATAAAGCTCACTGTTTAGTAGATATGCCCCAAATGAAACCGTGCATGCAATTTATAATGCATATTTTCATTGGAGATAAATATAAAACAAGTTACAAAACCTACAGTTATCTTGGCTGCTGCTTATGCAAGCCCTTCTCTTCTAACCCCGCCCAGACGTATTCTGGTTGTCCAATCACAGGCTTCCCAATGCAGCTCAATGAGAAGTCTTTACAAGGCAGGTGCACTGAGCAATTGCTGCCTCTTGAGGTTCGCTCCACCGAGCTAACCAGACCAGGAAGTAACAGGACCGATTTGAAGGCCAAGGGGGTTTAGTCATGTTATTTTATGAAAGTGCCAATATCTATGAAAATCTGCACTTGTTGCAAATATAAAAAAAAAAGGAGTCATTATTCACACATAAAGTTTTTCAGCAAGCTATAGTGCTTTAGGGGTCTGGAATGTCCTTTTAATATTCATGAATAACCTGTTTATACTTGAACAAGCAAACTATTGAAATTTATTTCTGCGTTCTTGTGATAACTCCATAGCCATGAATACTTATATACCAAATTATATGTGCTGAAAGAGAGTGAAAAGCAGAGGGGTCAAGGAAGCTTCTAAAAGCGCACTTGTGGCCATTGAAATGATAAAACCGCTGTCACATTGTACACTTTTATTGAAACCTGCATAAGAAGCAATTAAATGCTGATTACTTTGTGTGGCTTTTACAGGAAGGAGTGACACCTTTGAACGTTCCATACAGGAGGCAGATTCAATCTTTGAGCAGTCATTAAGGCTGGAACAGAAAGGAGATTACAACACAGCTATGGCACTTTGTAATGAAGCTATTTGTAAGTAACTCCTAATATCATATTACTCTTTATGTCTAACATTTTACTCTGCGGTTAAGTGTAGAAATCAGTCTTTTTAAGTCTTAACCTTTAAAATTCTTATTCATTTTTTTATTTTTATTTTTAAATCATTGAATGACCCCAAAAGGTGATTTGTTATACAGTTCAATATAAATGTTATATTAATCTCTGGAGATGTTTTTATGATCGCTTTACATTTGTATACTGTAATTTCTTGTGTCTTGTGCTGAGTATTTTTCCCAGAAAGCACTGGAGCTACTATTTCCAATTCTTTACTTTCCTCAGAGTTAAAAAAAAGTTGTTGCAAATATTTTATTTTGTTGAGATTTAGATCGGTAAAGTTTCCAAAGTGAATGACTACCTTAATTTGCATTTAACTGTTGTCTATTTGCACATATGTACATCGCATTTCACCACAAAGCGGCCACTCTGTACTGCAAATGTACACTTAGTTATGCCTCCCAAATATAAAAAAAGAGGACTAGAAGGGAATTTTTTTTTTATTTTTTTTGGGGGGGGGGTTATACACTTTAGAAAAAAACTATTTTGATTTAGGCATATTGTAAGTATTTAATTGCTATAGGGACCATCTATTCTTAAACACTAGAATATTTGGGATAAACAAAAAACAGCAATAAATTAAACATTAATTAGGTTTGGCAAGGAATGCAATAAATTTATTTTCCTCTTCATTGAATTGTGGTCCACTTGCACCACTGCCAGCAGTCATTTTCCTACAGCTTTATCTGACTTTTTAAAATAATGTTTTGAGGCATAGTCTTGTAAAACTTGGTTTTCTGTTGTCATCCCATCTGACTATAAGCAACAGCCAAACACAAAATACCTTCAGCAATAGGTCATATTCCAAATTAAAACCCAGGTGTAATTTAGAACTCTACCTGTAATCTGTGTACATGAAATTAGTAAGGGCACAAGGACATGTTAATGTGCAAGGCAAATTGTACAGAGAAGAAATACCTAGCAATGAGAACCCATAAAGAATATTCTTATTTACTTCACAGTAAAGTCTGATTCAATATTTAATTATATAGCTTAATATACTTGTTGCAGTATATTAATATACTTGTTGTTGAAAAGTATGTTCTTTTTCTATTGGTGCATTAAACATCATGTGAACCAAATATCCATTTATTACGTAAGAATTGCAGCAAAGTCAGGGAGGGATCTGTTTTAAGCCTTGGAAGCATGTAGTGATTTTTCTCCAGTCTAGGATTCTGGGTAATAACAATAAACATCAGCATATTTTGCTTCTGTGTATTTGTATTTGCCTGCATTCTACTTTAGATTGTATTGCACAGCCTGTATAGCAAGTGAACCCATGTTTGGGTCACAAAAGAGAGCGTTTTTTTGTTGTTGTTTTTTTAATGCATTATAAAGCCCCTTTTTTGCATGTCATTACCCAGACTCCTTGGCTATGTTTGCAAAGGCTGTAGAATAATACTTCAAGGCTTATTTTACATATTGACAGTACGCTGAATACTAACTTAACACATTTAAAACAATTATTTAACTATTCCTTTTGGAATTGCTTCCTAATTTTTTTAAGTGCCAAAAGGAACTTTTTACATCCTGCTGACACAACTTTTTCGGCAAAACCCTTTAATTTGCAACAAATCTTAAATTGAGCTTTTTCCTGCTGCTGGTTTATTTCACAAGTTTTGCTGGATCAGTTGACTTTTTTTTTTTTTTTAAATGCATTGCTTACATAATGCTCATTGTTAATGAACTCTGAAAGCATTATTTTCTTTTTCTGCGTTTTGCATGTTTCCATGTTTTATGCTCCTTTCTGCATCTTTTTTTTTTTTTTAATTTATTATTATTATTTTGGTTTCTGTTTGTGCATTTGTTTCTGCTATGTTTTCTTTTGCATTTTAGCTAAATTCAGACATGCCATGCATGATGCCAGATCTAGCACACACTGCAGAGCCCTAGCAGATAAGAAGTTGCAAATGTGTATACGAAACGCACGGAGTCTTCAGGACCGCATGCTGTATTCGACAGTTCCACAGCCGCCGCCTCCAGTTTACCCCTTTCCACAGGGGGAAGCCATAAGCCAATCAACAAGGTAGCTGCTGTGTAACTTCCTTATATAGGAATGAACATTGTTGATTATTTTTTTTTTATTAAGTGGAGGCATTTAGATAGATCATGAAGATTAAGCAAGGTTTGATCTCAATGCGTATTTTGTAAGACCCTGGAACATTCCGCTAAGATCTCTAGCCATTGGCTTCTTTATACTGCTGTCAAGATAAGATGGGGGGGGGGGGAGCAAGGGAGATCAGCAGACTTCCAAAGAAACTTGTTCCTGAGTTACCAGCCGCATTAATGTCACTTTTGCTTGATCCATGTAAACGTTACTTGCATTTTGTTTTGAGTTGTTCAGTGCTTTACTGTAATGTTATCATCTACGTGATGTTGTTTGTCATTGTTTTTTGACTTCTGAAATTCCTTGGTTGCTTAATAATCCAATTTTTATTTAAGTTGTTTTTGTTCTTTCTCATAACTGGACCACACATCTCTCATTACAGTGACCAGGCTATCACGGACCAAGTTCCAATGAATCAACAGGTATTGCTGAAGACAAACTCAAAGGAAGACTTTACATCCACTCCATCATTCCACACATTCACTTCTAACCATGAGTTGCTTCCATCGCCCTCTGAGTCTTCCAATTTGTCTGCTTCTGAGCATAGCCTACTAAGCAAACCATTTTCAAACTACCATACATCACCAACAGACACTGATTGTCAAGGTGCTGCCCCAACTCCTAAGTACAGCACCGCTGAAAAAATGGTAACAAGAGAGGATTTCAAACAAGGCAACCAAAACAATATGCCAAAGACTGATAGAAAAACCGATAACAGTCCAGATAACAACAGCAAAGTGGCAGAGGATCACGAGGTTAAAGACGGTCTTCTATCATTACGCAAGATGAAACTAAACGGGATTAAATCTGGCTCTTTACCATCACTGCTATTTCCGTGGGCACGTCGAACACAAGCTCAATCTCCTGACAGAAGCAACCCTCCCAACTATTGTAACAAATCAGTTAGTACTGAAATTAATATTAGCACTGATCAGGTTGGTTCCAGTGCTGCAACTCCAATCTCTCATTTTGGCGCCAGCAGTCTCAACCTTCCTTCACCCAATCTGACCTCAAGACAAAACAGCCACGAAAATTTGTTTGAAAAACCGTGTGAATTTAATAACCCCGAACCTTGCAAAATTGAGGCACCAAAGAGTAAGGGTTTAGTGCGCTCTCTAGCAGAGCAGTTTCAGAAGCTGCAAGGGGGCTCTCCAAAGAGAAACAGTTTAGGTGTTAATTGTACTGGCGTTGACAGTCCTGTACAAAAGCCTCCACTTACACAAATACAGGAATCTTTAAATCTTTCACACACAGAGTCCAATCCACAGCCGCTACTAATACAAGAAAATAACTTTTGGACAGAACAAGCAAGACATTCCCCAGAATGCCATGATAAATCTTTGGGCATGAAAAGTTCTAATACAGATCTTAATAAACAGAATATTGCATTGCATAAGGAAGATTTACCCCAAGGGATTGTGAATAATGTTAATACTTCATTTAACCATGGAAAACTTTTTTACAAAGGAGAAAAAAAGGTGAAATTTGGAAGCGCTATTCATTTGCCTGCCTCTCTGCCAGTGGACCAGTGGGCTGAGAATGTCAACAGGTATTATCATACCTGTATGGATGGTACAGATCAGCAGAGTTTATCACCTAATTCACGTTCTGTGAGGCATGGCTTATCAAAGAGCTCAATAGATCTACACCAGGCGTGGAAGCAGGATACAGATCAAGATATTTCAGAGCTGGAAAGCTTATATAATAAAAGCCTAGAGGCTTGTCCAAACAACAGGAATTTGCAATGGAAGCCAGATAACACAAAACCATCTTATGGAAAACCAAGTAAGTGCCTTAAAAAAAAAAAAAAAAAAATCACATTTTGTTCTGCATTGTTCTTTAAGAGATTGTATATGACAAATGCTCAACTTACTTCTATCATTTGTTTTCTTGAAACACTTTTTGACAAGTAGGATAGCTTCTCATAGGATATGAATGCTTAGAGGGTTTCTCTAAACACCATATTAACCTTGCATCGTTGCAAAGTCTGTGGTCTGTAAAAATCACTGAACCTCCTGGCTCTGACACGGCAAAGGCCTAAATTGAGGGGCTCATATTCCTTGTCATAAAGGGGCTTACTTGTAAATTTAGATGGCTCCGTCACCTATGCAGCTGCAGGAACTTTGAATGTTGTTGTATTGTTTTATTTAATTTATTCATTTTATTTTCATAGCTTAATCTGTATAGTTTTCATAAAACATTGGTTTTGGTTGTAGTAACCCCTGCTGCTCAGACACAAATTCTGCACTTTTTAATTACTTTTCCTTTGAACCCACACTGCTTTTAAATTGAATTGATCTAGTATACCATAAAATTTGCATTAGCCTCAGTATCCCTTGGTTATTTATTTTATTGTGTTTTAAATAACTTAATTATGGTCTTATCCTTTAGTTTTTGATAACACAACAAGGACGATAAAAACACCTGATGGCAGAGGTCTATCAAGGACTCCCACGGCAGAGATTGAAAACAGTCTCTGTGAAACTACACTTTCACCTGTGTCTAAGGTAAAATTTCTGTCTGTTTTCGAGTTAGAATGTTATCAGTACCTCATCCACTTCTTGTATCTATTTTCTTTCTGTTGTCAAATAATGGGCTCACAATAATTATTCTGATAGAATCCTTGTTTAAGAAGTGTACATTGCAGTCCCTCTTTAAGTATGACTGATTTCCAAAAGCCATTTAAAATGTAATTCTGCAAAAGCTGTAGTATTTTTTTCCATTATTTATTTCATAATAAGCTGTAGTTTATGATTGAGTTTTAGATTTTGATGTTGAAAAAGTCTGGCATCCAGGATATGTTTTGCTAATGTTAATGTCTTTGATATCTCTAATCTTGGGGAGAAAAAAAAACTAGCTGTACAAAGTAACCTTCACTGTCACTGCTGACCCTTTGAGCAATAAAAATAGTGCTGCCTACAAATATGTAAAAGAAAATTAAACTACAATATTGAGGAACCCTTCTAAAAAAAACAGAAGGTAGAGGAATAGGATACCTTGCATTATCTGCCTTATAAGCAAGAGTGGTGAGGGAAACCATAATATGCAGGAATCCCAGAAGGTTCCTAGGAACCAAACGGCTTTTAGAATAGCAAGAGAACGGTCCTCCTTCTCAAAATAATAAAATACCCTTCATTACATTAAGGCACCAAGAGCAACAGTCAGCCAATAAATGGTCTTTCTTAAGCCATCTCGTTCTAAACATTGAGGTTAGTTTCTTGAAGTAATAGGAGACTACCACATTGAGAAGGAGGGCTGGACTGGCCTTTTGCCATTCTAGTATCATTGCCATGTTGTGTAAAGAACAGGGGATCATGCAACAGTAGTCTCCAAAATTAGCTAGTCCCGAGATTATTCACAGCCTATACTATTCTTTCACATTGAATGTCTGCTGGTTTTTAGTTTTGTTGTTTTAAAGTTTCCTCCAGAACTGCTTGTAATTGAGTGCCCCTCACACCTCAATTCTTAACCATGCAAATGTTGAGGGATTACTCTGCCTCGAGGGCCCAGTGCATTACTGCCAGTCAGTCCCTGTGACATCATGTATACATTATATAAACAAAAAACATATTTTATTACTTTTTACTAAATCATTGGCTTCTCAGATGAACTATTTCCAAGTTAACATTTTTGTAATTGTGCTAGAAAAATTGCCTGCCTTAAATTGCTCATCCATAAGTCTGTGCATATATCATAACTAATTTTTTGTAACCGTATTTATGATAAACCGCAGTTTTTGCTTGGGTATAACTGTACAGCAAATTAACTGCAATGAAAATAATAAGTGACAATATAAATAAAGTCAAGAACGTTCTTCTGTCAAAGCATTGCTAAAATCATCTCCTAATACAAAGTATTTCCTATCATCTGCTTTTATAGCTTGCACTAACATTTTTATGAAGTAAATATATATATATATGTATATATATATATATATTTGGAATTTGTTCATGCACAAATTATTGGTGGAAATCCTAAGATGTAATGGCAAATCCAAGTTGACTACGCTAGTGAGCATGTATATAGATGTGTTCCAGCGACATTGCAAATTGTGTAATGCACCACCTGCAGGTCACTCATGGCAGGGAACCTGAGGACGACGAGCTGTACAGTGCAGAGAATTTCCGGCGCCTGGCACGAAGTTTTAGTGGGAATGTCATCACAAGCAGAGAAGAGACACTAGTCTCATCTCAGAGTTTTGTAAGTAACACCTCACTCGCTGAGTACTTTGGTGCACGTTATGAAAATAGAGATTAGATCATCTAAATATATTCCACCATTGCTCTTAGAGTAGCTAATTTTGCATAAACAAGTTCCAATTTATTGTTGTCTTGCTTTTTGGTTCCAAAACAAAGTCTGCACTTTATTCTTATGTTTTTGTTGGGGAACTGCTAACTGCGTGGCTTACTCATCGCATAATATTCATATTTTAATACTATGACTATTGCACTTTATAAACTGCCAAAAAACTAACCCTGTAGTCTGTTTTCAAATGATTTCCATGTGTAGGTTTACACATATACATTTTACTACTAGCATCTTATGGAGTCTTTATTATTATTTTTATTATCACTGGCATTAATAGCCAGCATATCACACAGTGCTGCACAAGAAACAAACATGTATTGCTTTAAAATAAAAAAGTGTTTATTATCCAATAGATTATATATCCCAAAATATTAATAATCCCATCAAAACCAATTGTATCTGTTCAAACCAGGAACTGAAAGAGAGCTCCTTTACTACTCCTTAGTCCCTATACTATTGCAGTAGGAGAAAATTGGCTTGTGTATGATGTCTATTCCCTCCAAGCTAACCGTGATTTCTCATGTTGGTGAATGTGGTCTGCTCACTTGATTGAAATGCTGCCTATGACAGCAAACTACATTTAGTAGAATGAGGAATTACTGCATGCACATAGATGGGTAAACCACTTCCTGTAATGTGACAACAGTTTCTATTAAAAGCAAGAGTCCAAGGGTAAGAGAATCATGGTGCGTTTACTTTTTGCAAATGCGTGACTGCAAGTTTTGTGCCTATATTGTTACATTCATACTTTTATAGCCTACACATTAGTGATCCCAGAGTTCTATTATGTCCATGTGATTGCGTATTGTTATGGTTTGGGGGTGTTTAGAAACAACTTTGCCAAGTTACACCATTTGTGCTTTAACAAGTTGTTCCAGCAATGAAAACATGTGTATGCTTTGTATGTTGTCTGTATTTAGCTAATCTGGGTCTTGATTTTGGCCATCTAAATTGTTCTGCGTCTGCCATCTTGTTCATTTGTATATTATTTCTTTTTTTATTCCCTGTCCTGTTTGTTAAAAGGAGGCATCCAATGAGAGGAAGTCGCTAATGGACAGCAGCCATCGCTCTCACAGCTCCTCCTCCCACCCTTATTCCCACAATCCTTCTGTCTTATCCTATGAACCCCAGCACTACCCAACCCAGCTGCAGCACCCATCCCATGAGGTACTGGCGCCCAGCATGGTGGGTGAGACACACAGATCACCAGGTAATCTCACACAACCCTCCTGCATGTTTGAACATCACGTATTTTTGCCTTGTTACCACTTTGATCAGTTTTCCTCACAACTTGGTTTAAAACCATTTGCTACCTAACCACATTTCCATGTTGTCACAACTGACCTAAATTACTGGCTGCTGTTTTATTTGTTACAGTTATTATTATATGTCAAATTGTTATTCCGTGTCTAAAATGCTACAGTAAGTGTGCATTTATTTATTTTTGTCTTTTGTAGAAAGCTGTGATTAAAGTTCTATTTTATTAACCAATTTTAGCATACATATTCCAGCAAACAGGCAAAAATTGGCTTAAACCCTACTATCCCCACAATTTCTTAAGACAATCCCATTCCATTCCTGAAATGGTTTACTATTTATTCCTTTAGAGGCAAATCTTTGAGTTTGAGTTTAAGAAATCATACTTCTGCTGCATGTTTTGGTTTGACAAAACACCACGTGAATGCCTTAAACTGGCAGTGCCCATGATAGATCACATTGAAATATGTACATCAGTGCACGTTTTGATAGTTGCTTCATGTGACCTATTTGATGTGAAAGTTTTCAAAATGTCCTTACTTAATCACTGAATGTTTTTTTTCATTAGCATGAATTGATCTGTCAAAATGGATGAACCACTGTACTGACCACCTGTTCTTTTTTTTTTTAATTGTATGAAAAATGCCACTGCAGTTGATTCCTGACTTAGAAAATTATTTATTATTGAACTTTTTTTTTTTTTTTTAAATGACTTGGAAGGTTGTTTCTCTATATTGTGTACACCAGGGGTCCTCAAACTGAACCTGGCCCAGGCATTTAGGGCCACCTGATGGGCCCTATATCTTCAGGGGCCCGGTCAGAGCTGCAGCCATGCAATAGCGTGACTGGGCCCCTTTAAAAAAAAATTGCAACCGCAAGTAGTGCTGGGAGGAAGTGGCAGCCAGTCACGTCCTCCCAGCTCCCTCCGTGCGGGAAAGAAGAGACAGGCCGCGAGGACGGAAGAGCCACGCTGACTCCCATCATCCACAGCCACCTTCCTGCAAAAGAAGTTAGAAAAATTAGCTATGCATGTATGTCAGTGTTTGTTTGTATGTATCTGTCTGTATGTATGTCAGTATGTGTCTATCTGTCTGTATGTATATGTATGTATGTCAGTGTGTGTATGTATGCCAGTATGTGTTTGTATGTCTGTCTGTATGTGTATATCTGTATGTATGCATGTCAGTGTGTGTATGTATGTGTTTTTATGTATGTATGTCTTTGTATGTTTGTCTGTGTGTATGTATGCATGTGTGTGTGTGTATGTATGTCCTTATGCGTGTTTGTGTCTTTCTGTATGTATGTTAGTATGTGTCTGTATATGTCTATGTGTCTGTTTCAGTATGTATAGGAATTTGTTCAAATTTTTTTTAAACTATAGTCCGGACCCCTGGTGTACACTATAAATGTACAGTTTTCTTGTTGGTCCACCTGCTCGGCAGCCCTATCCAGGCAATTGGATACATATGATACATTTATTGCAAGCATTGCAAAGTCTATACAGGATACTTATATCACTTTCTTTTCATATCAAAATAAAAGAATTTCCAGTATTAGTTATGCTGGCCTAAAAAAAGTAGATAGAGAAAACATTAAATGTGAGATTAAAGCCAAATGGGCAAGAACTAGCTAAATGCAAATTACATTACATGCATTACATGATATGTACAAATCCATGATTTCATGACAGAACATTGACATTGTATGGTTGTAAACAGATAGAACTATTTAATTTCAGTTACATGTGACCTCCAAGCCCTTTCAAACACACCCTGAAACTTCCTTGTGGTTTATTGTACATATCACCAAGTGCAAAATACATTACATGTATAGGGACCAATTTTTGCAATTGTATTTCAAATATCTGTCTCAAATGGAACAGATATTTTACTTTCTGAATATATTTTTAAATATTTTATACAGTTTACACAACACAAGTAAGATATAATTACAGATCTTTGTAGAACCCTATGGGCATTGTGTAGAGTCGTTGTTCATTTCAGCAGTGGGTATAAGAACTTCTCTCTAATGGGTGGCTGCTTGCATCTCAGAAATCAGAACAGCTTTATTCAATCCCACAAGTCACTGAAGAATGACTCTCATAAACAAAGGGGGAAGGGGTGTTCAATAAATATGTTACTGTGGAAAATAACCAGTAAAAGAAAGTTTAAGGTAAGTATGAACACATTTTTTGTTTTCCTGGTTAATCATGGCAGCCTTATATATGGCTAGTCCCCCAGCACCAAATAAACAAATGGGAGAGAAAAATAACTTATGCAAAAGAAAATACATTTAGGAAGACAAAGCAACATGTGTGACCAAAATCCACATCAAAAAAGGCAGTACTTGATAGCTTGTAATGCATAGTAAAAGTGTTTTTGGAGCCTTCACTTTAGGAAGCCAAGATGCAGAGACCACCTTTGTGGAAGGTATTTGTTGACATAAATGTTGGAAATTATGGCAATAATGCACATTCTAAAAGAGGTGAATTTTTAGCAGCTTTACCCCTACGGGAGTGCTGAGAAAGGATGAAGGGCTTATAGACTTTCTCAAAGCTATTGATTGGGAAATATGGACAGACTGACATCGAACCAAATCTGAAATGTGCCACATATGTTTATCTGTGGAAAGTTCAGGACACGAGCAAGGGAGGACCACCTCCTGGTTTGAAAGGAAAGTCAAGACTACTTTAGGAAAGCCTGTGTATTTTGTATTTTAAAATCATACACCTTTTCTTGCAAATGTCACAAGTATTATTTTAAATGCCATGTCAAAGTTAATACTTATGAGATAGCTGCTGTTTTCTGTTATTTGTTCACTTTGAAATTACTGTTAATTGATGACAATACTAAAATTGTGTTTTGTTTTATTTAAAAATGTTCTTTCGTTGCATTCATTTTTTTTCTCCTTTTTTTATTTTTTCTTCTCTGTTTTAAGGAGGTACAAACTTCAAAAACGTTTTGGCTATGCCTGACGGGGGTGAAACTATCAAAAGTAGCGAATACTCAGAAATGGCACTGAGCTATGCAACTCTTCCAAGAGTGCCAAGGTTCAGTTCTCCTATACACTCCAATCATTCACCAAGGTTGAACCACATTGACTGCTGGCAAAACAAGAGAGCCATAGAACAGAGCAGTCCAAGTGGTCATCTCTGGTCAGGTAAAGCAGCTCCAACATCTGGGCCTGACCATCGCATGATGAATTCTGGTTTCATAAGCTCTCCTGGCAAAAGATTAAGTGGCCCATTTCAACAAACATCTGGCTACAGAGGCTACGAATCTTACTTGGTCAATCGCATGCCATTGTCTCCTGTCGAGTATGGTACCTTAAGAATGCCGCGTAGTTCTTCTGTGGGTAGAGGAGATTCCTGGAGAAGTTCATTGGCACCTCAGCCTAGAATTCAGAGTCCAAAGAGAGTTGATATGCCCCCAGACGATGATTGGAGACAAAACAGTTATTCCCCTCAGCTAGGTGGTAAGAGACCTCTTCCAGTATATTCATCCCATAGGACCTACTCACCTAGTTCTGATATGTATGGGACAGTTAACTGGAGAGGTGGCATTAACTTGCACAGAAATGGTCGATAAGTTTTTGGTTTGTTTTTATTTGTTTGTTTTTTTTCTGTCTTGCTCAGCCAGCCTATAGTGGGCGAAAAAATCATAACTAGTTACTGCCAGACTTGCAGTTTGTAATACAAAAGGAAGATCCTGTATAATAAAATTTAAATAAAGTGAGTTGCCAGTCTTGTCTTAACACCTTGCGCCTGTGGAGAGCCACCTTGTATTAGATTTTGTAGACAAATTGAAATCCTGTTTCGTCAGAGTGGTCAATGGTCTTTAAAGGTTTTTCTGTGAACTCTCTCGGACCAGTAGATAATATTTCAGGAATTCCTGTTTTGAAATCTCATAAGCACTTCAGGTTTGCATTGTGGACAGATCTTTGTTCCACATAACAAAATAGCAAGAGCAATTGATTTTGTATATTGTCAGTATGGTGCTCGCCCAGCAATAATTGCTTTAACAGAAAGCTTAAAAGTGATTATGGTGTTTTTCAAGTTTCCTGGTAATGGAGGAATGGATTTCTATATCTATTTAGATTTTTCCGAAAACCAATGCCTTTTCTCTTTCAGGCCCTGCTCCAGTTAGCAATAGTAATATGTTGCAGTGGTGTTAGATTCAATATTTAAATGTTTGCAATTCTATGTGGGTTCCCTATTGGTGACTATATGACCAAAAGGATCTTATGAGTTTCTCTAACCCATGTGCTGCAGCCCTGCAGGACTTATAGTATTCCTTCCTAGTCCTCCCTTTAAACTTTTCTTTCATGCTTAATGCTGTCAGAAGGGCTTGCCGCTTCCTGGCTGGAAAGAGTTAACTGTAGCAGACCAAGAACTTCTGTGACGGTCTTCTAGTGGTAATCAATAAACCAGCGTAGAGCCTGTCAGTCAAAGGACTTGAACTGTTTGTTATAAACTAAATTAATATATATGTATGTATGTGTATATAACATATATATATATATATATACACACACACACACACAGAGCATTATGCGAGCGATAGTTAAGCACAAATCTTGACTACTGTAAAGGAGGTGGGAGGTATGTGAGGGCAATGCCAAGGTTGTTTTAAGAAAGCCCTCCCCACCCCCCTTTTCCTTCCCTCAATTGTAGCAATGCTTATAACAGAAGACTGTTATCACTGCATGCATAACTCCACTGATGTTAACAGCTAGAGTAAAAATTAAATATTTTAGTGTCAAAACATTTGCTTTTGTAAGTATTTTTCAAATAAATATATAAAATAGTTCTATTAAACTGTAGTGGTGCTATTTTTTCATTTATTTATTTGTTATTTGACCAATTGTAAATGACTTACTCACCTCGTTTAGTCCATCTACTCGATACAGTCTGGTTCACTCCCTAAATTGAGAATTCAAAGTAAATTACTACTATAAGGTCTAAATAAGTGAACTGGAAGCATTCTCTAAGTCCACTATGTTTTAAGTTCAGCTACTGAGGCCTTAAATCAGAAATTAACTTTATATTCTCACTTTACTGAATAACCCTGACAGAGTGAATTCAAAGGACATCTCTAATGTATGGCCAAATAGCTTTCAGCTTAGCTACAATGGCTTGAAATGTGAAATGCATTTTGAATTCTCACTGTAATGAATAAACATGTGAATGAGGACAATCCAACATGCCTGGCAGCCCAAGCAAAAAACTGTAAATATTCAGTCTTTATTTGTCTTGCTAAGCTCTGGTCTACTGAATTAATGTAGACTTATTTGATCATCTACTAAATTAAAAATAAATTGTGCGCCCAATTTGTAAAATCTTGGTGGAAAATACAGACTGTCGCAGTCCTGCATGCTTTTACAGTTTGCTATCCTGATACACCAATAAGAGATTGAGTGATGGGAAGATCAGAAGATCAAAGACAAAGTACAGGTATGAACAAAAACAGACAAACCAAAAGGATCCATATAAATCATTTTCTGTCTTAATACAGCATACTGCACTATAGTCAGCCTATAAAGGAGATGGGGCTCAAAGTGTCATACATAGGCTGCCAAGTATTACATTATTAAACCTTTTAAGGACAGTGACGTTAATGACTAGTTATAGGTATAACCCTTTGCTGGGAGATGTCTCTGGGTGCTGGAATATTCTAAATAAGAATATTTTATATACAGGCATACCCCACTTTTAAGTACACAGTGGGACCAGAGCAGGTATGTAAAACGAAAATGTACTTAAAGTGAATCAATACCTTTTTTCACTTGCCAATGCATGTACTGCATTGCAATAGTAATTTACAGGCATAACTGATACTGCAACTACAGATTTCCAGTGATTTTATTTCCAGTGACTTATTAAGTGATTTCCAGTGGGTTTTTATTCAGTTAAAACAAACAGTAAAAAAATAACCTCATTTCAGTGTACCCTTTATCTTTAATGTTTTACTCATCTGACAAACTTAAACTGTGAGGAAAAGTAAAATAAACCCGTCCACTGGGCCATTTCTGTCAATACAGTGCCAATTTGTATTTGTTAGCAACTTAATCACACACTTTGTTTAGAAACACGTCTTCATTACTTTAAGCATTTATGGTTTAACTTTGAATCCTCAGAACTGTGGCTAATGCAGCTAAGCTGCTAAGTCATAGTTATAGAAAATGGCAGGGTGAACCCTTTCACTGGATGGCAGTCAATTGCAGAATATGGACAATGATGGGGCAGAAAAAAATATATATGTTCAGCTAGGAGTAGACAATATAGATTTGAGATGAATAACCTGTGATATGTCAGAAGATGTGACAAGTTCTTGCCCCAAAGACACTGAACTGAGCTGCTCCGGGCGAGAATAGAACCTTCCATTTCCTGTTCACTCGCAGACAGAAGTGGCGCGGGAATGTCTGTACTTGCGAGGCACCTTTACGTACACTGGCAGGAATGTCTGTACTCACAAGTGTACTTAAAGTGAGTGTATGTAAAGCGGGGTATGCCTGTATGTAAAATATATTGTATATAATATCAGGATTCAATATTTACAATATTTACTAGCCATTGGCAAGTGAAAGTTTGGCCATGGCGAGCAGTAACTTGTAAGGCTTGGCTAGTAACGATTTGAAAGTGTATGTGAATAACTGGGGAGGGCAAGTTAGCTTGGCATTGTAGACATGCGTTTAGGGTGTGCTGACCTCCGTTCGCATCACAAGTCACAGATTTAAGCTTGTTTGAGCAGGGTCCTCAACTACCTATTGTTCCTGTTACATTTTGTTATTGTCTCATTTGGTAAATTCCCTTTTTATTGTAAAGCGCTGTGGAATAAGCTGGCGCTATATAAATACCAATAATAATATTAACAATTTACATAGGAGTGCTTAAAGGGAAATTTGTAGTGTCCTTGCACTCTTATACGCACACTTCCTGAGCAAGCTTGATAAAAATAGGTAACTGCAAGTCACTTTTGCGTAGGGGGAGGGCATGATATAAGCAATAAAGAAAACATAAGATTGTATGCATAGGGAGAATTAAATGGACAGTAGAAGTCATGTAGAAGAAAGCAATATGTGAATGACAAGAGGCCAGTGGGGAGGAAGAAAGCATGGGATGGATGGGAAGGGTGGTATAGATTAAACTATGACCTGGAGAATAAGGAGGGGCATTAAATAAATGACAGGACATTAAAATAAAAATAGGATGTATAAAACAGGTGGTTGTCCAGGGTTAGAGGTGCAATGTATGAGACCATGGGTGACTGGAAAGGGGTCAGGCATAAGATGGTAGTCTCAGTCATATGTGACGGAAGGGCATAACATATGTTACAAAATATGGCAGTAAAGATGGGCATGATATGGAGTTACTAATGAGTACAGTGAGGGGGCATGAAAAAAATGACCACTATTTGATTTTTATTAAAAATGTAAAAAAAATCCTGGTTCCAGGAATGAAGCATGCTGCACATGCACAATACAAAGTACCCGGGACATCCCTTGTACACATCTATGACTGTAAGATAACAGTACAACAGTGACACCCAGTGGTGAATGGATCATCATTACTAAAGTAAATGTTTAAATGCTACAAGCTTAAAATGGTTTCTTGTGTTGAAAGGGTTGAATGGAACATTCATTGTATAAATAACCCTGCAGCATCCATCAGTCCTGCAAACAGATTAAAGGTTATTAAATCATTAAATAAATATCCTTTTTAAACATCTATCAGGACTCCTGCATTCCTAAAGAAGGGAGTGTAGTCCTGAACTACACAAAGCCTTTGTACTGAGCCAGGTTACAGGCTCCACACTTGTGAGTGCAATAAGAACCATATGCATATTGTGATTCTATAAGGTGGAACTACCCTATTATAACCCATCTCTTTTACCCTGAGATTTCCTCGAAGCTTTAAAGCCTACAACCCATATTGAATTACTGAAGAGGGTAGTGATCGCTCACAACTGATCAAATTGTTAACCAGAGCTAGGCTCTATAGCTCTGCATGATGTGAGTGTTCCATTGGCATTCTAGTTTTAAGCACTCATTTAAAAGGTTTTACACTATTGCTTCTTTTATTTTTGTCTTCAAATGTATATACTGCCTATTGTAAAAGACAAATGAATACAGTTAATACAGTGAAAAGGGATGCTATAGTCACCCTGAGGGGGAGGGGGGGGCAAAAAAGTGAAATTAACAATAGTATAGTAAATTAGCTATACAGAGACCGACTTACCAGTTTTACAAAATGCCAAACAAGCAGAACATAGCTCCGAGAAAGCTGTTGTGAAATAATATTCAACAAGAGCAATCTGAGCCAGTGTAGGTACAGAATCTTATCAGGCGAAAACTATATCTGATATTAACAGGTGACACATATATGTAACAAGTAAAGACATTATCATTTAGTTGAATAGTTAGGGGGGATAGAGAGTGATAAACTAAAATTGAGAGAAGGTATGGTGGAAGCAAATGTTAACAAAGGTATATTTCCCAGAAAATAAAAGTCCACTTATGGTATTGCCATGCTACTACTTGCCGCTGGTACAAAAGGAGGGATGTTGTTCACACCCAAACCTAGTGACGATGAAGAACTGTTCCCATTGGGAGTAGGTAGGGATAGTCCCAGAGTTTCTCCTGAAACACCCGCTAACTCATCATCAGACCATCCCATGGAACGATCTGTGATTTAGATGTCCCCCATTTATAGTGAATCCCCTTGTGTCACAGGAGACAGGTGCCATTACATAGCAGACCTAGAAAGGTCTTGGAGTGACCATGAGAGGTACATGTAGTTGTCGCAAAAGAAGCAAAACTAGCATAAGCCTCAAACATCTTCCTCACTGTGGCTATGCAGTGTATGGGTGTCAGGTTTATGTGCTCCCACATCCGCAGCAAGTAGTTGTTAAATGTTCCGAAATAGGGTTTTGTTGAATAGCTTCATCTTTTTAGGAGATCAGGCATATATAATCCCTCAGAAGCTGGAAGACTATCAGCCATATGCTCCTCAGGGGAAGAAGAACCATCAGATGTGACCTTTATCGTAGGTCCGGCCTGATCTGGGACTCGTGACAGAAAATACAGGGAGTAGAGTGCACCATTCAAAATAAACTGCTGTTCTACAGCTTAGTGCAAGAGCTCCAACCATACACGTCTAAACCACGGCTCCACAGCAAACTCCACTTTTTGTAAAATGAAAGAAGAAAAAAAAGAATGAACTCTTCACACATAAAGGTCTTCAGAAAGCTAAAATAGTTTAGGTGTTTGGATTGTTCCATTAAATTACACTATTGCCTATGCAACTGCATATCAGTTAGTAAACCAGTCCTGACACAAAATTACTTTTCAAAAAACAATGAGGAACTGCACTCTATCCCATGACTCTGAGCCAGGGTGCAACCAAACCGAACCAGGACCAAGCACCAGGTCCCAATAACAGTATGCATAAAGTACAAGAAGGCTTAGGCACTCCATGGTTCAGAAATGGCAATTTATTGAAGCCCAGTGTATTAAGCTTGACAAAGACCCTGTAGGTCAAAATGTTGTGTTACATTGGGCTTCAATAAATTGCCATTTCTGAACCTTGGAGTGCCTAAACCTTCTTGTACTTTATGATACAAAACTACAACATCTAACCTCATTTGTATTAGGGGCAAAAGAAGAACTAAATTCTCTATTGGCTACTTCAACGGGGGCTTTTTCACTAAACACCTAATGGTAGTGAATTGAAAATCAGATTACAAATTTTAAGTTAAACTAGCTCATTTGAAAAGGAAAATTTCAAGACGAAGCTTGACTACTTTGCACAATTAAACAATTAGTGAACAAAACATTAGTATCCCTAGACAGTTGCTAGTTCTCTGCTAATTCTGTTTCACAAACATAGAAACCTGTCCGGAGCAGAGTTAAATTAAACAAAAAAATATTAATTGAAATAACCAGGTAAGTACAGGTGATAAAATCAGGCCAGGTGACTATTTTGGAAAAACAAACACCCGATTAGTGCTACCATATAGTGCCAAGGCATATAGCAATATTATGATGCTTAATCAGTTTGAGAGCAGGAGTTGGAGAGGTTCTTGGCTTTTCTGCCATGTAACAACTGTGATTTATCACTCTGTGTGGAGTCTACTCTCCCTGCCTCCTCACCTCCCCCCCCCCCCCCCCCCATGTTCATGTTATACAGTGATTACAAAGCTGCAGTGCAGCAGCCTTGCTTTATAACACAGCCCGTATAGCAGAACTTTTGAAGTCAAGCTCTAATGCTACCCTTACGCCAATGGTTATCTGCCTATTCATGTTTTCTTGCATTTGTAAGTGATCATGCAGGGCAGAACTACTGTAAAGACACTTCTGGCACCAATACAACTTTAATGCATTTATTTTTTTGGTTTTGGCCTTATTAATATGCCTTCTTCATTTGCATGTTAAAATCCTTTTTTATAGTTTTTGCATGACATTTTTTTGCAAAACTCTGAATCATAAGCCTGCCTCCTTAGCCACACCCCCTCATACCAGAAAGACTTCCTTATAAAAACTGTACACAGTCCTAACAGCACTGAGTGAGTTGCTTTGATTTCACAATCTGGCTGCAGATAAAGGGCACCCCAGATCTGGTGACAACCATGGTGGGCATTGTACGTAAGGTGTGCTGGCGAGGGGGGGGGAGGGGGGCGCAGAGACCACTGACAATTTGCAAACAAACCAAAACAGAGCAACAAAAAAAAACACTTAAAACACACCACTCATACCTTGCCCTTTAGTGGGTCCTCATTAAATTCTCAAACTCAACTACTGCAGAGAAGACATGAACCATTTGACTTATTTTGTTTTTCTGCATACATGTATAAAAAAAAGGGTAAATATGCACAATAAACCCTGCGCTGAAGGTCATGAGACTCACAACCGTATATAGACCATGAAACATAAACATGGTTTTCGAAAATTTTTTACTTGATTCCTCGTGTAGAAGGAGTTGCAATGCATCAAAAGCAGTAAATATTATTATTATTATTATACCCTGGCTAACCTTCACTAGTTCTGCACTCTGTACCTTGCAAGACTATGTATATTATAGTCCATCTTTGAATGCTAGTATTAAGGCATTTGTTGTGCATTACACCATACTGCCATAGATATAGAGCTCTGACACCTTCTATCTATGTTTTGCAGATCCGGTATCTTTTTACGAGAATGCATTAAGGTGCCAGTCTAGCGGGCTATTTTAGCCATTACACTGATTTATATTTATTTTTATGTGTAATATTTTTCTTTGTATAGTACTATTTTTATAATTTTTTTTTGTCTGTTGGTTATCTTGTTCTTCATAGTCCACGAGTTGGACTTTTTAACCAATCTATTAAATGTTAAGTTTTAACAAACAAATATTTTTCACTGAAATATATTTCAGTCATATCTGTACCTAGTTGCATCCTCCATCTTTTCTCTTTGTGTACACTTATACCGGGGTTAACCCCCAAATCAGTTTCTGTAACTTCCAGCTCCATTCCCTTCCCTTTTCTTTTCTTTTCTAGATTATTGCATTACCTTGTGGTGCGATGAATTCCAGGGTAGTCCAGTGGACTCCCGGTGCTGCCGCAAGTCCGTGGTACAGCAGACTATATTAATAGCTGCTTTTGGTCTAGAGTTTTGTTAGAAAGCCAGAGCACAGTTTGGAGATCCTAGTGCCTGTGCTTTGCCTAACTCACAGAGTGCCAGATCCACAAAGGGCTGCACTTGGACCACGGACCACCATGGAATCACTTTCTATTTCAATTTTATCTTTTGATCTTCCTGTTGGCACGAGGAGGGCCCGCTCAGAGCCGGATTTTCAGGCTCAGACAGAGGCCTCCAGGGACGCTGTCTGAGCCCGGGCCATAGGAGGCCGTCTGGAATGCTTAACAGATATTCCAGTTCTGACTTTGTAGGTGGTTGTATGATGAGAACAGAAAAAACCTTATTGGATTCATTTTCACTAATACCCCACTTGGTGGCACTCTGTTACCAACCTCTGAGATCAAAATCAAATATTAACCAAAGCTTTATTCTTTTTGCTTCCATGTAATATGAAATAATATAATGTGTGTTACACAGTATACAATTACAATTATTTATATAGTGCCAACATATTCCACAGCGCTGTAAAATAGGGAAACAAGGCAAATGTTTAATTCTTCCAAAGCATGCTTGACATGTGGGAACAGTATGAAAAGATGGCCATGCATGAACGAGCTTACAATCTAATTTAATATAATTTAATTAAAAAATAAAATAAAACACACCCCCATAAAAATGGAAAAAAAAAGCAAAGTACAAAAATACACTGTCATACTAAAACTTACAATGTCATACTGTCTAATGCTCAATATGCATAAAAAAAATAAAAAGGGGGAAATCAATGCATGAAAAAGTTTAACGCACAATGATCACATGTACCACTAATGATTGGTATAAATAAGACCTTCTGAACTAGCATCATCAGAAAGCTATCCAAAGGATCTGTAATAATTTGTCCAAAAAGTATAAATATTAATAATAAATATTAAATAAAGCAGAAACAGTACATACTGGCCAGTATTTAATAGTTCAGACTATAGGTCAATTAATGAGGAAAATTGTTTCATACTTACCGTAATTTTCTTATCCCGTTCATTATTCATGGCAACATTTACTTATAGGTTAACTCCGCCCCTTACAGCAGAAAGGACAGGAAATAGAACTCTGAAACTGGCGTACATAGATCCATTCCCTTCCCATCAGGCAGTCTTTGTAACAAGCTTCACAACTTATAGTATATGGGTGGGAGCTTAATGTTACCATGAATAATGATCAGGAAAAGAAAATTATGGTAAGTAATGTATGAAACAATTTTCCTTATTCCTGATTAATCATGGCAGCATTTACTTATGGGAATACCCAAGCAGTATGTATAGAGGGAGGGACAGAGTTCAAATATAGCAAATAGTTATAAAAATCATTATTTAGCTGCACAAACCTAATAATCTTTATCAAAAGCCAAACAAGTAATCAATAGGATATAGTCATGATATCTGCTCAGACAAGTCATTGTGCTGGTCAGAAATCCCCAGTATTCAAATATAGGGAATATACTGGAGAATTATAGTGCCAGGTGGGAATTAGGTTCATGATATTGTTCCTATAAACGGAACAAGTCTAGACTAATACAAGACAAACTCTTGTAAGAAATGAGACACACACACCTGGCATGCTACAGAGCATAATAAAATAGATTGAAGGAGAACCTCCTTAAACATAAACCTTCAAAACTGCTCTGAAGAAAAGGATAAAAAAAGATTGCCCCATGGGAGGGGGTGAGTATTTATGCCAATTTCAGAGCTCCATTTCCTTTAATTTGTGCTGTGATGGCAGGAACTAACCCTTGAGTAAATGCTGCCATGTTTGATCAGGAAAGTGATTAAAATATAGAGAAACAGCCTAAGCAGTAGAACTACCTTGCTTTTGTATGAGAGAGCATGTGTTGGCTTCTAGTGTTTGTCCTATGTGTGTAACTAATTACTAATTGTTGCTAATTATGTATGTGAAGCTAAACATGTATGTGTTTGTATAAAGAAGGGAGGCCTGCACAATTGTCTCAACCAGGTCCCCATAATGGTTTAGGTGACCCTGGTGTTAAACTTGTGTAAAACCCACCTCCTGCTCCTGCGCACATCACAACCCCATGCCATGTGGTTATCCCTGCTTAGACCTTGTGACAGAGCTCCCGTATTCCGACCAAGTAACTTAGCCAAATCTGCTTCCTAGCTGCTGTTAGGGAACCTGGAGTACATCAGACCCAGTCACTGCAGCTCTTCCACCCTGGACTAGATAACAGTGATTAGAACTCTGGAGACCATGTCTTCTATAGAGCCCCTTCAAGGGAAGACTAACCAGGGATCAGACCTCCAATCTGTCTCTGTCTGTGTAAGTCAGGTAACCAGCCACAACAAATCCATCCATCCATCCACCCTAGCAGCCTCCTGGACAAAGCTCCACACTATAGCTCCGCTGTGCTGTTGCAGAGGTAAACAGACTGCTTTTTCTCTTTTGAGCTCCTCCTGCCACTGGGGAACAAGGATGCTTACCTCCCCTCCCTGGAACTCACACAGCCACTGGGGAATGAGGATGCTGGCCTCCCCTCCCTGGTCCACATTCTGCTGCTGTGGAGTGAGGTCACTGACCTCCTCTGTGTGGAACACATTCTGCCACAGGGGAGTCCCTTCCGTGGAACGGCATCTGCTGCAGAGAAACTAGTGGGGTGATCAGGGTTCCTATGTAAGGGGGGGTAAGGACCTGGGCAAGCTGCCCAGCATCCCTTTGCTTCAAGTGTGGATAATAAGGTTCCCTCCTCATCTACCTGGCCAACATCCACAGGTGTGAAGTTTATTAAATATCCAGTCTCTGGAGGCTGCTGCTGTACAGTGTTGAACAGTTGCCTGTTTGCGCTCATACACCACGGTGGTCATATGGTTCACATCTGGTTGGTCCCAGCTCACTATTCTCCTCAAAAAACTCCCACAACAAGCCAGGGCCATCATAGTGCTCATTCTCTGGAGGGTTATCATCTGCTAGCCATGGGTGTTGCTGTAACGCATACCACAGTAAAGCGTGGTAAGCCTTGTCCAGCCACAATTCCTTCCTGACCTGCTTCTCAAGCTCAGCCATCATTTCCTCCAGGGGCTGCTCTCCCAGGAAAGGCATTCACAGATCCGATTCCACCTCTGTGGACACATACTCACAGATCTGTTGCACATCCTCTGAAGATGGCTTGACTCTGAAGAAAGACAATCTCTCCAACACTGTCCTCTGGATGAGGATGTTGCACAGATGCTAAGTCTATCCATATCCATAAGTTCCCGATGGTGGTTTAGAAGTTTCTCCTATAGTTAGAAGCCATCCCACCATTGCCACCAGATATGCATCAACTTTTTACCTTATTCCTACCGTCCTACTTATGGAGACCTGCTTCTATTATTCTGATATGATGTTTGCATTACCTTCTAATGTACCTTCTAATGTATTTAAATTTCTATATATTTTTGAGTGTATCCCAACAGATACAGATTTATCCCAACACCAAACTGCCATAGTGTTTTTCTATATATGACTGTAACAGCTTTTTTCAGAGGTGAATACTGAGTTTCACTGAATCGAATAATTTCATTATTTTTCTCTCTAGGTGCTGTATATTAAACTTTCTGATCAACCTCCCATGTACTAAAATATAGAGTTGTGTTAATAATACATCTATTAGAGTATTTGTTAAAAAAATTGGATTTTGGGGTTCTTCTTTTGGCACTGGATCTACTGCCCTGTTCATACATATTGCTGGTCCTAAATTCATTGGTTTCACTATTTTAAAACCTAAGATTGGAAAGGAGGCTAATTACTTAGGAAGATCACAAGACAAAAATTTTGTGATAGTTGATATCATACAATCACTCTCATTGTTTGAGAAAGCCCCAGGACGAGGGGCGAAACGCGTCACATGCCGGAATCAGGAAGTACAGAGAGAACCCATACCGGAGAAAGCTGCCAAGCCAAAAAGGTGAGCGAGTCACGGTGTCTCCCATTCGCATACCCGCAATAGACTTCCTCAGGGCCGGACTGGGATAAAAATTCGGCCCGGGCATTTTTTTATCACAGCGGCCCACTAAGAAGGGGCGGTGCAGAGAGGGTGTGTTATGTCGTCACTAACGACAAACACGACCCCTTCTCAAAGTGCAGGCCAGGGCAGACCATGCGCAGAGCTCTGCTAAAGAGCTCTAGCATGAGAAAAAAGCCCTGTATTTGTTCTGCACAGTGCAAGCAAATTTAATAACATGCTTGCACTGTGTTTCCTTGCAACTTGTCTCTGGTGTCTCTATAAATGGATACCAGGAGACAAAAATGCCAGGAAAGAGTATCGTGCTGTGTTTGGAGCCTGCTTGTGGGATTGTGTGTGTGTGTGTATGGAGTGAGCTGATTGTGGTGTGGTATTGTGTAATAAGGTCGGTTTTAGTCGTGTTGTGTTTGTGGTGTAATGTAATGCATATGTGGCTAGGGTCTGTAAAGAATGTGTGTATAGGGGATGTAGCAAGTGTGTGCATACAGGCTATAGTGTGTGTGTGTGTGTGTGTGTATATGTGATGTAGTGTTTGTAGAGAGTGTGTGTTTAGGGGTGTAGTATGTGTTTGCTTACAAGGAATCTAGTGTGTGTATAGGGTATCCAGAGTGTGTATGTCAGGAATGTAGTGTGTGTGTGCATATATATATATATATATATATATATATATATATTTGGAAGTATTGTGTATGTGTGTGGTGCAGTGTGTTGGGGAGGTTCGGTGTGTATGTGAGGGCTGCAGTATGTGTGTATGATGGATGCTGTGTGTGATGTGTGTGAGGGTGCTGTGTGTGAGAGTGCTGTGTATGATGTGTTTTGTGATAGTGCTGAGTGTGATGTGTGTGTGAGTCCTAAATGTGATGTGTGTGAGAGTGCTGTGTGTGAGAGTGCCGAGTGTGATAGTGCTGTGGACGATGTGCGTGAGTGCTGAGTGTGATGTGTGTGAGAGTGCTGTGTATGATGTGTTTTGTGATAGTGCTGAGTGTGATGTGTGTGTGAGTCCTAAATGTGATGTGTGTGAGAGTGCCGAGTGTGATAGTGCTGTGGATGATGTGTGTGAGTGCCGAGTGTGATGTGTGTGAGAGTTCTGTGTGTGATGGGTGTGAGAGTGCTGTGTGTGAAAATGCTGTGATGGGTGTGATAGTGCTGTGTGTGATGGGTGTGAGACTGCTGTGTGTGATGGGAGTGAGAGTGATGGGTGTGAGTGCTGTGTGTGAAAGTGCTGTGATGGGTCTGAGAGTGCTGTGTGTGATGGGAGTGAGAGTGCTATGTGTGCTGTGTGTGAAAGTGCTGTGATGGGTGTGAGAGTGCTGTGGGTGATGGGAGTGAGAGTGCTGTATGTGATGGGAGTGAGAGTGCTGTGTGTGTTGGGAGTGAGAGTGCTGTGTGTGATAGTGATGTGTGTGCTGTGTGTGAATGTTAGAAGTGATTGAGTGTTGGGGGGGTAAAATAAAATAAAAGAGTATGCATTATGTCCCCCCCTCCCTTCTTACCTTTAGCCTGGGAGGGGGGGACCGGCATGCTGGTGAGTGGGAGGGGGGGACCGGCACTCCGACACCATCCCTGGTGGTCCAGTGGTGAGTGAACTCTAGCCTGAGGGCTAGAGTTCACTCTCGCGAGATCCGGTCGTTGCCATGGCAACGCGCCGGATCTCGCGAGAGGAACCCGGCGGAGCTGCAAGATAGAGCTCCGCCGGGTCCTCTACCTCCCTCCCCAGCCGCATGTCTCTCCAAGGGGGCCGGTGAGGGAGATCTCTGATCTCCTCACCCACCCTTCATTGAAAACAGCGGGGCCGGCGCTCGGATAGTGCCGGCCCTGCATAGACCGGCAGGGGAGATCCTGGGACCTTCCCCTGCCGGCCTCGGCCCATGGCCACCGCGGCCCACCCGGCATTTGCCCGGTGTGCCCGATGGCCAGTCCGGGCCTGGACTTCCTATCTAACTTAGAACTGATGAGCTTATCTGGGACATTGCTGTTTTCGGTCAAGACTTTTGTTTTTATATTTGTTGAATAAAGTGTGTTAAACTTCAGAGTCCGGCCACAAGTTGTGGTAACTTGTCTTCCTTGCATGGTAATTTGTCTTGGTAAAACACCATACAATTGTATCCATTGGATCCTGCGCACACAAGGGGCTAATCCCCCCTTAGCCTTACAGTCTGGAACGGTACTTCAACCACTCTACTTTTGTGTGTTTTTATTTTTAGGTTTTTCCTATTGCATATATGATGTTTAGACAATATTGCACTAGTTGTTCTTCTATTTATCCCTATTTATTTTAGATTCAACTTATTGTGGATTTCCATTTTTTGCAAGTATAATAGTGTGTATTAAAGGGAAACTCCAGTGCCAGGAAAACGATCCGTTTTCCTGGCACTGGAGGGTCCCTCTCCCTCCCACCCACCAATCCCCAGTTACTGAAGGGGTGAAAACCCCTTCAGTGACTTACCTGAGGCAGCGGCGATGTCCCTCGCCGCTGTCTTCTCCTCCGCGACGCTCCTCCCTGTGCTACCGCGCATGCGCATTAGCGTTCTCCATAGGAAAGCATTGAAAACGAATTTCAATGTTTTCCTATGGGGATTTGAGCGACGCTGGAGGTCCTCACACAGCGTAAGGACGTCCAGCGACGCTCTAGCACAGGTTTCCTGTGCTATGAAGCAGGAAGTTCCCTCTAGTGGCTGTCTAGTAGACAGCCACTAGAGGTGGAGTTAACCCTGCAAGGTAATTATTGCAGTTCATAAAAAACTGCAATAATTACACTTGCAGGGTTAGGAGTAGTGGGAGTTGGCACCCAGACCACTCCAATGGGCAGAAGTGGTCTGGGTGTCCTTTTAAGATTTTCAATTACAGTTTCACTGGTTATAATTTTTATATATATATATATATATATATATATATATATATATATATATTTATATATATAATCAACATAACACTCTGATTAAGCACTTAACTAAATAGTGATCACTGTTTGTCACTTTTTTTTTTTAAAGATTGCACGTTATATATTTTTATATTCTGTGCACCAATTCTACTATTTATAATATTCTATAACCATATTTTTTATTTATGGTTTATAATGTCCTGTTTTCATGTATATTTATACTATGGTGGATGGAGAAATGTTTTCCCCTTTCCCCGTTGATGTTCCTAAAGCTTTTTTAAACAAGTGTAATAAAAAATAATTTGAAAGGTAAACATGAACAATGTGACTTGAGCAGGAACACAGGGCTTCACATTAAGATGAAGAATGGGAGAATGGAACCTCAGAGACCGTTCTGTAATGCAATAAAAAATGAGCAAAGAAATAGGGGATCCTCAAATTGTAACGTTTTGTAATTTGAAGGAAAGGCCCTTCTATTGGGCCTCAAATGAGAGGTAGTTTATTTAGAGCAAATTTTAGAAATGATTTGCCTACTTTTGTCACTCTTCCTCTCTGACAACCATTTTTATGCACATTTGGTTGGATTGTCAGTTATCTGACCCAATGCTCACTATTTTGCCATTTCTCTTCAATATTGCCTGATGCTGCAGGAAAAATGAGCACATGACTTTGAAAGTAACATGAAAGGTTTCTGAGTCTAAGAACAGTATCAATCCATTTAGTTGTGGATGCCAGATCAACAGACGACAGAAAACAAACGGATGCTCCAGAGACTCCAAACTTAAAATACAAATCCTTTATTCAAACAGAATATTAAAAAATATACATATACATGTGCAGCTAGGAACAGGGCACACATACCACCAATGTCCTTAAATAGTGTTTTACAGACACCTAGCAACCTACATTTTGTATCAAAGCAATATTTATTCATAGGCTTAATCATTCTCTTGCTGTCACGATATGTGAACCCAAACACACAGACCCTAATCTACAACAAAGATATAAATTACTATATCATTTGGCCGTAGAGTGACAACATAAGGAATTAACATAGGGGATTGTCAGAGAGATAGCCAAGGTCAAGTGTAGGAGAAAACAGAGTAAACGGTACGCAAGCCAAATATCAGGAACACAAAGAATATAATTAACAGTAAACGAGCCAAGGACAGTAACAAGCGATCAAACTAACAGCAAACACACTATTGGGCTAAACAAGAACCACAACAGGGCGATTTGTACAATAAAAACTGGGGTTTAAAAAGCCCAAGCTTTATTGTGATTGGATGGCGTCATTGTAGAGTGCCGGAAGACCAGAGTCCTGTGAATTGCCGAATTCGGTTGTTTCGCGAATCCGTTCGTGCCCGACAAATTGAGTCGAGTCGCGCGATTCAGACATAGGGGCAAATGATCATAAAGGGACTCACACGAGCAGTATGCGGCATCCATTTTCCCATTTGGAGTATTGAAAGGGAGCCCAGAACTGGTAAGTGTTACAATTTACTCCTAGAATGGTAAATGTACATCCTTGCATTACTTTGTCTTAAATGTGATCTGGTCTTCATATATGCTTACAAAACAAATATAATCTAGTTAAACATCTTTTATGTATATGTTTTACCAACACATCAATTCACATTCACTTTATTTTTGGATATCTAAGACTGTCAGACTCCCAGCATGCCTACCTGTCCGGTTGGCTTCAGGTCTTTAGGATCCCTCCAGCATTCCGTCTGATGCTGCACTCTTGTGTGCAGTTTGTATATATATATATATATATATGACCGAACAAAATACAGAATTCGGCGTTCACCGAACGCATAGAAATAATGCATAAAAAAAATGTTGTCAGAGGGGGGCGGGCACATGGCACCCGAAACATCTAGGCATCAAGTAAGAGGCCAGGGTATTCACCCCAGTGCATCATCCACACAGGCGGATGAACAGGGAATTGGCTGAAGTTGGGACCCGCTGGTATCCTGCACACTTATAACATTAACGATGCCCCATATTATAGCGATGCTATCTTGAGATGCTAAAACCAAGCTGTCTTCTCCAAGCTGTCCAATTCTCCAATTGGACTTTATACTTTGTTTTATTTACAGCTTTTTTAGCTACTGTTTTTAAAAATCTTGTTTGTATTTGAAGTAAAACTTCATTTCTACCTCATTGGAAATCACTAGATTCATTCCTACTTGGAAAAAAAGATATTGAGGAGTCGTCTTGATAGCCTGACTAAGCTATATTATTCAACTGCGGATATAGCCACAGCCTGCTTCCTAAGGCTCTGGAAAGTGTGAGTGACCCATTACCTCTGCTATTGATAAATTGTGATTTTATATACAGTATTTTGCTATGTTGGTCTTTTATACTGTTTCTTACAGAATGACGAGGAGGTCTCCCACTACTAAGTATTAATCACTGTGTGTTTGCACCCCCTCACTTTGTTTGTTTTTATCCATTTATGTAGTGTCTTTTGAGTGATTTTTCAACACTGGGGGTTGTTGCAATTGTACCTATTACCTAGCGCCAATCCACCTGTATTTTATCCAACTCTTGGGTCAAATACTTTTTCTTTTACCATATAAAATTTGGCAAACTCCATGACTTTAAATTGAGATAGCAATGTTCATTGTATCCAGTTTCCTTGATTTTGCATATCCTTAATTTATTGATTTTTTTTTTTTTACTCCATGTTAAAGGAAATTATGTAACATTTCTTTTAAAAGCAGAAAAAAAAGTATTTTCTGCAAAGATTACAACATTTCTGTTATTTTTATAGAAAATTCAGTGCACTGTGATATCAAATGTATCTTAAGATTCGGTAAAAGAGTAGGCTAGTAGCTCATTTATACATTATTGTGATGTTAAACCTTCTTTTTTTCTTCTTCATGGCCTTTCTGTCCTCGGTCATCCAGGTTTTTTTTTTGTTTGTTTTTTTTAAGGTTTGAATTCTTCTTTGTTATTATAGAGGCGTGGGTTTTAATTTAAGACCAACATCGCTTCAAGAACAAGTATCTCTTGTAAGCTCAATATTATCTAATGCTATTGCATCAAGTCTTTGCTGGTAGCTTATCGTCTACGCTGAAGAGACAACCACCAGATGACAAGAGTGGCCAGCAGGCCAGGCTAAAGAGCTGATTACCGCTGGGTGTCAAAATAAAAAGGGTCTGAGAAAAAAGAGATGAGATGTGAAAGAGACACTTAGTGGGTCTTTCATTTATTCTTTGGAGGAAGTTAGGAAAGCAGAAGCCTCAATGCCTCATTAGGAGATAGAGAATGTGTTGGGTCTTCCAGAGAAACAAAGTTCTCTGCAAGTGCCCACAATATTGTGCTAAGTGTCTGTTCACATTCACTTCTTTCGGAGAGAAACATATGGTGGAGGATTTGTTTAAAGAAAGCAAGAATAGGAGAAACATAGAAGGTATAAAGAAAACTTTAAAAATCCTGTAAAGTGCTTTAAAGAAATGGAGGAAAATAAACACTTGGGATCAATGAAGCAACTCGACCCTTTTAGAGCTTTCAACTTAATTCAGAATTTTCTTTTACACTGACTTGTGCAGAAAACACAGTTATTTTTCTTCTTGTGTTGCAAAGGATGCAGCTTGTAGTAATCTCTCATCAGTTTATTCTTGAAAATCCATTCCTGTTATACTTACAGTGGACATTAATCTCTCTGGGTTCCAGAATTGACACCTCACAATACAATATGATATAGTTTCGAGGCCATTCTCCAACAATCTTTTCTTTTTAACATCTATATTTTTGCTATAGGGCTGGTAAGCTCCGAAGGTAGCTACCGAGCTCCCTTCTTAAAATAATTTGTCTATTAATACATACAGTTTACTCTATTTAAGATGTAATCAACTAGCTAACTCTGAGCATCAACCTTTCTATTAGCTACCAAGAATTAGGTACATATATTGCAAATATGAAAACTAAAAGGATACAAATAGAACAGGGTTAATCCCAGAAAGAGACACTTTTAACGGCTCTGGCATCTGGGTAGGGATAGTGATTTTTCTGTCCAATGTAGTCATAGTCCTGCACCAACCATTGTGAGCCACATTTTGATTTGTTACCAAATTCAAGTTAACATTTCAGCCCCACAGTAGAAGAATTGTGACACTGACCAAATAATATTCATTCATGGATTGTCACCACCATTAGTTTTCTATATTCTAGCCTTGGATTTTAACATCACCATAATGTTCAAACTAGCATTTACAGGAATACATGGTAATGCTAACTTGGTATTACTGTTATGCAGTTACATGTTTGCATTCTTGTGGAAGAATGTGCAGAAGACAGCATATTCCTTCAGCCACAGTTTCACAGCGTCTTTAATATATTTTAATTAGAAATGCAATAGGAAACATGTTTCCTGGAAAATTCTACATCTGACATATTTGGTATTTTCTGGAAGGTTTTATTCCATATTTAAAGCTATGGGTTCCTCAACATTTTTATTTTTTTCACAACGGAACATTTACACATGCTTATGTTCCTGTACAATTCAGAACATTTATGTATTTCATTGAGAAGGTTGTCTGATACTCTGTTGCCAATCATCCTGTTTATTAAATGTGTTCTCTATGGTACCTCTCAGCTTTCTATTTTGGGATGTATATGCAGGTCTATGCTCACTAGTGATTTAAAAAATCTTATGGATATCCACTAGGTAGATTGTTTAGTTACTTGTTCCCTCATAAACCACGTATTTGTGTGTTATTTTTTTTCACTAATGTTTTTGTTTTCTTCGTACAGGTGGCGACATGTTTCCTACTATGTTTAACTCATATTCCAAAAGATGAAGTTTGTCCACTCTTTAATGATGTCGATTAAGCCACTTTCTCAACACAGCAGATACCTATTTATTTTTATTCTCTCCTTTTTTTCTTCAGTTATTTACATTAGGCACTTTCTTTCTTTTCTTTTTTGCATCTTTGTTTCTTTGTCCTGGCCCTGTGTCGTTGCTTGAGTCTATGAAAAGGCATGTGCCATTCCTGTATGTTTTGTCTTCACTTAGGGTCAATTCTACCATAAGGTGGTATAGGAGGCCACTTTAGGGTCCAATGTACAGTTGATTGATGGGAGGGGGTGCACAGAGATCCCCACTCCCACTGTTTACTCAAGAGTAGTGTGGAATCAGGGGTTACAGTAAAGGATCTTCTTTATCCTTTATTCCATCGGACATGTTTGCTGTAAAAAAGATTATTTACTGATGATGCTGCAATAGGAGTAAGAGACACACAGAGGTGGGTGCAACAGGATGGTCTTTGGAGAGTTTTTTTTGTTGTCAGAATGTTGGGTTTTTGTCATTGTGTTCAATAAAGCATGTTGGGTATTCTTGCCCACCTAAACAGGGGTGTTGTCTTTGTTATTTGGAGGTCATGGTGATAGAGTTTGCAGACCTGTGTACTTTGAGCTTAATCAGTTGAACCTGTGAGCCAAAAGTGTATTTCTGTAGGCAATGTCAGAAACAGCCAGAGTAATTGATTGCTGTGTAAAAAAACGGATTAAGCAGAAGAAGTGTTCTCTACCTGCCCATGGATAGAGGCAACTCTGGTGGTGGTGGGTACTGGTGCCAAAGGAAACCGGATGGACAACATAGTAGAACAGTTTTAGATCCCCAAATTGTCCTGGGTGTAGGAGACCACATATGATGTGCCTATTTCTTATGCACTAATTCCAAACTAGCCTATACCCCAGGTACTTTATTTTATTGATATCACCTTTCTTCAAAGGGGTTTCTTTTACTGCCCATGATATTTCATGAATCAGTTTTTTTATTAGGTGTTCTACGCTTTTCCAGAATGTTTCAAAGAGTGGATAATACCAACTTTGCTATATATGTTGACAAACTGGGTTATATTGATGGTGATGTTCTATCTTCTTATCCATGTTTTTTTTCATTTTCCCTCATTGTTTTCTCATAACTCAATAAGAAACTTGTTTTTAAGAAGGTGGCATTTTTTCTTAGTAAAATACTTTTTTTTTATGTTTTGTTTTCTTTTACACCCATGTTACGATATATTACGAAAAACCTTATTTCTCATACATTGTATGCTTCTTTTTCCTTTACGAAACAGCACTCGTTAATGAAAGGGCTACACAGCAAAGGTGATTTTATATTACATTTTGAACACAATCATCATAAAAGCGTCAAAAAAAATGCTATTTCCCAGTTCCTCTTTTATTTAATTTTTTTTTAGACATCATTTCATTATACATTAGAAAAGAATGTGTTATAAATTCTTTTCAAGATTTTGAGGTATGACAGGCTTGTTCAAAACCCATTGTAACGGATCACCTGGCACCCCGACTTGGTACCTCCGTTAAAGGATGCTCCTAGTGCTTCCTGAGGACTCCAAGCACTCTGGCAGACACCATAATCACCGAATCCAAGAAACCCTTTAAATTCTCCCAAGCGTATGAATGCTGTAGACCATTGAATAGGAACCATACGAATAGGCTTGTACCCCTAGCAGTCAACTGGAACAGCATACAATAAATCCTTCCCCCAATAATGAGACGACACATCACTTTGAGGTTAAAACAGGAACTCTGGACTGGCTCATCCAGCCTGGCTTTTATTACAATAATCCACATACAGGCCACACCCAGGGGGAGGCATAAAATAACCAATCACATACATGGTTCAGCCCACACATCCCCTCCCCTCAGATAAAATTAAACTCAATTATCCGGTACACTTTTTCAGCCAAGTTCTGGATGTACCCCAAAACCCGGGGGTACACCTTTAAATCCAGCATCGCTGGATAGCCCTTATTCAGGGGGACAACATATTCAAAATTCAAGTAATTCGGATGAATGGTTCGTGAGATATGGGGTTCCAAAGATTTGACCGACCGCATGGGTAAAGTATCCGAAAACAGTTCCATGCATTTTGGCCCTGCGGTCGGTCACAAACAAGGGAATGAAAACAGGCGAATTGCCTGTGTTATAGAGCCTGGAGAGGGTTTGAATGAATTCCCTTGTTTATGGGGCTCTTTCTACCGAACGGCGGGTCATTCGGTAGTTTCCATACGAATTTCTGGAAGTATGGAGGTCTCAGCGGTGTTTGCCTAGTCAAGTGTCCGATTTTAGTTCCAGACACTCGACGGCAAAACACCGCTGTTCGGTAGTTTAAGATGGCCGCCGCCACGTGTTTGTTTCCCGAATGGCGGCCACCCAGAGGACAAAGACCACACTGCACTGATTGCCAATTACCTGTTTGCAACATTGTTGCAAACGGTAATTGGAGGCACACTCATTCCTGGGTGGTCTGGTTGTTCGGTAGTTTCACTCAATATACTGAATGGAGTGATTCTACCGAACAATCAGAATGCTGCATACAAATCACCCAGGATAAACTTAACACATCTATAAATACATATATAATATTACAGGCAGTACACTTGAATATGCTTCACAATCTTAAAGGGACAGTAGTCCCAAAAGTCCCAATATGTCCATAGATGCTGTTAAAAGGGCCAGTAGCAGCAATATACAGTACAATATGCCCCAGATAACCCAGGGGCCATAGTCAGTAGGTAGGAGGCTAGCAAACAGGCTTCTCCAGGGCCCAGTGGCGAGGTTGGTTTCGCCACATTTCTCCCCTTTTCCAAACAGACTAACAGGGTACCTGACCTCTTGCCGGTCAGTGCCCTTGTTAGTCCAGCAGCCCACCCACAAAACAGAAACAGCAATACAGCCCACCCACAATAAATGGTTACTACACCTGAGTAATGGAAAAACTTGTCCAGGTCCAGGTGCCTCACCCCGGCTGTGTGGGGGACTGGTAGGCTGTTTTGGTGGGTTGCTGAGTGGGCAGAGACCAGCGGTACTCTGCCCTGGTGCCAGCACTACTACAGGAGTAGTCTGGTTGGAGCCTGGTTGCTGGAGACCGACTGTCTCCCCTTTGGCTAAACAGCCCTGTTGTGGGGGGGCAGGACCGACCGTCTCTACCCCCTGTGCTGGAAGTGCAGAGACCACGGTCCCATCTGCACAGGTGTGGGGCTTACAGTCTCCCCCTGGTACATTAAGCTGCCACTGGGGAGAGGTGGTAACCAGCTCCTCTCCCATTAGAACACTCTGCCCATTGATGATCTGCAGCTGGGGAGAGGTGGTAACAATCTCCTCTCCCATTAGAACACTCTGCCCATTGATGATCTGCCGCTGGGGAGAGGAGGTAACAATCTCCTCTCCCATGCCTACTTTCAGTCTTTGTGGAGGGAGACCGACTGTCTCTCCTCCCAATTCAGTGTCCTGCTGCTGGGGAATAGAGACTGGGCTCTCTATTCCCAAAAAATCACACTGCTGCTGGGGGGTAGGACCAACTACCTCTGCCCCCTGTAACTCAGCCTTCCGCTGGGGAGGGAGGACGCTGCTCTCCTCTCCCTGCACTTCACACTGCCTTCCCGGCATATCACTCTGCTGCTGGGGGGTAGGACCAACTACCTCTGCCCCCTGTAACTCAGCCTGCCGCTGGGGAATGGAGACTGGGCTCCCAATTCCCAACAAATCACACTGCCGCTGGGGAGGGAGGACGGCCCCTTCAGCTCCCTGTAGCTTGGGCGCAGAGACCATGGTCCCATCTGCGCTGGTGTGGGGCTTACTGTCTCCCCTTGGTGTGCTAAGCTGCTGCTGGGGAGAGGGGGTAACAAACTCCTCTCCCTTACACACTTTCAGCCGCTGGGGAGCAGGGCTGACCCTCTGTACTCCCTGTAGGCAGGGCGCAGAGACCACGGTCCCATCTGCGCTGGTGAGGGGCTTACTGTCTCCCCTTGGTGAGCTGTGCTGCCGCTGGGGAGAGGGAATAACAAACTCCTCTCCCTTACACACCTTCAACCGCTGGGGAGAGGGGATAACAGGCTCCTCTCCCTGCACCGTAGACTGCCGCTGGGGAGCCAGAACGGCACCTTCAGCTCCCTGTAACGCACACTGCCGCTGGGGATCTGGGCCGACTGCCCAGCATCCCTGTAGGGCCGGTAGAGAGACCGCAGTCCCATCTCCACCTGCCATTGGTGGGTCTTCCCAGGACCAATCCGTGAGGCCCCTCAACATTTGTGAGTAAGGGCCACCTGCTTCCCCACCTGGCAACTCTGGTTGCTGCTGGGGATCTGGGCCGGCTGCCCAGCATCCCGGTGGAGTGACCTTGGTCCCATCTCTACCTGCCTGTTGTGGTTCTTCACAGGACCAGTCTATGAGGACCCCCACTTCGGGTTCCTCCCGCCGCCTCAGGGAAAGACGGCTAACCTCCTCGGATGCAGCCTCTACCCGGCTGCTGTAACGCTCCTGCTGCTGAGCATACTTCCTCTCTTTTGCCAACCGGAATTCTCGGTCCAGCCTTGTGTTTCGCTCGGCCATGACCTGGTTCCAGATCACCCGGCGTGTCTCCATGGGTATATCATCCCCATACTCAGCCACTCGCTGCCTCACCTCGGCCAGCCAATCATCTCCAGAGCCAGAACCTTCCATACTTGTCTGCTCCCAGGGGCGCTGCACGACTGCTAGCATTGCCCTCAATTGTAAATCCAAACGCACTGTGTCTCCGAGCTGCTTTACCTCGCACTAGGACGCCATCCCACCGCTTGCCACCAATGTAACAGATCACCTGGCACCCCGACTTGGTACCTCCGTTAATGGATGCTCCTAGTGCTTCCTGAGGACTCCAAGCACTCTGGCAGACACCACAATCACCGAATCCGAGAAACCTTTTAAATTCTCCCAAGCATATGAATGCTGTAGACCATTGAATAGGAACCATACGAATAGGCTTGTACCCCTAGCAGTCAACTGGAACAGCATACAATAAATCCTTCCCCCAATAATGAGACGACACATCACTTTGAGGTTAAAACAGGAACTCTGGACTGGCTCATCCAGCCTGGCTTTTATTACAATAATCCACATACAGGCCACACCCAGGGGGAGGCATAAAATAACCAATCACATACATGGTTCAGCCCACACATCCCCTCCCCTCAGATAAAATTAAACTCAATTATCCGGTACACTTTTTCAGCCAAGTTCTGGATGTACCCCAAAACCCGGGGGTACACCTTTAAATCCAGCATCGCTGGATAGCCCTTATTCAGGGGGACAACATATTCAAAATTCAAGTAATTCGGATGAATGGTTCGTGAGATATGGGGTTCCAAAGATTTGACCGACCGCATGGGTAAAGTATCCAAAAACAGTTCCATGCATTTTGGCCCTGCGGTCGGTCACAAACAAGGGAATGAAAACAGGCGAATTGCCTGTGTTATAGAGCCTGGAGAGGGTTTGAATGAATTCCCTTGTTTATGGGGCTCTTTCTACCGAACGGCGGGTCATTCGGTAGTTTCCATACGAATTTCTGGAAGTATGGAGGTCTCAGCGGTGTTTGCCTAGTCAAGTGTCCGATTTTAGTTCCAGACACTCGACGGCAAAACACCGCTGTTCGGTAGTTTAAGATGGCCGCCGCCACGTGTTTGTTTCCCGAATGGCGGCCACCCAGTGGACAAAGACCACACTGCACTGATTGCCAATTACCTGTTTGCAACATTGTTGCAAACGGTAATTGGAGGCACACTCATTCCTGGGTGGTCTGGTTGTTCGGTAGTTTCACTCAATATACTGAATGGAGTGATTCTACCGAACAATCAGAATGCTGCATACAAATCACCCAGGATAAACTTAACACATCTATAAATACATATATAATATTACAGGCAGTACACTTGAATATGCTTCACAATCTTAAAGGGACAGTAGTCCCAAAAGTCCCAATATGTCCATAGATGCTGTTAAAAGGGCCAGTAGCAGCAATATACAGTACAATATGCCCCAGATAACCCAGGGGCCATAGTCAGTAGGTAGGAGGCTAGCAAACAGGCTTCTCCAGGGCCCAGTGGCGAGGTTGGTTTCGCCACACCCATCATTAATTTGCAGTCTATTTTCATAAAACAGAAGATAGAATAAAAAGAAATATTTAAATAGAATAATCGAAAGTAAGATATTTGGGGAAAAGCACTGAGTCACTGTTGGTAGCTTTCATCTGTAAATGTTGAATTGTGATTCCTTAACATTTTTGAGTGAGATGTGTTAGCACATACTATTATTATGTAAGTCTGTTTTACTCTTGAAAATATCTCAAACTATTAATGTTACCGGCTGGCCCAGCCTCATCTACCTAGGCTGGTGCAGGGGGACAGGGAGGAAACTGCCTCCCAGGCCACCCTAAATCAGGGCTGGACTGGCCCACTGGGATACCAGGAAATTTCCCGGTGGGCCGCGGCACCTGGGGGCTGTGCAGCTCTGACTCTTAAGTAATCGCTGGTGGCCGGTCTGGTGGCACACTCTGCGGCGGCCGGCCACATTCCATAGTTACCTTGCGGCTGCTACTCCTGTAATGCATGGTTGTGCCACTGGGCCGGGTGACCGCCTAGCCGGTCTGGCGGCACACTCACCAATACTGACAGCCGTGCAGCTGTCTGATACCACAGGAGGGCTGAGAGAGGAGGGAGAGCTGACTATCATGCTCCCTCCCGGTTCCCACAATTCTCAGCACAGCCACATCATAGAGTAGTGATTACTCTATGATGTGGCTGTGCTGGGAATTGTGGGAACCGCTAGGGAGCATGATAGTCAGCTCTGCCCCCTCCCTCAGTCCTCCTGTGGTATTGGATAGACTGTCAGACAAGGTCAGTCTCAGAGGGTGGTGAAGGGGAGATACAGGGGAAGGGGGGAGAAAGAAAAGAGGGACAGAGGGGGTAAGACAGAGAGACACGGGGGAGGCGGGAGAGAGAGACAGAGGGGCAAGAGAAAGACATAGGGGGAGGGGAGAGAAAGAGAATGGCAAAAGAAACACAGGGAGAGGGGCTAAGGGGAAGAAAGAGACAGAGGGGCAAAAGAGAGACAGGAAAGAGAGCAGAGCAGAAGGAGAGCAAAAGGAGAGGAGAGCTGAGCAGAAGAGAGAAAAAAGGAAAGGAGGGGACAGCAGAAATAGAGCAAAAGGCAGGGAGTTGAAAGCAGAAGGAGAGCAAATGAAAAGGAGGGGAAAGCAAAAGGATAGCAGAAGGAAAGAACGAGAAAGTAGGAGCGCAAAAGGAAAGAAAGGGTAAGCAAAAGGTAGGGGGGAAAGCTCAAGAAGTGCGAAAGGAAAAGAGGGGGAAGCAGAAGGAGAGCAAAAGGAAAGGAAGGGAAAGCAGATGGAGAGCAAAAGGAAAGGAGGGGAGAGCAGACGGAGAGCAAAAGGAAAGGAGGGGAAAGCAGAGCAAAAGGAAAGGAGGGGAGAGCAGAAGGAGGCACAGAAAAGGAGATTGGAGCAGGAAGGACAACGTGGAAGACAAGTGATCCCTCCACTGCATCCTGGACACTGGGCTGAGGCTTTGGTACCTGACAGGCAGACTTTGGACCCTCTCATCATCCCAGGTAAAATAAAATAAAAAAAAAGCTATCAATGTATTCACTTTTTTGATTATGTGAGATGTAGACATATTGGTTATTTTTAAAGGAACACTATTTACCATAACAATTTAATCTAAATAAAGTTGTTATGGTGGCAGTAGTCCCCGGGCGCTCTATTAACTTAATGGGTTAAAACCTATCCTAGATCTTCAGGTCCCCCAGCTGGAACCAGCTTCTGAAACTGAGTTTCAGATAGGTCTGCGTGCCGCTGCGTAATGGCGCCGCAGATTGGGTATGGCAAAGAGCTACTGATTAGCATAACATCAATATCCCTTATAAAATCAGGAAAAGGTGGGCATGGATGGTTAACTGATTCGGTGGTGCAATGGGCCACTTGACTGGATTTTCCCCCCAGGCCTAAGGCTGCCAGCCCTCGTCTGCGCTGGTGTGTCATCTCTCTGCACTGTGAACGCTGTATGTAAATATATACATATAAAAATAAGTCACAGACTATAATTTGTTTTCTCTAAAATATGCATAAATGCATGGGTGATAGTAAGCATGCTAGTTATACTAAGGGCCACCCAGTGGGCTTGTGTTAGCAGGGCCCAGTCAGGTTCTGTGGCGCTTTAACAGCGCGACTGGGCCCTCTTGCTTTTCGCCAACATGGGAGGAAGTGACGGCTGCGAGTCACTTCCTTCCACAAAGAGATGAGCCGTGCGGGAAAGACGGAAGAGGCAGAGAGGAGGGGGTCAAAAAAATTCTTGCACCTCTCAACTTTAGTTCCACCACGGCATTGGGGTGAATGGCATGATTGCATGCAAGGGAGGAGGGTAAATTGCTCCTTTGTCCTTTCTATGTGTCAACCCCACCAGTCCCTCCATGTGTTTCAAGTCATCCCCAAGTCTTTTCTATGTGTCTCAATTCCCCCCGTCCCTCTCATGTGTCAATTTACCTGCTCTCTGAACCTGCTCTCATTAATTTAGCGTGGCCGAGCGGACCGAGGTACCTGATCTGACAGGAAGCGTCCTCAGTGAATGGGCAGAGGGAATGTCAAAATGAGAAGAGGGAAACAGATTTATATGTAATAAATGTTGTATGCAGTATCCTATACTGTTTTGAGATGTAAGTTGTTTATGCATTTTCACAAACCTGTATTTGGTGGTTTTTACAATGGTTTCCTTTTTATTTTCCTTCTGAGATCTAAAGCAAATACAGTTACACCTCTCAGATGAAAAAAAGTTAAAGCAAAAATGAACCCTTAAAAAGATGCCACCATTGGACTAACAAAGGGAGTTGCCCTTACTTTCTCCTACTCCAAACAGCCCTATGCAGTAATACCATGCCATTAAAATTCTCTGCATTACCAATTTGCCACGAAACATTCAAATGAATTCATAGAAATAAGACATAAAAAATATTAACAAGGATACATTCTGCCGTTTACACTGAACTCGATTAGACTTGGATAATCATGGAATGGGTGAGCCATCACTGGTCCTTGGAATGTATAAGATAAAAGGCACAGCTCAACGTCAGGAAAGAATATGATGCAATTTATTATTAAATTCTATTATTATTTTTCTTGGATATTAAGCCTTTCTGCTATCCAGATGCATGATTTGCCATCATAATTCCCTTTACTTTCTGTTTCATTCCATGTTATAATCCCACAATACATATAGGACCATTACTATCTATGAACTGCTTTATATGAAGGAGAAGCACCACCTTACCACTAAATATAACATACGTAATGTACATGATCAAGTAGGTTCTACTATTATTTGGGTGGCTTGTAAAACCAAACTAAAATGAGTTGAATGAATAAATAAAGTAAGAAATAACATACCCTATAGTTGTATGCAATATAGCTTACTGCTCACACCTACCTAAACTTGCAGTTGAACATTTACTATGTTTCTTTATTTAATAAACTTGGAAAACAATTTTTCTTTGCAGCTACCACAGATGAGTCCATTGTATTGAATTTATAGAAAGGAACACTAGCTTTGTTCAGCCATTTATAAGTCATAATTAAAAACAATAATTTTGACATATGGCAAACATGGCTGCAATTATCCTGAATATGTTACTTCCAGTATACATATCGAGTAGAAAATAGTGGTAAAATTGCAGTAATCGTTTTTGAGTAAGGATATGTCTAGCTATGTATAGAATTTAAATATATTGTCTCTGCTCATACTTTGTATGTCAGCTGCTTGTTGTCAAATATCACCATTGTATGACAGTAAAGCGCTGTACAATATGCTGGTGCTATAATAATAATAATAATAATAATAAAAAAAAATAATATATCTTTATCAAATGTATTTCATGAGTGTGAAGATCTAAGAATTCAAAGTGAATTTAAAATTTTATGCTAAAATTGCAGAAGTGAAAACACAGAAAACTTGAAAAAACTGTCCATTTTGGCTATTTTGTCTAAAATTGGAAATTCACTTTGAACCCTTTCTATATTAAAAAGTTCCTAATTTGGGATTGAGTGGATACGCACTTGTTCGAGTTAATATGTCTGTTGGTCTGACTTTATTAATGTAAGGGTCATGTGAAGGTAAAGTTGGGGTATCTGAAAGAAGGACAGTCACACTTTCCAGCTGTTGTCATGTAGCTCTCAACACTCTATTGTTTCTTGGAACAAACTGTATTGTTATATTCCGTAGAATGCACTTCCTTTGTGTTCCTGTCTTTATTTGCTACTAACCTTCTAGAGCACTTAAAAGACAAACCATAAGATGCCTGACAATAAAACCATCCTTTTAATCCCAAAGCCTCACGACCCTTTAAAAACTTCCATATTAGGTGGTCTAGTACTGGGTGGCCTTAGTATACAGAGATAAAAAGTCATATAACTGTTTATTTACATATAATATGGGCAATAATGTGGGTTCTATAGCACATGTATAATCATGTTCAATCTTTTTGATTTATATTCCTTAATTGGGCAGGAGATTCTGAGAAGGTTACCAATTATCCGGTTTAACAGAATTCCAAAGACAAGTTCTAGGAAACTTACTAGGGACCATCTATACCCAATTACCATTGCAATGGAGTACATGCTAAGTATTTTTTCTTAGGACAAACATTTGGAAGGCTCAGTGGCATCTAAGTTGTGCATACAGTCTACATTAATGGTTAACAGCCAGATGGTATCCCCATGCCCACTATATTCTGGTGAAACAGTATAGGAACTAGCATCATTTAAATTCCACTCTGAGAGCTGGAAGTTCCTGCTATTCGCTTCTATTCAGTGTTCAGAGCTAAGCTCTGCAGTGCAGGGCTAGGTGGTTGGCTGAGTGCATGAGATGATCATTCTCAGCCAATGAGTTAACCCCTGCACCACTGGGCTTAGTTCAGGCAGCGAGATTCTGACTCTCACTGGGACGGAGACTTGTGCCCTTCGGACGCCACGTAAGAAGTAAAATCAATTTTAAATGGTTTGACTACTTACATGAATTAAGCAGTACTTTTTTGGATGTATTGTACACCCTCGAGGTTGTATTCATACACTTTCACCTCTCAGGAAAACAACTGTTGACCTATTTTATTACCCTTCCTGGCCAGAGTCCGAAGCAGTCTGCCTTCCGTCTTCAGCCCAAGCAGACTGCAACTCCCCAGTCCAAATGGACAGTTGCCTTCAAATGTACTGGCCAGGTACACCACTCGTTGTGACAAAAAAACAGAAACAACAGCACACAGGAACACAAGCCACCTGTAAACATAATTAAACAAAACAGGATGGGTGGGCAGGAAAGAGCTAGATGTTCCTACACTTCTTCCTGTCAACTGGTGAGTACCCTCCTGTCAAACCCCTTTTTATCTGTCCCCTAAATTGAAACATTGTCTCCCTTTTAATCCAACCCTTCCTCTGGGCAGCAGTCATGCTTCCTTTCCTTGCAGTCCAGGCAATCTCTTGCTGGTTAAATCTTTAAAATGTATTGCAAAATGGCTTACCCATTTTCAGCTGCTTTTTTCCTCATCACCTTTAGGGTCCTTTTTGCAAATATAGCTCTAATGATGCACACTCCAAACCAAGTCTAATGAAACGGGCAATAAACAGAAAACATTCAGAGTTACCCTAATCCTACTTGACCTCTGCTACTTTGTTGGGACGGAGACAACTCATTACCTCTCTCTTTGTCACGTGGAGTGGCTCAATGTTTTTTTCAGCATCCGCTTTTTTTGTCACCTCTATTCTCATAAGGCCATATTTGTCAAAATAGAACAGGCACAAGTCTAGGGCAGAGGGTTACATAAGGAGCAAACATCATCCAATTTCAAAGAATGATTCTCAACCTTTACAAGCTTTCATTGGGCTTGCACCTGATTTTTCTTGCTAAATGTGACCCTTGCTTGCAAGAAATTAAGATATACTCTCTTCTATCTGTGGCTAATATGACATGTCCCTAGAAGAATACCAGAGATTTCTTACAAGGCTATTTACTAAAGTGAGAATTAAACATGCATTTCAAATGTAAAGCCAGAGTAGCTAAACTGGAAGTAGCTTAAAATCACTTTGACTTCTTTAGAGAATAACCCTGTTAATGTTTAAAAGGAGGTTACAGGCAATTTAGGTTTTTTGTGAGGAGGTTTTCACGAGAAAATTAAACAAAAACAACTTTAGTGGAATTTTAAGTAAATTTTAGGTGTGTTTTGGAGTTTAGTTTGCTACAAATACTATGTTTCAGAATTTCTAAAATGGCCAATAAAGAGCCCCAACTGAACGGCACTGTTTTCAGGTGCAGAGTTAAAATGGGGAGCACATGTCACTAGGGCCACCATCAGGGCATGACTACCATGACAATTGTCATTTGCCCAGACTACTCGGGGAGTCCCGGGCTTCACATTACCTATGTGAACATATGTATAGTGATTATCACTCTATATAAGTGCACCTGTGGCCACCCGGCTACACTGCAGAGGGGGCTCAGCACAGTTTAGCGTCTTCACCTACCAGCAGCTCTTCGTGCTGGGAAGTGAAGATGCCGAAATGTGCTGGGCCCTCTGCAGTGTACAACTCCTGGTAACTATAAAATTGCTAGCCCCCACTTAGCTATCCCGGTACACTATTTGATACTTTATTTTATGCTGTATACAACATTTACCAGTTTTTGGAACCTAGTGTTCCACCATTTGGTAGTTGTCTAATCTACAGGGTTCATGCCCAGGATTGACTGGTACTATCCTCTCTGATTCTTTTTCACCAGACCTGCTGGTCAAGTGAAAAAGCTGTTTAGTTTATTTCAAATAAATGAAAATGCCCCCCCACCCTCCCCACCCTCCCCACACCACACACCACACATTATTATTTTACACAAAATTTACAAATACTACACAAACACACACTCTGCAACCATTACATAAAAACACACTCTGCATCCAGTACACAACACACACTGCATCCAATACACAACACACACTGCATCCAATACACAACACACACTGCATCCAATACACAACACACACTGCATCCAATACACAACACACACTTTGCATTCACTATACACACACTACATCTACTACGCACAGAAACTGCATCTAATACACACAAACACTATATTCATTACACACACACACACCATGCATCCTCTATACACATACACTGCATCTACTACACACACTGCATCTAGTATGCACAGAGACTACATCCACTACACAAACACATACTCTGCATTCACTATAAACACACTACATTTACAACACAAACACATACTCTGCATTTACTATACACACGCTACATCTACTACATAAACACACACTCTGCAATCACTATACATACACTACATCTACTACACAAACACACTCACTACATCCACTATACACACTGCACTCCCCTCTACAGATACACACACTCTGCATCCACGTTACACACTTCTACATCCACTATACACACACACCACATTCAGTAAACACACACCCTGCATCCAATACACATACTGCATCCATGCGGGTGGACAATGGTCTGGCCCTGTGGGCGGACTTGTGGATGGGCCACGGAAGCCCAGAATTTCTGATGGCAGCCCTACATTTCACCCAGATAACTTCACGGATGTAAAGTGGTCTGGGTGCCTATAGTGTTCATTTAAGGAATGCATTCCCATATGATTCCTAACCTAATATTTTCATAGAAAAATGTATAATTACATAAATAACAGGGCTCCACTAACACAGGACACCGTGCCTCGAGATGCTGAAGAAACATTCCTATAAAGCATAATTGCATGGGAAAATTATTAGAATGAGAAGTCAGATAACTTATCTAATTAAGAATAACAGGGCAGTTAATATTGAAGGATTAGCCTGGTATTTATACCTAGACCATTTAAATGTAGATGGAGAACAAGGTTAAATATAGGCAGAAGATCAGTACTACAAAACATTTAGCCCAAAAGATCAATAAACAGATCCCACAAGACATAGGCAGAGTCTTTTGAGCAGCCAATAACTCCAAACAGTATGCAGGTATGGAACAATCTATCAACCAATGTATTCTAGAATCATTTTTATCCAATTTTTACACAAAACACTGTCTTTAACAGCCACAAGAGATGGCGTTAGGCCTCAATGTAAACACAGTCTTTTCTCAGAAAAGGCAGTGTTAACATGGCTTAGCCTGTAGGGATAGTCTATTTGCACCTGATCCACTACGTTAAGATGTCATGTTTATGGTGCCTAGATTGTACCTTTAAATATATTAATTGAAAAGAACATAGGGGAAATACCTTAGACTCTTCAACAGAAGCATCTTTTATTTGAGAGTAAGTCTAGTGCATCACTAAGTCATTTTAATAACTTAGGGTGTATCCCATCAGGTTTATTCATCTTTACTTTAGACAGCTGTTCCTCTGTAAACTCACATGTAACAAATTACTTATTTGACATTTTTCCAAACTAAGGTCCCTTTCCTTCATTTTCATCTGTAAATACTAAACAAAAATATTAATCGAGGCAGTCAGCTATACCTTTATACACTTCTACATACCTTCCTTCTTTGGTTTCTCATCTGCTCTCTATAACCTCCTTGGTTGGACTCAGTGGTCTAATTCATCAACTCATACAGCAGGAAACTCTTGACCTCATCTTCACCAATCTCTGTACCACCTCCAATGTCCATTTCCTATATCTGACCACCATCTGCTGTCCATTGACATCTGCATGCCCCATACACAAAGTAGACCACCCTCACCACTACAGCAATTCTCCATCAACCTCCAAACTCTCATTTCATCCATCTCAAATCTCATCTGCCCTAACACTGCAACCTCCCTCTACAACTCCACTCTCTCCTCTCAACTAGATATCATGGCACCTCCTACACTTAAATAAACTAAGCGCCCCAATTACAACCCTGGCACACCAAGCTGACCTGGTACCTCCAAAAATGTTTCAGAACTGCTGAATGCTGCTTGAGAAAGTCTCACTGTGCGTCTGACTTCTTTCACTATAAATGTATGATGCACTCCTACAGTCTGGCTCTTTCCTGATACGGCAAAGGTGTTTGTCCATGCCGCTGTCCTCTCTCGCCTTGACCACTATAATCCACTTCTCAGTGGTCTTACATGTTCCCAACTTTCCCAACTAGCCCCATTACAGTCTATAATGAATGCAGCGGCAAGACTCATCTTTATGCCCGCCCGCACCTCCCACGTCACCCCCCTTTGTCAGTCCCTACATTGGCTTCCTCTAAGATATAGGACTCAATTTAGGATCCTGATATTTACTTACAAATTTCTACACAATGCTGCTCCGACCTACTTATCCTCACTAATACACAAATATGTCCCATCTAGGCCCCTACACTTTGCAAGAGACCTACGTCTAACCTCTGTTCGTACTCCTACCTCTGATGCTCACCTTAAATACTTCTCTAGGGCTTCACCGTTCCTATGGAACGCCCTTGTCCCCTCTGTTAGACTTTCACCCAATCTCCACTCTTTCAAAAGATCTTTGAAATCTTACTTCAACTGTCCTCAAAACAAAAAACTAATCCCTCAATGAACACTATCATAACAACCTACATTTCTACCATACCCTTACCTTTTTGTGTCACATTACCCCACTCCCTCTGGTATGTAAGCTCATTCAGTAGGGCCCTCAATCCCTCTGTTCCTGTGTGTCCAACTCGTCTGGTTAGAAATACGAAATACACCCATTGTACACCGCTATGGAATAATAATAACTAATCCTTGGCTTACTTTCTTTTTCTTATTTATGTATCTAAAAAATATTTTATTCACCTTTTTTACTGACTGGGCTGTTGTCTCTTCTGTGTGTGATTTGGAAGCTCTTATAACTTGCTTTGCCTCATACTGTCTAATCTTACAGATCTATCTTCTAAAATTACTAAATGCTAACTTATTTAAATTATAAGTTAACTTATTTTTTACTGTTTTGGCCTGTGGAGTACCACAATGGTTTCTTCATGTTTATACTCTTACTGACAAGCCTAATGCAATTTATTTGTTGACTTCAGTAGTGCAACTTTTAAATAATCCAATTTCTCCTGGACTCCATTTAAACCGCTTCATTCTAATAATGACTCCTTTACACATCTAATTTTAGCAAAGTCTGTTTTTCTAAAATAAAAATATTTAGTTTTTGTGTGGTGTGACTCAGTCACTGTTTTTATATTAAACCACACTGACTGATGATCACTGGATCCTAAACTTTCACCTACAGTAATATCTGATACTAAATCTCCATTTGTTAACACTAAATCTAGTATGGCCTCTTTACGAGTTGGATCCTCAACGACTTGTTTTAGAGTTAGTCCCAGTATGGAGTTTAGAATAATTGTGCTCCTGGCACAAGCAGCTATTTTGGTTTTCCAGTTCACATCAGGAAGATTAAAGTCACCCATGATGATAACTTCCCCCTTTAATGTCATTTTAGCGGTCTCCTCAACTAGCAGATTATCTAATGCTTTAATTTGTCTTGGGGGCCTATAAATAACACCTACATGAGTTACTCTGCGATTACCCAATTCTAACGTAAGCCAAACAGACTATGTTCGCCTCACTAACTTGTATTTGTATATGACAAACACTAGAGGCGTGTTTAACTCTTGAAGGTAAAAATTGCTGGTTCTGCAAAATGGCAATGTTTTATCTTGAAGGGTTAAAAGTGTAGGACCACTGCACCCAGACCACTTCAGAGAGATGAATTGGTCTGGGTGACTTTAGTAGTCCTTTAATGTCAAGTATTAATACATTGAAGTGGTCCAAGTTTAATGTGTTAGGATTATGTAGTGGCTAACATGTAATGTATGTTAGGGTTATAGGTGTCAATAAGTGTAGTGTGTTAGGGTAATGTAGGGGTTAAGGGGAGGCCTAGAACACACATCTGAGAATAGTGGGTGTTACAGTCTGGAGCCGAAGCTATTACAGCTGCCGTCATTAAAATGGCGGCAAGTACTTCTCGAGGGTATAATTCTCTCTAATCATGATTAGGGCTCCCAGGCTGCACAAAGGTAATTCGTAAGATACTGCATTTTACAGCATAATCTGCTCATGAAAATAACGTGCAGATCACGTAAAATATATACATAAGTATCTGATGTGCTTCTTACAGCATTGGTATTGTGCAAGAATAAATGTACTTCCCTTGAAGTACAGTATAAAAATAACAGGTTTAGTTCCTGGTATGCCTGGAAGTTGGAAATATATGTAGATGAAATCCACAAAAGTGCAATAATTGTGACTGCTTCAAGGTACGTCTGAAATAGCATTATCTAAACAAACCATGAGGAAACTATAAAACCAATCAATACGAGTCCTGACAGTTACAATCTGTTCTGTGTGCTCTGCTTTGATCATCTATATATGGGATCTGAGTGTTTGGTTTCAAACTGCTTTGGTGTTGTAGATGCAGAAGTATTGGTGACATACAGCTACAGGATGAGCCCTTAGCTAATATTATCTTTAATGTGATTGATCTGAGAGCAATTGAGAGCAATCTGAGAGCAATTGATCACGTTCTAGAATGTGTAAATATATATCTATAGATTGAACTCTTTCCACAAAGCAAGCATTTAATACTTTGTGAATAGGCCTTCTGCCTCTTCCTTTGCCAGTTTGTTGAGATCCGTTTGTCAGTCTGTTTCCCTATTTTCAATCTTTTCATATTGAATATGAATACTGGGTAGGGCAATTTCAGCCACATCTACCAAACAGCCTGAATTATTCATGGCATAGATTCGGCAATATACTGGAAATATTCCCTAGAGATTCTCATCCACGTCGGCGTGAAAGCATCATTCAGTTGCTGCAGACTCATCAGTTGCACATTCGTATTGCAAATGACCTATTCCAACACATTTCAAGAGACTCTGGAGGCTACTGGGAAACTTGAACTCACTGCCCTCCTCATGATGATGTGTGCTTTGTTATATGGTGCGTTGTCCTGCTGGAGTAGCCATTAGGAGATACATTTATAGGCGTGCGCACGGAGTTTGCCAGGTGTGCCCGGGCACACCCTAATCAAGCTTTAAAATTGAGGCTCCGTGCTGCACTGCTGCTATGCTATTTTAAAAAATGTTATGCTGTCATTATGTGGGGGCCGTGGAGCCGGCAATTCGCAATGGGAAGGTGCGAGTGTCGCTTTGCCTTTCACACTCTGTTTACCTTCCCTTCCATTGGCTGTCCACCCCCACTATCTGCAAACCTCGTGACCTGATGGCTGATGTCAACAGCATCTGCTGAGTGGTGGCTGATGCATGCTTCAGCAAGGAGTCAGCAAGGAAAGGTGCTGCTGCAGATAAGGAGTGTCGGCAAAGCAGACAGGCACAGGCTCCCCAGGACCCCAGCTAAGTGATTTGTGCAGACAGCAGACCAGATGATGGATCACGACGAGAGAAGCAAAAATGATATACTCATTCACTGCAGAGTATTATTATTATTATTATCGCCATTTTATATAGCTCCAACAGATTCCGTAGCGCTTTACAATATGTATACAGTACTGTGTTATATTGCTGCGGAGTCTGTGATACACTCATTCACTGCACATTACTGTGCGTTATATTGCTGCGGAGTCTGTGATACACTCATTCACTGCACATTACTGTGATAAAAACCACAGTCCCACTCCACATCAATAAGGGCACTGTAGTGCTTTGCTGGCCCAGGGGAAGTGATCTTCATGCATGTATGTGTGTATATGTATATATGTATAAATATATATACACATTTACACGCGGCACAATAGGCTGCGCATGCCTATGGATATATTAACCAAAGATGTTGCAAAGATGTCCCCTTAAGGACCTCTGACGGTTCAGGACCGTCATCAGAAACATCCCCTTGAGGACAGATGACGGTCCTGAACCATCATAATGGTAATATTTACTTAGATAAATAGGTATTACCGTTTATATATAGATTAGATACAGTTCAAATTAAATATTGTCAAAACATGGTATATTCCATAGCAGCTGAACATACGTGTATAACTTTTCCAAATAATACAGACAAATAGCAATAGGTTTAAGAATGCAGCGCTTGTAACAAATAAAATAGATAATTAAATAATCACCTCTGGAATAGTGAAAGATTAAACCTCGCTGTAACAGAGCGTTCACATGGCCGCAATAGGCGTCCGTGAATCTGCCTGAACTGACAGGCAGTCCCCCTGCTGGTGAAAAATAAAAATTGTTAAAAATATATATATATAATTATACATGTGTACATATATCTATATGTATATATATATATATATATATATAATACCATACTAAGTGTATTTTTATATTAAAATAGACATAGAGAGAGAGAGAGAATCCAATGCTTGCACTCCTGTTCAAAAATAGTGAGCCCGGTGCTGGTCAGCAATAAATATAAAATAAATGGTATAAAGATAGCACTCCAGGACTTCAAAAACAGACTCACCTCACTGGGGTTGTGTTTCACATATATTGTTGTTTTTGTTTGTTCACCTAGGCGGATGCCTGAATAAAAAGATACAGTTTTTCTCCATATGTTTAAGTCCTTGGAGTGCTATCTTTATACCATTTATTTTATATATATATATATATATATATATATATATATATATATAATTTTATTCTAACTGTATTTTATTATAATATATATATATATATATATATATATATGTTTATATCAAAATCCACTTAGAATTAAATGATATATATATATAAATAAATAAAATAATATGAAATATATATATATATATATATCCATATACGAAATTACATAAATAATTTCATAAATATACACGTAGACTGTACATAAATAATTTCATAAATATACACGTAGAATTTAAATTATACGTGCATATTTATGTAATATTTTTACATAATTAAGTAATTTTATTGATTGCAATTTGAGGGACCTGCCTGACAACCCAAGCCGAAAGTCCAGAGAATTTAATTTGCTTGCTCTGTATTTAACCCTGTAACTTTCTATGACACCCTAAAACCTGTACATGAGGGGTACTGTTTTAATCTGGAGACTACGCTGAACACAAATACTAGTGTTTCAAAACAGTAAAACATATTACAGCGATGATATTGTCAGTGAAAGTGAAGTTTTTTGCATTTCACACACACAAGATCACTGATCATATAATTATTGTGATACATTTTACTGTTTTGAAACACTAATATTTGTGTTCAGCGAAGTCTCCCAAGTATAACAGTACCCCCCATGTACAGGTTTTATAGTGTTTTTTTTTTTTTTTTTTAAGTTACAGGGTCTAATATAAGGGTCAAAAAAATTTACATTAAAAATTGCCAGGTTGGTTATGTTGTCTTTGATAGCATATGGTAGCCCAGGAGTGAGAATTAACCCCATAATGGCATACCATTTGCAAAAGAAGACAACCCAAGGTATTGCAAATGGGGTATGTTCAGTCTTTTTTAGTAGCCACTTAGTCACAAACACTGTTAGCGTTCATAATTGGTTTTTGCAATTTTAACACACAAACAAACATAAATGCTAACTTTGGCCAGTGTTTGTGACTAAGTGGCTACAAAAAAAGACTGGACATACCCCATATTGAATACCCTGGGTTGTCTACTAAAAAAAATATGTACATGAGAGGTGTGATTCGGAGATTTATGACAGATAACAGTGTTACAATGTCACTATTGATCAATTTTAAAAATATATTTTGAAACAGCATTGTCCTACATGTACTTCTAGCCCTATAACTTGCAAAAAAAAAGCATGTAAAAACTGGGTGTTTTAAAACTCAAAACAAAATTTTGAATCTATCTAGCAGTTTTTTCATTAGCTATTGTAGAAAAGCAAAATATGTTTCACATAAAAGTCAAAAAACTTTTTTATTATTTAAATTTTTCACCATGTTTTATTATTATTTTTTTTTTAAAGTAAATTATATTACATGATGCAAATAATGGTATGTAAAGAAAGCCCTTCTTGTCCTGAAAAAATATATAATTTGTATGGGAACAGTCAGTGAGAGAGCGGAAAATTACAGCTAAACACAAACACCAAAAAAGTGTTAAAACCGCTTTGGTTCTTAGTGTACAACATGGCCAAAACAGTCCAGTCCTGAAGGGGTTAAACAATGTTTTCTGTTGATAATCTTTATTTTCAAATGTTTTCCAATGTTGTAAATATATGAAAACAAAATAAATAATAATAATAGTAATTAGTCACAAACACTGTTAGCGTTCTGTTAGCGTTCTGTTAGCATTCATAATTGTTTTTTGCATTTTTAACACACAAAAAAACATAAATGCTAACTTTGGCCAGTGTTTGTGACTAAGTGGCTGCTAAAAATGACTGGACATACCCCATATTGAATACCCTGGGTTGTCTACTAAAAAAATATGTACATGAGAGGTGTGATTCGGATATTTATGACAGATAACAGTGTTACAATGTCACTAAATAATACAAATAGTAATTAAAGAGATGCATGCTAAATATTCAGTTATCTAAAATGTCCAAAACAATATTTGACACACTGTTACACAACCATCAGCCTGAAACTGTTTACTACAAAATCCAAGCCTGCAGTCTATGTTTTACACAAAAGTGATTTCACGAGGGGGCAGAGCTGACTGCCAAGCCGCATGAATGTGTGTTAACTGAGCTCCTCCAAATCAAACAGCAAATCTGCTACCATTGGGCACTAAAACTCAAAATGGGACACCCACAACGTTCTACTGTGGGGCATCACCCCACAGGCAAGACCAATGCGGGAAAATCTGGGTCCTTGACCAAATATTTTAAAGACACGGCGGAGCAAAATCTGACTCGGTAGGACCCAATATGGCACTGGACCCACCTCCTCCCTGCTCCTCACCATTGAGCCCCTCAGGATCTGAAGGCTCAGGCCATGTTGCTGACACAGATATCAGAGACATACTCCAAACACTACCCTCTAAGCAAGACATAGCCCACATGCTGAGCAAATTGGAGGCATCATTCCAGAACAAACTGGACGCTATAAGAACTGACTTCAAACAAATTAAACAAAGAGTCTGCTCACTAGAGGATGACAGGGACACTATGCAGGCACAAATACGAGTGCTACAGGAATCCATGGAGGCACAAAATAATCACTTCTCTGCCATGCAGCGCTCACTGGATGATCTGGACAATAGGGGAAGGCAAAATAACCTGAGAGTGAAAGGCCTACCTAAAAACGACGATGAAAATTTGCCAGCACTACTACAGGAGCTCTTCAATTTAATATTGGGCCGACCCAATGACACACCAGTGGCCTTTGATAGGGCCTATAAAGCCCTCCGTCCACGTGGCACTCCTTCATACCCCGAGAAGTGGTTTGCAGACTGCAGTATTACAACTGCAAAAGCAGTGTGCTCACAGCCCTGCGACAATCTCAACAGCCACTATTGTTCCACGCTGTACCTATTGCTGTTTATCCGGACCTGTCCTGGCTGACATTGCAGGCCCATAGGGCACTGAAGCCAATTACTGATCAACTCCGCTCTAGAAACCGGAGATCCCCTTCTCACTCACAGTATCATACAAGGGCACCCCCTGCACCAACACATCAATCAAATATGTACCGGTATTTCTACGAGAACTGGACCTCCCGGACCTCCACATTCAAGATTGGTATGGCCCCATTCAACCTCCAAACACGCTGAGATTACCACAGCACAATTGCTGGCAACAAACTCCCAAGAAGAGGAGAACCGAACAAGCGGACACAGCTCCCTGCGACCTAGCGCAGGACCCTGCTCTTTACTAATTGCTCAGAGACTACCCCACACCACTCCGATACCTATGGACTGCCACGAGATTCTACCCTCCCTTTGCCTCACTTGTGACACCGAAATCACTCTCCACCGAGCCATTGAGTTTACTGAGACTTCCGCTGGCATGCCAACTGACCTACTTACCTGACATGCGGAACTCAGGACAAAGCACAAGACCCGCTACCAAGATGATCTCTACCCTCTCTGGTCACGCAAGTAACAAATTACCCATAGACACTGATCAATATTCCCAGATATATATACACCACAAAATCTTTACCACAGTACCTCCCCCATCATACTCCCCACCGGCCACTGTGTCCACATGGCCTTAACGTCCCTATATGCATAAGCAATTGTCCCACAGGTATAAATGCAAAGGTCATCGCTCTCTCATTGACGGGCTCTTGCTGCATAAAATGCTGAGCCCTGAACAGTCACAATCTGGGACGGGATCTATCCAAACTCAACCACTACTGTTTTACTGAATGTATGCTCTCATATGACTGATATATACTCTTTTGAAATTGCGAGATGTATTTGATGCAACCTACTTGCCTTCCCCCTATGTTCCTTATTCCAGCCCCTCTGTCCCTACCATATCCCCCCACCCTTCCCTATCACATCCCCTCCTTTCATATAACATGAGATCCCCTAAAATATTGAGCTGTATACAATTGTATATCTGTTCCTAAGTATATGATGCAAAACTTTTATGTAGAATGATGGCTCTGGTATATTATACCTGTCTCACCTCCACCATCCCTGTCATCCCTCACTTTCTCCCGACCGTCCTCCCTCATTCTCTTTCCCCTACCCTGTCCTATCATTTCTCATGACACATCTTTTATGATTAGGCAATGTGTATTGTCAACTGTATATTCTCAAATGTATGCTGCACACATCTACCTAGAAAGACGCCTTGGGCGTCGTATGCCTATCTCACCTCTACCTCCCTTGAGGTCCCGTCTCCCTTCTCACCCTACTTTCTTCACCATCTCCTCCCATACTGCCCCCAACTCAATCATTCAGTACAATGACTTCTGGCACATTATCCATCCATCCACTAAGCATTTCTGCTTCTTCTCGCCTGCCACACAAACATACTCTAGATTAGATATGATCTTTAGACATGTGCAATTAGTTTCGAATGTAAATTCGGCTGAATTTCGGCAATTCGGACATTCGGATTTGGTGAATTGCAAATTTCTGAAGTGCCGAATTGCTGAAGTGCAGAATTGCCAAAGTGCAGAATTTTGGAAGTGCCAAAGTGCTTCGGATTTCTGAAAAGTGGCAAAACAAGAGAGGGAGGGAAAATTATGGGAATAATGACAGGAATCTAACCCTTAGGGGTTGGGGTTAGGGGTAGGGTTGGGGTTAGGGGTAGGGTTAGGGTTGGGGTAGGGTTACGGGTTAGGGTAAGGGGTAGGGTTAGGGTTAAGGTTATGGTTAGGGGTAGGGTTATGGTTAGGGTTGGGGTAGGGTTGGGGGTAGGGTTAGGGGTAGGGTTAAGGATAGCGTAAGGGTTAGGGGTATGGTTAGTGTTCGTGTTTGGGGTAGGGTTAGGTTTGGGGTTGGGGATAGGGTTAGGGGTAGGGTTAAGGTTATGGGTAGGGGTAGGGGTTAGAGTTAGGGAATTGCCAAAGTCCCAAATTGCCAAAGTGCCAAAGTCCTGAATTGCCAATTCCAGAATTGCCGAAGTCCCAAATTTCGGAAGTGTTAAACTGATGTGCCAAATTGACAAAGTCTCTAATTGCCGAAGTCCCGAATTTCGGAAGTGCCAAACTGAAGTGCCGAATTGATGAAGTCTCGAATTGACAAAGTCCCGAATTTCAGAAGTGCCCATGCACATCCCTAATGATCTTTCTCCCACACAAATGTGTGTTACGTGGCGGGATTATTGCACTAGCCACAAGACAGAAAAAAATCAAAATACACACCCTCACAAATGAAATTTGGGCCCTTGAAAATCAGCACAAACAAGATACACAACTGAGCACATACATAGCCCTTACAGCTAAACGCTCTGCACTGTGACACTTACTGAATACCAGAATTAAACGCACATTCCTGCTTGCTAAACATTCTTACTACACCCAGAGTGGAAAATGCGGTCGATTGCTTGCAAATTCTTTAAAACAACAAAATCAATCGACCTTCATCTCTAAAATCAAGACCCCTACAGGTTCTAAACTTCCAGACATCCTGTCATCATTTCAAATCAGCTACACAAACCTCTATAACCTTAGAGACACACCTTCCTCCGACCAAGGTATTGAACAATTCCTCTCCTCTAGAATCAACCAAACCCTCCCCACAAATATCCTACCGACCCTAGACGCCCCCAATCTCCCAAAAAAAATCCATCATTTGTGTGACACCTCCAACTAGGTAAAAGCCCAGGGCCTGCTGGCTTCACAGACAAATACTACAAGACATTTCTAAAATTACTGACAGAACCCTATTTGGAAGCGTTTAATTCAATTGCACAAATGGCATCTCTCCCTACTTCCTCCCTAAAAGCACACATAGCCTTAATACCCAAACACGACCAACTGTCAACTTGACCCCCGATATCCCTGATAAATCTAGATTTAAAAATCTTCACAAAAATACTTGCCAACCGTCTGTGACCCATGCTCAAAACCCTCATAGACCCAGACCAAGCCAGTTTCATCCCCAACAGGGAAGCCAAACACAATACCACTATACTACTTAATCTGATATACATAGCACAACGCCTTCCATCTGACAGCCTCCTACTCTTAATCAACGCTGAATAGGCTTTCGACAGAGTGGATTGGACCCTACTAATGGCTACTCTGCGGAGACTAGGCTTCAGACCCTACTGGATATGATGGATGCAAGCCATCTATTCCTTTCCCACTGCAAGACTCCAGATTAATGGGCAACTCTCAGAACCGGTACACATTAGAAACGGCATTAGTACCCTCTATCCCCCTCCTTTTCATTCTTATCTTGGAACCATTCCTAAAAGGCATCAGGGACAACCCAGACAAAAAAAAAAGACAAATACAACAAACAGAATATAAAATCTCAGCATTCACTGATGACCTCCTCTTTACTATAGAATCCTCCGACACTTCACTGGCCTCTCTCCTAGAAGAAATTTCCCTATATAACAAACTCTCAAAGTTCCAAGTCAACTTTTCAAAAAGCAAAATTCTACCACTACGAATCGATCACTGCATGCGCCCCTGCTTAAAATGGACATTCCCCTTCACAAGGGCAGACAAAGCAATCACTTACCTAGGAGTCCGCTTGTCTGTGGACTTAACATCTATCTTTGACTTAAACTATGAACCACTCTTCCAATCCATTTCTAAAGAACTAACAGCATGGAACAAACCGTCCTTCAAATGGCTCTGCAGGATAAACATCCTCAAAATGAACACACTCCCTAAGATACTTTATTTATTTCAAACTCTCCCCATTGCTATAACCAAATCTTTCTTCATCAAGTTCAGACGACTCTTCACAACCTTCATCTGGGCATATAAACAGCCTAGAATCCCTTACAAGGTCCTGACTAGACATAAGTTCAGTGGTGGACTGGCTGTCCCCCATATGGAAAGATACAATAAAGTCACCATGCTATCCAGAATCTATGAATCTATATATCTCCCCACCAGCTTGGCAATGGACACTGCTAGAAAGCTCCATGTTCCAAGTCCCTGTCATGGAGTAACACTTCAGGGTTAAGTTCTCAGCAGTGAGGAGCCTGACTCCACCCCCCTCTGACACAGCTCTGACAGTATTTAGGGAGACTGGGCCAGAGGGAGGGTGCTTGGTGATTGATTGTTTGAGCTAACGTGTGAGCTCCCTCCTGGAGCTCCATAGGTTCAGCTACTGGGAAACTTGGACCAGACAAACCCTTCCAGCCTTTGAGCAAATGCAAGGATTGCTGCAAGCCATAAAGGATTACTGGAGAAAGGAAACTTTGCTACTTTACAAGTGGACAATATGTCTGGACTATTGGAGGACTACCCATATAAACCTTAAGTATATCTTTCAGCTAATTGATTACAAAATCATTTATTCTATGAACTGTTTCTTGCATTGCAAAAACTTCCATTGCTACAAGTTACTAATCTCATGAAGGACAACTCCCATCATGCTTATTCACTATGAACTGTTTCTTGCTCTGCAAATATATTCATTGCTAAGTTACTAATCTCATGAAGGACAACTCCCATCATGCTTATTCACTATGAACTGTTCTTGCTTTGCAACTATTCTCAGCTAATTGATTATTGTTCCTATTGAAGATTATTCTCATGAACTAATGTTACTTAATACATCTCTATGAACTAAAGTTATTTAATGCATCTCTGAAGAAATACTCAATACTGAACTTTGTGTTGTTGAATTACTTGCAATTCTTATTATTGGATTATTGCCTAAATGCAATTCATTTAAGTTTAACTCTTATTAAAACTTCGGTTGAATCAAGTTACCAGTGATTCTCTCTTTTCTTAAAGCTACAGTATTGATACTTAAGGATTCTCCATTTCTTTACTATTGTAATTAGGGAGTTTACAAGCTGCAGTTGAGTTCCAACCCAAATCACCCCTAGTAGCGTAACAGTCCCCCTCCACACAATCCCATGGCAAAAAGTGAACCCCTCGGCACTGCTTTCTCTGTCATGCCACCCATCACACTATCCTCCCCTCGGATCTGGGCACACATAAGAGAATCCAAGAACATCTCTCCTCACCCATCTCCCCTGTACTTATGACCCACAACCCACTCTTCCTACCGGGACTACAAGCCATAACCTACCAACAATTCCAACGAGCTCCTCACACTAGGTTCCCTGTTGGATGGCAATGCCATAAGATCCCTCCCCAGTCCAATTGGACCAGACACCCAAAATACAATTAAATCGTTCCACTTCACACAAATGACCCACTTCCTGAATGCCAATCCTATCCTATTGAAGGGTTCCCGCACTCAGACTTTGAGATACACTGCAAGACCCACAATGTTATATCGAAAAAAACTCTTGACTTTCTACAAACTCCTCCAAGTAGATCATGCCAATCCCCTACCCTCCTTCACAGAATCCTTGACAACAGACCTCAATATTCAGCTCACAGCACCCCAATGGAAAACTGTTTTTACATAAATACACACAGCCTCAATCTGCAAAAATGTAAAGGAAAGAGGTATAAGAGAATCTTAAGATGGCACTACTCTCCATCCAAAATACACAGCCTATTCCCAAACACACCAAATGTTTGTTGGAAGTGCTCCCAACCTGGGGCATCCCTGGCGGCATTGCCCACTAATCCAGATGTACTGGACCAACATAGTGACAATGACCAAAGCAGTGACAGGACGCCAACTCCCTCAAATGCAACATACACTAGTGTTACTGATTCTACCCTGCCCCCTCCCCAAGCCACAAGGTATTCTCCTTACTCACATGCTCACAGCTGCCAACCTACTCATTCCCGTAAAATGGAAAAATACCAATGTTTCATCCGCTAGGGAATGATTTTGCTAAAGGAGACGCAATTAAAACCATTGAGGAGATCCACGCCTCCAAGAGGTATGGGAGCTGTGGGTAAGATTTATGACAGAATCATAACCTGTCTTCCAAGCCTACCATGCCCTTGAAGGCCAAGCCCACCCTCTGACTGGCCTTGAGCCATACAGGTACACATCCTTCCCCTCCGGTCTCCCCACTCCTCCTCCACTCCTCCCCACTTCTCTGGCCTGCTCTTTCTGCCTGCTCTAATGAAAAACCAAACACCTACAACACCCATACCCAACTTTGTTGCTGGGCCTTTACTCTATACCTTTTGATTACTGTTCTTTGTCCCATACATATAGTGATTTATGTTGATACAACACTACTTTACCAACAATCCAACTGATCCCACCCAGCTGGGGGCTGAGAACACCAGCTGAATCCAACCCTAAAACAATAACCCTATTGCACTTCCAGATACATGAGCACCCCGAGCTATCCATGATGTCACATATGTCATGATTCACACTCCAGACCATGTATAAAGTTCAAAGGTATGACAATTGGATAGGCACAAAATATACTACCCTTAATGTGATGTATTGCCTTACTGTGTATCGATTTCTGATTCCTAGCTGATATATGTCACAGATAACAAAATTGTACTACTCAAACATCTGTCATGTTATTGTACTGTATAACCTTTTATTTACAATAAAGCTTTAAAAAAAAGTGTGATTTATTAGACTGCAGGCAGCACTTTCCAATCTTTTACTATCCTGTATGTGTGCCTGTATCTACAAGCCTCAGTTTCCTGTACTTACACTAAAACAACTTTAGCTTAATGAAGCAGTTTGGGTGTATATAATGCTCCTGAAGTCTCACTGCTCAATTCACTGCCATTTAGGATTTAAATCCCTTTTGTTTCTCTTTATACAGCCCTAAACACACCTCCTCTGGCTGTCACTGACAGAGCCTGCATGAAAAAAGTGTTTTCATTTTCAATCATATGTTAACTTACTTAAGAAGTTTTTATCTCCTGCTCTGTAAATTTAACTTTAATGACACACAGGTGGCACCTGCAGGGTCTATTATTATTATTATTATTATTTATATAGCGCCAGCAAATTCCGTAGCGCTGTACGAGAAGGCTATTAACAAAGCAGGAGATAAGACATTCTACATTTAACATAATGTGCTATAAAGGAAGTTTAAAATTAGGTCTCTCTTTAAAGGAAGCGTTTAGCAAGATGATGTAAGTCACATGCAGGGAGGTGTGACTGGGGCTGCATAAAAAAAGTAATTTAACTTCTAAATGGCAGAAAAGTAATCAGTGAGGAAGCAGGAGCATGCTCTATACACCAAAACTGCTTCATTAAAGGAACTCCTGTCCCAGATCTGCCTTTGTGGCGTCATTGCTCTTAAAGGGAACACTGCATGAGGATGGAGACGCTGAATACCAGTGCACAGCACTATCCCAGTGAGCACCTCTAGTGGCCGCCTCAGGAGTGGCCACTAGAGGTGTTACTAGGCTGCAGTGTTAACACTGCATTTTCTCTGAAAAGCCTGTAAGGACAGACTATACTCACAAGAATAACTGCAATGAACTGTAGTTATCCTGGTGACTATACTCAGGGGCGTATTAGCCGCGAGGCAAACAAGGCATTTTCCAGGGGCCGGCAAAAAAAGCCGCCCCCAAATGCCCAAGGCAAATGTCTTGTTAGCCTTGTGGCTAACAGACATGCCAGCGGGCTGCTAGGCTGGGCGGGCGGGCGGCTGGTGAGGGAGCACTTCCTCTGAGCTGTCTGCTCAGCTCCCTCGCGCGCCGCAGAGTGAGGCTGGGAACCGGAATATGACGTCATATTCCGGTTCCCAGCCTCACTCTGCGACGCGCGAGGGAGCTGAGCAGACAGCTCAGGAGAAGTGCTCCCTCGCCAGCCGCCCGCCAATGCCGCCCGCCCAGCAGCCACTGGACCACCAGGGAGGAAGAGAACCCCCCCCCCCCAACATTTCCAGAGGTAAGGAGGCTGGGGGGGTTACATTTAAAAAACAAATGTGTTAAATATGTGAGTGTGTGTGTATGTCTGTTAGTGTGTGTCTGTGTGTGTGTGTGTGTGTGTGTGTGTGTGTGTGTGTGTGTATTTAGAAGGCGGGGGAAGGGTTGGGTTGGGGTGGCACGGGTGGGGGGCGCCTGAGTTTTGTCCTGCCCAGGATACACCACTGACTATAGTGTCCCTTTAAGCCACCGTTGTTTTGGTGCCTATAGTATCCCTTTAACTGACGTGAATGGAACTCTGTTTTTCTGCTGTAGCCAATCCGCTTAAAAATATAATCATGCTGTAATGTGTGTTTTTTTCAGCTATTCCTGTCAGTTTGAACCAGTCTGTCCAACCTCCACTGAATTTAAGTGTAAACCGTAATTTCTCTGGAATTTACAAAAAAATTTAAATCATTAATAATGTCATGTGATGCTCTGTTTTCTTTTACAATTTTATAATTTAAAAAAATATTTTAAAAAACTGACATAATCTAGTTTAGACAAGGCAAAAACTAGGGCAAATTTGCAAATGAGGAGGAGAAATAGAAATATTGTTTAAGTTCTCTTCTTCTCTGTATGGTTAGACGACTGCCAGGTACAAAGGACGGACTTATAACAATGATTGACGTCGAGCTAAGATGTAGACACCCAGTTGCATGATACTAAGGTGTGAATTTCTACATTCATTTTTCACACCTTCCAAATACAAATTTGTCAAATGTAGAAGAGATAAGTAAACATAATATATGTTGAGTCAAAATTCAGAGTAGGGTTTGAGGAGTCAATATTTTTTTTTATTAATTAACTAATTTCAATGAAATTACATACAATGAATGCTTAACATATGGAGATTCATTTGACAAGGTATGGAAGATGACGTATTTTAAATGAGCTCCAGTTGCTGCCTTGCAAATCTTTCGATTGCATCGTTAATCACATTAGTTAAAGGACCACTATAGTGCCAGGAAAACAAACTATAGAGTCTTTGTGTCCCCCTCCCGCCGGGCTCAAGAGGGGTTAAGGGGTTAATCACTTACCTTTCTCCAGCGCCGGGCCCCCTTTGCGCTGGGGAAATCTCCTCCTCCCTCTGATGTCAGCTCACAATGCGCATGCGCGGCAAGAGCCGCACGCGCGTTCAATCAGTCCATAGGAAAGCATTTCTCAATGCTTTCCTATGGGCGTCAGCATCATCTCACTGTGATTTTCACAGTGAGAAGCGCGGAAGTGCCTCTAGCGCTGGATTAACCCTAATTCTCTGAAACTGCTATGTTTACAGCTGCAGGGTTAACCCTAGATGGAGTTTCCATTGCTGCAGTGTTATGAACTAGACTATCACTTTAGGATAGTCAAACAGTAATATATCGTAATTAACAATAAAACAAAAATCAATAATAAATCTCATATAATGAATGCAACAGACTAAATAATAAAGTCCAGTATTGGTCTGTGCAAATCCCTTTATTCCGGGTATTTTCTTGGATAATGTCACTCGGTAACCGAAATGGATATATAGAAATGCAAAGAAAAAATGAATTAGTAACTTTCTACTTCAATGCATGAAAAGACAATCCAAATATATGGAAAATAAAACTGGCTTTATTAGAGTCTTAGCTCTGAGCTAAAAATCGATGTTTTAAAAATTCTAAATGAAACAGATTCCAGGTAAAATTTGGAATAGCAATAATCAGACTTCATTAACATGTGTCTGCAAACTGATACAGAAAGTGCATATTGGGTGCAGACCTTGTATTGCTCACGGCGTCCCGGATCAGCAGCTTAGATGTTACTATGCTGGTAAATGCTTCCCAAATGCTGACTTTCAGTGATCGGTAATCAGTCCTTCCAAACGCGTTTCTCCGTCAGAACGGCTTTGTCAATGGATCCATTGACAAAGCCGTTTTGACGGAGAAACACGTTTTTTACCTGGAATCTGTTTTATTTAGAATTTTTAAAACATCGATTTTTAGCTCAGAGCTAAGACTCTAATAAAGCCAGTTTTATTTTCCATATATTTGGATTGTCTTTTCATGCATTGAAGTAGAAAGTTACTAATTCATTTTTTCTTTGCATTTTTATATATCCATTTCGGTTACGGAGTGACATTATCCAAGAAAATACCCGGAATAAAGGGATTTGCACAGACCAATACTGGACTTTATTATTTAGTCTGTTGCATTCATTATATGAGATTTATTATTGATTTTTGTTTTATCGTTAATTACGATATATTACTGTTATCTGTTATCCTAAAGTGATAGTCTAGTTCATAACACTGCAGCAATGGAAACTGCAACCTAGAGCTTAAGGGTATAGTCTTTTTATTAGTGTATGTTTTTATTTCAATACGTCGTTAGGTCTCCTATTTTATATACCCTCCTCTCAATTAGATATATTTAATCAGCGCTCCACTTCCTGAATATTTTCTTAACCCTAGATGGACCTGGCACCCAGACCACTTCATTGAGCTGAAGTGGTCTGGGTGCCTATAGTGTTCCTATAATGTTTGAGGCTCCAGCGCTCTAATTTCTGCCTGATAACTTACTGCAAGGTCACCCCGCACCAGACTGTGCATTTGGAAGGGTGCAATTTGTGCTGATTGACTATCTGTGGATTTTCTTTACCCCAGAAATGACAGTTTTGCTTGACGAAGCCATTTAAATGAAAATTGATGAGTTGGTGAATAAATTAATTGTTTTCTCTGGCTAATTTGTTGTTACTTGGTGAAATTACCCACAATGAATCTCCCAAGACTTGGTTATGACATGAACCTGCAACAAAAAAAAGCTGAACTGCCAACAAATAAATGATTTACTTGTTAATCCTACCAGGGCCGCCATCAGGGAGTGACAACTATGACGGTTGTCGGGGGCCTGGCGGCCTGAGCCCCACGTGTAGCGGCAGAACTGTCGCCAGTGCAGTTGCACCGGGGGCCCACATGCTGACAGGGCCCACCGGGTGGTCCAAGCATTTAGGGGCCCGGTCAGCGCAATAGCGCGAACAGGCCCCTTTAAAAAAATTGCAGCCACTTAGTAGTGCTGGGAAGAAGTGATGGCCGGTCACTTTCTCCCAGCTCCCGCCAAGCGCCAGGGGAGAGAGACAGGCTGTGAGGACGGAAGAGCCATGCTAACTCCCATCCGCCCCAGCCACCCTGCTGCAAAAAACTCAAAAAAAAGGTCAGAAAAATTTGCTATGTGTGTGTATGTCAGTATGTGTGTATGCATATCTGTATGTGCATGTATGTCAGTATGTATCTGTATGTATGTATGTTTGTCAGTATGTATGTATGTGTATGTATGTCAGTATGGATCTGTATGTATGTATGTATGTATGTCAGAATGCGCACCTAGCCCCATGACATACTGATACAACAACATTCTACATCCCACACTATAAAAGAGAAACGCAACTGTACAATGTCACATGTTATGTAATGGAACAGAAAAACATCCTTGAACCTGTACATGCCCATGTTATATTTAAAAATGCTACTTTATTGTAATATTTCATTGTCTGATCGGTGACGGCCTGTGTGCCCTCCATTTATCGTATTCACTTACTAATAAAAACTTGATTAAAAAAAAAGGGTATGTCAGAATGTATGTCTGTGAGTATGTCAGTATGTATGTATGTGCATGTATGTCAGTATGTATCTGTATGTATGTGCATGTATGTCAGAATGTATGTCTGTGAGTATGTCAGTATGTATGTATGTGCATGTATGTCAGTATGTATCTGTATGTATGTGCATGTATGTCAGAATGTATGTCTGTGAGTATGTCAGTATGTATGTATGTCAGAATGTATGTATCTGTATGTATGTGTATATGTATGTATTTATTTATTTATAAAATATTTTACCAGAAAAGATACATTGAGATTTCTCGTTTTAAAGTATGTCCTGGGTCCACAAAACATTGCATTAATACATAATGGTACAATAAAATACAAAACAATATATACAAAATTTAACATAGAACAGGTAGGAAATATATAATCAACCATGACACGTGCATTCTGTTTTGAGGTATGTAGAGAGGGATCTCTTAAAGGACTTTAGGCTTGGGGAAGATTTTAATTTGTGCGGGAGGTCGTTCCACAATTGCGGCGCTCTGTAGGAGAAGGAGGATCGGGCTGCTTTCTTTTTGTATTGTATGTATGTATGTATGTATGTATGAATGTATATATATACATGTATGTCTGTCTGTGTACAAAAGGTCAAAAAAAGAGAGCGCATATGTAGAATAAAAAACCTAAATAATGGTCAATATGTGATCTAAATCAAACAATAGAAATGGTACTCAAGGTACTACAGTAATAATAGCTGCTAAAACAATAAGAAATTTCCCAATTCCAATAAACAGATGTAAATATGGGTTTCAGCGCTTAATAGATAATCCCCTTAAAAATAACAAGGGTGCATTTATATGCAAATTATGTTTGTAGTGATGTGAAAGTCATGAAAAAAATTGTCCAAAAAATATAGATCAGCTACAAAGTCCTGCAAAAAAAAAAAAAAAAAAAAGTCCAGATATTGTAGCAATATGTAGGGACTCTGAGATGTGTAGAGATACCTTAGAAAAAGAGAGACAAAGAAAGATACATAGTGCGACTCTGTATCAAAATTTAATGCCCAGGATACAAAAGAACAGGTAACCCCCCCAAACTTAAAACTCTTACACTGAATAAAAAAAATGGTACTCATCATTGTCGTTGATGCAGGAAAAAAATCTTTCAAATCTGCTCGAACTGGAAAGTCAAGGCTGATGATCCGGTTCCTCCCGAGAGATGGCAGCTACCTGGTGCACACAGGAACGCTGACCGTATTGATGTCAGTGGGGAAACATAAGCAATAAGTCCAGCTTCTATCGAAAGCTAAGGTGGTCTGCTGCAGATGAGTGATAGTGGCACCCTATCAACGCGTTTCGCCCTTCTTCCGAGGCCTTTTTCAAGATAGGTGCTCTGAGGGTAGCTCGGCAGTTTTATACGTTGCCGGGCAAGCGAATTCAAATCTCTTAAGGGTGTATACCCTTATTTCTGAACACATATGTTAAAACATACAATAAATCATACAAATGGAAGCAGAATGCTTCCTAACAATACATATTAACTATTAAAATACAATATTCCTTAAATATAAGTGAAAAACAATTGGAACTACCAATAAAATACATAGATATAAAACAAAGAAAGAAAACCATCGTGATAGCAGTGATTGATGCTGGGGTATTGGTGCATTTAACCCCTAAATGTAGATGTTTATCTTGACATTATATATCATTCTAAAAAGTGGCCATCGGTTTTTCTTTACCATTCAATTACAATTAAATCTGGCATGTATATTCCCAGCTTAGTGATTTTTTCCCCACATGTCACTGTACAATATCTGGACTTTGTTTACAGGACTTTTTTTTTTTGCAGGACTTTGTAGCTGATCTATATTTTTTGGACATTTTTTTCATGACTTTCACATCACTAAAAACATCATTTGCATATAAATGCACCCTTGTTATTTTTAAGGGGATTATCTATTAAGCGCTGAAACCCATATTTATGTATGTATGTATGTATGTATGTGTGTATGTGTGTGTGTGTGTGTATGTATGTCCTTATGTATGTTAGTATGTGTCTGTGTGCCACTATGTATGTCTGTGTGTCTGTTTCAGTATGTGTGTGTGTGTCAGTATATGTGAATCTTTGTGTGTGTGTGTATCTGTGTCCTTTTTGTATCAGTGCATGTGTTTGTGTCTGTGTGTATTCTTGTGGGCGGGGTGTTGAGGTGGGATTTGGGGGTGGGCTTGGAGGTGGGCCCCCGTGAGCCAAGACCTTGAGCTGTGTTAGGGGCCCCAACATTTCTGATGGGGGCCCTGAATCCCACTATGAATTTTGGCCCATCTTGTATTAAAAATGATGATGTTACATTTCTCCTTTGACAGATAGATGATGCCTACAGAACTGCTGCTTATTAGATGTTTTTTTTTTTTTGCAGCAGCAGCAGCACTCTCTTTAAACTCTAAACCAATGGTGCCCAAAAGGTAGATCCCCAGATGTTTTAAAATTCTAAAGGCATGCAAATCATCATGGGAGTTATAGTTCTAGAACATCTGGGGATCTACCTTTTGTGCACCCCTGCTCTAAACACTACTGTGCATGAAAATGACAGGAGATCAGCAATTCTGAGCTACTGAAAACACATCATGCACGAACAATCATTCAATGGTCAAAGCTAATTGGGTCACATTTCTGATGTTTGGATTGAACAACTGAACTTGGCCATGTCTGCAATGCTTTTAGGCATTGAGTTATTGTCACATGTTTGAGTGATAGATATTTGCATTAATGAGTACCTTAAAGGCATACTCCAGGCACCAGAGCCACTTTATCACTATGAAGTGGCTATGGTGCCTGGAGTACCTTGGTGTTGCATTACCTTCCTCATTAACCTATTCACAGGAGGTGAGGCAGCAGACCATTTAAAAACAGTTTGAAACTGTTGGGGACTCCAAGCACCATAAACACCATATAAATAATTTTACAAGAGAGGTGGACATGCCATTGTTTACTACCAAATAAACAGAATGGTACACCCTGCCCTGGTAGCTAGGAGTCCCCAAGACCCTATCCATACCCCCTTAAATTAAATCAAATCTAACTACCCTGGTTCACCCTAATAAAGGTGAAGGGGACATTAAACTAATCCCTGTAAAAAAAAAAAAACTTATAATTACCATCAGAAGTCTTCTTTTTTTCAAATCCATAATACATAACTTAATTCTTGAAAATGAAAAAAAGATTTGCTAAAAACCCAGTTGAATTTTCCTTTTTTTAAATGTTATACCTCCACCATGCACCGTGTTTCCCATGCCGTGAGTGGGGTCATGTCTGCGTAACAGACAGTAGCTGATCGCTGCAATGGCCAAATGATTGAATGGAACTAGATGAATTTCGGATGGGAGCAGAAATTCTGTCATGCGGAAATTCTGTCATTGATGCATTTGAATTTGGATGCTAACTAAATGACTGAAAACCTACATTTTTGGTCTAATATATATACAATTCACTATATAAAATAACAGTTTTATTGTTTTCTGCCTTTGATTAATGTGGGAAATGTATAACCCTGGTGAAATTTTTACACTGTTTTTGAGAACCAAGAATACAAACACTTCACTCTCAATTTCATCATGCAATCTTGATTCACTTAGTATGATTCACTTCCGGTTGGATATTCTTTCTCCTGAGTAATAGTGAATCCTAACTTTCTGAGCAGCTGAATTCTGCAAAAGCAGAATGGACTATAAAATGGACAAGCTCAACAGTGTATCACCGGGTTTCTAACTCAGAGATTTTGCGGTTATTTTATGGTGAGAATTGGGCACTTTGATTAAAACAATTTGGGCACTTATGGAAATTACCATTTATTTCTGTTACTTTATAGAAAGCCGTGTTGACAATAATAATTTATGTAATCTGTATTTTCCTTTAACTGATGTGTAAGCATGTATGTCTGCAATGTGGGTGGCATATACCTTTCTAAGAGTGGAACGGTTTCTACCAATATTCATCACCAACATGTAACCACAGAGAGGAGCTAAAGTTACAGCAGACACTGTCCAGATATCATTTTCAAACTCTTCATAGTGTAGTAGGGGTGCTCTTATCATAACGGGCATAAATGCTGATTAGACTAGCACAGGTTTCACTGGCAACACAGCACCATTGTGAATGGCATAAAATGTGTTCACAATTATGTGAGGCTTGACAAAAAAATATATACAATTTTGACAACAGTTGTTTACTCAATTAAACTATAAAATTTAATTCCTTATGTGATCGCCTTAAAGGGACACTGCAGACAACGTAACAACTTCATCTCATTGAAGTGGTTATAGTGTCTGGAGCTCCCTGGCACCATTCTTCTGTTCAGTGTTAAATGGTTTTAATTGTTTAATTCTTAATTAGAGTCCTCAGCAACCTTTACCCTCTGACTTGTGGTTACTGACTAGTCACTTTCATTCAGGGCCGGCGCGTCCATAAGGCGGCTCAGGCGGCCGCCTTAGGGCGCACCGGCTCTGGGGGCGCAAGATTTCAGTGACCGGCAGGAAGGAAGCGCTCCCTCTTGCCAGGTCACCTTCTGGACCCCCGGCGGGCGGCAGCGTTCTAATGAGAGGCGGCGAGGGAGCTCTAACCTGTCTGCTCTGCTCCCTCGCGCGCCGTGTGCTGATGCTTCTGGAGCTGGAATATGACGTCATATTCCGGCTCCCGGCATCAGTAGACAGCCCGCGAGGGAGCAAAGCAGACAGGTTAGAGCTCCCTCGCCTCCATCGCCGCCTCTCATTAGAACGCTGCCACCCGCCGCGCCACTGAAGCCCCACTGGACCCCAGGGACACATCCACACCAGCTCTCCAGGTAGGGAGGCTGGGTGGATATTATTATTAATTTGTGTGTGTCTGAAAGTGTATGTGTGAGTGTCTGTGAGAGTATGTGTGAGTGTGTGTGTGTCTGTGTATGTGTTTGTCTGTGAGTGTGTGTCTGAAAGTGTATGTGTGAGTGTGTGTTTGTCTGTGAGTGTGTGTATGTGTGTGTGTGTGTGTATGTGTCTGTCAGTGTGTGTGTGTGTGTATGTGTCTGTCAGTGTGTGTGTATGTGTTTGTCTTTGTGTGTGTATGTGTTTTTCTGTGAGTGTGTGTCTGTATGTGTTTGTGAGTGTTTCTGTGTGTGTGTGTCTGTGTATGTGTGAGTGTGTGTATGTGTCTGTGTGTGTCTGTGAATGATTGTATGAATGTGTGTGTCTGTGAGTGTGTGTGAGTGTCTGTCAAATCAGTGAGAGTATGATTGAGTGTGTGTCTGTCAATGAATGAGTGTGTGTCAGATCAGTGAGTCTGTGTCTGTCAGTGACGTCTGTGTGTTTGTCATTGAGTGTGTGTGGCTGTTAGTGTGTATACACCACTGAGTGTAGCGTGGCGGAGCGGAGCGCAGTACAGGAGCTTCTGTTTCCTGTACCCGGCCAGACTGAGAGGAGGTGCTCACTGAGAGAGCACTTCCTGTCAGTCCAGCCAGGTACAGAAAACTGAAGCTCCTGTAGAGGGTCTGCTCCGCAACGCTACAAGACAGGTAGGAGGCACACCAGTAAGGGGAGTGTGACCGCTAAGAGAGTGGGGGGTGCACCAAGGGACAGAGAGGGGAGGGGAGAGAAAAACCAAGGGACATGGAAAAGAGGGGGGAGGGGAGAGGAACACTAAGGGACGGGGAAGAGGGAGGGGCTGGTTAGGAGGCACATAGGTGAAGATGTTAATTTTAGAGGGGGGGGGGCGGAAAAATTCATCTTCGCCTATGTACCCAAAAATCCTTGCACCGGCCCTGCTTTCATTACAGCACATTGCTGGTATGAATTGATTGGTATGGCTAAACAAGAATATCATCTCTGCTTTAGCAGTAGAAAGAGGGAAGTGCTCATGCCATTGTACAGAACACTGGTGAGACCTCACTTGGAGTACTGTGCACAGTACTGGAGACCATATCTTCAGAAGGATATTGATACCTTAGAGAGAGTTCAAAGAAGGGCTACTAAACTGGTTCATGGATTGCAGGATAAAACTTACCAGGAAAGGTTAAAGGATCTTAACATGTATAGCTTGGAGGAAAGACGAGACAGGGGGGATATGATAGAAACATTTAAATACATAAAGGGAATCAACACAGTAAAGGAGGAGACTATATTTAAACGAAGACAAAACTACCACAACAAGAGGACATAGTCTTAAATTAGAGGGACAAAGGTTTAAAAATAATATCAGGAAGTATTACTTTACTGAGAGGGTAGTGGATGCATGGAATAGCCTTCCAGCTGAAGTGGTAGAGGTTAACACAGTAAAGGAGTTTAAGCATGCGTGGGATAGGCATGAGGCTATCCTAACTATAAGATAAGGCCAGGGACTAATGAAAGTATTTAGAAAACTGGGCAGACTAGATGGGCCGAATGGTTCTTATCTGCCGTCACATTCTATGTTTCTATGTTTCTATGTTTCTTTAGACATATTTTCAGTTGGGGCAGGACTGTGGGTGGCATCCTCATTCAGTGTTAAAGGGCATCTGCCATGCTTCAAACAACTTATGCTCATTAAATGGAGCATAATATTTTATCTATACATTGCGCTAGCAGTTTTGCTAACAAATGTATGGATTCCGTTAAAAACCTATTTAACAATAGGTTTTTTTTCCCAGCTGTCAGTCAAAACCTCAGCATGCCGAATCATTAACTAATAAGGGAGAGCAGAGAAGACCTTCCACTGGAGGTCCTTCTGCGCTCCTCCCATAACAACAACAGCGCATGCATTGCGGTTGCTATGGAAACTCACCAGCCTGCGCTTCTGGCAACGAGGATAATGTGCCGATGTCACTAACAAGATTTGCCTTGCTTGGGGATTCGTCCCAATCACGGCAAATCAAAGAAAAACAGAGGTGGAGAGAAGGTGGAAGGTCAAGAGACGGGTGTGACACGAAGGGTAACACCAACAGAGCTTAAAGACGGCGGCGTTGGAGCAGAGGAAAAGTGAGTTAATCTCTATATTTTACTTTGAATACACCACAAATATTAAAGTAAAAAATAACGTATATATCTTTGTGATATATGGTGTAGTTTATTCAATGTATATAGGAGCAATTATAGGTAAGGGATTTTTTTCATTACAGGTTCATTTTAAACTGCTAAAAAATAGTTAAACACAGGATGGACAGCGCCAGGGGACTCCCCCTAATCCAATGAGATGAAACGGCTAAAGTGTCCTTTTAAACATCCTCTTTATGGTTTCATGTTTTGATCGTGAAATTTGTCCCTCATGTTTCTGCTTGTAGCTGTACTCTGACCATCTCCAACTCCATCGGTTTTAACTGACAGTTATTTGTAACTCATACGGCATGCAGACATAATTTAGTAGGGGTCTTTCTTCTTGGGTTAATACCTCCCATCACCGATATAAAGAGACCAGTGACAAAATGCAGACAGCTTTTTTCCCCAAGTAAACTACACATCGGTTTGTTCTTTTTACTATGTAGATTTATACATGTTGACTCACCAGCAACAATACACGTTGGCTGTTCTAGTCACTTAACAGTGACTTACGAGTTCACAAGCTATTTGCATTATTTAGAAAAAAAAAAGGACAAATCTGTTGCTGTACCGAATTTGCACTTTTTACTTGACTATGGTAAGAATAAAATATTAGAGTTATGAGTAAATTGTGTGTGCATATATACATGATCTGCCTGTTATTTCAGGGGGAATATCATGTTTTTAAATTCTGTATTGCATTGGAATATGTTCTAAATAGGTAAAGTATAAACAACTACGGAACACACCATTTTGCTTGCAAACAATGCATTGCTTATAGTGTTTTGCTAATCACGTGTGCAATGGAATTGCTATGCTCCTAGGCTACATTAGAAAGATTCATTTTTAAAAATGTCAACATTAAAATGTTGGATAATCATGGTAATTACCATCTGCAGCATCTTGATGGCAGGTACTACCCAATTCTAATAACAAAACAAATAAAAAAGTTCCTTGCGCACTGTACCAAATCCATGTGGACATTTAAATCGCAGGGTTTTTAGTATCACTCCAATAGCCATTAGGTGTAAGCTCACCTGCCATGTCAAGGTAAAACCTCTTAGGTGAGTTAAGAAAACCTGAAACCCCACAAACCTCATCACAATACCCTGCCCTTTACCCTCACTTACCAACATTCAGTGTGCACTCTGGAATACCCGCTCCATCTGCAGTAATTTAAAATCAAGAGCCATACACAACTTTTTCATCTCAAACTCACTCACACTACTTGCACTTACAGAGACCTGGCTGTCCCCCTCTGATAGCGCTACTCCTGCCTCCGCCTATTTAAACCCACTCCTTTAAGAATTGCTATTATCTACTACGCCTCCCTCACCCCCTGGTTATCCTAGACTATTCATTGAGCACTTTTCTTTCTGGCTTCCACACTTCCTCTCATCTAGCACTCCTTCCCTTATAATTGGGGAATTCAATATCCCAATCAACAACCCCAATTGCACTGATGCCTCTCGTCTGCTCTATGTAACCTCCTCCTTTGGCCTTACGCAATGGTCCAATGTAGCAACCCATACAGTGGGAAACACTCTTGATCTCACCTTCACCAATCTCTGTACCGCCTCTAATCTTTCCAATATTCCTTTTCCTCTATCTGACTACCATCTGCTGACTTTTGACATCGGCATACCCAGGGGCGGACTGACCGGTCGGGCACTTCGGACATGGTCTGAGGGCCCGGCCGGGAGGGGGGCCCGCCATCAGGGGGCCCGGCGGCACACTCTGAGGGGGCCGGCTGCCCCTTTAAATGCTGCAGCCGCCTGAGCGCTCTCTTAAGAGCCTCAAGCAGCTGCAGCTTCTCACCTCCCCTCCCCTGTAGCGTGGCCGAGCTGCTCTCCGGTCCGCGGTGCACGGCCGGAGTGATAGGAAGGTGCACACTGAGTGTTCCGCATGGAGTTTCTGTTTCCTGTACCCGGCCGGACTGACAGGAAGTGCACACTGAGTGTGCACATTCCTATCACTCTGGCCAGGCACCGCGGACCGGAGAGCAGCTCGGCCATGCTACAGGGGAGGGGGTAAGAAGAGAGAGGGGGGTAAGAAGAGAAAGGGAGAGGGGTAAGAAGAGAGAGGGAGGGGGGGTAAGAAGAGAAAGGGTGGGGGGTAAGAAGATAAAGGGAGGGGGGTAAGAAGAGAGAGGGAGGGGGGTAAGAAGAGAGAGGGAGGGGGGTAAGAAGAGAGAGGGAGGGGCTAAGAAGAGAAAGGGTGGGGGTAAGAAGAGAAAGGGAGGGGGTAAGAAGAGAGAGGGAGGGGGGTAAGAAGAGAGAGGGAGGGAGGGTAAGAAGAGAGAGGGAGGGGGGTAAGAAGAGAAAGGGAGGGGGGTAAGAAGAGAAAGGGAGAGGGGGGTAAGAAGAGAAAGGGTGGGGGGGTAAGAAGAGAAAGGGTGGGGGGTAAGAAGAGAAAGGGAGGGGGGTAAGAAGAGAGAGGGAGGGGGGTAAGAAGAGAAAGGGAGGGGGGTAAGAAGAGAAAGGGAGGGGGGGTAAGAAGAGAAAGGGAGGTGGGTAAGAAGAGAAAGGGGGGGTAAGAAGAGAGAGGGGGGTAAGAAGAGAAAGGGAGGGGGGTAAGAAGAGAGGGAGGGGGGTAAAAAGAGAGAGGGGGTAAGAAGAGAAAGGGAGGGGGGTAAGAAGAGAAAGGGAGGGGGTAAGAAGAGAGAGGGGGGTAAGAAGAGAAAGGGAGGGGGGTAAGAAGAGAAAGGGAGGGGGGTAAGAAGAGAAAGGGAGGGGGTAAGAAGAGAGAGGGGGGTAAGAAGAGAAAGGGAGGGGGGTAAGAAGAGAAAGGGAGGGGGGTAAGAAGAGAAAGGGAGGGGGGTAAGAAGAGAAAGGGAGGGGGTAAGAAGAGAGAGGGGGGGTAAGAAGAGAGAGGGGGTAAGAAGAGAAAGGGGGTAAGAAGAGAAAGGGGGGTAAGAAGAGAGGGAGGGGGGTAAGAAGAGAGGGAGGGGGGTAAGAAGAGGGAGGGGGGTAAGAAGAGAGAGGGAGGGGGGTAAGAAGAGAGAGGGAGGGGGGTAAGAAGAGAGAGGAAGGGGGGTAAGAAGAGAGAGGGAGGGGGGTAAGAAGAGAGAGGGGGTAAGAAGAGAGAGAGGGGGTAAGAAGAGAAGGAGGGGGTAAGAAGAGAGAGAGGGGGTAAGAAGAGAGGAGGGGGGGAGTAAGAAGAGAGGGGGGAGTAAGAAGAGGGTAAGAAGAGGGGGGGAGTAAAAAGAGGAAGGGGGGAGTAAGAAGAGGGGGAGAGGGAGTAAGAAGAGGGGGAGGGGGGAGTAAGAAGAGGGGGAGGGAAGAGTAAGAAGAGGGGGAGGGGGGTAAGAAGAGGGGGAGGGGGTAAGAAGAGGGGGGAGTAAGAAGAGGGGGAGTAAGAAGAGGGGGAGGGGGGTAAGAAGAGGGGGGAGTAAGAAGAGGGGGAGTAAGAAGAGGGGAGGGGGAGTAAGAAGAGGGGGAGGGGGTAAGAAGAGGGGGGAGTAAGAAGGGGGGGGAGTAAGAAGGGGGTAAGAAGAGGGGGAGGGGGGAGTAAGAAGAGGGGGAGGGGGGAGTAAAAAGAGGAAAGGGGGAGTAAGAAGAGGGGGAAGGGGGGAGTAAGAAGAGGGGGAGTAAGAAGAGGGGGGAGGGGGGTAAGAAGAGGGGGTAGTAAGAAGAGGGAGGAGTAAGAAGAGGTGGGAGTAAGAAGAGAGTGAGGGGGGAGTAAGAAGGGGGTAAGAAGAGGGGGAGGGGGGTAAGAAGAGGGGGAGGGGGGAGTAAGAGGAGGGCAATTGCCCCCTCCCCTGTCTGCAGGCACCGTGCGGGCAGCCGGCAGGGGAGGGAGGAAGAGAGGACCCGGGAGCTCAGCCTGCAGCTCCTCTGGGTCCTTCTTGCGCGAGCACAGATCGTTGCCGCGGTTACCACGGCAACGTTACGGCTCTTGCGAGAGTAAACTCTAGCCCTGGAGCTACGGGCTAGAGTTCACTCTCAACACTGTGACCACCATGGATTCCTGGTGGTCGCAGTGGTGAAAGTGAACTCTAGCCCCATAAACACACTGCCCCCACACACCATACACATTCACACACTGCCCCCCATACACACACACTGCCCCCACACACACCATACACATTTACACACATTGCCTCACACACACACATACACTGCCCACCCATACACACACAGCCCCCCATACTAACATTGCCACACACATACACAGCCCCCTCATACACACATTGCCCCACATACCCTACACATTCACACACTACACCCACTCACACACACTGAACCTTTCACACACACTGCACCCCTTACACATTGCACCACTGCTCCTATACCCTACTACAGCCTCATATCCCAGCAGACCCCAGGTAAGTTGTCAAACTGTTCTTAAAGAGAAAGGGAGGGGGGTAAGAAGAGAAAGGGGTGGGGGGTAAGAAGAGAGAGGTAGGGGGGTAAAAAGAGAGAGGGGGTAAGAAGAGAAAGGGAGGGGGGTAAGAAGAGAAAGGGAGGGGGGTAAGAAGAGAGAGGGGGGGTAAGAAGAGAAAGGGAGGGGCACCACTACAGAGCAGTAGTGGTTATTGTGCATGGATTATTTCTTTAAATAATCTACAAGTGCACCAGTATCCAGCCAGCCCACACTCCCTCTGCTGTTCTATGTTCATTCGCTACAGTGGAAGAGGTTTCTGCTCTGCTCCAGTCCTCCCGCCCCACCACCTGCTCCCTAGATCTATTTCCCTCGCATCTCATGCGTACTCTGTCTTCTTCTCTTTCTCCACCTCTCACTAAAATTGTCAATCTCTCTCCTCTGTCATATTTTCATCGCCCTTTAAACATGCAACTGTTCCCGGCGAACATAGCGTGTTCGCGTTCGCCACGGCGGGCGAACACATGCGCGGTTCGATCCGCCCCCTATTCGTTATCATTGAGTAAACTTTGACCCTGTGCCTCACGGTCAGCAGACACATTCCAGCAAATTAGCAGCAGACCCTCCCTTCCAGACCCTCCCACCTCCTGTACAGCATCCATTTTAGATTCATTCTGAAGCTGCATTCTTAGATAGAGGAGGGAAAGTGTAGCTGCTGCTCATTTGATAGGGAACTTGATAGCTAGGCTAGGGTATTCAGTGTCCACTACAGTCCTGAAGGACTCATCTGATCTCTGCTGTAAGGACAGCACCTCAAAAAGCCCTTTTTAGGGCTAGAACATCAGTCTGCTTTTTAAAAAAAAAAAATTTTATTATTTTTTTGTGTAATGTAATTGCAGTTGCCTGCCTGCCAGCTTCTGTGTCAGGTTCACAGTGGATACTGTGCCCACTTGCCCTGTGCCACCACTCATATCTGGTGTCACAATAGCTTAAGCTTGCATTTAAAAACAAAAACATTTTTTTCACTGTAATAGATTGAATAGCAGTTAGTTGTCTGCAAGCGTCTGGGTGTCAGGCCTTCAGCGTGTGCTCTGCCAACCTCTGCAAGTGCACTTTGCCACTCATATCTGGTGTCACTATAGCGTGCCTTTAAAAAGAAAAAAAGTTTTTCACTGTTATAGATTGAATAGCAGTTAGTTGTCTTCAAGCGGGTGTGTCAGGCCTACAGCGTGTACTCTGCCAACCTCTGCCACTGCACAGTGCCACTCATATATGGTCGCACAGTAGCTTGCACGCATAGTACCACTAATCCAAAAAAAAATGACAGGCAGAGGCAGGCCACCCGCAGGGGCCATCGTGGTCGTGGTGCTGTGATTCCCTTTTGCCCTAGAATAATGCCCAGTTTTCAGAAGCCACGTACCCTGAACTTGAAAAGTTCTGAGGACATAGTTGACTGGCTAACACAGGACACCCAATCTTCTACAGCTTCCGCTCGGAACCTTGACGCACCATCCTCCTCCAGCTTAGCTTCGGGCACCTCTCAAGATACCACTCACCCGCCTGCTGCCACCACCAACACTAGCACCACAGCCGCATCACTTGGTATGTCAGAGGAGTTATTTACACATCCGTTTGAAGAAATGAGTGATGTGCAACCATTATTGCCAGAGGATGTGGATAACAGGGATATATCTCATGCAGGCAGCATTACACACATGGACGTACGGTGTGATGATGATGATTTTGTACCCGCTGCTGCTTCCTTTGCTGAGTTGTCAGATACAAGTGAAACGGTTGATGATGACGATGCGTCCATGGATGTCACGTGGGTGCCCGCTCGGCAAGAAGAAGAACAGGGCGAAAGTTCAGATGGGGAGACAGAGAGGAGGAGGAGGAGGAGACGAGTTGGAAGCAGGGGGAGGTCGTCGCAAGGAGCTAGTGGCATAGTCAGACAGCATGCATTGGCACCCAGGGTCAGCCCGACAGCACGCCAATCAACGCATGCTGTGTCCACCACCAGAATGCGGTCATTGCAGAGCTCAGCAGTGTGGCATTTTTTTTGTGTGTCTGCCTCTGACAACAGTGATGCAATTTGCAACCTGTGCCAAAAGAAACTGAGTTGTGGGAAGTCCAACACCCACCTAGGTACAACTGCTTTGCGTAGGCACATGATCGCAAATCACAAATGCCTATGGGATCAACAAACGAGTACAAGCAGCACACAAACTCAAAGCCGCCATCCTCCTCCTGGTCCAGCATCTTCAGCCACGTCAACCACTGCTGTCCTCCTTGCCCCCTCTCAACCATCCGCCACTCCGTCTCTCGCCTTGAGCAGTTCCCGCTCATCTGCCCACAGTCAGGTGTCTGTCAAGGACTTGTATGAGCATAAGAAGCCAATGTCAGAAAGTCACCCCCTTGCACAGCTGGCTTGTCTGAACTATTAGCCCGCCTGCTTTTACCATACAAGCTGGTGGAGTCTGAGGCGTTCAAAAAATTTGTAGCTATTGGGACACCGCAGTGGAAGGTACCCGGACGAAATTTATTTTCACAAAAGGCAATCCCCAACCTGTACTCGATTGTGCAAAAGGAAGTAATGGCATGTCTGGCACACAGTGTTGGGGCAAGGGTCCATCTGACCACTGATACCTGGTCTGCAAAGCATGATCAGGGTAGGTATATCACCTACACTGCGCATTGGGTAAACCTGCTGACGGCTGCCAAGCATGGAATGCGTGGCTCTGCAGAGGAGTTGGTGACACCGCCACGACTTGCAGGCAGTCCTGCTGCCACCTCCTATACTCCTCCTACTCCATCCTCTTCCATAACCTCCTCGGCTGAGTCCTCTTCTGCTGCTGTGTCTTGCTCCACATCAACGGCACGCCCGCAGCTCCCCAGGTACTATTCCACATCCCGGATACGGAAGTCACGCCGTCTTGGGTTTGACTTGCTTGAAAGCATAGAGTCACACCGGACAAGCACTCCTGTCCACCCTGAATGCACAGGTGGAAAAGTGGCTGACCCCGCAGCAACTGGATATCGGCAATGTGGTTTGTGACAACGGAACAAATTTGTTGGCGGCATTGAAGTTGGGCAAGTTGACACATGTGCCGTGCATGGCACATGTGTGTAATCTGATCGTACAACGCTTTGTGCATAAGTACACAGGCTTACAGGACGTCCTGAAGCAGGCCAGGAAGGTGTGTGGCCATTTCAGGCATTCCTACACGACCATGGCGCACTTTGCAGATATCCAGCAGCGAAACAACATGCCAGTGAGGCGCTTGATTTGCGACAGCCCGACACGTTGGAATTTAACACTCCTAATGTTCGACTGCCTGCTCCAACAAGAAAAAGCTGTTAATTAATATTTGTATGACCGGGGTGCTAGGACAGCCTCTGGGGAGCTGGGAATTTTTTTGCCACGTTACTGGATGCTCATGCGCAATGCCTGTAGGCTCATGCGTCCTTTTGAGGAGGTAACAAACCTAGTCAGTCGAACCGAAGGCACCATCAGCAACATCATACCATTTGTTTTCTTCCTGGAGCGTGCCCTGCGAAGAGTGCTGGATCAGGCCGTAGATCAGCGTGAAGAGGAAGAGTTGTGGTCACCATCACCACCAGAAACAGCCTTATCAGCATCGCTTGCTGGACCTGCGGCAACGCTGGAAGAAGGTTGTGAGGAAGAGGAGTCAGAGGAGTCAGAGGAGGAATGTGGCTTTGAGGAGGAGGAGGAAGACCAAACACAACAGGCATCCCAGGGTGCTCGTTGTCACCTATCTGGTACCCGTGGTGTTGTACGTGGCTGGGGGGAAGAACATACCTTCATTGAGATCACTGAGGAGGAGGAACGGGAAATGAGTAGCTCGGCATCCAACCTTGTGCAAATGGGGTCTTTCATGCTGTCGTGCCTGTTGAGGGACCCTCGTATAAAAAGGCTGAAGGAGAATGACCTGTACTGGGTGTCCGCACTACTAGACCCCCGGTATAAGCAGAAAGTGGCGGAAATGTTACCAAATTACAACAAGTCGGAAAGGCTGCAGCATTTGCAAAATAAATTAAAAAGTATGCTTTACACAGCGTATAAGGGTGATGTCACAGTACAACGGGAATCTAACAGGGGAAGAGGTGAAAGTCATCCTCCTCCTCCCACGACCACGCCGGCAAGGACAGGACGCTTTAAAGACGTGTTGTTGATGGAGGACATGCAGAGTTTTTTAAGTCCTACGCATCGCCACAGCCCTTCGGGATCCACCCTCAGAGAACGACTCGACCGACAGGTAGCAGACTACCTCGCCTTAACTGCAGATATCGACACTCTGAGGAGCGATGAACCCCTTGACTACTGGGTGTGCGGGCTTGACCTGTGGCCTGAGCTATCCCAATTTGCGATAGAACTTCTGGCCTGCCCCGCTTCAAGTGTCCTGTCAGAAAGGACCTTCAGTGCAGCAGGAGGTATTGTCACTGAGAAGAGAAGTTGCCTAGGTCAAAAAAGTCTAGATTACCTCACCTTTATTAAGATGAATGAGGGATGGATCCCGAAGGGACTGACACTGGGCGATACATTCGACTATAAAAGGCCTGATGAGATGAGCTGCCTTGGGCTAAAAATGGTCCACACGTTGCTGTATTTTATCTCTGAATGCCGGTTGACTTGCGTGACTTATTCGCCACCAACTAGGGTTCAAGCCACAATGTTTTAGGGCACTTTCTGCCTGGGAAACAAACATCAATTTTTATGGCCGCTGCAACAATACCTAATTTTTCAAGCATGTGTACATGCCTAATTTTTGGGCCCTCTGGTGCTGCACTGTGGCTTCAAAAACCAAACCAAAAAAAAGGCACATAACAGGGATTAAACTGATAGGAATAGTACAACTTAACACACCACTCCTATCTGGTGGTACATTAGATTGCACGCGCAGTGCCCCAAATTTGAAGTAGGAGGACCGACCAAGCATCTTTTTCCATCTCCCGGTTCCTAAAATCGATGCCATATACACATTCCCTGATAGGGCGCCAGCTCATTATTCTCTTGGGTGCCAGCTCGTTATTCTCTTTTTCACTTCACTAGGGACACTTTACTGCACTATGGGCACTTAGACCCACTCTTTGTCTTGCACACTGTTATTCCTAGCCAGCATCTGTGATGGCAAATCAGGCAGTCATCTAAATGTTTAGATTGAGCTTTAGCTTAGAACACCCTTGAAGGTGTTTAAGGAGATTAGGGCTATTTGAGAGGATTCTTCTTAGACCTCTCTGAGTCTTTATAGCCCTTCTACCTATCCAGCATTTCTGGAAACTAGCTAAGAGAAAGGGTGGCTGTGTGTCTGTGATACATTTAACTTTATATCACCTTATTGACACTTTATCACTCCGGTCTCCATACTCTCTGCCTATACCCATCTATTTAGAGGGAATTTCCTTGCCCCTGCCAATATTATATAATAGGTAATAGTATTACCATTATTAAACAATTAGGTCTCTGAGGATAGGTGTCAATCCATATCTGCCAAGTGACCCTATGTAAGGGGAACAGTCCCTATTCTGCTCTGTGTCAGTGTGTATCAGGGATCCATAGGATAGGTGTCAATTCATACCTGCCAAGTGACCCTATGTAGGGTGAACAGTCCCTATTCTGCTCTGTGTCAGTGTGTATCATGGTCCCAGAGGACAGGTGTCAATCCATACCTGCCAAGTGACCCTATGTAGGGGGAACAGTCCCTATTCTGCTCTGTGTCAGTGTGTATCATGATCTCTGAGGACAGGTGTCAATCCATATCTGCCAAGTGACCCTATGTAAGGGGAACAGTCCCTATTCTGCTCTGTGTCAGTGTGTATCAGGGATCCATAGGATAGGTGTCAATCCATACCTGCCAAGTGACCCTATGTAGGGTGAACAGTCCCTATTCTGCTCTGTGTCAGTGTGTATCATGGTCCCAGAGGACAGGTGTCAATCCATACCTGCCAAGTGACCCTATGTAGGGGGAACAGTCCCTATTCTGCTCTGTGTCAGTGTGTATCAGGGATCCTTAGGATAGGTGTCAATCCATACCTGCCAAGTGACCCTATGTAGGGGGGAACAGTCCCTATTCTGCTCTGTGTCAGTGTGTATCATGATCTCTGAGGACAGGTGTCAATCCATATCTGCCAAGTGACCCTATGTAGGGGGAACAGTCTCTATTCTGCTCTGTGTCAGTGTGTATCATGGTCTCTGAGGACAGGTGTCAATCCATATCTGCCAAGTGACCCTATGTAGGGGGAACAGTCTCTATTCTGCTCTGTGTCAGTGTGTATCATGGTCTCTGAGTACAGGTGTCAATCCATATCTGCCAAGTGACCCTATGTAGGGGGAACAGTCCCTATTCTGCTCTGTGTCAGTATGTATCAGGGATCCTTAGGATAGGTGTCAGTCCATACCTGCCAAGTGACCCTATGTAGGGTGAACAGTCCCTATTCTGCTATGTGTCAGTGTGTATCAGGGGCTCTGAGGACAGGTGTCAATCCATATCTGCCAAGTGACCCTATGTAGGGGGAACAGTCTCTATTCTGCTCTGTGTCAGTGTGTATCATGATCTCTGAGGACAGGTGTCAATCCATATCTGCCAAGTGGCCTTATGTAGGAGGAACAGTCTCTATTCTGCTCTGTGTCAGTGTGTGTCATTGTCTCTGAGGACAGGTGTCAATCCATATCTGCCAAGTGACCCTATGTAGGGGGAACAGTCTCTATTCTGCTCTGTGTCAGTGTGTATCATGGTCTCTGAGGACAGGTGGCAATCCATATCTGCCAAGTGACCCTATGTAGGGGAACAGTCTCTATTCTGCTCTGTGTCAGTGTGTATCATGGTCTCTGAGGACAGGTGTCAATCCATATCTGCCAAGTGACCCTATGTAAGGGGAACAGTCCCTATTCTGCTCTGTGTCAGTGTGTATCAGTGATCCTTAGGATAGGTGTCAATCCATACCTGCCAAGTGACCCTATGTAGGGTGAACAGTCCCTATTCTGCTCTGTGTCAGTGTGTATCAGGGTCTCTGAGGACAGGTGTCAATCCATATGTCAAGGTGTCAATATGTCATATGTCAGGTGTCAATCCATATCCATTGTGATTTAGGAATGTTAGGTGATTTCTGCCCTTTATGGATTAAAACCAGACTCTGCATCAACTGTGTAATTTTCCATGGGAGTTTTGCCATGGATCCCCCTCCGGCATGCCACAGTCCAGGTGTTAGTCCCCTTGAAACAACTTTTCCATCACTATTGTGGCCAGAAAGAGTCCCTGTGGGTTTTAAAATTCGGCTGCCCATTGAAGTCAATGGCGGTTCGCCCGGTTCGCCGGTTCACGAACGTTTGCGGAAGTTCGCGTCCACCGTTCGCGAACCGAAAATTTTGTGTTCGCGACATCACTATTGGCTTCCAATATCATTTCTATGCAGTTGACATGCAAATCTACCTGTCCTCTCATGATCTCTCCCGGTCCCTCTTGACTAGTGTCTCTGACTGCCTCTCTGCTATTTCTAACTAGATGGCTGCCCACTTCCTTAAACTCAACTTGACCAAAACTGAAATTCTGGTCTTTCCTCCCCGTGTTGATACTCCTGTGTCTGTCTCCCTCCAAGTGAACGGTGCTACCATCAGCTCCACCACGTAGGCTCACTGCCTTGGTGTTCTCTTTGACTCCAACCCCTCCTTCACGCCTCATGTTCAGTCTATTGCCAAATCCTGTCATTTCCATCTCAAAAACATTGCGCGCATCTGACCCTAGTTAACGCCAGATGTGGCTAAGGTGCTGGTCCATTCCACTGTCCTTTCTCACCGTGACTACTATAATCCGCTTCTCAGTGGTCTTACATGCTCCCAACTTGCGGCGTTACAGTCCATAAAGAATGCGGTGGCGGGGCTCATCTTCCGGTCTGCCCGCACCTCCCACGCCTCACCCTTCTGTCAGTCCCTACATATAAGATATAGGGCTCAATTTAAAATTCAGATTCTTGCTTTCAAATCTCTACAAAATGTTGCTCCCACCTATCTATCCTCACTAAAACAAAAGTATGTCCCGTCTAGGCACTTACGCTCTGCTGAAGACTTACGTCTATCTTCTGTCCGTACTCCCACCTCTGATGCTCGCCTTCAAGACTTCTCCAGGGCTGCACTGTTCCTGTGGAACTCACTTCCCTCTTCCGTTAGATGCTCACCCAGTCTCCACTCCTTCAAAAAATCATTAAAAACCCACTTCTTCATAAAAAGCGTATCAATTGAACTGTTAATAGCTCCAGACTGATTCCTCTCTTGCAACTGCCATTCTAATACTATCCTTACCTTTTGTGTCACTTTACCCCATTCCCTCTAGCATGTAAGCTAGGCCCTCAACCCCTCTGTTCCTGTGTGTCCAACTTGTCTGGTTACAACTATATGTTTATTCGTCCCCCCACTGTAAAGCGCTGCGGAATTTGTTGGCGCTATATAAATAATAACATAATAATAATAATACACTAACAAATCACTTTGCTGCTTTTAGCTAAAAGGTAAAATCTCTAATGAGGCAGAGAGGGGTCATTTTCTAAACGCATGAACATGTGGGGTGGGCGTCAGCACTGTAACATAGCTGTGTAATATAAAAGCAAATACAATCATACAAAATTAAGCCCTGTGCACAACCTCCCACTACTCCTGGGTGACAGCAATGACTAAATATATCTCTAAGTCTCTCCTAACAGTAAAAATCACAATCTTGGTCACAGCTGGATTTTTAACAGTGCTGTGACAATAAGTCACATCTTAAATGCATAATTCATCATTTAAACTGCTCCATTTTGAGGGCAACATTCTAAATGTATACGCATCACTGAATTTGACTAGGCAGTGATTTTTAAGCAGTGATTTACTGGAGCAGAATGTTGACTTGGACGGTTTTGGTATTTGCCCCAATCAACTGTGCAAATTGAGCTGACTGATTGAGTGTCAGTGACTGAGTTATGCAAAGATAATCTATCCAGAAGAGTATAATTAAGAGACCAACACCCTTAAGTCTCTAATGTAGAAAAAGCCCATGTCCTCCGCTCATAATGTAATTAACAAGCCTTTATTACCGCATTTTGGTGGTGGCTGTGAGAAAGGCTTGTTAATAGCACTGTGGGCTTGTGGGTGAGTTTGCATGACAGGTTTAATGGCATACTGAAATAAAATAGCCTACCAGGAATATAAAGGATTAAGAATAAAAGAACCCAACAAATAATTCAGAAAGCATTTTGAGTGTTTATTATGCCCCAAAGGTGGTTATGTCTCCCCCCAAAAAAGAAGCAAATATAGGTAAAAAGCATACAACAGGATACAGTCTTATTCAACTGGAGGTATGGGGTAATAAAAAGACAGCAGGTTAAGTGAAATGTGGAACTTCCTCTAAACAATATATGAGTTTGGTGCTACAATAGGGTTTCCAAGTGACTAAGGCAGAAATTTATTTTGCAATTCGTTTAGCTATCTACCCCAATTATTCAGTAATTAATGAATAAACCCCCCTATGCCATTAATTACCACTATGTAAATTAGAGGAATGGGTTACTGGAGTAGCCAAAGCTTTAATAACAATATAGAAATACGGGGCTATTATTTATTTTATATAGTTAGAGGAAAACAAAAGACTACATTCACAGTAGGTATGAAATGATCTAGTTGAATCATTAAAAATGTTACAAACAAGAAATCTGTTAAGTAATCTAGAGCAAATTTAAGAAGAGTACAGATACTCTTCTCCTGTACCTAAAACATCATGGGAACTGTAGTTTAACCTAAATGGAGGATATACAATCTGGGCATTCCTACTGTACAGCTTAACTTTTGTACTTGTGTAAAATATCAGCATTGGCATTAAGGCAGCATTTCCAGTCATTTTTTAGATGGGAAAAAGTCCAATAAACAAATATGCCTGTTTTCTGTATCTGTTACTTTCTAAATTACAGATTCCCACTGATAAAAAAAACTATATCTCTTTTCCTTGTCCTCTTTCTACAGAGAAAAAGCATATTCTTGAGTGCAAGCTCTTGGGACAAGTGTTTCCAGGAGCAGATCAGCCAGCCAGCTTTACAGGATCTCAGATGCATCTAGTGTAGGTCTCCAGGGGGGCTCCCATATACAGAGGAAGCATGTTGCACCGTTATTCTCCAGCTCATGATTAACATGCTGCTTTGCATTATCAAAGATTTCCCTAGCTAGCTTCTCTAGAAAGCAACTTTGTAACATTTTTCAATGCGCAGGAAACTGTTTAATGCCAACAAAGAACAAGATATATAGTTAATTGCATTCCCCAAGCTCCCCTTGTTTCTGCCAGTCCATCCTAAATAAAACTGTATTGTTTGATTTAGCAGCCCAGCACAAAGCAGGCTTATGTGTACCTTGCGCTTGGCATATGGGGTTTTTCCTTGTGTCCAAACAGTTATGTTTGTGTGCATTGGGAACAAGGGTGCATCTGTTGAACTTCACAATAAACTCAGGGAATAGGGTCGTTGTCAGAAAGATTAGTAGTGGGTCTGGCATCTCAAAAGAGGACAGAGAGATGCTGGCTACAGGTATTATACGATTGGTAGGTATGTTAGCAGGAACAGCTGCTCCCTGTGTCTGCCTTTGAAAAGTCTACACACACATATTCACTAAACATATGTCACTACAAATCACAGTATCTTTTATATGGTGCTTGTCCATATCCTGGCTTTGGAGAAAGCCAGAGCTCTGAGTGTAGGAAGCTCAACAGGTGTTTGTTTGGGTGCGCAAAGCACCTTTTCAAGTCTCATCTCCTTGGTTTGTACTCTTGTAGCATCAAGAGTTTATATGCCATTGTGTTTTGTGTGGGGGAGGGATTTTGGGGATGTGCAAATAATGTCTCTGTCCATTTTTGAGTGTCCACATACTCGTCCTTTTTGTCTCACAGCCCTTAATAATTGGTTTCCCCAGCGCCTTGTTTCTTTTCCAAAAACTTGGCATATGGGTCCTCCTGATCTATCCAAAAAAAAAAAAGGCGTTCAGGGCGCAGACAGGAATCTTTTGTCAACAGAATCTCTGCTAGTTTTCTGTGTGTGTTGGATATTATTTTACAGTTTAAGTGCATGGGAGACAGAATAGGTAAGTGTTATCTTAAACAACTCACCCCCTCCCCACCTTCTCCAAATTAAACAGCACCATGTGTCGACAGCAGCCTGGAAGCACGAGCCTTGATTGCAAAACCTGACCATTTGCTGCCAGATGAAACGCGGGACTCAATTCAGCTGTTAACCATATGCTTTCAATAAAATAAGACAAATAGGACAGGAAGATATGACTTGCAGTAAACCTGTTATAAAATAGCATACAATAATCCAATGTAAACTATGCAAGGCGCCTCCTTCAATAGGTCATTTAATGCCAATTCTATACAGGCTGGCCAGGCAGGTGTGTGTTTGGGATCCTAACACTTGTTTTGCCTTACACGTTTTATCAGGTTTGTGGTAATTCTGTGCTTGCTATGCTAACTAAGAGTAAACATAAGCGACCAGCCATTGTAAAAATAGGGAAAAGAGTTATCAGACAGTGATGTAGCCTAAAGGTGATTTAACAATAAACGTTCCTTCTCTGTGCAGCAGGTGATACCTGCCCTTAGCCTAGTGATTAATGCTATCCAAAGCACTCCACTTTACAATCTCTTGTAATTATTTATTAAACGAAATCTATTTATTATTATTTTAGCAAACAGTGGAACCAGGTGGGGCTTTCATTTCTCCTCCAGCCTTTGTTTGAAGGACCTTTGAAGTGGGTAGTCCAGGCTTTGCAAACTCGCTTACCAGATTTTTTTGTCCATCCAATTGTACAAGGGAGAGAAAAAAAAATCTGCCAAGGCTGGCTATTCAATTTTTTTTTTAAAAGGGGCACGAAAAATAAGAAAAGAATAAATGTTCCCCTCCAGGAAGATGCTGTGGAAATAAAGGCTTTTCTTATACCCAACTGTCCCTTTCCTCCCTACTTGAAAGTGAAACTAGCAAGCAGATGCTTCTCTTGAGAAGAACCAGGTTGACTATGTCATGCTTGCGCACGGTGCGCACTGGGGTACCTGGCTTTCATCAGAATTCATTTATAAAATAAGCAGCTCAAAGATCATGTGAAAGTGTCAAGAAAAGGAGCTGTTTCAGCACCACAACGTTAGACATACATATCAGTTACAACATGCTTCTAGGTGGCAAGAAAAGCTAGCATTCCAAAATATTGTTTATTTGGATAAAAGTGATCCATTTGTAATCTCCAAAAGTGTACCCATCCCGAACCTTGCTTTAAATGCCCTTACCAAGCCGAACAAAGTTTGTATATAGTTATTATACACCCAAAACCTTCCTATTCACAGTTTAACACAAGTCAGCATGTCGTGATTACATATTGATTTAATTTTAAATGGTGATTTGCGCAAAGTTAACAGGAGTTCCTTTGCGCACAAGCAAAGCCAAACATTGACTCTGCTGTATTTAAGGCTTACTTGGGTTTAATTCTGAAAGTTCTTCTTGAGATAATATATCACGTTTTCCTGCACATAGAAGACCGTCATCTCAAATATCAGCCACTGATGTAATAATTTGTAAGATTATCGAATTTATATATTGAAATAGAGAGAACGTCTGATTATATCTGGACCGAGTGCAGCCAGAGGCTTTCTCTGTGAGTAAAAGGGAGGACATATGCATTTTAAATATTCCACATTGCGCACTATTTAATTCTGTTACTGCAAACATACCCAAGAATATATCAAGTAGTTACTGATCTAACCAATTTTAAAATTAATGTTATAATCTAATTTTCTTTCTTAACGCTACAGGATAAAGCAAAGACCTACTTACAAATTCAAGTATTCAATATTGTTATAAATCTAAAAAGTATGCATAATAGAAATTATATTTTATAGTTAATTTTCAGTTAATTACACATATTTTTTTTTTTTTTTTTTTAAAGCTGTGTATGACTGAGATTTGCAATATTGGATGTAATATAGAGTGTTGGGAATAGAAGCACAGGCTGAGCAAAAGAAAAAAAACTCTCTCTCTCTCTCTATCTCTCTCTCTCTATCTCTCTCTCTCTGGAAGGGCAGACAGGTCAGATTGATATTAGAAATAAACGCAGTTTTGTGTTGTGTCTGCTGAATGCTGATTTAGGGGTCCCTTATCTTTTGGGCAGGGATGTATTAGCCAAACTATGTATTCATTTGTCACTTGAAAGAAAGGAAACATAAAACGTAAACAAACAACATTCTATAACAGATGGTTTATAAAATGTAAAAATCTAAAACACTTGTGCCTTAGATTTTTACTTTGTGTCAGATACTCTTTACTTTGGATTACACTTGGCACAGATCAGATTAGAATGATGTCCAGTTCAATGTCCTGGCTGTATTCCTGGGCTGGGGTTAAGGCACTTTTAGGATAGAGGGGATGCATTTCTTACCCCCCTTCTCACTACAGCCCAGTGGACTCTTTGTTGGGATTCCAGCTGTGTCAGGCAGTGGGGAGGCTCGCGTGTCAGTGCTGCCTGTGACTGGCTACTGCCTAGGATGTAGTGCGCCAGGCACACTCCAGGCAAGACTGATAACATAAAGTGTGCTTGGATGGGGCCAGAAGGGGAGGGGTGGCACACACTTTGTATTGATTACTAAATCTCTATTGTCTCCAGATTGTATATATAAGGACAGGAGCTAGTCGTGTGCCTATTGCACAAGCATCACACACCACTACTGGAAGCAAATTCACCTCTCATCCTCAATCTGTGCCAAAGAAAAAGGCAAAGAAAGGGACAAATATCTGCTGTTCTCTCCTGACTGCTTCCCCGAGTGACTCCAGACTCACTGCCTTTTCTGGGGAGAATCTGCTATTCACACATTCAGGTATGTTTGTTTTTCACACATTGCTAGATTATCAGTAAAATAGTGCACGCTTGTGCTTAATGTAGCATTTAGATAAGAATGGATTAAGTTTTCCAGAAATGGAAAAGTGCAGTTTCAGGCATTTCTGTTAAGTATGAATTTTATGGAGATTTTTAAATAATTTATTTGCATTATATGCTCATGTCACAATAATTACAATTAAACTATGATCACAGTGCCATCATGCCATAATAATGATTAACATAAAAGTGTATTAAAACATGTGCTTAATGTTTAACATTCTGACTTCTCTAACCTCTATCTTGCAGGATGTCTCCTAAAACCGACTGCCCCCTAAATCAGAGAAGGGAGAGCTGCTATGAAATGTCTGATGGGGAGGCTTCCTCCTTTTCTCCCCCCTGCTCTCCTGCCCCTTCACTCAGTCATACAGAGAGTGAAGAGTGCCCTTTTGGAGACAGGTTTGCCTTCCAGGACCCCAGGGAGACCCAACGCAAGAAGCTAAAGGGGAAAAGGACAAGATCAAAGACAAGGAATGAATTGACAGTTACCAAACAGAGGAAGAATCGCAGGGTAAAAGCCAATGACAGAGAGAGGAACCGTATGCACAATCTTAACTCAGCTCTGGACTCTTTGAGAAGTGTCCTCCCAACATTTCCAGATGATGCCAAACTCACTAAAATTGAAACCCTGAGATTCGCCCATAACTACATATGGGCTCTTTCTGAAACCCTGCGTATGGCTGACCAGAGCCTAATAAATCTGGGGCACCACCAGGACTCCTTTCAGAACTTACCTAAGAGCTGCTTCATGTTGGACCTCACCAGCCCCAGCAGCAGCTGTAGCTCCTCCAGTGAATGGGAATCCTCTCTCTACTCACCAGTGTCTCAAATCAGCAGCCCCATAGCAGGTCCAGGCAATGAAGCCACCTCACTTCCTTGTCTGAGGCACCACTCATACTCACAATTTGTCTGAAGGTCCCTTACAGCCTCTCTCTGATTATGCTCTTCTATGGACTTTTAAACAAAGGTACAGACATTTCTCAAAAAGATACCCAAACGATGTCAGTCTTTATTGGTGTATTTTTCTGTACGATGTCAGTCTTTATTGGTGTATTTTTCTGTAAATGTGTCTATATTCTGTTTATTTTTGAATTATTTTTTTGCCAAGAGAATATTTGAAAAGCAAATATTTTTGTTTCTTTTTTGATATACAACTCCTATTGATCATCAGACTTTGCCTTAACTAATGGAAACTGAATATTCTGTTTTTGCACTTTTTATATTTAGCTCTTAAATACAAGTTCCAATATTTTTTTAAATTTAATTTGTTTTTTTAATTATTATTTTGAACTCTTGTAATTGTCCTATTGTTTCAATGATAAATCTTTAAAAATAGGAGAGCAGAGCTCTTTTCAGGTAATGCTGAATGAAAAATGATTGTTGTCCAATGAATCAATGTACTTAAATTATATGAATTTGATGTTCTGTATTTATTGATTATATTTCATTATAAATATATATTTTGTACAAATAATGATTATTTTTTTATGTTTGGATAAGCCGGGTATTTTACTGGCAAAATGTGATAAAAAAAATAATAAAAATAAAATGCTACTTAGCTTGCAGTATTTTGTTTTTTTTTTTTTACTTAAATCAATAAATGTATTTGTATCATACGTTTATACAAAGAGCAACAGAGTTTAACTTAACAGAGACATTCAGCGGTTAAAGCCTCATTGTCCTAAAATATAAATTTATTTACCAACTGTTTTACAGAAGTTTAAACATGAGTGAATGTTATTAAATATATTTGTGTTAGCAAACGAATTAATAAAAAAGATGTATTGCAGCAATCAAGATCCGGATGGAGAAACTGAGCAAACAATTGCTGACTGTTCCAATCCTGGAGAATTTATCTTCAAGAAAAAGATTAATGGGTTTTTGGTAACTGCTAACAGTTCTCCTGTGCTGTTACTGCTAAACAGTAGCACTGTGCTGTGCACCTGCTAAATGCAGTAGGTATCTTGGCCCACTGCATCACTTTAAGTATATGAATCAAGATTCTAGGCAAACTATTACAAAACTCTAACATTTTGCTTAAAGGAAGACAAAGGATGGACATTTACCTTTATCAAGGTTGTTCACTAAAATTATAATTATTGGAAATAGTGCAAAATTTGGGCAAAACATGCTTATTGGGAAGAATTCTATCAACTGTACCATTAGGGTATTTGAGCCTGAATTTTGCCATTCAGATTGAAGATCTCTGTGATTTCGGTGACAGTAGCAGAGTTATTTACTAAGCTGAGCATAGAAAGTTAATTCAAAGGAAATTCAAATTTTAGACCAGAGTAGCCGAAATGGAAGCGTAGATGCATTTTTCCAGTTTGGCTATTTTCGTCTTACATTTGAAATTTACTTTGAATTCACTTGCAATTCTCACTTTAGTAAATGGCTTTGTGGGTGTTCTAAACCATCTCAATTTAACCCTCTCCTCATAGAGCTTTATACATTCTTATATATGTCCTTGATGAGCACATACTAATTAGTACATTGATGTTTGAAAAGTATATGAATTAAAAAAAATATACAACTACAAACATACATAAGATCAATAGAGTGCTTCAGAAAGCGCTAGACAATACATTAAATGATGGCAGGAGGTCAGCACAATCATTTAAAACAAACAGTAAATTGGCAAAAGCTACACAGATTGCCAATCTCAAACGTCAACAAAAAAGATTTGTTTACATGTTTTGTCCCTACTCTGCAGTATCCTATGTGTAAATTATCCCAGAGATATTTGTGTACATGTTATGGCCATTAGATGTGGACAAAGGCTGTTTTGGTTTGAAATTAGTATTAGTTAATGATATAAATTTGTAGTATATGTTTGTTTTTTTTTGCTCAAAACAGCATAGTGCCAAATAAGTGCCCATATGAGTTACATGTCTCACCTAATTGCATGGTTAATATGGTTACTTTATTCTCAGTGTTATATATGGTATTAGGTAATCTTCCTATTTTTTTTATCTGTGAGTTACTATTTATTATTTATTTGATATCCAATTTGTGCAATAAATAACGTGTCCCTGTTAGAATATTCAGAAATATTCCTAAGGTGTTCTTATACTAAATTGAGCATTGTGGAGAATGGACAATGATGTTGAGTGCATTTCTTTGAATAACAACTCATATGTCCACATAATGATTGGAGAGTCACCAAGCCAAAAAAAGGTAGTTGGGTAGAGGTGAAGTAGACAAGCTGTGAATTTAATTGGACCTTTTTTTCTTGACAGTTACATAAGAGATACATTAGTCCTGCCTGCTCACCTTCCTCAGATCTCATCATATCCTGAACCTGTGCCATCTGATTTTCACAATCCGCTTTCTTTAGAAAGTGAACTACTATTACAAAAGTAGCAACTGATCTCCACTAATAAACTATTTTTTCCAACTCACTTGCTACATTTCACCCAGTGGACCGTATCTTCAACTCTTGGGTCCTCAGCCATCATGGCATCCATGATCAGTCATACTCTTTTATTGTTCTATGTTCTTTCTCTATCTCAAATAGCGATATATTTGCAGAGACTGTCTCCTCATAGTGTGAATATATTCAGAGAAGAATTAAGGTTCGATGGGGCCTGAGCAGTTCCCTGGGCCCTAGGTGTCCATCTAGGAGAGCATTATGTGCTCTAATCAATTTGAGATTGCCTTATTTCTCCATGTGGAATAACTAATCATCTACTAAAATGTAATACTGCGATACATCTAATTCTTCCAAAATGTCACCTTACACTTTAGTTTGGTGTAACGTGGATCAGTCCACTATTTACCCTATGGAAAGACACTCTGTGTGTGGGTAGGGCTGGATGAAATACTTGGTCAAAAATGATAAATTTGGATTCATCCCTTGTCTTCCTTGATTACATTACTGAACTAACACAACCTCTTTGTTTCTACTATTGCATTTCTTTTTCTCTGTGCAAAACTGTTCCGCTGTTAAAGGAATACTATAGCATTAGGAATACAATTGTGTAGTACCCTAGTGCCCTAGTCACAGTTTATGTGACATGTCCTCCATTCCCAGGGTTAAAAAGGTGAGTTTTACTTACTTTTCTTCCTTGTAGTGCTGGTCTCTGGTGATCCACTCCACCTCTTTGTCTGAAATCATCGAAATCTACGATCTCAGCCAATCCAATACTTTCCCAATTGAGAGGAAAGTGCACTTGCCCTAAAAAATGCTATGCTGCACCAACAAGGTGGTCTGTCTGAGACCATCTGATTGAAATAGTGGACCTTTATTTCAGCGGAAGTGCTTCTAGTGGCCGTCAGTATGTCAGCCACTAGAGGCAGGCTAACCCTGCAATAAAAACAGCAATGGGATAAAAGCTGCCAGGATTAAAAGAGGGGATGACACCAAGACCACATTATTAAGATGAAGTATTCTGGGTGCCTAGAGTCCCTTTAATTTGAGTGCAAAACCAGTGTGATGACATCACCATTTTAAAAAGGAGTACATGTTACAGCAACTACTGCTTCATATCCTACACTAGGGGTGTAAAAAAAGATAGATACCCATATGGTGTGGAACTACAACTCCCATGCTGGTCCAGCTTTGTTGGCCTCCTTTAACTAGACATTGAACCAGGTAGGAAAGGTCACCAAAATAAACTGCTAAAACACATATCCATAACAGTTCAGCACTAGTCATTTTTTTTAATGTATATCCACATAGAATATTGTATAACTATTCTAGCTGGTGAGTGGATACTTGGAAATTTCAGATCTTTCATAACCATCATATTTAGATTTTTATAAACAATTCTACTGCTCATGGCCCCAAGTTCTTCATATTAAAGTCTTCCTGGCAACGTCCTGTTTCCCTCCATGCTTGGATGGCTATATTTAGTTATTAGTTCGTGGTTCTTTTATTCATAAAATGGCTCAGGACCAATTAGTAAAATATTGAATGTGCTGTGATTATTCTATCCAATTCAAGTTCAAAGTATGCATTTTTTTAAACGTTTATTCTACATGCATGTCCTGCACCGTAATGCAATGCTGTAAGTTTGCCAGTTGAAGAGTCGGACACAAACTCTCCCTAAGCTCTCTGCCTATTGTCTGCAACTAATACAAACAGGTAAACTTTTAGAAGTGACTCTTATCCTTACTTCACTCATCTGCCACAGAGGACCCAAACTGGATATTCCTGGATTAGCTGAAATATTTGAGGTCTTGCTGAGGGCTGCAAAATGACCCTGGCCTTTGTGTTCGTCTTATATATGTCTCACTTTAAGATAAAAGTCAAAATATAAAATAAACTATACTGGGGGGCGGGGCCTGGCCGCCATTCTGACCGGTCACATGCGGGAGAGGCTCCTACACAATCTGGTCCTTTAGAACGCAAAACATGGCACATCGCACCCGAAAGCAACCAGAAATGCAGCACAGTGAACAAGCAGCTGTGGGAGCTACTGCTGGCCCCAAGATCGGGAGTTTTAAGGCCCCTGAAGGCTGCGAGAAACTTTGGGGCCTGCGGCCTACGCGGGAGGGAAGCAGGATGGACGGCCGCCGTCCTGTCTCCAACTCTAGCAACCATGTAGCAGCACTGAAACACTCCTCACAGGTCCCGTTCCCCCCCCATGGACCGGCGGGGGTTATCCCCGTCCCCACTGGAGGGATCCAACACCACCACTCACCGACCCTGCTGCGCCTCCCATGCTATCGGAACCCAGAGTTTTACTACAAAATCGCCGCTTCGCAGTCAGCCCTGGGCACAGACCAACCGTCAATGTGAGGAACCGCCAGACACACCAATCCCAGGGCTTCCTCCCTACACCAGCGCCTGATGGAGCACATGGAGTCCCAAGCCTTGGCACCCAGAGACCGGACCCCGCGGCCGCCTGCGAGGTTGTCCCTCACACCGCAGCCCAACAAACACACAGACCGTTACTGACTACCAGAAACGACAGAGAAGCGGACACAGGCTAAAGGCTCACGCGAAGCCTAGTACAAGCGGAATGACACTCACCGGACGCCCCCAGCTGCAGGAACCCTGCTGACAGGCTGCGGTCGATTCCCACAATGGAGCCAGCGGCGACAGTGAAACCTGTTAATTGGCGGGACTAACAAGCATGCACATAACAGCCAACACAAAAGTACTGTGCTGAGGGGACTGTGGGGCTTTAATACCGGGACACCAGTGGTCTTTTCCTATTGCTAATAGTTACTAATACTGGCAAAACGCAGGGTTAGTAGATATGCCAATCTAAGATCTAAGCATATGTAACATGTAGGCTACATAACCTCACCCTCATACAGTCAGCTCACATTCAATGACTGGCAACTAACCCTGAACACAAACCTCTGACATCTGTACAGCGCTTGTCTCATTAATCTGAACCTACTCTGAATCTAATCAAAATCGTGCTATTAGCTAATGCCATACAAATGCCTAATACGTATTGTCTCTCTAGCTAGTACCTACTCAACTTAACCTCTTAAAAATGTGCAAGTAATATCCAAATGTCCTAAATGTGTTTCAATGCATGATATGATATCCAGCTCGTCAATTGCTTTTGGGGCATGACAAGCATATATGTAATGATGATACGCACAACAAAAAAAAAAAAAATTAAAAAATAAAAAACTATACAAGCAAGTGTTTTTGTTACAGCAGAACAATTATTGTTTCTTACAAGTTAAAGTTTAACTCCTCCACTGCTCATCGCAACATTTACACCAGGCCCAATGGGTTTAGAATGATGCACTATTGAAAGGGTTAATGGCAATGGGCAGTGTTGCAGAATCAGACTTCATTGTGACTCCTTAACACAGCACTCAGGGATGAAGTAGTAAACTGTTCTCTTTATGGGGGGGGACCAGGTTAGCTTATGCTCTATGGGCCAAATGCACGACTGGAATGCTAATGTGACCAACAGTAAAATGCAGATTGAGCACATGAATCTTGTACTTAGCCCTCCACAGAATCAATTTGTAGTAGTTAGATTTATAACTTCTCCCTTTCATTCCAGGTTCCAAAGAGAGGCATTCTCTCACTGCCCCCCTGTTGCAATGTGTCTTGAAGACAAAGAGATGCTTATAGGCCAAATGGTTATTGTCATGCTAATTGTTGTCAGCTGAATTCATTTAAAGGAAGCAAAGAGGCACTATTGAAGCAATTTGTAAAACAAAAGAAATTTGGTTCGTGAAGACAGAATATTTCAAACATCCCTACAAAAGGGTCAAATGTAAATCTCCAAATGCCCTAGCTATCATTCTAAATCACTGAGATTGTTACTCTTCCATACACTCGCTGCACTGGTGACACTGGCTCAGAATATAGAGAATTACAGGTACGTGATTCCGAACATACATGTCACAGTGACTGATTATGGACTATCTCTAGAAAATCGACATTTTTATTCCATAAAGTCCAAATACAAGCTGGATGGCAAAAGTTATTAAAAAAAAATAACCAATTTTATATTTTTCAAGAACAATTCCCTTAACCATTCCTTCCTTTTTGTGAGGCAGATTAATTCTGCCCTACTGACATTCAAATGGAATAAGTAGGGTTAAAATTGCTATTTTACAAAAGCTGAGAACTAGTGTGGTATGGGTTGGCCAAACTTTAGCCATTATTTTTCTGTGACTAATGCGACTATGGCCCTTAAATTTAACTTGGAACATGGTTGCTCCCGGTAGCACGAGATGAAGGCTACAGAAATGTTACCTCATCTGATTAAAGCGATATGGTTGCCTCTTGCTCGGAGACTGCAGGTGGTGAACATGTTTCCAACTACCACAGTCACCATTAAGGATGGAATGTGTTATATAAAAGGATAAATCCTTTTACTGGTCTATAGGTACCCCCATAGCGGTGTTGACAACCTGCATTGCCTGACATGGAATACTGGCTTTCCTATTCTGTCATATGTATTAATAATTTGTTTTTGTTTAATTCTTTTTTAACCTTTCTAGGTAAGTAATTAAACCATTTTCAAATAGTTTGATGCCTGCCTGGGGTCTGACTGCTGCTGGTCACCTCTTTTAAAAGAGTCAGAAAGTCTCTGCAGTGAGCTAGCTTGGGGTATAGGCCTTAGCTCATTGCTTGAGAGGGCTGTGCAGGGATCAGCTCAGCATAGCTAATGAAAGCTCCATGCAGGAACTTCAGTGTCTCCTGGATGTTGACACCAGTGCCTGGTGCACCCAATATAACTTGTCAAACTGCTTGCAAACAGTTTTTATAGTTACCCTGGGAGGGTGCCATAATCAGCACACCAATGCCAAAAAAAAGAGAAATAAAAGTGGTGTATTGTTTAAACTGTGATAAAAAAAAAAGAATAAATAAAAAAAACCTATACAATATATAAACAAAAATATTGAAGGTAGTCACAGAAAAAAAAATTAAAAAAAAAGAATAATAAATAAATAGGTCCGGAAATATTTGGACACTGACACAGGTTTTCTTATTTCAGCTATTTATCAAAATATATTCAAGTTACAGTTAAATAATGATCATGGGCTTAAAGTGCAGTCTCTTAGCTATCATTTAATGTAGCACCCTCTTTTTCAAGGGACCAAATAGTAGTTGGACAATTGAATCAAAAGCTATTTCATGGACACGTGTGGTCTATTCCTTCATTATATCTTCATCATCTAAGAAGGTAAAAGGTCTGAAGTTGATTCCAGGTGTGGTATTCACATTTGGAAGCTGTTGATGTAAACCCACAAAATGTGGTCAAAGGAGCTCTCAATGCAAGTGAAACAGGCCATCTTTAGGCTGCAAAAACAAACAAACATGCGTGGAGTTGCCAGATCAACAGTTTGGTGTATTCTGGGAAAAAAGAATACACTGCAAGACAAAAAGGTCTGGACATCCACTGAAAATAACAGTGGTGGATGATTGTAGGATTCTTTCCATGGTAAAGAAAAATCTCTTCGCAACATCCAGCTAAGTAAAGAACACTCTCCAGAAGATAGGTGTATCATTATCCACATCTACCATAAAGAGAAGACTTCACAGGAGCAAATACAAAGGGTTCACACCTAGGTGAGCCTCAAGAATGCAAAAGGCCAGATTGGACTTTGCCAAAAACATCTCAAAAAGCCGGCTCAGTTCAGGAACAACATTCTTTGGGCAGACAAAACTAAAATGATTGGATTAAAAGTATAGATGAAGCTTGCAATGGCTCATGGAGGCAATGTGATGGCATGGGCATGCATGGCTTCCAATGGCACTGGTTCACTAGTGTTTATTAATGATGTAACAGAAGACAGAAGCAGCCAAATCAATTCTGAAGTTCATAAGGATATATAGTCTGCTCAGATTCAGCCAAATTTAGTGAAGTTGATTGGTTGGTGCTTCACTTTACAGATGGACAATGACTCAATACGTACTGCGAAAGCAACCCAGGAGTTTTTTTTAAGGCAAAGAAGTGAAATATTCTGCAGTGGCCGAGTCAGTCACCTGATCTCAACCCGATTGAGCATTAAGGCAGAAAGACCCACGAACAAACAACATCTGAAGACAGCTGCAGTAAAGGCCTGGCAAAGCATCATAAAGGAGGAAACCCAGCGTTTGGCGATGTACATGCATTTCAAACTTCAAAGGATTCTCGACAAAGTATTAAAAATTTACATTTTATTGATGATTGTCTTAATTTGTCCAATTACATTTTAACAACTGAAATAAGGGGACTGTGTATGAAAATACTTACAATTCCTAAATGTTTCAAATGATATTTTGTTCAACCCCTTGAATTAAAGCTGAAACTCTGCCCTTCAATTGCATCTTGGTTGTTTAATTTCAAATCCATTGTGGTGGCGAAAAGAGCCAAAATTATGAAAACTGTGTCCAAATATTTTAAAAACCTAGCTGTATAAACCTCAAAAAGTCTCAATTGTGAAATGCAAAAATACTAACAGGAATATTCACTCAAATGAGAGGAGGCAAACATCTAAATAAGTAGGAGAAAACTATAGCGTTACGAATACACGTTTGTAAGTATTTTGATGTATGCTTATGCTTTTTATGGTGATCTGAATAGTAACCACACTCAATTCTCTGATAAGTAACCTTACAAGACAAACTACTAAACAAAATTGTGCGAGGTACCCTTAGTGTAAAATCTAAGCCAGTGATCAGAGAGTAATAAACAAATAACTAACATATTTATTTTTTAATAGCTGGTTTTTGCAGATTAGTTCCAAGTTTAGTGTACATTAATTATTTGCAAGATCAACAATGTACGTGATTCAAAAAACTTTGTAAACAAGTTTGGGTCAGCAGTCCAGGGATGTTTGAATTCTCTTTTATCAGATGAATTTTATGTTGCTCAAAATACATTTTCTGTTGCTTAAGTATTTATAATGTATGCTTACACTATTTATATTAATATTATAATATTATATGGAGAAAGGACAGAGGGAAGCAGCACCTTAAAAGTATCCTATCAGGAAATTCAATATGCAAAAGAGAGGACAAACATGTAATATGGTGTAGTACTTTCAGATACTTGGTGACATAAATAAAAGGAGCACTTACACTTTTTGGAACTACTAATTAGCTACAAATATATGCGCACGGGAGGTATAATCCCCAGCTATGGATCTGTGGAATATCTTGATTTTGAGTGTGGGAGTCGTGTGGTATGAGCTCCATAGCTCAAGGTATTCCGGATTTGGACTTGTCAGTGTACAGGATTATAGCAGCAAATCTTCACCAGGATATCCACCATATATAAAAGAATACAAAAATATATATAGTGATCTCTATAGTAAAATAAATATAGCTGATAAAAAGAGATATACTTACTAGTGAATGTCAACAATGGATATTGCTCAATCCTTATGCTTAGGTGGCATGTTCCCAACCAAATAAAATGTCAAGATCTTCTGAATAAAATATTCTGGATAAAATCAGGAAGGTCCAAATATGGTTAAAAATAACTACATTTATTGAAAATAAAGACTAAAACCATAAAAGGAAGATACACTAACGCGTTTCATAGCACTAAAGTCGGTAATCTTTGCTGAAATGCGTTTTTTTAAAAAAACAAAAAAAAAAAAACCTCTAAATGAGAACCACCAGTGGTGGTCAAAACTGGAAGACAATCTGGCATCTGATCCAGCTTACAGTTTTCCTGCTGTTGAATTTCTCAATTCCTATCTACTAAGCGCCATCAGGTTTTCTGTTTTTTCAACAGGTTTCAAAGACATAGGGGAGGAAACGTCATAACGAAAGAAGCTTACATAAATAAGTCAATACTTGTTGTGTTTGCACTTTTAATTGTATGTTTACATTTTTAATGTTTTTATTTTTATTTTTAGCACAAATATATAGTAATTGGAATCATACATCCATAAATGTAAATATTTTTTACACATCTTAACTGCAGTACATATGTGTCTTTTTAACCTTTTATAACAAATCCCAGACAAGAAAAAAAGATATCTGGTGAGAATCGCTGCCAAATTCATGTTTTTATTCTAGTTCTTTGCCTTCTGACTCAAAGACACTGGCTCACTTTGGCCTCTGTTTAATCGTTTTGAATAAGCTTTTCAATTGATTCAAATCTGTTAGAAAAACTTTCTGAATGATTTATCTACAAAAATTACCCTAGATTTTGATGGTAAATTCTGTCGATAAATCATTCGGGAATTTTCTTTACAGATTTGACCAGTTGAAAAGCTTATTCAAAAATATTAAATCAAGGCCTTTTTTGTTTGTCATGTTGCGTTTGCTTTTTAATGAAGACTTTAAATAAACATTTATTTTTAACTAAACAATAATTAATTTTGGATACAATGATTTTCTGTGAGTAGGAATTTATTTGTGTTGTATCACTATGGATATTCATATTTCAGTTTCACTGTGATTTTCCGGGACACTATAAAAACAATTGGCGAGTGTCTGTTTGTATGTGTCAGTGGTTGAAGATGGATGCGTCTCTTTGTGGACTTCCTAGAACTGGTGCATCTGCTCAATCTTTTCCTTCTGACCCCACCCCTATAGATTTGGAATATTTTTAACCTTCTTGGGTTGATGGTCAGCTTTAACATAGCTGTCCCTCCCTTATCTGCTTCATTTGGCACAATAAAATGTATTTGTCATTGAGAGTTTAAGGCTTTTCTTTTCTGTACTGATAAATGAGAGCTATATATATTTTTTTTTAGTTATTGCACCATGTTTAAATATTCTCTATTACCAATGAATTATTTATTCCCTTTGATTTTCAGTAGGGAAAAAAAATTGAGATGCATTCAAAAAAACCTGTTCCCCTTTCTTTTCACAATTCTCATGTACTGTGGTATTTAAAATTAATTATTATAATAAAATATAATATTGTGAAAACATTTTTGAACTTGTTAGGCAAGAGCACTGAGAACAAATATAAAGAATCTTTGTAAAACTAGCTTCTCGTTTATGATCACCATACAGGTTGATAAATTAGATTTAATTCATTATTCCTGCATTTTTTCTTTTGGGCACTGCATCTTGTCCCTTGCTTCTTCTTCATACAGTAGTCACGTTTATACTTTTTTACTCACTTCTGGGTTGTCAAAGGTGTTGTCAATCACATTTATCTATCCCTAAAAAAAAACCAAGAAATAACTACTTTCTATTATGCATTATATTTTGTAAACATTCTCCCCGCATTGTTGACCCATACTTAGAGTCATGAACTAACTTTTTTTTATGTTTAATGTCCCCTTTAGTGGCCAAAACATTACCAGCTTACTTGGCACCTTAAATAAAGGATCACACCCTTTCAATGTTTATACTGGAAATCTGTTTTTTGTTCATATATACCTGTCTGTTGGTGAGGCCAGTGTCTGTGCACCCTGGGTGTCTGCCTGTGTCCTTAATCTTACTGTTATATTTCCATTTTTTTCCTGTCACTCCTTGTTCCATCCTTACTGTTTATACCTTTCTTTTTTCTTCTTCTTGTTGTTGTTAGTTAGACATATCTGTTTAATACAACACACCTGTTTTACTTTTTTTTATTTAATTTACATTTTTATCACCATTGAGACCTAAACTTACTTGCCAATAAACCCAATACTTTTTAAGTTGATTAAATAAGTATAAATCTAGTTTCTGATTCCAACCCTAATACCATTCTAATCCTAACAATTAAGATCCCACTTACAGAAATGTGAGATGGGGTTTAATGAGTGGCAGGGGTGGGGCTTATCATGAGGCGAGGGCGAGGCTAATAATCACCCAAAGCCCCTCGTAACTGCTACTCAGGAAGAGGGAAGAAGGAAGGAGTCCCTGCTTCCCCAACAACCAACTGCATCCACTCCCCCTTCCAGACTGCCTGCCTGTTTGTCTGCTTGCCTGTGTGTGTGTATGACTGCCTGCGTGTCTGTCTGACTGCCTGCCTGTGTGTGTGTCTGCCTGCCTGTTTGTGACTGTCTGTCTGTGTGACTGTCTGCCTGCCTGCCTTTTTGTGTGACTGTCTGTCTGTGTGACTGCCTGCCTGTGAGTGTGACTGTCTGTCTCACTGTGTGTGACTGTTTGCCTGTGTGTGTGTGTGTGTGACTGTCTGCCTGCCTGTGTGTGTGACTGCCTCCCTGCATGTGTGACTGTCTGCCTATGTGTGTGTGTGTGTGTGTGTGAGACACTCTGCCTGTGTGTGTGACTGTCTGCCTGTTTTTGTGTGTGTGTGTGACTGTCGGACTGTGTGTGACTCCAATTGTGTGTGTTGCTGTAGCTGTGCTGTTGTGTGTGCGCCTGTACCTGTATGTGTGACTATCTGCCTTTAACTGAGTGTGTGTGCCTATCAGCATGTGTGAGTGTCTGCATGTCTGTAACCGAGTGTGTATGACAGTCTGCTTGTAATGAAGTATGTGTGACTGTCTACTTGTGACTGTGTGTGTGCCTGTGTGCCTGTAACTGTTCATGATTGTGTGCCTGTAACTGTGTGTGACTGTCTGCCTTTAACTGTGTGTTTGGTTCTGTGACTGTTTGCCTGTAACTGAGCATGTGTGACTGTCTGCCTGTAACTGTGTGTGTGTGACTGTCTGCCTGTAACGGAGCGTATCTGAATGTCTGCCTGTAACGGAGCGTGTCTGACTGTCTGCTTGTAACGGAAAGTGTCTGACTGTCTGCTTGTAACTGTTTGTATGACTGTCTGCCTGTGCCTGTGTGTGACTGTATACAGGCAACTTGGTGGGGGGCGCCATGAAGACATTTCGCACAGGGCGCTTGATGGCCTAAGGCCGGCCCTGGCCATGGTTTTATTTATTAATCCTCAGACCTACTGTGCAAAAAAGGGATTGCCAGGTGTCTCTTAGTTAAGATGATTGAAGGATATATAATTTTTTATTTTACTGACATGTTAATAATGGCTGCAAATGTACCATTAACTATATCAAGGAAATGACCATGACTCTGTTCCAGTAGCTTTCGACAACCCTATACCTCACGACAATCAGTCAAGTTTTAGAGATTACAATCCTTTCAAATATAAGTTACTGACAAATTAATTGAGCCATCAGGCACTTATCAAAACAACATAAAAAGGACTTGATATACCTCAGAAAACACTTTATTAACAATTAATCTATAATCTCTGAAAACTGGACAAAATGTTGTGCAGGAGCAAAACAAAGATCACAACAACCATCTTTACATTGATGACATGTGGGAGCAATGGTAGCAGAAATTTATTTTCTTATCATCGAAAACTCCACATCATCATGAACACAATACACATATCATTTGATCATTGTCTAGAGTCCTTACCTTAAAAATTCATATTTGGCATCATTCTTCAGCAACACATGATTATCAGTGTCTCCGTTAACTAAGAATACAGGATACATGGAGATGTAGAATGTCAGTTTATCATCAAGATGTGTATATTCTCTTGCTGACCTGTGTTACTGCAGCATCATGTAAACATTAAAACATCAGGTGACTTTGATAAAATGTTGCTGTCTCAAGATTGGTAGTCTATGGCACTGTCTTATGAGGTCTCCTTAGAATTCTGGTGACTATGACCAAAGGTGCTGCCCATGAAAAAGTTTCATAACCGGAGGGACACGATGAAATATTTTTTGTACATATCCCATATATCTATCAAAAGCTCCCCATGATGTCACATCTGTCTTTTTGCAAAATGTAATGTAAAATTTATGCAAATTTATTATTATTATTATTATTATTATTATTATTATTATTGCCATTTATATAGCGCCAACAGATTCCATAGTGCTTTACAATATAAAGTAAACTTTATTTCCCCATGATTCCCGAATCTGTGTAAATGTGCACGATTCTTTTTAGTGATTGTAAATTTATCAAAGAAGAGTTGATAGGCTAATTTCTGCAAGATGTGCTTATGAAGATTTGTAAACACAGTTGATACAAGCTCAATGCTAGAGGACTTGCAATGTGTTCCAAAATCTAACCAGCATGGTAAAACAGACTGTGTTATTACCCAATGTATACCTAGCATTGCATGTGTATTACACTTCTGTTTCATGAATTATAAATGGACTATCCATTACTTTATACTTTCATATCTTTATCAAGTTTAAGTAAAGGCTACACATTGGAAATGTAAAAAGAAATGTAAAATGTAAAAAGAAAATTACTTTATTTTAATTATTTGTATGACTTATGCATTAAAACAACTAATATATATATATATTCTAGTGTGGAATGTATATATGATTCTCAAAGTCAATATATATATATATTTATATATACATGAATATACATATTCATATCCTCGTGTGATGCATGTTAGGCAGCAATAGCTAAACAAATGCCAATCTCTGAAATAGCTCGTTCCACATATCTTATGAGAATTAAACTGGTTCTAATTGGCTTTCAATTGAATAGAAAAGTTCAACTGGAGGGTATAAAAAGTAACAGATTGCCAAGCATCTTCATAAGGGTCTCTCTGAATGAAGAGCTGGGATGAATTTTACGCTTATATTATTTAAGGCTGAAACCCATAGTGGTTAATGTCAGAGCCAAGATTGATGCAGACAATACCAGGAAACGCACCACTGGCCGTGGTCCTGAACAGAGCGGAGACACAGTGCACAAATAGAGCTTGGCTTTCCTTCATTAGAGCCTATTAGGGCTATTGAGAACTACACATTTTGCCCCCTATACACTGACAAGACCCCTGTCAGCATCCTACCAAGCTCCTGCTGCCAGACAAATCACCATTTCCACGCTACATACTTCGTCTGTAAGTGCAGCTAGCCTTTTTTATGCAAGTTTTAAATTGCATGAAATACCCCACTGAGATGTCTAGAATTGGCAAACAAATGTAATCTCTTTTCTCATTTAAATGCATCTGTTTAGGGTTCTCTCTTTTTTTTTTTTTTTGATTAATGAATTATCTAAGTAGATTTTTTTTAGTTTTTTCCAAGGATAACCTTTTTCTTCCTCCTTATCTCACCAACAAAATTATTTAAAATGCTTTTTATTTGTGGTGCTTTTGAAATGATTCAGTGTTTCAAAATAGCCAGATAAGTGAGAAAGTAATTTATCAAATTCTGCAGCTGCCTGTAAGTAATTTATTGCTGCAACAAATGAATAAAAATATGCAAAATACATATCTGCATAGAATAAGTTTGGAATCTATCTATCTATCTATCTACAGTATCTCACAAAAGTGAGTACACCCCTCACATTTTTGTAAATATTTTATTATATCTTTTCATGTGACAACACTGGAGAAATGACACTCTGCTACAATGTAAAGTAGTAAGTGTATAGCCTGTATAATAGTGTAAATTTGCTGTCCCCTCAAAATAACTCAACACACAGCCATTAATGTCTAAACCGTTGGCAACAAAAGTGAGTACATCCCAAAGTGGAAATGTCCAAATTGGGCCTAAAGTGTTAATATTTTGTGTGGCCACCATTATTTTCCAGCACTGCCTTAACCCTCATGGGCATGGAGTTCACCAGAGCTTCACAGGTTGTCACTGGAGTCCTCTTCCACTCCTCCATGACGACATCCAGGAGCTGGTGGATGTTAGAGAGATGTTGCACTCCCCCACCTTCCGTTTGAGGATGCCCCACAGATGCTCAATAGGGTTTAGGTCTGGAGACACACATGGCCAGTCCATCACCTTTACCTTCAGCTTCTTTAGCAAGGCAGTGGTAGTCTTGGAGGTGTGTTTGGGGTCGTTATCGTGTTGGAATACTGTCCTGCGGCCCAATCTCCGAAGGGAGGGGATCATGCTCTGCTTCAGTATATCACAGTACATGTTGGCATTCATATTTCCCTCAATGAACTGTAGCTCCCCAGTGCTGGCAGCACTCATGCAGGCCCAGACCATGGCACTCCCACCACCATGGTTGACTGTAGGCAAGACACACTTGTCTTTGTACTCCTCACCTGGTTGCCACCACACATGCTTGACACTATCTGAACCAAATACGTTTATCTTGGTCTCATCGGACCACAGGACATGGTTCCAGTAATCCATGTCCTTAGTCTGCTTGTCTTCAGCAAGCTTTTTGCGGGCTTTCTTTTGCATCATCTTTAGAAGAGGCTTCTTTCCGGGACGACAGTCATGCAGACCAAGTTGATGCAGTGTACGCCAAGTTGATGCAGTGTACTGACAGGCTGACCCCCCACCCCTTCAACCTCTGCAGCAATGCTGGCAGCACTCATACATCTATTTCCCAAAGACAACCTCTGGATATGATGCTGAGCACATGCACTCAACTTCTTTGGTCAACCATGGCGAAGCCTGTTCTGAGTGGAACCTGTCCTGTGAAACCGCTGTATGGTCTTGTCCACCGTGCTGCAGCTCAGTTTCAGGGTTTTGGCAATCTTCTTATAGCCTTTGCCATCTTTATGTAGAGCCACAATTCCTTTTTTCATACCCTCAGAGAGTTCTTTGCTATAAGGTGCCATGTTGAACTTCCAGTGACCAGTATGAGAGAGTGTGAGTGATAATACCACATTTAACACACCTGCTCCCATTCACACCTGGGACCTTGTAACACTAATGAGTAATATGACACCAGGGAGGGAAAATGGCCCAATTTGGACATTTCCACTTAGGGGTGTACTCACTTTTTTTGCCAACGGTTTAGACAGTAATGGCTGTATGTTGAGTTATTTTGAGGGGACAGCAAATTTACACTGTTTTACAGGCTGCACACTTACAGCTTTACATTGTAGCAGAGGGTAATTTCTTCAGTGTTGTCACATGAAAAGATATAATAAAATATTTTAAAAAATGTGAGGGGTGTACTCACTTTTGTGAGATACTGTATCTATCTATCTATCTATCTATCTGTCAATCTGTCTGTCTGTTAGGGTTGAATTTAGGGTTAGATTTAGAGTTAAATGATACATTAGTTATTAATGAGTAATGTAGGGGACTAGGGGTTATCGTTCGTGTAAGCGCTATAGTAATATAGCATTTAAGGAAGGCTATTATTGCTGAGGAAGCTCCAGAGATTATTGGAAATTAGCGTCCTGGCTAACAGCCACCTGAGCTGGATAAAAATGGCGGCAGCTGACCCTCAGGAGTGCAATGCTCACTAGTCTCTGGAAGACAGGAACATATCATCTACCTGTATGTCCCTGGTCTGCCTGACATTAGGGCCCATTTCGCCATGAATAGTATTGAGGTGAAATGTGCTTTATTACCTGTTCATTATAAAGAATATTCGCATGGATAATGTTATCTTCTGTGAAGCATGGGATTCTAAAACATGGTCTGTCCAGTGGAATAAAATATATGTTTCGGCACAATCTTATTGACTGTTCGTGAGGGGCACATACTAAACACAGGACACCTTCTGTTTGTATCTGCTGATGATAATTCTGCATGTCTCATTTTAGTGCCATGGTGGGAGAAGAACTGGAAAGAGTGAATTACAGAGTTATTTACTAAATTGAGAACTATCGGAATTCAAGGTGAATTTTAACTTTAGGGGCAAAATACTGACCTGAAGAATTATCTAACTCCGCTCTTCTTCCAGTTCTGCTATTATGTCTTTAAATTTGGAATTCACAATTAATTCACTTTGAATTCCCAACAATTCTTACTTTAGCAAATAAAACTGGAATACTGATTGTCTAAGATTAAATTAAATCTATCTATCTGTCTGCCTATCTAACTGATTGTTTAAGATTTAATTAAATCTATCTATCTGTCTGTCTATCTATCTATCTATGTATCTATCATCTTTTGCAATTCTGTGGGTGCAAACACCTTGTTAATACTGCTAATATAACCAATCAATCAAAGTACTTTACAGAATGGAAGAGCAAAGTTGTATGGATTTTAACATTTCCTCAATGAGTACCTCAGTTGCTCTTTTTCCCTTTTTGTGTCTGACAGATGATTGACTCTGAAGTTTGGTGGTTGGAGAACTATTAGTGCCAGTCTCTATCGTAACAATCCCATTTTCTTTTTTTCTTTTATTTAAACGATATGTCTGTGTGGTGTTTTTGGTTTAGCTTAACATAAATTATTATGAAAATCAGAGAATCAGCCTGCTGTCATGGAACTAAATATGGATCAGAACTTAACAAATGTGAAATTTGAAATATGTTTTTTTTTGTTCTGAGTTGGCAGGTTCTAGACAATGATAGGGGATGCTAGGAAGACAATAGTCAACATAGGCTCTCAGCCAATCAGCAGCACCGCTTTTGGAGGCTGTCCAAGACTTTCTATTTTATGAATCAGAGAAAAAAGAAAAGACAGGGCAGAGCTAAACTGCGCTGGATTCAAGACTTTGGGATTAAACCAATACGTGAGCAATTTGACCCCCAAAGACAAACTAGCCTCAGGGACCTAATGTCATCATAACAAATCATTCTAATGAAGTTATTATTGTGCCTAGAGTGTTCCTTGCTTGATTTTTTTAATTTGTTTTGTCATTCAGATTCATGCCTCTATTTAAATATCTTTAAATACGTTTTTATAAGGATTTAATATTTTGGGATAAACTTTGAAAATTTATTTTTAACATATCAAAAAATATCTAAAAAAAATCAAAATAGTAAAATATTTTTCAGAAAATTAAATCATTTTAAAAACCTATCCAAAAATATTAAATAATTTGAAAAGCATATGAACAGATCTTGCCTAAGCCTTACTATGCCAAAAAAAAATTCAGAATTTATCTTAAATCAAAAAAAGTAAAACTACTGGATGCCACTAGTATAAATGCATCACTAAAAAAAATGGAAGATGGTGACCTTGGATCACCGATAACTAGGGAATGCCAAGTGCACTGGTGCACTTCCACTGTGAAGGAATAAGAAGATAAATACATTCTTATGTGAGTTTAAGAAAAAGGAGTTGATGTGCCAGTCATTATTGGCCCATTTAAAGGTATGTAAAATGAAACATAACATGATTGATCAGTGATGATTTCCCTATGCAGTGACCTCATTTGAAGTGAGATTGGCTGGATATTTTTTCAGGTTTGTCAGGTAAATTACAACCTTCCCTGTAATATGGGGTATATAACGGATATCCTGAATGAATCTTTTCTCTTGTGTGTCTCCATTATTGGGTTAATCATTTCTGGAGAAGGCTGCTGTTTTTTTTTTTTTTTTTTTACAGACTTCTCAATAAACTCATTAGCAAACAGTTTCTGTTAACATTCCTGTGAATGTCAGGGTTTTTCCCTTATGTGACAAATAGATAATGTAAACTCACAGAAATAAGAAGAACATATATATATATATATATATATATATATATATATATATCCAGATTCAGAGCTTAATTAACTAAATTCCCCTATCAGTAAGCTTTACTGGATACGCTGCAATTTAATTGAAGACAAATAGCGGGTAAGTTGAGCTAGGCAGGAAAAACTTTGAGTACAAATTATAGAAAAAAAATCTAATTCTTTCGCATGGGCAAAACTCAAAAGTCTTTTTCTTCAATGAAATAATGACAATCGAAAGAGTTCCTGATAGGGTTTTAAAAGATGATTACTCATTCACTGTCTACCAAGCATGAAAATCTAGCTGGCTCAGCTCCATTCTTAGTGTAAACGACCTCACAGTGTCTAATTCAGCCAGCAGTCCATTACCTAAAACTTGTCACTCACACTTTAACTTCTTTTTTTGTGGTCTCCCGTCTTTATTCCATCATTCTTTGTTAGGACCTTCTCCTCCTCTCCATGAGTCCCTGAAAGGATGTCTGGGAATATTTTTAAGACTGGACCAAGGCACTCCCTCCTCTTATCCTTAAATGAAAGCACTTGCTAGTGGAACCCACAATGTTTTAGGAATCCCTCATCCTTGAAATGATGAAAAAAAGCCATTGAGTAGCCAAGGTTGGAATATATTCTTACATGTTAAATTTAAGGATTTAAGAAAAAAATAATGTTGGGTGCAAATATTTAAGTGAGGCAAAAATTGATTAACTTAATTTTGTAAAGAAAACGATATATATGAATGAAATATAGACTATCTATTATTTCCCATTTCAATAGGTTTTTAGTATTTATTCCAAAATATGGGTAACTAAAGTCAAATTGGCACTTTGTTCACAGTTTGCAGTTGAAAAATGCATGTATGTCAATTTGTAATCTTCATCTTACATGGTGCATACCTTCCATATTAAAAAAAATCATTAAAAAAAGAAAATATATGTACCAAACAGACTTAAGCATTTCATGGTTGTTCAGTTCATCAAAACAAAATTTTCTGAATATGCCTGTCAATGTCGCAAAAACTGATTCGGACATCTGAACATGTTTGTGCCATGAAGAATAATCATGTTTGTGCCAGCACTTGCCAGCCACCCGGCACATTAAAATTCAAGAAAAGTATAAAATCCCAGTTTTGACCCTGCCTGTGGTATACCACCGGTAGGTATATGTCTACTAAACAGGTAGTAGCAACTGCTTACTGTTATTAAAATTAGCTGTATGTAAAATTAGTGACGAGGCCACTTCTACTGCTCAGTCACTTACAAAGGCCCTATCCCATAAGGATAAAGGCAGTAAAATACAAGGGGGGGATTTCAATATAAATAATGGAGGGTGAAAAGATCAACGTCCACCCCCTCTTCCCCACCTATGTCAAGCAGGTTGGGAGCTATTCATTTAATTAACTGAGGGGGGGGGGGGAGGGTAGTGTCCCCTTTCCCCCACCCATAGATGGCATTTATTTATCAATAAATAGGGGCACATTCTAGTGTCCCCCCAGCCTCCACTGATAGCCATTAAGTGGGAGCTATAAGTGAATATAGACAGGGAGGTGGTGGTCATGCTTTTGTCTACTCCCTTACAACAAAATGAAAGTGGACATGCTAATTTCCACAGTCTCCACACCGTCCACCCATGAGCTTTGGTTAGGGGTAGTACTGAGAATAGGGTATGTGGACTTGCCATTGTCCACTCCCCAAAAGTGTGCCTAAGTGTGCAATCCCTAAATAGTTACACCTATTTAGGGGTCATCAAGCCCCTAGCCACCCCAACAATAAACATATTTTTACCTAACCCCTCACCCTAATAATAGTTATGAGTGGAACGGATACATCTAAGAAGTGTGAACATTTTTTTTATATATATATACATATACTTACGTTTAGATGTTTCATTTTTTCCTTAAATCTTCTTTTTCTGCTACACAAAAGACAACATAAAAATCCATGATAACTGACACAACTATAAAAAATGAAAAAATAATCTAATTTGAAACGCATAAAGCATATGATGGGAAGTATAAAATTTAATTTTACATGTATTATACACTGCTCAAAAAAATAAAGCGAACACAAAAATAGCACATCCTAGATCTGAATGAATTAAATATTCTGAAATACTTTGTTCTTTACATAGTTGAATGTGCTGACAACAAAATCACACAAAAATTAAAAAATGGAAATCAAATTTTTCAACCCATGGAGGTCTGGATTTGGAGTCACACTCAAAATTAAAGTGGAAAAACACACTACAGGCTGGTCCAACTTTGATGTAATGTCCTTAAAACAAGTCAAAATGAAGCTCAGTAGCGTGTGTGGCCTCCATGTGCCTGTATGACCTCCCTACAAAGCCTGTGCATGCTCCTGATTAGGTGGTGGATGGTCTCCTGAGGGATCTCCTCCCAGACCTGGACTAAAGCATCTGCCAACTCTTGGACAGTCTGTGGTGCAACGTGATGTTGGTGGATGGAGCGAGACATGATGTCCCAGATGTGCTCAATTGGATTCAGGTCTGGGGAACGGGCGGGACAGTCCATAGCATCAATGCCTCCATCTTGCAGGAACTGCTGACACACTCCAGCCACATGAGGTCTAGCATTGTCTTGCATTAGGAGGAACCCAGAGCCAAACCGCACCAGCATATGGTCTCACAAGGGGTCTGAGGATCTTATTTCGGTACCTAATGGCAGTCAGGCCACCCCACACCATTTCGGAACCACTGCCAAACCGGTCATGCTGGAGATTGTTGCAGGCAGCAGAACGTTCTCCACGGCGTCTCCAGACTCTGTCACATCTGTCAATGTGCTCAGTGTGAATCTGCTTTCATCTGTGAAGAGCACAGGGCGCCAGTGGCGAATTTGCCAATCTTGGTGTTTTCTGGCAAATGCCAAACGTCCTGCATGGTGTTTGGCTGTAAGCACAATCCCCACCTGTGGATGTCGGGCCCTCATACCACCCTCAGGGAGTCTATTTCTGACTGTTTGAGCAGACACGTGCACATTTGTGGCCTGCTGGAGGTCATTTTGCAGAACTCTGGCAGTGCTCCTCCTGTTCCTCCTTGCACAAAGGTGGAGGTAGCAGTCCTGCTGCTGGGTTGTTGCCCTCCTATGGCCTCCTCTACGTCTCCTGATGTACTGGCCTGTCTCCTGGTAGCGCCTCCATGCTCTGGACACTACGCTGACAGACACAGCAAACCTTCTTGCCACAGCTCGCATTGATGTGCCATCCTGGATGAGCTGCACTACATGAGCCACTTGTGTGGGTTGTAGACTTTGTCTCATGATACCACTAGAGTGAAAGCACCACCAGCATTCAAAAGTGACCAAAACATCAGCCAGGAAGCATAGGAACTGAGAAGTGGTCTGTGGTCACCACCTGCAGAACCACTCCTTTATTGGGGGTGTCTTGCTAATTGCTTATAATTTCCACCTGTTGTGCACAACAGCATGTGAAATTGATTGTCACTCAGTGTTGCTTCCTCAGTGGACAGTTTGATTTCACAGAAGTGTGATTGACTTGGAGTTACATTGTGTTGTTGAAGTGTTCCCTTTATTTTTTTGAGTAGTGTATGTATTTCCTCCCCTCACAATTATTAGGGTGATGAGTTAGATAGATTGGTTTTTTAGCCATCAGAGGGGCAATTGGCCATCATTTGGGGAGATGGTTTATGCACCCCCTGTTATCTCATTTACAACCCACTACCCACACACCCAGTGATTGGGGTGGTGAACAGTAGCTTGTTTGCTAACCCATTGATTTTTAAGAAGCTCCTCGCTGTCCATAAATGAGTTGTAAGGGTGGGGGTGGTGGTCATGGGCGTAGGAACCCAAAAAAATCTGGGGGGGATAGCATTTTTACTCGCCGGGTATATTCTTATTCTGTAAACTAGGAGTTGTTTATCCCATTGTACAGCGCTACGGAATTTGCAGTCGCTATATAAATGATTAAATAATAACAACATTAAAGGGTCACCACAGGGAAGGGGTTTTACTTACCCGGATACAGCTCCGGGATCCTCCTGATTAGAACCACCCCTACCCTTCCCATGAATATTAGAACCACCCCTACCCCTTCCATGCACAAAAGAACTCCACCTACCCCTTCCACGCACATTAACCCCCTACCCCTTCCATGCATATTAGTACCCCCCTAACCCCTTCCATGCATATTAGAACCCACCCTACCTCTTCCATTCATATTAGTACTCCCCTAACCCCTTCCAATAATTTTTCTACCTACCCCCTCCTCCCATCCATATTAGTAGCCCCCCTAAACCCTTCCAATTATTTTTCTACCTACCCCTCTCCCCTATCCTTATTAGTAGCCCCCCTAACCCTTTCCAATTATTTTTCTGCCATGTTAACTAACGCCAGTGCTGGAGTGCCTACATTAAAAGGCCTGCAGGGACAGGCTATAGACACCAGAACCACTACATTAAGCTGCAGTGCTTCTGGGGACTATAGTGTTTCTTTAATGTGAGGTAAATTAGAGATTAGTGCAACGAATAATATGCTAGATTGCCTACTTACAACCAGATGAGGATGGGCTCTAGCTGCAGTCTGGCTCCACTGGTCTGGTGTAGAACAGGCTCTCTGGAGGCTGTTTGTAACTGTGGTCACAAAAATCAATGTTCTGTGAGAACGGGAAGCAGCTCCATTTTTTGGGGGCCCTTTACACAGCTCAAGGTCTGGATCCCAGGGTCCACCTTCATGTTCCACCAATGAGTTTGTTCACAGGGGGTGGAGTGTGTAGGGGATGTCCTGATATGTGTGTAAGGAATGCATTGTGTGAATCTGTGTTTGTATGTGTAAGGGCTGCAAGGTGTGATTCTGTGTATGTACGGGATGCAGTGTGTGCGTCTGTAAGGGGTGCATTGAGTGTATGTACGGGGTGCATTGAGTGTGTAAGGTTGCATGATTGTGTGAGTGTGTGTGTGTGTGTGCACGGGGTGCATTGAGTGTGTGTAAGGATGAATTGTGTGTTTCTGTGTGTGTAAGGGTGGTATGATTGTGTGATTGTGTGTGTGTGTGTGTGTGTGGTGGATGTCAATCTCTCTCCCTCCCTTGTCACTCTTTCTCCCCCCCCTCCCTGCTTCTTTCTCCCCCCCCTCCCTCCCTGCTTCTTTCTCCCCCCCTCCCTCCCTGCTTCTTTCTCCCCCCCTCCCTGCTTCTTTCTCCCCCCCTCCCTCCCTGCTTCTTTCTCCCCCCCTCCCTCCCTGCTTCTTTCTCCCCCTCCCTCCCTGCTTCTTTCTCCCCCCCCTCCCTCCTTCTTTCTCCCCCCTCCCTCCCTCCCTGCTTCTTTCTCCCCCCCTCCCTCCCTGCTTCTTTCTCCCCCCCCTCCCTCCCTCTTTCTCCCCCCTCCCTGCTTCTTTCTCCCCCCTCCCTGCTTCTTTCTCCCCCCCCTCCCTGCTTCTTTCTCCCCCCCTCCCTGCTTCTTTCTCCCCCCCTCCCTGCTTCTTTCTCCCTCCCTCCCTGCTTCTTTCTCCCCCCTCCCTGCTTCTTTCTCCCCCCCTCCCTCCCTGCTTCTTTCTCCCCCCCTCCCTCCCTGCTTCTTTCTCCCCCCCTCCCTGCTTCTTTCTCCCCCCCCTCCCTCCCTGCTTCTTTCTCCCCCCCTCCCTCCCTGCTTCTTTCTCCCCCCCTCCCTCCCTGCTTCTTTCTCCCCCCCCTCCCTCCCTGCTTCTTTCTCCCCCCCTCCCTCCCTGCTTCTTTCTCCCCCCCTCCCTCCCTGCTTCTTTCTCCCCCCCCTCCCTCCCTGCTTCTTTCTCCCCCCCTCCCTCCCTGCTTCTTTCTCCCCCCCTCCCTGCTTCTTTCCCCCCCCCCCTCCCTGCTTCTTTCCCCCCCCCTCCCTGTTTCTTTATTTCCCCTCCCTCCCTGTTTCTTTATTCCCCCCCCCCTGTTTCTTTATTTCCCCTTCCTCCCTCCCTGTTTCTTTATTTCCCCTCCCTCCCGGTTTCTTTATTCCCCCCCCTCCCTCCCTGTTTCTTTATTTCCCCTTCCTCCCTCCCTCCCTGTTTCTTTATTCCCCCCCTCTTCCCCCCTTCCTGTTTCTTTCTCTCCCTCCCTCCCCTACCTATGATGTAGCGTGGCCGAGCGCTGTATAGTCCGCCGGTACAGGGAGCTTTTGTTTCCTGTACCCGGCGGACTAACAGGAAGTGCACACTCAGTGTGCACTTCCTGTTAGTCCGGCCGGGTACAGGAGACAGATGCTCCCTGTACCGGCGGACTATACAGCGCTCAGCTACGCTACAGTGAGGGAGTGACAGGAGGGAGCGCTGAGCGCTTCCCTCCTGTCAGCTCCTCTCTTCATGCTGCGCCCGGGCGGTGCGCTCTCATGGACGCACCAGCCCGGGCAAAGCTGCAGCCGCCTGAGGCTCTCTGCAGAGCGCTCGGGCGGCTGCAGCATCAGGGGGGGCCGGCGGAGCTGGGGGGGATTTCCCCATACCTGTCCCCCCCGCATGATTTGCTGGGGGGGATGCGTCCCCCCCACCCCCCCCCCGGTTCCTACGCCCATGGTGGTGGTGGTGGTGGGGGGGGCGGAGGGGTGGTTAGGTTCACTGTTGCCTATTAAACTCATAGGACCCAGTTCCCTTCCTCCGAAGAAATGATGGATGGAAAACCTTTATGATGTTCTCCACCAAAAGAAGACTGAATGACCACCAGAGGTATAGCAAATGTGCTTCTGGTCTGCATAGTTGCCACCTTGTCATATCTTGGGCTCACCTACTTAGTGGCTTAGTGGTTGGAATTTGTCTGTCACATTATATGGAGATTTATAGCCTATTGCTCCAGTGCACATACTTAAAACTGTCTTTGTTGACATTCCACACCAATACAGGAGGGAATATTCTACTTGAACACTTACATCCACTTGGATACTGCTGGTTTTCAATGGTGCTCTATCTCAGTTATGCACAAGCATTTTGTGTAACTTCATTGCTTTTGCCTCAACTGGATATCTACCATTAAACGTATTACTATCCAATCCCTTGAACCTTGAACCACTGGCATATGTTTTGTGAAACTCTATCCCATGAGACTTGATTCTTAGCCAACTGGATATTCACCAAGAAGACACACCATTTCCCATTTTTTTATAGCTAGTCTCTGGACCCTTAAACTACCTGTAGTTACTGTTACTGTTATTTTGTTCTTGCTGATCGGTCAACTTGGAAAGCCTAAGTGAGTCGAGGGCTTTTGAATTCATCTTTAATGTCTGCCTGTTTAAAAACAGTGTATGCATACATGTGCTATGTTATATTTGCAAAACAATTTGTGTCTTAATTTTGGTCTCAGATCTCTTGTCTATTGCTTTATTTTAATGTAATAGTTGGTAACTGCTGTAACATCACCCTTCAGTGGGCTGTGAAAATTCTATTATTTTCATGGTACAACATGTTAAATTAAATTCTAATCCTTACTTGGGAGGGAACAAACAGACTAGGCAGAGTACATGTTCTAAATACAAAAACCCACACACTAGTTAGACTGCTATTCTTGTTCACAGATCTTCCAATACATGTACAAATCTTTTTTTGTTTACTTTATTCTCTACACATTCACGTTATTTTTAGACTGGTAGAAACCCCCAATTGAAACTCAGCATACTATGTCTCCCTAATCTGCGTTGGAGTAGCTAACCTACCATAAATGTTCTTATATTATGCTGTGGCTATCTCGTATGGTAAAAATGACCTGCAACCAAGTTTTGGCAAGCTATTGAATCCAGAAACACTGGGGTGGCACCACGGCTCTCCTGGAACCATAACTACCACAGTGTTCCTTTAATCTAAATAAATGAATACATTATTCTGGTTCCAACATAGATTTAATTTCCATAAACGTTAAAACATGGAGCCACACTTTAAAAGTTTACTTCAGACAATAGGTCTTTTATGGTAATATAAGTGTGTTCTAATCATTAACTCAGAAAGCTTTCAATAAATGATCTATTCAGAGGCAGAACACATTCGTTTCCAATGGTATGGTTGCTCAGGAGTTTTTTTGTTTGCTTTTGTTGTTGTTTTGTATGTTTTCCAAATTGTGAAAAGTTTCAAGATATCTCCCAAGTTAAATAACTTAATTAAAATGTCTGACCATCTGTTTAGAAAACTAGAATTATCAGATATGTCTTCCTTAGTCCTGTCCTTTGACACGCCAGTTAATAGCTATGTGAAAACGTTACTAAGAGAAGACATTGGAAGATTGATGAAACAGGTGTTTTGAACAGTGCAACATGGATGTCAAACAAGGGTGTTTTGTGAAAAATTAGATTACTAGTAACAAATCACCACTGTCAGACTTACAGTAGGAGAAGGTTTTGGTAATGTTTAATCCAAAGGACTAAGGAAAACGGAAGTTGAGCTAATCACTAATGGACGCTAATCTTTTGATTTATTATGTGTCCAGAACAATTAGGATTTTTTTTCCAACTAACAATAAATTTTTAGGGAGACTAGGATTGTGTAGGCAGTCCACGTTATCACAGTGATCTCCGGTTGGTAGTAATCTGATGTCGGGGGATGTTTGTTTGATGTTTTTGTTTGGATTACAACATTAATTTCTCACTGGATCATCAAGCCTTTTTTAATAACTAATACAGCCTTGCAGAAATAATTTTGAACAATGACTGCAACATTTCTGATCTCATTTTAGATGAGGCAGATAATTCTAAATCCACGCAGTTACTATTATTTATGGTGAATCAACAAATAATTAATTGCAACAAAACAAGTTGGACGTACAGGAAAAGAAGGCGCTGAAGACACTTGTTTACATTGTAAGGGTAAAATAACATAAGATATAATAGAAATATGTATTTAATTAAAGGGACTGTATGGGCACCATGACAACTTTATTGTAATTAAGTTGTTATGGTACCCAGAGGTCCATGCTGCTTTCAAAGGTTGCTCTCCAGTGCCGGATCTCCCAGTCCCCAGCGACATCTTGTTTCTTCAAAGCTATTTCAGGAAGTGTTGAGTGTCGTCGGGAAGGGGCACTGCTGACTGGTTTACTGTGGCCAACTGACACTCTTAGCTAATCTGTAGCTCCCCATTTCTGAAACTGCATTGCAGAAACCAGATGCCACTGGGGACAGAGAGATTTGGCACTGGAGAGCTGTTCCAAAATGGTTTAACCTCTACAGGTAAGAGAGTTCCAGTGACCTCTGGGCACCATAACAACTTCATTTCAATGGAGTGCCTTTAATGGAAATGTAGACTGCTAGAGGAGTTTACAATGAAGATTATTTTTTTTTTATATATAACACAGTTGATGGAGAAAAAGATGTGTCTAGAAGCTGCTGTGATATATTTAAAAAATATATAAAATATATATTTAGTAGCATAAATGGTCATTGCTCCAAATTGGATTTTTTTTTTTGTGGAACTTAATTACGATCATGGTGATTCATTAAAATTAGAATTTACGGTGAATTCAAAGATAATTTCAAATTTAAGTTTAAAATAGTCGACCTGGAAACATTCTCTAAGTCAGCTGTGCTTTCTGTTGGGCTACTCTGTCCTCTCATTTTAAAATTCCCTTAGATTTTTCACTATAGTAACTCTGCATGTAACTATGAATCATCCCATATAGGCTCTTTCTTTTGTATATTTATATTTAATATTAGAGTGATTGTCAGCACTATAATCTCATCAATTTATTGTACAAGGTGTCGGGGAGGGTGCAGTCCCTCTGGTTTTGGCAAACCATTTTTAAGTAGCTTTTTAAAAAAAAAAAAAAAAAAAAAAAAGAGAATTCCCAAGCACCCAAAGACCAACTCCTGAGTCTGGAACATCGTATGAGGTAGGTACATTCTCTCTGGTGTATGCATCCAGAATCTGGATGGCTAAATCATTGTTAAATCTTTCAGTTCCACCAATTTGACACATTATCGCTATGAAGTGCTGCTGGAAGCCAAATTAAATATCTCATAAAGCACCTAGCTGGATGGGATTTTAAGAGTTTTCAGACCTTAAAAAGTAGAATGAAAAATTCTGGATTGGAGGAGCCTGGTCTGAGCAGAAGTCTACTGCCTTGGCAAACCTATATTATATAATTGACCACAAGTGTCACTACAGTGTTTTTGATATCCTGAAATACCTCCTATGGCCATAAAAGGCATCTAGAATGTCATGAGGACAAGTTTCATGTGCAGTCCCTGGTGATGAGTGCAGCTCTGTATTTAGGGTTAATTTATGTAAGTCACGCACCCCATACTCATTTAACTAGAACTGCCCCCTTCTAAAAGTTCCTATTCTGACCTAGCATCACTGAGCCCTTTGTATAAAGGGGTAGCTTATGGCACATGACATATTTTGATAGATGTCTAACTGCTCTTCTCCCCATGATGACATACATACCCATAAAATTTTTGATTTCCCCTGTGACCTTATTTTTTTATTTCACAGGCAGCAAATTACAGTATATTTTGTACTATGCAACTGCATTTAACCAGCGTAGCTTGCACGTCCTGCAGTACAAATTTAAATAATTGTAATAAAAAATATATTAATAAAACAGGTTAAAATAAAGGCATTAAAGAAAGAGAAATCAAATAGGGAATCTAAAGTAGAATCAATTCTATAGAGTTTAAACTTCAAACTTTCCACCTGGTCTCTTTTCAGCCATCTGCCGAGGCTGGCTAATTCCATTGATTAAAGTCTACTCAATAGCCCATCGCTCTGGCTAGACTGGGCAGAACCAAGATTTCAACCTCCAGCTCCCATTAATAATTCTACAGGGCTTGCCAGGTTTAAATTTATTACTGCCCCGCGTCCCATTTAAAAATCAGACCTTATTTATACACTCAGTCAGCTGTGTTGATTTATCAATATGCCCTTTTCACAAGATGTGATTTTTTTTTTTTAAAGACAACATTTTTGCGTGATGCAGCTCGATTTGATGGCATCTCACTTGTATACCGAGATTTTACCCTATTATGCTTCATAGATGTGCTGTCAATTGCTCGTATTTACTTCTATGTATTTATGCTTTCTTTTCTTCTTTTGCACCACACTGCTTGCTCTGACCCGGTTAAAGGTGACCAGTAAATTATAGTGCTTTCACTGGACCTTTCCTTAGTTTTTATGGCCATTGCCCCAGTAACAAGCCAGAGACACATTATTGCTGGCCAGAAAGATGTAGCACACTTCTCTGGGATTAGTACTGAATACTTTAATGTATAATTGTTTAACTCTAGTCACCGTGGCTACATATATTTCAAGAATGATACAGAGCAAAACATACCTAAATACATTGGTGACAGAGATGCAGGTTGATAAAGAAGTTGGGACATTGGCAAATATGCAACTATTTAAATGTGAGCTTTACAAGGATAACAGTCATCAAATTTTCATTTTTTTGTTTGTTTTTGCTTATAAAAATACCCTATATTTAATAAAACGTAATGATTTATTTTAATTCTTATTTTGCTTTTGTTTAAGAAAATGTTGCTGATTTATTTTTCTAGGCAGCCATGATGCATCAGATTCTACTAGTATATGAGCACCCGTTGCTCAACTTAACTTGCTTGCTGCTGCAGATTCACACAGAGCAATCACAGCATCAGGCAAGTTATGTTGAGCAGTAACTGGTTGGATAATGGTTGGATAATGGTAGAATGTAGCCCAACATGGTTGAATAGCCTGGTTAAAACACAAGTGCAATATTCTCAAAAAATCTATGTATATCAGTAATATGCAATACATTTTTAAAATTTATACTGCTGTATCTCAAGATTATACTATACGGCGAGAAAGAAAAGAAAATTGTCTGTCTAGGGGAAAAAAAAAAACCTAAACCATCTTTAAATTCAAATATCAGGAAAAATACTAGTAAAAATGAATCAGAAAAACATAAATACCAATGGGGGTTAGGGGTGAGCACGAAAGAGCAATATTTAATCATCCCTCATCTGCTTATAATACATTCAAAGTTCCAACAATGTTTTTATTTCAGCTTAACAAACAAAGGACCCCAAAACCTGACATTGACCTCAAATTTGTCTTTGATCACACTATTCATCCATCCAGTGAAGTAGCGAGGGGACAGCTGACAGGGGTATAATTTTAGCACCATTTTATTGATAGCCCTGAGTCTCTGTAATTCTGAGAGGGAAATAAGATTTCATATTACCGTATATACTTGAGTATAAGCCGAGTTTTTCAGCAAATTTTTTGTGCTGAAAAACCCCAACTCGGCTTATACTCGAGTCCATTGTCTGTATTATGGCAAATTACATTGCCATAATACAGACTTGGGGCTGTGGGGGCTGCAGAGCGTTTACTTACCTCTCCTGCAGCTCCTGTCAGCTCCCTTCTCCTCCGCGCCGGTCCGTTCAGCATCTCTGTCAACTCCCAGTGTAAGTCTCGCGAGAACCGCGGGGTCATAGTGCGGCCGCGAGACTTACACTGTGAGCTGGCAGAGGGAGCTGCACGGACCGGCGCGGAGGAGGAGGGAGCTGACAGGAGCTGCAGGAGAGGTAAGTGCTTCCTGCCAGCCCCCCTCCTACACAGTGCCCATCCACTGGACCACCAGGGAGTGAGAGCCCCCCTCCCTGCCATGTATCAAGCAGGGAGGGGGGACGAAAAAAAATTAAATAATAATAAAAAAAATAAATAAATAAAAAAAAATAATAATAAAATAAAATAAAAAATAATAATTAAATATAATAAAAATAATACAAAAAATTATTAAAATAATTTAAAAAAATAATAATAACATTGCCCACCCCCCACCAAGGCTCTGCAACACACACACACACACACACACTGCATTCATACACACTGCATTCATACACACACACACTGCACTCATACACACACACTGCACTCATACACACACTGCATTCATATACACACACACTGCACTCATATACACACACACACTGCACTCATACACACACTGCACTCATACACACACTGCATTCATATACACACACACTGCACTCATATACACACACACACTGCACTCATACACACACTGCACTCATACACACACACACTGCATTCATACACACACACTGCATTCATTATATACACACACTGTAAATAAATATTCAATTAATATAATTTTTATAGGATTTAATTTTATTTAGAAATTTGCCAGTAGCTGCTGCATTTTCCACCCTAGTCTTATACTCGAGTCAATAAGTTTTCCCAGTTTTTTGGGGTAAAATTAGGGGCCTCGGCTTATATTCGGGTCGGCTTATACTCGAGTATATACGGTATATAAAATCTGACAGTCCAACTTCGATATTGGCTAGCAGGGCCGGATTAACAGCACAGTGGGCCTGGTGCTGACAATTATGATGGGGCCTAATTACGGAATCTTATCGACCAAAAACACTAAAACAGTCATACCTCCCAAGCGTCATGTATCTGATGGAGATGGTGCTGGAGGGAAACTCATAGGATGCAGCTATAAGAAGACACATACTCTATGCTAATCTCTCTCTAATTTATGCTTTCATCTTTCAAGTAAATCCATAACCCCTAACAGCAGTGTCCAGTGAAGCAGGAAGTCAATGGGTGGGGTAAAAGGGTGTGCCACTGGCGCGAATCACGTTACCAGACCCACCAAAAGGGGGTGAACATGCCCAAAAAGGGGGCATGTTTGTCCAAAGAATTGGAAGGTCAGCCTGGCATGAATGCATGTCAGGCTGCCTGCCAATCCTGCAGGCTGTCCAACTAAGGGCATACTATGCAGGCAGCACCCTGAGCTTGACATAAATGCGTCTAATGATGCACTCACTCCATGCTTTCTAAGGACTGTACCCTAGCACTCGCTGGTCCACTTGTCTCCTTACCTTCTTACTAGCAGGCAGAAGTTCCAGGTATATTGTCTGAGACAGAGAAAAGGTGTATGTAGTGAGTATAGAAGAAAGGGGACATGCCACATTGTTAGAGAGACCAACGTCTGCATTACCTAAACTAATTTTATGGTCAGCCAGTCCACACAAGTTTTGTTCCCATACATCCCTCTTAAGCTTCCAAACTTAAAGGGACACTATAGTCACCAGAACAACTACAGCTTATTGTATTTGTTCTGGTAAGTAGAATCATTCCATTCAAGCTTTTTGCAGTAAACACTGTCTTTTCAGAGAAAATAACTCCACTGGCCTTGTGCTGGCTCTGCCCCTGATCTGCCTAGTTGACAGTCTCAGCCAATCCTATGGGGAAGTATTGTAATTTGCTCAGACCACCACTTCTGATGATGTCAGCAGACAGTCAGTTCAGAGGCAGAGCCAGCAGCTGCAGACTTGAATACAAGTAATATTTTGCTATATTTAGGGAGGCAAGAAGGGGCCAGGGTGGTGGTTTTAACATAATAGGGTCAGAAATACATGATTGTGTTCCTGACCCTATAGTGCTCATTTAAGCAAGAGTATGTGAAGAGTAGTTAAGGTTGCCACCTTTCTTTGAAAAAATACCAGCCTTAATCATTTGTATAATTAATTAGTTATGTGTGACATCACATGATGCAAATCACAAGGAGTGACATCAGAGAAAATTCAGTAAAATCACCAACAAACTACTCACAGTTTGATTCTGCTGTATAGATGGATTGCTCCCACTGTCTCCCTGTCTCCCAGTGTCTCAGTCTCGCAAGTCACCCAGTGTCTCAGTGTCCCTATGTATCACAGTGTCAGTGTCCCCATGTCGCCCAGTCCCCTAGTCTCCCAGTGTCTCAGTGTCCCCATTTCTCCCAGTGTCCTAATGTCCTAGTGTGTCCCCATGTCACTAGGATACTGGGAACACAGTGAGACATGGGGACACTGAGACATGGGGACACAGACATTTAGGGAAACTGGGAGAAATGGGGACACTGAGACACTAGGGACACTAAGACACTAGGGACACAGAGACATGGGAACACAGACACTGGGAGACTAGGGGACACTGGCTGGGAGACATACACTTGGGGACACTGGGAGACATGGGGGCAGTTGTGGACATAGACATGGGGACACTGGGACATATAGGGACACTGGGAGACATGGGGACACTAGGCACACTGAGACACTAGGAACACAGACACTGGGAGGCATGGGGACACTGAAACATCTGGGGACACTAAGACACTAGGGACACAGAGACATGGGAACACAGACACTGGGAGACTAGGAGACACTGGCTGGGAGACCAACATTTGGGGACACTGGGAGACATGGGGACAGTTGTGGACATAGACACTGGGGACACTGGGTCATATAGGGACACATGGGGACACTAGGCACACTGAGAGACATGGGACACAGACACTGGGAGACTTGGGGACACTAGGGACACAGTCTGGGGGACATGGGGACACTGGGAGACATGAGGACATAGTGTCTCCCAATGTCCCTATGTCTCACAGCATCCCCATGTGTCTCAGCATCCCCATGTGTCTCAATGTGCCCATGTTTTCCAGTGTCCCCAAGTGTCTCAGTGTTCCCAGGTCTCCCAGTGTCTGTGTCCCCATGTGTCCTAGTGTCTCAGTGTCCCCTAGTGTCTGTGTCCCCATGTGTCCCCTAGTGTCTGTGTCCTCTAGTGTCTCAGTGTCCCCATATGTCCCCTAGTGTCTCAGTGTCCGCTAATGTCTCAGTGTCCCCATGTTTTCCAGTGTCCCCAAGTGTCTCAGTGTTCCCAGGTCTCCCAGTGTCTGTGTCCCCATGGGTCCTAGTGTCTCAGTGTCCCCTAGTGTCTGTGTCCCCATGTGTCCCCTAGTGTCTGTGTCCTCTAGTGTCTCAGTGTCCCCATATGTCCCCTAGTGTCTCAGTGTCCGCTAATGTCTCAGTGTCCCCATGTTTTCCAGTGTCCCCAAGTGTCTCAGTGTTCCCAGGTCTCCCAGTGTCTGTGTCCCCATGTGTCCTAGTGTCTCAGTGTCCCCTAGTGTCTGTGTCCCCATATGTCCCCTAGTGTCTCAATGTCCCCTAGTGTTTCAGTGTCCCCATGTGTCCCCTAGTGTCTGTGTCCCCATGTGTCCCTGCTGCCTTTCCCCCCTCTCACACTTACCTGAGCTGTAGAGCTGCTGTCTGGACTCTATGCTGTGTTGCTGCTCCCCCACGGATCAGTGAGTAGTAGAGAAAGGCAGGGAAATGCTGTAACTTCCTATCCCTGCCTCTCTCCACACACAGTGACCCCTACTGGCTGGTGCTGGTATTGCAGAGTAATCTCCATTTATTCTGAGAAAAATACCTGCATTTGTATTGCCGGTATTACTGCAATACCCGCACGGCCAGGCAGCTTCAAATACCGGCTGTGCCAGTAAAATACCAGTCAGGTGGCAAACCTAAGAGTAGTGTGTAAAAAAAAAAAAAAAAAAAAATTTTTTTTAAATAATTTTTTTTTTTTAAATGGGCCTATTCCATGGGCCTGGGCCTGGAGCTGCAGCTCCATCAGCCCCTATGTTAATCCGGCCCTGTTGGCTAGGGGTAAATACAGCAGGTATAGAAACATAGAAACATAGAATGTGACGGTAGATAAGAACCATTCGGCCCATCTAGTCTGCCCAATTTTCTAAATACTTTCATTAGTCCCTGGCCTTATCTTATAGTTAGGATAGCCTTATGCCTATCCCACGCATGCTTAAACTCCTTCACTGTGTTAACCTCTACCACCTTTGCTGGAAGGCTATTCCATGCATCCACTACCCTCTCAGTAAGGTAATACTTCCTGATATCATTTTTAAACCTTTGCTCCTCTAATTTAAGACTATGTCCTCTTGTTGTGGTAGTTTTTCTTCGTTTAAATATAGTCTCCTCCTTTACTGTGTTGATTCCCTTTATGTATATAAATGTTTCTATCATATCCCCCCGTCTCGTCTTTCCTCCAAGCTATACATGTTAAGATCCTTTAAAGGGACACTATAGTCACCTGAACAACTACAGCTTAATGTATTTGTTCAGGTGAGATCTATAGCTCCCTGCAGGCAATCTAATTTAAACACTGTATTTTCCAGAGGTACTTCCTATCATGTAGGGCCCTAAATAGGCCCTGTACACGTCAGATGTATTAAAATACGTCTGATGTGTGCAGGAGAGAGAAGGCACTGTGTGCGCACCTTCTCTCTCCAGCCTGTCAGAGAGGAGAGGGGGCAGGCAAAGACCGCGAGCTGAGCTGTCAGTCAGCTCAGATCACGGCAGCGCACACCGCGTGCATGCGCGGTAGTCGCTCAAGACTTCATACGGCGGCATGAATGCCGCCCTCTGAAGTATGTGCGCATGTGCGGCGAATCCGCGCATGCGCACCAGGGAGCAATGACGCTTCCAAATGGAAGCGTCTGATTGCTCCCTGCTCGCGCCCGCCTATTTCGTCATTTTGACGAAATAGTGGGCGCGGCTTCACGAGGCTCCCGGCGCTGGAACCAGGTGAGTAAAAAGGCTTGGCTGGAGAGTCCCTTTAACCTTTCCTTGTAAGTTTTATCCTGCAATCCATGAACCAGTTTAGTAGCTCTTCTCTGAACTTTCTCCAAAGTATCAATATCCTTCTAGAGATATGGTCTCCAGTACTGTGTGCAATACTCCAAGTAAGGTCTCACCAGTGTTCTGTACAATGGCATGAGCACTTCCCTCTTTCTACTGCTAATACCTCTCCCTATACAACCAAGCATTCTGCTAGGATTTCCTGCTGCTCTATTACACTGTCTGTCTACTTTTAAGTCATCAGAAATAATCACCCCTAAATCCATTTCCTCAGATGTTGATCAAATATTCTATTTTACGTCCAAGATGCATTATCTTGCACTTATCCACATTAAATGTCAGTTGCCACAGCTCTGACCAATTTTTTAGTTTACCTAAATCATTTGCCATTTGGCTTATCTCTCCTGGAACATAAATGTTTCATATTTTTGTATCATCAGCAAAAAGACAAACCTTACTATCATGACCTTCTGCAATATCACTAATAAAAAATATTAAAGAGGGGGGCGGGGCCTAGCTGCCAAACTGAATGGCCGCATGCAGTGTGAGCTCTGACAAAGAATCAACAAAATTAACCCAAAATCAGAATTTTTAGAGCTAACAAACGACAATCTATGCGTTGGTGTTCACCTACAAGCAACTCAGCTTCAGCCCAAAGGTTTACAGGCGCCCGGCAAGCAGTTTGAGCCCGCACCGCTACTGAGGCCTACCTGGAGGTGAGAGCATGGGAGAAGCGTCTGTTCTCTCTGCTACCTCTCCGACCAGAATAAGCTGACAAAGCACGAGACCCCATTTCCTCCCCCCTGCCGGTGGGGGTTATCCCGGCCCCATCACCTAAGCCCCGCTTCCCGGTCGCTGGTGGAGCTGAGGCCAGGCACAAGCACGTGCAGTGGCATTAAGCCTGCCCTATCGGCCGACCGGGCATTTCGCCGCACCACAAGCCCAGACGGAGCTAACCTTAACGAAAATCGACTTACTCTTTGAAGCCTTCTGGCGAAAGCTCGAGCAGAGGCAAAGAGGGGAAACTCTGATACACCACTCACCTCCTACAGCTCAGCGGTCCGTGCCGAGACCTCCAAGGCGGAACGGTAAAACACCCAGGCGCCGGAAGAGGAGATCACCCAAGCGACAAGCTCCTGGAGGTAGGCCTGCTCGCAGAGCCCCCCCGCAGAGACTCTCCCCCATAGGAGGTCCTCCACAGACCCACCAAGCTACGCACGGCCTCGGATGCAAAGCTGAACGGGGCTACTTGAAAGCACCAGGATCTCGCCCAAAAGCTACACGGAGAGAGGGTGGCAGGCAAGGACAGTTGGTGGCGGTGGGACATGGAACCCGAGAAAGTTCCAGCCACCTTGCATATCCTTGTGCTGGATAGAGACTGTCTGCAGAGGCTCGAGCAACCCAGCGACCAATTTGCCCCCAGTCTCCCAAGCGCCGGCATTGGTTGAATAACAGATTGCTGGGGAGGCAGCACACCGGCTCACATCCTGGGACTCTCTCAAGTCCAGCAGATGCCATTATGCCATATACTACAAACCCAGCCGTTTCAAGCTTGTTTAGAGACGCTACTTACGCTTTGCCTAATGTATTGTTTAAGCCTTTCTATAGTTTGTTCTTAAGTCACATACTCTAAATGTAGAAGCAATTACAGTCTGATATGCATCCAGTGATTTTATTTATCTCTCAATGGCATTAACATACTTTACTCGTGGGCATAGGGCCCTTCATTTCATCTAAGTTATGCAGTCAGTGCATTAATCTCTAGCATGATAACTCCTTATAACCCAAGAAGGCCATCACATTCTTTACCACCTACTAAGTCTTAATTTGTTTTACTTAGAATGCAGCATCTCCCAATTACCTTAAACACCAAGTGGCATTAGAGCTTGATGTCTGGAGAGTCCCTAGTGTTAACGCCTATCTACTAAGATTTTTAGTCATACTGGTTAAGGCATTAGCCATCAGCTTATCCTCCACTACGTCTCTAGACATGATGAACATGCCTGTTGCCTATATGTTCAGTATTATTATTTTATTTTAGAACTTGCGCAGATTCAGCCAGCAAATTGTCCTGCCATGTTATTTTAGGCAGCTCACAGACAAGATATGTTTCTGTTAAGCATGCGACCCCATAATACCTCAATATTGCCAGCTTGTTTATGCTAAATTAATAACCCGCCTGTCTTATCTCTTAGCTGACATGTTGGTTCCACTCTTGATAAATCTACATTAATATATAAAATGTGCAATGTTATATTATGCCAAACAAATGTCTCTAATATGTTGACCATTACGATTGCAATCACCGTTGTGGCATTGCTTGTTGCTTTGTACTTGTCATGCACGGTAAAATAAAGAATTATTAAAAAAAAAAAAAATATATATATATATATATATATATATATTAAAGAGAATGGGTCCAAGTACAGATCCCCGAGGTACCCTGCTGGTAACAAGACTTGCTTTGAATATACTCCATTGACTACAACCCTCTGTTGCCTGTCACTCAGCCACTGCCTTACCCATTCAACAATATTGGAATCCAAACTTAAATATTGCAGTTTATTGAAAAGCCGTCTATGTGCAACAGTGTCAAAAGCCTTACTGAAATCTAGGTAAGCAATGTCTACTGCACCACCCTGATCTATAATTTTAGTTACCAAATCAAAAAAATCAATAAGATTAGTTTGGCATGATCTCCCTGAAGTAAACCCATGTTGTTCTGATCTTGAAATCCATGTGTTTTTAGATGTTCAACAATCCTATCCTTTAACATAGTTTCCATTACTTTCCCCACTACTGAAGTAAGGCTTACTGGCCTATAGTTGACCAACTCCTCCCTACTACCTTTCTTGTGAATGAGTACAGCATTCGCTAATTTCCAATCTTCTGGGTCTACTCCCGTTAACAATAATTGGTTAAATAAATCCATTAATGGTTTATGTAATACTCTGAAATCAATCAAAGATTTTGTGTCACATTGCGATTTACAGAACATATTAGGGTTAAAGCTTTGACTTATTTCATAGTATAAGCCTGGTCTTAGGAGGGGTTGAAGACAATATGTGTGGGTTGAGCCATACAAATGTACCTGTGAGCTGAAACACATTGTCTTTTTGTCACCTATCAACGTATATATGCATCCTAAAAAGAAAAGAATAGGAAGCAAGGTGTGACAGATCCCTTTTTGAGTAACCAAGAACCCTCTCAGAGAATTGCCTTTTTGTTTTACTTGGATTATTGTGGGCTTCGGGTATCTCTGGATCTGTACGGTATACGCAGCCACGTGGGGAGAACAATGGGTCGCGGCCATTTTGACCGCACGAACTAATGCCCGAACACTCCCAAACTTTGCACACGACGATTCTCCACCTTGTCGGTGACCTACATCCATGATGTTCGACAGATCCAGAGTACCGAACTAGAGACAGCGGATCCACGAGAGAGTTTTCGTTTATGTTATGTGGTTCCAGAGTAAATGGTGCGAACGTGTATCTAGCGAACGGCCCAACCGATCTGAGGGATTTTAACGTATAATGTTCCCCTAGATCTCCGTTCCCTAATACACGTAGCACATTGTATTTTCGTTATATATTGTGTGTGTTATTAAACGTTGTAATAACCGTGAAATATTCTGCCCGGTACAGTGGGAGGAATTCCCACTGTAAATGTATTATCTCCTCCGGATACGGAGAGGAGTTGTTGTACGGCATAAAAGCCCGAGCTGCAGAATAAAGATGATTCCTACTTTTGACCCTCAACACAGAGTCTCGTCTCGTGCTTGGAGGGGATGGTTATAATGCTGATTCGTATTCTCTTGGAACGTGTTTTGTTATAGCTGACTTCGGGATGAAAAATGCCCCGGCTACATTCCAGCGAATGGTGGATCGGCTCCTCGATGGATTAAAGGAATTTGCGTGTGCATACCTGGATGACATTGCGATCTACAGTGAGTCTTGGGAAGAACATTTGGTCCACATAGGGGTAGTCCTAGATAAGATTCGGGCCGCGGGCCTGACGCTAAAACCAGAGAAGTGCCATTTAGGAATGGCCGAGGTACAATACCTGGGTCACCGAGTAGGGTGTGGAAACCAGAGGCCGGAGCCTGCCAAGGTTGAAGCAGTGGCTAACTGGCCCACACCTAATACTAAGACCCAGGTATTGGCCTTCCTAGGGACGGCCGGGTATTATAGGCATTTTGTCCCTGACTATAGTACGATAGCCAAGCCCTTGACTGACCTGACCAAGAAGAATTTACCTAGGCAGGTCCTGTGGTCTCCCGCTTGTGAAGCCGCATTCCAATCCCTCAAACATGCACTTGTTAATGCTCCTGTCTTGGCTGCCCCAGTACCTAACAAACGTTTCCTTGTCCATACAGACGCTTCCATGTATGGACTGGGGGCTGTGCTGAGCCAAGTCGGGGAAGATGGAAAAGAGCATTCGGTCGCATACCTCAGCAGAAAGTTGTTACCGAGGGAAGTGAGTTATGCGGCCGTAGAGAAAGAGTGCCTGGCCCTGGTATGGGCATTGAAAAAACTAACCCCTTATCTCTATGGACAAGAATTCTCTCTGGTAACCGACCACAATCCATTGGTATGGCTTAACCGGGTCGCAGGAGACAATGGCCGATTGCTAAGATGGAGCTTGGCCCTGCAAACGTACAATTTCACCATCAGCTACCGACTCGGTAAGCTAAATGGCAACGCCGATGGGCTGTCTCGGCAAATTGACAATTCTCCGGACAAGTGAATTCCGGTCATCCCTAAGTTAATCCGAAAGGATCAAGCCAGGTCTGCCGGAGTGTACCACTAGGAGGGAGCCGTGTGACAGACCCCTTTTTGAGTAACCAAGAACCCTCTCAGAGAATTGTCTTTTTGTTTTACTTGGATTATTATGGGCTTCGGGTATCTCTGGATCTGTACGGTATACGCAGCCATGTGGGGAGAACAATGGGTCGCGGCCATTTTGACCGCACGAACTAATGCCCGAACACTCCCGAACTTTGCACACAACGATTCTCCACCTTGTCGGTGACCTACATCCATGCTGTTCGACAGATCCAGAGTACCGAACTAGAGACAGCGGATCCACGAGAGAGTTTTCGTTTATGTTATGTGGTTCCAGAGTAAATGGTGCGAACGTGTATCTAGCGAACGGCCCAACCGATCTGGGGGATTTTCACGTATAATGTTCCCCTAGATCTCCGTTCCCTAATACACGTAGCACATTGTATTTTCGTTATATATTGTGTGTGTTATTAAACGTTGTAAGAACCGTGAAATATTCTGCCCGGTACAGTGGGAGGAATTCCCACTGTAAATGTATTATCTCCTCCGGATACGGAGAGGAGTTGTTGTACGGCATAAAAGCCCGAGCTGCAGAATAAAGATGATTCCTACTTTTGACCCTCAACACAGAGTCTCGTCTCGTGCTTGGAGGGGATGGTTATTATGCTGATTCGTATTCTCTTGGAACGTGTTTTGTTATAGCTGACTTCGGGATGGAAAATGCCCCGGCTACATTCCAGCGAATGGTGGATCGGCTCCTCGATGGATTACAGGAATTTGCGTGTGCATACCTGGATGACATTGCGATCTACAGTGAGTCTTGGGAAGAACATTTGGTCCACATAGGGGTAGTCCTAGATAAGATTCGGGCCGCGGGCCTGACGCTAAAACCAGAGAAGTGCCATTTAGGAATGGCCGAGGTACAATACCTGGGTCACCGAGTAGGGTGTGGAAACCAGAGGCCGGAGCCTGCCAAGGTTGAAGCAGTGGCTAACTGGCCCACACCTAATACTAAGACCCAGGTATTGGCCTTCCTAGGGACGGCCGGGTATTATAGGCATTTTGTCCCTGACTATAGTACGATAGCCAAGCCCTTGACTGACCTGACCAAGAAGAATTTACCTAGGCAGGTCCTGTGGTCTCCCGCTTGCGAAGCCGCATTCCAATCCCTCAAACATGCACTTGTTAATGCTCCTGTCTTGGCTGCCCCAGTACCTAACAAACGTTTCCTTGTCCATACAGACGCTTCCATGTATGGACTGGGGGCTGTGCTGAGCCAAGTCGGGGAAGATGGAAAAGAGCATTCGGTCGCATACCTCAGCAGAAAGTTGTTACCGAGGGAAGTGAGTTATGCGGCCGTAGAGAAAGAGTGCCTGGCCCTGGTATGGGCATTGAAAAAACTAACCCCTTATCTCTATGGACAAGAATTCTCTCTGGTAACCGACCACAATCCATTGGCATGGCTTAACCGGGTCGCAGGAGACAATGGCCGATTGCTAAGATGGAGCTTGGCCCTGCAAACGTACAATTTCACCATCAGCTACCGACTCGGTAAGCTAAATGGCAACGCCGATGGGCTGTCTCGGCAACTTGACAATTCTCCGGACAAGTGAATTCCGGTCATCCCTAAGTTAATCCGAAAGGATCAAGCCAGGTCTGCCGGAGTGTACCACTAGGAGGGAGCCGTGTGACAGACCCCTTTTTGAGTAACCAAGAACCCTCTCAGAGAATTGTCTTTTTGTTTTACTTGGATTATTATGGGCTTCGGGTATCTCTGGATCTGTACGGTATACGCAGCCATGTGGGGAGAACAATGGGTCGCGGCCATTTTGACCGCACTAACTAATGCCCGAACACTCCCGAACTTTGCACACGACGATTCTCCACCTTGTCGGTGACCTACATCCATGCTGTTCGACAGATCCAGAGTACCGAACTAGAGACAGCGGATCCACGAGAGAGTTTTCGTTTATGTTATGTGGTTCCAGAGTAAATGGTGCGAACGTGTATCTAGCGAACGGCCCAACCGATCTGGGGGATTTTCACGTATAATGTTCCCCTAGATCTCCGTTCCCTAATACACGTAGCACATTGTATTTTCATTATATATTGTGTGTGTTATTAAACGTTGTAATAATCGTGAAATATTCTGCCCGGTACAGTGGGAGGGATTCCCACTGTAAATGTATTATCTCCTCCGGATACGGGGAGGAGTTGTTGTACGGCATAAAAGCCCGAGCTGCAGAATAAAGATGATTCCTACTTTTGACCCTCAACACAGAGTCTCGTCTCGTGCTTGGAGGGGATGGTTATTATGCTGATTCGTATTCTCTTGGAACGTGTTTTGTTATAGCTGACTTCGTCTTGGGGGAAAAGAACACCTTCTCAGCGGCGTAAACCCCTACTACTCCGGGGTGCCGCTACAATTGGTGGCAGCGGCGGGATCGTTCTTTCACCCCAGAAGGACAGCTACCGAGAGCAATCAGGATGGAAGCCTACTACGGAAGGTTGAAATGATCTACCCTAAAAGACTTGTTGGAGAGCCGTGGTCGTTCGGCTAGCAACAAAAAGAAAAGAGACATTTTGGCAGAATTGGTCGCATTGGACTTAGCTGAACAGAATGGCGAACTGAGTGTCGAACTAAACCCAGAACCGGAGATCGCATTGGTCCGAACCCCGGAAGACGAACGATTCGACCACGAGGTGAGGGTAAGGCTGGCTCACTACGGACCGAACCCCTCACCTAGGATCGTGACCCAAGTAATTGCAGCGGTCGATGCCAACCGGCGCCAGACTCCAGCCAGCGCCAGTCCAATTGCTGGGACTTTTCAAACTCCCGAGGAAAAGAGGAAAGTACACTTTGCCGCTTTTAAAAATTTTGTGGAAACGGAGGGGGAGATTGACCAATACTTAGCGGATTTTGAACGTCAATGTGCCCTACATAAAGTACCCTCCGAGGAGTGGGTCAAAATTTTTTCTGGCAAGTTATCCGGACGAGCCAGTGATGCTTTCCGGGCGATTCCTGACCATGAAGTGGGAAATTATCGCTTGGTCAAGGAAGCCCTATTGTCCCGGTATGCGGTAACCCCCGAAGCATATCGGAGACGCTTCCGGGAATCCCGAAAGCAAACCGGTGACTCCTACACCGAGTGGGCCTGCCGATTACAATGCACGGCTGGCCACTGGATGGATGGATGACAAGCTACCACCGCGAGGGAGGTGTTACAATTGTTTTTGTTGGAGCATTTTTTTGAAAAGGTGGACAAGGAGATCCGAGAGTGGATTCGGGATAGGAGACCCCTTACCCTACCCGAAGCCGCCCGGTTGGCCGACGAGTATGCAGACGCCCGCAAACCCGACCCCTCGGTCCAAAAGACAGCTCCCCGAGTAGAAAGCCGACCCGTCGGCCCTACTCCAACCAACCCCGCTAATGCCGGCGGTGCCATAGGTGCCAGCAGGTGGGCCACCTGAGAGACAAATGCCCACTAGATCCAGCTCGACAAGCTTCTTGGAGAAAGCCCGCTGAAGGGAACACCCGGTCCTTTACCTCAGGGGCCCATTGCATTGAAGCCCGGCCCATGGGGGAAGAGCAATGGGAAATTTTGCACAAGGCCAACCACCTATATGCAGCTACCGTAGACAACCGCCAACATCACCGACAAACAGTCCGAGTAAATGGACAAGTTGTCAGTGGATTACGAGACACTGGGGCCACCCTAACATTGATCCAACACGACCTGGTCCCAGAAAAAGAGCATACTGGACAAACGGTAGCCGTTAGAGTGGCTGGGGGTGCGGTGCATCGTCTCCCCACGGCCCGAGTGCATTTGGATTGGGGGGTGGGGGCTGGCCAAGTAAATGTGGGCCTGATGAAGGGGCTACCAGCTGAAGTCCTCTTGGGAAATGATTTGGCCCCTCTGTTGTCCGCTTTTGCCCCTCAAGGCCCTGCTGGAGCCTGCCCTGTCACCACCCGTGCTCAGACTCGTGCTATTGGAATCGGTCCGCCGGTCGCGGAGACCCAGGTAAGAACTAACCCTCCGACTGTGACATTAGGGCAGACCACCTTAGACTGGGATACCCCTGAGGCCTTTGGGAGGGAGTGTAGCGGTACTTACCTTATCCGGGGGCCGGACGCGGTCCTCTCTTCAAGCCGCGCGCGGTCCTGCGGCTGCACGAGCCGCGCGCGGCTCGTCCGACTGTTCAGACAGGAAGGCGGGCAGTGACCGCGAGAAGCGGTCACGTGTCCCGCCTGCAGCTAAGAGCGCGCCGCGAATCTCGGGCGCGCTCTTAAAGAGACAGTGGGAGCCTAAATTGCAAAAAGGCTCCCATTGGCTCCTGTCATGCCAATCACCCCATACACTTACCTGTTGGGGGAGTGGAAGTGACAGGAGCCAATCACATTAGTTTGAAGGCTACTTATACTTACCCTTTTCCCTTAGTTCCTTGCCCTATCGTGGTTTCTGCTACAGTTCCCTTTAGTGCTTGTTGTGTTCAGTTGTGTTTCTCCGTATTTGACCTTGGCTTTGTATTCTGACTTCGTTTTCGCTTTATCCTATTCTGTACTGTTTGCCGGCTTGCTGATTCCTGTGTACCAGTCCCCGGCTAGTTTTCGTTTACGCTGTCTCTTTGTGCCCTTGACCTCGGATCGTTCCTGACTCTGTCTTATCCTATTACGTCGAGTCCGGCCACTCTAAGGTCCGGTAGACGCATCTCTCCTCTGTACTGTCTTCTGTTAGGCTGGATCCTGCGTGTAGGGGTATATACTCGTTACATTACGATAGGGCCATGGACCCCGCAGATTTAGCTCAACAGATGGCGACCCATGAGGCTAGATTTGTAGAGCAGGATCACCGTATGGATCAAATAGCTCAGGCTCTCCAGACGCTCTTAACTAGAACCATTCCAGCAACCGCACCTAACCCTCCTGCACCCCTGCTTCCTGAAGTATCGACTATGCCTAACGCTACAGCACATTTAACGCCTCCTCCTAGGTACGGAGGGGATTCTAAGACATGCAGAGGGTTCATTAACCAAATAGAGTTTCATTTTGAAATGTATCCACGTTCATTTCCCACAGAGAGGTCTAAAGTTGGATTCTTTATGCACCAACTTACCGACAAAGCACTTGAATGGGCAAACCCTATTTGGGAGGCTAATGGACCTATGGTGCATAACTTTCACAGTCTCCTAACAGCTTTTCGCAGAACTTTTGATACTATGAAAAGGTCTAAGAATGCCGCTAGAGCATTAATGAGGGTTAAACAGGGTTCTAGGCCTGTGGCTGATTACGCTATACAGTTTCGTACCCTTGCCTCACAGGTCGATTGGACCAATAATGGGTTAACTACGGCCTTCATGGAAGGTTTATCAGACTCTATATTGGATGAGGTAGCAGCTAAGGAGCTTCCTATTGCCTTAGAGGACCTTATTGACTACCTCATCGATATAGATAATAGGATTCGTGACAGGCTCTATACTAAGAACAGGAATAGACGTTTTGTTACACCTATTCAACCCAGAGTTAATATACCGGAGAGTGTTAAAGTACCTGAAGAGGAACCTATGCAATTAGGGGTTGCCAAACTCTCAGATACTGAGAAATTACATAGGAGAAGGGAGGGACTCTGCCTATATTGTGGTAAGAGAGACCATATGGTAAAGGAGTGTCCTCTGCTCCCGGAAAACTCTCGCACCTAAGACCTTATAGGGGACTGGCCTTGGGTGTGATTTCTAAGTCTCCTACATTGCCTCCTAACCGATTGCTTCTCCCTGTTTCTTTACATATGGGAGAGAGTTGTGTAGTTGAAAACATAGACGCCCTGGTTGATTCTGGGGCAGCCGAGAACTTTATAGACTCTGGTTTTGTAAAGAGAAACAATATTCCCATCAGAGAGAAGGAGATACCCTTGGCCGTTGAGGCCATAGATGGTAGACCATTGATATCTCCTGTTGTTACTCACGAGACTGCACCGCTACACATGTACACAGGGGTTCTACACTATGAAACCATTCGGTTCCAGGTCATCACCTCTCCCTCTTCACAGTTGGTGTTAGGGTATCCATGGTTACGTGCCCACAATCCCATTTTTGACTGGGAGACAGGGCAGATAAAATCATGGAGTGAAGCCTGCCATGAGTCATGTACTATTGAAGTCACGCCTGTGAATTCTATTAACGTTCCTACTGTTCCTCCTTTATCTACGACAATACCCTCTCAGTATTTAACTTTAAAGACTGTCTTTGATAAAAGAGAAGCTGACAAATTACCGCCTCACAGACCCTACGATTGTGCTATTGATTTGTTGCCTGGTACTATACCTCCTAAGGGCAGGGTGTACCCCCTATCGGTTCAAGAAAACCGTGTCATGGAGGAATACATTAAAGAGTCATTAGACAAGGGATTTATTAGAAGATCCTCTTCTCCGGCTGGAGCGGGGTTCTTCTTTGTATCAAAGAAAGAAGGTGATTTAAGACCTTGCATTGATTATAGAGGTCTTAACAAGATCACCATCAAAAATGCTTACCCTATACCTCTAATAACAGAATTGTTTGACAGGCTCAAACATGCTACGGTATTCACCAAATTAGATCTTAGGGGAGCATACAATTTGATACGTATTAAAAAGGACCACGAATGGAAGACAGCCTTTAACACTCGGTCAGGTCATTATGAGTATACCGTCATGCCATTTGGGCTTTGCAATGCCCCAGCAGTGTTCCAAGAATTTATTAATGATGTCTTAAGGGACTTTATTCATTCATTTGTTATTGTGTACTTGGATGACATTTTAATATATTCTACAGACATTCACACTCATCACAGACATGTTACGACAGTTCTGAAGACCCTTCTTGCTAATGGTCTTTATTGCAAATTAGAAAAATGTCTATTCGACCAGTCCGAGGTCCAGTTTCTAGGGTATTTGATTTCCGCCGAGGGTTTTCGGATGGATCCCCAGAAGCTCGCTGCAGTCATAGAATGGCCTCTGCCGCAAGGTCTGAAAGCCATCCAGCGTTTTCTGGGTTTCTCTAATTATTATAGACGTTTTATCAAAGGTTTTTCGTCTATAGTAGCGCCTATTACTCGTATGACTAAAAAGGATGGCAATACACGTGTCTGGTCTACTGAGGCACTTCAGGCTTTTGACTTTCTTAAAACTACGTTCGCCTCTGCCCCTATTTTACAGCATCCTGTCCCCTCATTGCCATATATACTTGAGGTTGATGCTTCCGATATAGGGGTAGGTGCTGTCTTATCCCAAAGAGAGTCTCCTGACAAGCCATTGCATCCTTGTGGCTTCTTTTCTAAACAAATGTCCAAGGCAGAGAGGAATTATGATGTGGGTAATCGCGAACTCCTTGCTATCATTTTAGCACTCAAAGAATGGAGACATTTGCTAGAAGGAACTAAGGATCCTATTCTCATATTTACAGATCATAAGAACCTATCCTACCTTAGCGAAGCTAAAAGATTGTCTTCAAGGCAGGCTAGGTGGTCACTGTTCTTGTCTCATTTTAATTATATAATCACCTATAGGCCAGGTGACCGGAACACCAAAGCGGACGCTCTGTCCAGACAATTCGAGACTATTGACAAACAGGAGATTGATGTCACTCCTGTCATTCCCCCAGACAGGATAATAGCAACTACTATATTGTCTATTTCCTCGTCCCTCTTGCAGGCCATACAAGCGAAACAAGGCATGGCACCCAGCGAGAGGCCTAATGATAAATTGTTCGTTGACATTCCCGAGAGACGGGATATTCTGTCACTTTATCACGATACTAAGACTGCTGGACATCCTGGTATTTCCAAAACAGTGTCAGCCGTTTCTCGGTATTTCTGGTGGGATACCTTACGTAAGGATGTTACTGACTATATAAGTGCTTGTACTACTTGTGCATGTATGAAAACTTCTCGTAGAGTTCCTTGTGGGCTGTTGCACCCGTTGCCCGTTCCCGAGAGACCTTGGTCTAATCTATCAATGGATTTTATTGTTGAATTACCCCCTTCGAATGGTAACACAGTCATCCTAATGATAGTAGATCGGTTTTCCAAAATGGCTCACTTTGTGTCTCTTCGCAAGTTGCCCACTTCCAAGGAATTGGCTCTTATCTTCGCTAGAGAAGTGTTTCGATTACATGGTATTCCCTTATCTATTGTATCCGATAGGGGTAGCCAATTTGTTTCCAGGTTCTGGAAAGCCTTTTGTTCGGAGATGGGTATTTCCCTCTCATTTTCTTCCGCTTACCATCCCCAGTCTAATGGAGCTGCTGAACGTGCCAACCAGTCTCTTGAGCAGTACCTCCGTTGTTTTGTGTCTCACCATCAGGACAATTGGTCTGACCTGCTTCCTTGGGCTGAATTTGCTCGGAATAATGCCACTCATGATTCTTCCGGCAAAAGCCCTTTTTACGTTGTCTATGGCCAGCATCCCGTTGTTCTTCCGGCTGCATTCTCCTCACAGGGCATGCCAGTTCTGGATGAGCATTTGGCTGGTTTGCGTAATACTTGGGAGCAGGTTCAGCGTTCTTTGGTGGACTCTGCTGCCCGCCAGAAGGCTCAGGCTGACAAGCATCGCAGAGCGGCTCCTTCCTATGTTGTGGGGGACAGGGTTTTGCTTTCCACACGGAATATTCGCCTCCGGGTGCCTTCTATGAAATTGGCTCCCCGCTTCATTGGTCCTTATCGCATTATACATAAGGTTAATCCCGTTTCTTATGCCTTGGGTCTGCCTAAGAATCTGCGTATACCCAATGTATTTCACACCTCTTTGTTGAAGCCTTACGTACGCAACCGCTATACCCGGCATACTCCCCCTCCCCCTCCTGTCTCTGTGGAGGGTCATGAGGAGTTCGAAGTATCTGCTGTTATTGACTCTCGTTTTCTCAGGGGTCGGCTTCAGTACTTGGTACATTGGAAGGGTTATGGGCCTGAGGAGCGCAGTTGGATTTCTGCGGATGCTGTTCATGCTCCCCGCCTTGTACGTTCTTTCCATTCGCGTTTTCCTGCCAGGCCTGGTCCTGCCCGCCCGGAGGGCGTGTCCTCAGGGGGGGGTACTGTAGCGGTACTTACCTTATCCGGGGGCCGGACGCGGTCCTCTCTTCAAGCCGCGCGCGGTCCTGCGGCTGCACGAGCCGCGCGCGGCTCGTCCGACTGTTCAGACAGGAAGGCGGGCAGTGACCGCGAGAAGCGGTCACGTGTCCCGCCTGCAGCTAAGAGCGCGCCGCGAATCTCGGGCGCGCTCTTAAAGAGACAGTGGGAGCCTAAATTGCAAAAAGGCTCCCATTGGCTCCTGTCATGCCAATCACCCCATACACTTACCTGTTGGGGGAGTGGAAGTGACAGGAGCCAATCACATTAGTTTGAAGGCTACTTATACTTACCCTTTTCCCTTAGTTCCTTGCCCTATCGTGGTTTCTGCTACAGTTCCCTTTAGTGCTTGTTGTGTTCAGTTGTGTTTCTCCGTATTTGACCTTGGCTTTGTATTCTGACTTCGTTTTCGCTTTATCCTATTCTGTACTGTTTGCCGGCTTGCTGATTCCTGTGTACCAGTCCCCGGCTAGTTTTCGTTTACGCTGTCTCTTTGTGCCCTTGACCTCGGATCGTTCCTGACTCTGTCTTATCCTATTACGTCGAGTCCGGCCACTCTAAGGTCCGGTAGACGCATCTCTCCTCTGTACTGTCTTCTGTTAGGCTGGATCCTGCGTGTAGGGGTATATACTCGTTACAGGGAGACCCGGGAAGACGTCACCCTACGAAAGTATAGGGATAAGGCTGACAAAAAGGAACCAGGGACAGATGGGGAAAGCTACGAGTGGGTGGGGGATAGACTGTATAGGATCCCTCAGGAACCCGCAGCAGGCAGAAACCCCGTCCCGCAGAAGCAACTAGTGCTACCTAAAAAGTACAGGCAAGAAATCATGAGGATCGCCCACGATGTACCCTTAGCTGGCCATTTAGGAGTACGTCGCACGGCCCATAGAATTACCCAGAACTTTTTCTGGCCAGGGTTTAACCGGGACGTGCGACAGTACTGCAGAACATGTGACACTTGCCAACGGGTGGGTAAGAGGGGGGATCACCCGAAGGCTAAATTAATGTCGATGCCGATCATTGGGGAACCCTTCTATAGGGTCGCCGTCGACATTGTAGGCCCCCTAGCTCGACCTAGTCCATCCGGTAAGAAGTACATTCTTACTGTGGTGGACTATGGGACCCGGTACCCAGAGGCAGTAGCCCTGTCAAATATTGAAGCTGAGACGGTAGCCGATGCGTTGGTTAAGATATTCACTCGGGTGGGGTTCCCTAAGGAAATCCTATCCGATCAGGGAACCCAGTTTACTGCCTTACTCACACAACAGCTATAGAAAGTATGCCACATTAAACCCCTGCTCAGCTCCCCGTATCACCCCCAGACCAACGGTCTCTGTGAGCGCTTCAATGGGACCCTCAAACAAATGTTGAGGACCTTTACGGACGGTTGCAGAGACTGGGAGAGATTCCTACCCCACCTGTTATTTGCTTATAGGGAGGTACCCCAAGAATCTACGGGTTTTTCCCCCTTTGAGTTATTGTATGGGAGGAGGGTGCGAGGCCCCCTCGATCTCATTCGAGACCACTGGGAGGGGGAAACCGAACAGGCAGGGACACCTATTGTGCCATATGTCCTGGAACTTCGGGACCGCATGGAGCAACTCTCTCTATTGGTAAGGGAGAACCTCCAGGCGGCCCAGGGGCGACAGAAGCGATGGTACGATAGGGGTGCCCGGCAACGCCTCTTCCAGATAGGGCAGAAGGTATTGGTGCTAAAACAGGTAAAGGACAAAAAACTGCAGGCTGCGTGGCAGGGTCCTTACAAGGTTCTAGCCCAACTCTGTGACACCACCTATCTTATTGCCAGCTGTGCGGATGAAAGGATCCAGCGATCCTTTCATGTGAACATGCTAAAGGAATACCAGGAAAGACAGGAGGATATTCACGCGGTTTGTGCCCCAGCTATGGATGACCCCGAAAGTTTACCCCTACCTGACCTGCTAGAAAGGGAGACTCACCCCGACCCCATTAGCCTAGTGAAGCTGGGAGATCGATTAAACCCTACTGAGCCGGAGCAAGCTAGACAGCTCCTATGGGAGAAACAGAACACCTTCTCCCAGGAACCAGGATACACCACACTGGCCATACACAAGGTAGAAACCCCAGGGCAGGCCCCCCTCCGACAATCCCCTTACCGTATTCCGGAAGCCGTCCGGGACGGGATGCTAAAGGAAATACGGGAAATGACCCAGCTGGGGGTCATTGAGCCATCAGACAGTCCCTGGGCCTCTCCCGTAGTCCTAGTCCCCAAGAAAGACGGAACCACTAGGTTCTGCGTAGACTACAGGCGACTTAATGAAAAGACTACCACTGACGCTTACCCGATGCCTCGGGTAGTCGAGCTATTAGATCGCATAGCCAGGGGTAACTATCTCTCTACCATAGACCTCTGCAAAGGTTATTGGCAGATCCCCCTGGCCGAGGATGCCGTCCCCAAGTCGGCATTTGTCACCCCGTTTGGCTTATACCAATTCAAGGTCATGCCATTCGGGATGAAAAATGCCCCGGCTACATTCCAGCAAATGGTGGATCGGCTCCTCGATGGATTACAGGAATTTGCGTGTGCATACCTGGATGACATTGCGATCTACAGTGAGTCTTGGGAAGAACATTTGGTCCACATAGGGGTAGTCCTAGATAAGATTCGGGCCGCGGGCCTGACGCTAAAACCAGAGAAGTGCCATTTAGGAATGGCCGAGGTACAATACCTGGGTCACCGAGTAGGGTGTGGAAACCAGAGGCCGGAGCCTGCCAAGGTTGAAGCAGTGGCTAACTGGCCCACACCTAATACTAATACCCAGGTATTGGCCTTCCTAGGGACGGCCGGGTATTATAGGCATTTTGTCCCTAACTATAGTACGATAGCCAAGCCCTTGACTGACCTGACCAAGAAGAATTTACCTAGGCAGGTCCTGTGGTCTCCCGCTTGCGAAGCCGCATTCCAATCCCTCAAACATGCACTTGTTAATGCTCCTGTCTTGGCTGCCCCAGTACCTAACAAACGTTTCCTTGTCCATACAGACGCTTCCATGTATGGACTGGGGGCTGTGCTGAGCCAAGTCGGGGAAGATGGAAAAGAGCATTCGGTCGCATACCTCAGCAGAAAGTTGTTACCGAGGGAAGTGAGTTATGCGGCCGTAGAGAAAGAGTGCCTGGCCCTGGTATGGGCATTGAAAAAACTAACCCCTTATCTCTATGGACAAGAATTCTCTCTGGTAACTGACCACAATCCATTGGTATGGCTTAACCGGGTCGCAGGAGACAATGGCCGATTGCTAAGATGGAGCTTGGCCCTGCAAACGTACAATTTCACCATCAGCTACCGACTCGGTAAGCTAAATGGCAACGCCGATGGGCTGTCTCGGCAACTTGACAATTCTCCGGACAAGTGAATTCCGGTCATCCCTAAGTTAATCCGAAAGGATCAAGCCAGGTCTGCCGGAGTGTACCACTAGGAGGGAGCCGTGTGACAGACCCCTTTTTGAGTAACCAAGAACCCTCTCAGAGAATTGCCTTTTTGTTTTACTTGGATTATTATGGGCTTCGGGTATCTCTGGATCTGTACGGTATACGCAGCCACGTGGGGAGAACAATGGGTCGCGGCCATTTTGACCGCACGAACTAATGCCCGAACACTCCCGAACTTTGCACACGACGATTCTCCACCTTGTCGGTGACCTACATCCATGCTGTTCGACAGATCCAGAGTACCGAACTAGAGACAGCGGATCCACGAGAGAGTTTTCGTTTATGTTATGTGGTTCCAGAGTAAATGGTGCGAACGTGTATCTAGCGAACGGCCCAACCGATCTGGGGGATTTTCACGTATAATGTTCCCCTAGATCTCCGTTCCCTAATACACGTAGCACATTGTATTTTCATTATATATTGTGTGTGTTATTAAACGTTGTAATAATCGTGAAATATTCTGCCCGGTACAGTGGGAGGGATTCCCACTGTAAATGTATTATCTCCTCTGGATACGGGGAGGAGTTGTTGTACGGCATAAAAGCCCGAGCTGCAGAATAAAGATGATTCCTACTTTTGACCCTCAACACAGAGTCTCGTCTCGTGCTTGGAGGGGATGGTTATTATGCTGATTCGTATTCTCTTGGAACGTGTTTTGTTATAGCTGACTTCGTCTTGGTGGAAAAGAACACCTTCTCAGCGGCGTAAACCCCTACTACTCCGGGGTGCCGCTACACAAGGGGATACACTTTAATAAGGGTTAACCCTTTAGAGACTACCACAGTAGTGAGAACAGTAAGAGAGAAAAGGTAAGTGCCCCCATATGTTAAAATATAGCTTTTAATATAAATAATTAAAATAAATAATGTACTTGCTATAAATATATAAGAGAAGGACGGAGAGAGTTAACTCAAGTGTCGCTAATATGAACTAAATGAACCATAAAGGTGATAGTCCTATTGGAAAAGCAAACTCACACTATATTTGCCATCAATTGGTCTAAATGAGGAGGTCCTGTTCAGAAGTTTTCAGGATTGTACTCCTAATAATATGCAAAAACCATAAGGTTTTTGCCATAGAATAGTACGGCAATATAATAAAGTCTATATAGTGGGTGGCATCCAAATAGAACAAAAAAAGCTACATAAAATAGTGATTATATAAAACAAGCCATGATAAGATGGCACAGAGATACCTGCATCTAATACATATGTAACAGTTGATTATAACAAACAAACATAGAATTACATATGACAGTGTATAGTAATCACTGTCCCTGTGCATCTATATAGGCACGAAATATATATGTGATAAGTGCAAACAAGAATATGTTTGCACGACGAGATAAACCCATTCTCAGTGCTTATTGATCAAAAAAGCAAACCTGGAGTGTATATCAGTAGTGCAAAACAAAGATATGTGCACTTGTTACAAATAAACTCCTGCTACAAAGCCGGGGAGTAATGCCTGATAAAGTAAAACGATGGTCCAAAATAAACTCCTGCTTTTGTAACCGGAGTGGGGCTCAGGATCGCTGGAAGTGCCAGAAAAAAGGGTAGAGTAATTGGTCTATCAGCACCATCCAAAGTTGTGCTGGTCTGAGGATCTCTAACGAGCCCCTATCCCCTGACGCGCGCATTTCGCCCGCAGCTCATCAGAGGGGAGCCGATGTGCGGGAAGAAAACCAATATTTAAAGGTAAGTGAACAGTTCTTATTGGTTGGTTCAAAAAGGGTCATTCGATTTCTAACCAATCAGGAGAGGGCTGGGGTATGACGCTACACAGTGTAGTGAATGCACCCGGGCCCTGGACTTAGAGTCATTTTAACCCCTGCAAGGTATAATACCATAAATGATACAGTTGAAATATAAAAGGATGATCATCGCGGTGGTTTATAATGATCCTATTAATAAACTTAATGTTGGGGTTAACTGACTGTAAATCATTAAAAAGAGGTAAAAGAACTTAATGACATTATCGTCATCCTAGAAGAATAGTCAAAATTGTATCAAGACAATTTGCTCAGACGAAATTGTAACCATCACATAATTAGTAAAGCATAGTGTACAATGGTCTGATCTTTAATGTTTCTATTGGTTCGGGTAACTCTCGCTACAGTCTGTTGCTCGAAGAATGTATCAATGTGTTGCACAGATCTTCATGGTCATACAGAGGTGTATCATGTAGACATATATCTGGTTGTTAGTGAGCACTAATGATTGTGCCCAGATAGTTACCTACCTAAAACACTTATATATGTATTAACTGTAATAGAATTATAGTGGTAGCATATAACGCAAAGAATTGTTATTAAATAGTCCAAATCCAGATTACTGTGAAGATGCTGCAATGTGTCCATGCATAGATGCATAGAATGGACAGCAGCCACTTAGTTAAGAGATCGCGGACATATAGGGACCACGAACAGATAGAGACATATTTAGATCAATTGAAGAATATAGTACTGGCTGCCCCTTGTAAATAAAAGGGCTTTTATTAAAGGATACATGTACAGTCAAGCTGTAAAGTTGTTAGATTGTGTCCGTGCAATACACTGCAGGATCAACCTCAGCCTTGTATTTAAAAAGGGTCGCGTTTACATTGTTGTGCCGTTAATGGATATATTAATATAGTAAAGTCGTGGCTATTGAGCTGACTGCACCTACAATAAGCCTTAATAAAAAGGCTTCCTATCAATATCCAAGTTACTGCTCTACTATAACATAAGAGTATAAAGATGTTTCAAAAAAATGAATCAAATAAATTAGTTATGGATAAAGGGGGTGAAATTAAATTCATCATTGAGGCCCCCTGGTGTTAGAGTTTGAAACTCATATATCCATCTTGACTCTTTTTGTAATAAAATCAAGTTGAAATTGCCTTTTCTAGAATTTAAGATAACTCTTTCTAGAGCTTGGAAAGATAGATTGTTCGGGTTGCCATCATGAAATTTGCGAACATGATTAGCAACCGGAGTACTGAGATTCAAGTTTTTAACGGAGTTGATATGTTGAAGGATACGTCTCCTAAATTCCTGATAGGTCTTACCAATGTATTGCATACCACACTGGCAAGTAATAACATAGATGATTCATGTCGTACTGCAATTTATGAAATAGTTAACTCGATATTCTTTCTGAGTTTTCTGACATGTGACGGTTTTTGAAGGTTTCACAAAAGTGCATGCCTTGCAGTGACCACATTTGTGGATGCCCATTGGAGAACTTATCCAACTTTGTGGAGAAGATCTTCTTTCCAAGTGGCTGTGTACCAAAATATCGCGAAGGTTTTTTTATATATGCATCCACCCACGAGCAAACGGTTTACATCAAGGGCCTTACTTAAAGTCCCTCTGACTGCAGTCCCCATGAACACCTTACATTCCCTTATAATGGCAATGAATCCCGTAATGAGTAGAAAGTACACAATATTATTTTTTGAACCTGCGTCCAGTGGAGAACCATGTCCTTCTTTATGATAATTAAACAGAATCATATTAACCATATAAGCGTGTGCAATCCATTGCTTTAGGGGATGTACCGTGACATTTTTTTCCCCAATGTTATTTTTGAATGTTATGCAATTTGGAAATGTATTAAAATGAGTGGATGTGTGGTGTGGGTGTGTGTCTTGTGTAATTGTAGGGTGGCTGTATGTCTTGTAGCTGTGTGAGGTGTGTGTTATGGCTTTCTGTGTGTGATGTATAAGGCTGGATGTATGTAATGTGAGTGTATCTGTGTGATGTATGTGACTGCATCTGGGTAGCTGTGAGTAGTGTGAGTAGCTGTGTGAGTAGCAAAGAGTGATATGTTTGGGCCGCTGTGAATGATGTGTGGATTACTGTAAGTAATGTGTCTATAATTGTGTAGTGAGGATAGGGACAGTTTTGAAGGGTCAGAGGGCTATAGGAAGTAGTGGGGGATTAGGGGAAGAGGGTTAGATAGTATAGTGGGAGAGTGCGTTGTGAAGTGGGAGAGTTAGGGGTTGAAGTGGGGGGTTATGTGGTGTAGTGCGTTTTTCCCATTCCAATTTAACTAGTTAAAATTCAGAGTTTAGCAAATAGCCCTCTAAATGTCCAGCCAGGACTCTTGGCAGGGGTCTCAATCATTATAATAGAAATTATTTTGTGCAAGGGCAAGTATATTGTCATAACAGACAAGTACAAGTGGCGTCACAAGGTGGGTGTGGGGAGTGCGGACCGCACCAGGGTGTGCATCACGAAGGGGGGGGGGTGACCCCAGGGCCTGCGCGTCCTTATGTTGCACCGGCTCTGAGGGCGCAGGATACAAGTGACCCAACAGGAGGAAAGCGCACAGTGCTCCCTCCTGCCAGTCACTCTGAGTAGCGTGGCCAGGCGGGACGGACCGCGGTAAACAAGCTTCTTGTACCTGGCTGGACTTACAGGAAGTGCTCTCTCAGTGATCACTTCCTGTGAGCCTGGTCAGGTACAGCAAACAGAAGCTCCTGTACCGCGGTTTGTGCCACCCGGCCACGCTACACAGGGAGGTAGGGGGCATACAAGGGAAGGGGAGATACCACCAGGGGAAGGGGGGAGAGGGGAGATACCACCAGGGGAGGAGGGGGGAAAGGGGAGATACCACTAGGAGAGGTGGGGGGACAGGAGAGATACCACCAGGGGAAGGGGGGAGACCACCAGGGAAGAGGGGGAGAGGAGAGACCACTAAGGGACAGGGGATGGAGGGAATAGAGGGAGAAAACTCTAAGGGAATGGGAGGCAGAGGAGAGCTCTAAGGGACAGGGGAGCAGGGGAGATCACTAAGGAACAAGGAAGCAGGGGAGAGCACTAAGGGACAGGGGGGGAGGGAAGTTAACTAAGGGACACACAGACACACAGAGGGGCTCAGGAGGGAGATGCACAGAGGGACCTGGGGGTGGGAGGGGAAAGACACACAGAGGGGCCACACACCCTCTCTTTCACACTACACACATACACAATGCATCCTTACACATACACAGAAACACACAATGAATCCTTACACGCACACACACACATAAACATACAATGTATCCCTACTCACACACCGAAACATACAGTGAATCCTACACACGCACGCACACACACAAACATACAATGTATCCCTACTCACACACCGAAACATACAGTGAATCCTACACACACAGAAACACCATGCTTCCCTTACACACTCAGCCTTACACACAATGTATCCATTACACACACACACAACTCATCTCTCTCACACACACACACACACACATACACACACACACACACAATGCAGCGCTTGCACACATCCGTTATATACAGTGCCTTGCAAAAGTATTCACCCACTTGACATTTTACCTATTTTGTTACATTACAGCCTTAAGTTCAATGTTGTATTAATCTGAATTTTATGTGATGGATCAAAACACAATAGTCTAAGTTAATAAAGTGAAATGAGAAAAATATATACATAAAACTATTTTTTAGAAATAGAAAACAGAAAATTGGCATGTGTGTTTGTATTCACCCCCTTTGTTATGAGCCCATAAAAAGCTCTGGTTCAACCAATTACCTTCAGAAGTGACATAATTAGTTAAATGATGTTCACCTGTGTGCAATCTAAGTGTCACGTGATCTGTCATTACATATACACACATTTTTTAAAAGGCCCAGAGGCTGCAAAACTTAAGCAAGAGGCACCACTAACCAAACACTGCCATGAAGACCAAGGAACTCTCCAAACAAGTAAGGGACAAAGTTGTTGAGAAGTACAAGTCAGGGTTAGGTTATAAAAAACAAAATCAAAATCTTTGATGATCCCCAGGAGCACCATCAAATCTATCATAACCAAATGGAAAGAACATGGCACAACAGCAAACCTGCCAAGAGACGGCAGCCCACCAAAACTCATGGACCGGGCAAGGAGAGCATTAATCAGAGAGGCAGCACAGAGACCTAAGGTAACTCTGGAGGAGCTGCAGAGTTCCACAGCAGAGACTGGAGTATCTGTACATAGGACGACAATAAGCCGTACGCTCCATATAGTTGGGCTTTATGGCAGAGTGGCCAGAAGAAAGCCATTACTTTAAGCAAAAAACAAAATGGCACGCTTTGAATTTGCGATAAGGCATGTGGGAGACTCCCAAAATGTATGGAGGAAGGTGCTCTGGTCTGATCAGACTAAAATTTTACTTTTCGGCCATCAAAGAAAATGCTATGTCTGGTGCAAACCCAACACATCACATCATCCAAAGAACACCATCTTTCAGGGGATGTTTTTTTAGCAGCCGGGACTGGGAAACCTGTCAGTAGTGATGTCCCGAACTATTCGCTGGCGAATAGTTTCCGGCGAACATAGCATGTTCACGTTCACCGCCGCGGGCGAACACATGCGATGTTCGGTCCGCCCCCTATTCGTCATCATTGAGTAAACTTTGACCCTGTACCTCACAGCCAGCAGACACATTACAGCCAATCAGCAGCAGACCCTCCCTAGCAGACCCTCCCACCTACTGGACAGCATACAATTTAGATTCATTCGGAAGCTGCAATCATTTTTTTTATTATTTTTTTTATTATTTTTTTTATTCTAAATGCAAAACATTGGTATATAGGGGAATATTCACTAAATGCCAAACATTGTTATATAGGGGAATATTCACTAAATGCCAATCACAATCCATCCAATCACAGTGCTCTGTGTCATTTTACACAGCGTGGGAAAGTTCTTTGGAATTTTCCCACGCTGTGTAAAATGACAAAGAGCACTCTGATTGGTGGGTTTGAAATCCATCCAATCACAGTGCTCTGTGTCATTTTACACAGCGTGGGAAAGTTCTTTTGAATTTTCCCACGCTATGTAAAATGACAAAGAGCACTCTGATTGGCTTAAACCAACCAATCAGAGTGTTCTTAGCCTAATTGCAGGGCGTGGCAAGGCTTTATAAGCCTTCCCCCGCCCTGCAGAGCTCAGTCTTTTTTTCAATTTTTTTTTACAGGTTCTTAGTTAAAGGTCCCCCCCTCATTATTTTTAGGTAAGGGGATAATTTTTTTGGGGGGGGCGAGGGGGTGACTAGGGTCCCCCCATTTGTATGTAGGGCCCCCACCCGCCGCTCAGGGGTGGGGGCCAGGGGGGAGGACATTAGGTCCCCCCTTATTAGTATTTAGGGTAGAGTACAGTAGGGTACAGTAGGTCCCCCCTTATTGTTTTTTTAGGGCCCCCACCCACCGCTCAGGGGTGGGGGCCGGGGGGTGACAGTAGGTCCTCCCCTTATTGTTTTTTTAGGGCCCCCACCCACCGCTCAGGGGTGGGGGCTGGAGAGGGGGAAGACAGTAGGTTCCCCCCTCATTATCTATATGGCCCCCACCCGCCGCCCCAGGTGTGGGGGCCGGGGGGGAGGACAGTAGGCCCCCCCCTCATTATCATTATGGCCCCAACCCGCCGCCCAGGGGTGGGGGCCGGAGAGGGGGAGGACAGTAGATCCCCCATCATTATCTTTATGGCCCCCACCCGCCGCTCAGGGGTGGGGGCAGGAGAGGGGGAGGACAGTAGGTCCCCCCTCATTATCTTTATGGCCTCCACCCGCCGCCCAGGGGTGGGGGCTGGGGGGGGAGGAGAGTAGGTCTCCCCCCCCCCTTCAATCACTATTGTGGCCAGAAAGAGTCTCTGTGGGTTTTAAAATTCGCCTGCCTATTGAAGTCTATGGCGGTTCGCCCGGTTCGCCCGGTTCGCGAACATTTGCGGAAATTCGCATTCGCGGTTCGCGAACCGAAAATTTTATGTTCGCGACATCACTACCTGTCAGAGTTGAGGGAAAGATGGATGGTGTTAAATACAGGGCTATTCTTGAGCAAAACCTGTAACACTCGTGATTTGAGGCTAGGACCGAGGTTCACCTTCCAGCAGGACAATGACTCCAAACACACTGCTAAAGCATCCCTTGAGTGGTTTAAGAGGAAACATGTACATGTGTTGGAATGGCCTAGTCAAAGCCCGGACCTCAATCCAATAAAAAATCTGTGGTCAGACTTAAAGATTGCTGTTCACAAGTGCAAACAATCCTACTTGAAGGAGCTGGAGAAGTTTTGCAAGGAGAAGGCTAAAATCCCAGTGGTTAGATGTGGCAAGCTCTTAGAGACTTATCCAAAGCTAATTGGTGCTGTGATTGCCGCAAAAGGTGGCTCTACAAAATATTGACTTTAGGGGGTGAATAGTTATGCACATTGACCTTTTCTGTAATTTTGTCCTATTTGATGTTTACTTCACAATAAAAAAAAAAAACATCTTCAAAGTTGTGGGCATGTTCTGTAAATTAAATGATGCAAATCCTCAAACAATCCATGCTAATTCTAGGTTGTGAGGCAACAAAACATGAAAAATGTCAAGGGGGGTGAATACTTTTGCAAGGCACTGTACAAAAACACACAATGCATCCCTTACGCACACACAGAAACACACACTTCTCTTACACACAAAGAAACACAATGCAACTTACACACACTCAATGCACCCGTTACATACACAGAAACACACCTTGCATCCCTTACACATACAAACACAGAATCACACAATGCATCACACACACACACACACAGAAACACACAATGCATTCCTTATACACAAACACACACTGCTTTCTATCCCTTACACACAAACACACTGCATCCCCCATACACACACACACACACACACACACACTACATCCCGTACACAAACTGGTATTCCTATACACTACATTCCATAAGAACACACACACATTATATCCTCTACAATAACACATAACATATCCCCTACACACATACACTCCACTCTCTGTGAGCAAAAAGGTGTGGGCCATGTAGGTGGACTTATGGGCGGATTTTTGTGAGCAGAGTTACAAACAGCCTCCAGAGAGCCTCTTCTACAGCTGACCAGTTGAGCCAGAGGAGGTTCTAGACACTATCTTACCTTAAGCAGTTAACCAGTTAATGAATGGTTTAACAACAAACTCTGGATGACGGTGCTCAACCACTCTGCCCCTCCATTTCCTCTGAAGGTCCAAGGATTTAATCAGGAAGCCTCATAACCGGTGCAAGTGATAGACTGAGAGCGTCAAATGACACACCCGGTCTATCACTAGTTCCCTATTCTGAAAAGTACATTTTGCACTCCATTTTGGGGTTAATGGTTGTTAACAGTTTAACCCTTTAAAGCAAATCTGTCACTTTTCAGTATTTCATAAAAATTTCATTGAAATTCCAGCGCAATCCAAAGATACCACAAGACAAAGTAAACCTGAGGTGGACAAAACGTTCACAAAAGGTGAGTTCCACCATCAACTTTTGTCCAGTCCCAGCAGCCGTCACACCCCAGTGTTGTAACTTCCACATGTGTGAGTGTACAGCACTGACTCAGATAGTGGCAAATGAAGCAGTGCTCCTCAACCCTCTCCTCAAGGCACACCTAACAATCCAGGATTTAGGAATTACCACGGTGTGTCTTAGGTGTTTATAAAAAGAATAAAAACAACCCTGGATTATTAGGTGTGTCTTGAGGCGAGGGTTGAGGAGCACTAAAATGAAGTGCCAAGAGCTGAAGAAGACCAGCAAGTTGAAGATAGCAGAAGCTACAAGGGACAACTTGAAGTAAGAAAACTCACCTTCCCTGTACCCCGCGGCCACTGGACCACTGGCGTACATACCGTGGTCAAAGGGGCCCGGCTGCCCTGCGACCCGGTATGCACGCCAGTGTGGCCACATTTTGCCAGCCTCTTCTCCTGGGGGGGCCCAGGAACCGGCCACCTCAGGCCCCCCGAAGCTGGCATTGGCTTCACTTTGCAGGTGGGTGGGCAGGCGCGCGAGGGAGCTTTCTCCCCTGAGCGCTCTCTGTCCAGCTCCCTCGCGCACACTGCACTGATGCCAGAGCCGGAAGATGACATCATATTCCGGCTCCAGCATCAGTAAGCGGTGCGCGCGAGGGAGCTGGACAGAGAGCGCTCAGAGGAGAGTGCTCCCTTGTGCACCGCCAGGACCGGCCGCCGGGCAGCACCAGTGGACCCCAGGGACAGCAGGAATCCCCTCAGCACTTCCACAGGTAGGGAGGCTAGGGGATTAAATGTAAAAAAATAATAATATGAGTGTGTATGTGTGCTAGTGTGTGTGTGTCAGTGAGTGTGTTACTGTGTGTGTATGTGTGTGTCAGTGTGTTGCTGTGTGTGTATGTGTGTGTCAGTGAGTGTGTTAGTGAGTGTTACTGTGTGTGTGTCACTGAGTGTGTTAGTTTGTGTGTCTGCTAGTGAGTGTCAGTGTGTGTTAGTTTGTGTGTCAGTGAGTGTGTGTGTGTGTGTGTGTGTGTGTGTTACTGAGTGTTAGTTTGTGTGTGTCTGTTAGTGAGTGTGTGTTTGTCAGTGAGAGTGTATGTTTTGTAAGTGAGTGTATATTTGTGTCTGTCTCTGAGTGTGTGTCTGTCAGTAAATGTGTGTGTCTGTTAGCTAGTGTGTATACGTCTGTTCGTGAGAGTGTGTGTGTGTGTGGTTAAAACCCCTTCAGCACTTACCTTTCTCCAGCGCCAGGCTCCATTGGCGCTGGGGATCTCTCCGCCCCGATCCGCCTCTCAGCTCCGAATGCGCATGCGTGGCAAGTGCCGTGCGCGCATTCAAACCGTCCAGCTGAATCGCGTAAGCGACTCTAGCGGCTGTCAGTGAGACAGCTACTAGAGGCTGGATTAACCCTCAGTGAAACATAGCAGTTTCTCTGAAACTGCTATGTTTTCAGCTGCAGGGTTAAAACTAGAGAGACCTGGCATCCAGACCACTTCATTGAGCTGAAGTGATCTGAGTGCCTATAGTGGTCCTTTAAGTGAATGTGTATCATGCACTGGCATGCACACCGCGGTCGCAGCCCTGCGACCAGGTGCCCGCCGCCATGTGTAGCGGCCCAGGGGGTGGGGGTGGGGGGGTAAGGGGGGCCCACGGATCAATTTTCACACTGGGGCCCCATGGATCGTGTGTAAGGCACTGCACTGGACCCACACCGGATTTATCACTTTTTTGGGTTCTTTGCAAAATATGCAAAGACTCCTGAAAGTGACAGATCCACTTTAAGTTAAGACTGCACCTGGGACCTCCTTGCACCATAGCAACTTTATTGCTACTGTTGTGGTGCTCAGAGTATCCTGTAAACATGTGTTCATGTGATTCTCCGTTTCCTTTAAAATGTATATTAAAGATTTACAGGGTTATTCACTAAAGAGAGAATTCAAAGTGAATTTAAATTTGAAATTCACTTTGAATTTACTTTCAGTTCTCACTTTAGTAAATAACCCTGTTAGTAATAGACAACACAATCAAGTTTAGTCCAGGCAAATATGAACAAATATAGTGGATAAGTAAACATAATATTAAAAATCCTTAGAAGCGACCGTTCGCCTTTGATAAACATAAATGGAGTGCTAACGAGTGCAATGATTTACTTGTTTCTGGTTGAATAGATTGAAGCTGTATTGCAATGGAGTTATCCCAGCGGCTCTAGCAGCTTGACTTGCATAGAACGAGGAGCTTTTTAAACTTATTTATTTTGTTATGTTTTTTCTCTAAACTTATTATTGTTTACATTAATATGAAATAATGTTTTCACTGTATTATTACACGTTTTCACGTTGGTAATTTAAAAAAAGGTTAATGTGAAGAACAGATTGCGACCTGGTTTGTGTACACAATGGTGAGAAGGTCACACGCGCCTCGGAGCTCGAAAAGCACCAAGAAATGTTCAAAGAGTTTTGAGTTACAGCAGGATGTGCTAAAGCAAATGTTTAACTTGCACGACAAGTTCAAATATCTGTCCTTTTATTGGTTACAAAGTCGGACCAATTTGTCTTCTGAAGAAAAAAAAAATATTACAATGGAATTTATTCACTAAACATTGAATGGTGTTGAAATTCAAAATTTAGCCTAAAATTGCTGCACCTGGTAAATTCTCTTATTCAGGTTTTTGCAATTATAATTTTTTTCGTATTACCGCAATTCACTGTTAAAAGTAAATCAATTCAATTATATACTAAAAAACTGCAAACCTCAAAAACAACAGTTGCTCAAAAAATATTGGTATAGAATATGTATCACTATTGCAGAAATTATTTTCTTTAAATTGTGTAGTTCAGCCTCTTTACTAACTTACTTCACTATCAATAAATTTATCAATTTATCAATCAATTAACCAACCAACCAACCAACCAATAAAGACATTAATAAACTTATAAATAAATCGAAAAGCATAAGCCATAAGATTTAATTTAGGAACAGGGGTTTTCTCTGAGCATTCATCTGTTTAGTTTATTCGGCTAGTTTATGCCACATTGGTTCGGTACATTGAAACTACCGAACACAGACCACCCTCCTGGCTCATTGACTTCAAAGGAGCCGTCAATTAAGCACTCTCTCAGGGTGGCCGCCATTCGTATATACGAATGCCACGTGGCGGAGAAAATGGCGGCCATCTTGTTTGTTCGGGACAAAGGCAGCGGGACTTGGTCGTTGAGTGTCTGGAACTAAAATCGGACACTCGACTTCCTGAACACCGGTCTCAAACATACGAACGATGGAACTGTATTTCCCGAACAGCTAGGAGAGCGCTTTTCGGTACTTTGATGTATTCGTATGAGAGGAACAATCGCCCCTATGAGCCAGGAGGCTCCGTTCGTGGATTATGGAGTTATTTAACATTTTCAGAATTGACCGACCGCACACGCTGAATTTGTGGAACTATTTTGGGCAAAAGCTTCGTGTGCGGTCGGTAACTTAAGACTTCCACACTTTTTAAAAACCCCTGAACCGATCTGGGTGAAATTTGAATATGTTGTTCCCCCAGATCAGGGCTATCAGGGGATGTGACATTTGTGGGGATACCTTAAGCATTAACCCCTTAAGGACACATGACATGTGTGACATGTCATGATTCCCTTTTATTCCAGAAGTTTGGTCCTTAAGGGGTTAAGGGGTGTTCTGAGTTTTGGGGAAAATGTGTGCACTTCGCCTGGAGATAATTGGGTTATTCTTTAACTTATCTCATTATCTCACAGGCGGAGACAGGGAGTGTTTAAGTGTAACTGTACCTTATGATTGGCTATTTAGTTTGTGTACTGTGGGAGGTCCTCCTGCAAGGGGACCTCCATAAAAGCCTGTGTCTCAATAAACATCAGTCTTGTTACACCCTTCATCATGTTTCGGCTGGTGTTTGGGTACCTGATTACTACTTGGGGAAAGCTGTGCTAGAGGATTTTGTTTCTTTGGACTTTAACTACCGACCAGGAGAACCGAACGGCGAGCTATAATCACCCAGGCTCTCAGCCGTTCGGCTCAAATCATACGAACCCATAGCTACCACTTCAGGGTTCGTTCCAATTACCCTATGTATTCCGCTCAACTAAAATATTTACATTACTTGTGAATATAGTTTCCTAGCTAAAAACAGGGGTATATATTTCAAAGGGAAATGTAGTATCACAGTCTCCTAATACATCCTATTAAGATAATGTTTAGCTGTCTTTTATATAGGTAAGCCCTCCTAGCAGTAATGTATAATGGGTATCAGTTTATATTAGAGCCTCCCAGTAATGTGCACTATGTATGAGTTTATTGCAGAGACTAACAGTAATCTGTATTGTATGTAAGTGTATTACATAGACCAGCAATAATACACAGTGTGTATGAGTGTACTACAGAACCCAAGAGAATGGACAGCGTGTATAAGTGTATTGCAGAGCATAGCAGTAATGTACAGAGTGTATGAGTGCACTAAAGATCCAGGAGTAATGTACAGAGTGTATTAGTGTACAACAGAGCACAACAGTAATGTACAGTGTGTATGAGTGTACTGCAGAACCTAGCAGTAATGTACAGAGTGTATGAATGCACTAAAGACCCAGGAGTAATGTACAGAGTGTATTAGTGTACAACAGAGCACAACAGTAATGTACAGTGTGTATGAGTGTATTGCAGAACCTAGCAGTAACATACAGAATGTATGAGTGCACTAAACACCGAGGAGTAATGTACAGAGTGTGTGAGTGTACTACAGAGCACAACAGTATTGTACAGTGTGTATGACTGTATTACAGAGCCCAGGAGTAATGTAGAGAGTGTATGAGTTTAAACAGAGCCCAACATAATTTACAGTATGTATAAGTGTATTACAATGTGGGACCTAGTGCTCGGCTGAGGCCATCTTTGGGTTACTGGCTGCCTTGTTTCCAAGCAACCCCTTGTGCCTCTTGTGGATCCCGTACCTCTCAATGTTAGATGGAGGGTGGCTGGGCCTATAGGGTTGTGCCAGTGATGTGACTTGAGTCACAGGTGATTGCCAAAGGTCTACCTGAAAAAGGGGGAGGACCGGCCCAGAAAAGGGACATATCAGACTGACATTAAATGATATGCTTACGTTATGCGAATTGTTGGAAGTTCCCTGGAGTCTCTAGAGTCTGTTCAGAAAAGAAGCATGTCAGCCTGGCATTAAATGATGTGCTCACTTTATGAGGATTGTTGGCAGTTCCCTGGAGTCTCCAGAGTCTGTCCAGAAAAGAAGCATGTCAGCCTGGCATTAAATGATGTGCTCACATTATGCAGATTGTTGGCAGTTCCATGGAGTCTTTAGAGCTTGTCCAGAAAAGGGCCATTACAGCCTGGCATTAAATGATATGCTCACGTTATGCAGATAAGTGGCATTTCCCTGGAATCTCCAGAGTCTGAAGCTGGGATGGTCCTGCCAAACCATGCGCTGTTGGGAAGTATGGGATCCCCAGTTTATTAAGACCACATACTCCTTTTGTTTATTGCACCCTTCTTTCCCTCATTCTGCAGTTCTTCTGTCCTTATTTTTGGTAAATTGTGCACTCTGGGATCCCCTTTCTTAGGCCTAGCTCACATTCCCTCTTCCCTTCCACATTGTATTGTATCTTCTTTTCAATATTATAATAACCCATTCTGTGTTATGGCTGTCGGTCCCTCTCTTCCCTTTTCCACATATTTGCACTTAATCTATCAATGTGAACGTGTATACAATTATTTGATTCCATTTAATAGATAGATCAAGTGCAATTAACAAATGTGCATCCATCATGGTACAGATGGCATTCAGCATAATTGAGCCGTTCAACCAACCATTCCCTCTTCAATGCCAAACAACTTAGTCCATTCCTGGGTACTAATTCATTCAGATCCTAAACTATTTATAGGCACAAAAAGCTGTGGTATACCACAACAGGTCAGTTGCAACAACAGCCTAATTCAATGGTTCCAAATCAGAAAAAGTGACAGTTCTGTCTGTGCATATTTGCAAGTTTACAATGCATGCTGGGAGAGTTTTAGATGTGTTTTGTAGCAAATTGTTGTAAGATTTGCTGTAGAATATTGGAATAACAACGGTCTATTCAAGAATTTACTTCTTCTCTTGTCTCAGTATAATCTAATGGTCCTCCGTCTCTGCAGCGATTGTTACATTACTCCCGAGTCTGTCACATTCATTCACATCATGAAACCAGCGAACCACATATTATTTCTCCTAGCCTGAACACAAACTGAATCGGAACATTAGTGTTGAATGAATACTACGAAGCGGTATTATTGTATAATCTTTATTGGCATGAGTTGCAATGCAACATTGAGTAACAGGCAAAGCCCTTCTGTGGTTATGTGGAAAAAGACACAGATTAATTCCTGCCAAAGACCAAAAAAAAAAAAAAAAGCCTAGCCTGGAAAACTTGCTTTTAACCTTTTAACCTTATTCAATGCAATGTTGGACCATGGCTCATCCATCACTACAAGGACTGAAAAAAGAGAATAATCCTCTCACCATTTAATTCTGAACTCTCCCCTTATTCCTGCCTTTCCTGTTACTCCCCTTAACCCCTTCTACTTGCCCCTCATTTATTTATTCATTCCAGAACAGGAGATTTCAATTAGTTCACTCTACACCCCGCCTGAAGTGAAAGCACAATAGGCCACAGTGAGTGGACCTCACCCAAGCAATGCTACTGCTTTGAAGCAGTGATTTGCTCACCATGAGGAGGACTAAACAAATGCTAATTTCACATGCAGAAAAAGAAATCTGTAATTTTCCCTTTATTACTTATAAATATATTTATTTTTTGGTGCTGACTCCAGCAGCAGGTGGACGATAAGTCAAATTATCTATAAAATCATTGTTTAGAAAGAGTTATGTTTTTTTTTTAAAAAGGCATACATTTGAATTTTAATATGATGCTTAAGGCAAAACTATATATCTATGTAATTATTGGTTATTTTCAGTTTAATAGCTTTTTATTTTAAAGATTATTTTTCTTGTGCTACAGCACATTAACTCATTTCAAAGGAAACAAAACAAAAAAAAATTACATCAACAAAATAAAATAAGGAATCATCAGGAATACCATACTGAGCAAAGAAAGCAAGAATTAAAACAGACAAACCCTTGTAGAGCAACACAGTTTTGAAATCTTAGCCTCGGTACTGGAAAAATGCAAAATACCTGCTAGACTTAGAAAGGCGATACTATCATTATATTCAGCTCCAACTGCGAAAATATTACTCATAGGGTTTACATCATGGAAGTTCTCTATAACAAATGGGTCAAGGCAGGGATGTCCCCTTTTTGCCATTGATCTTCATTTTAGCCTTAGAACCATTCATCCAACATGTAAAACAACAGCAGGCAATAAAAGGCATTGAAACACAAACTGGTCCGAAAAAATTACTCTCTTTGCGGACGATGTCCTTCTCCTAGTTACTCAGCCATTTAGTTCACTTCCAGCAATATTGGAATTACTTAACCAATATGGGGAAGTTTCCTTCTATTAAAATAAAGTTTTATACAATTAAAATCAAGGAACATTTAACTGCGGCATATCCATTTAAATGGAGAAAGGATACACTTGCATACTTAGGTATTCAACTGGCGACTTCCAAACAAAAAATGGTGAAGACTAATTTTAGTAGTTTATTAATTAGTTTACATAAAACTGTAGAACAATGGAATGGGGGGGGGGGGGGGGACTTCTTGGTTAGGCTGCATAAACTCGGTGAAGATGATTAAAGGAACACTATAGTCACCTAAATTACTTTAGCTAAATAAAGCAGTTTTATTGTATAGATCATTCCCCTGCAATTTCACTGCTCAATTCACTGTCATTTAGGAGTTAAATCACTTTGGTTCTGTTTATGCAGCCCTAGCCACACCTCCCCTGGCTATGATTGACAGAGCCTGCATGAAAAAAAAAACTGGTTTTACTTTCAATCAGATGTAATTTACCTTAAATAATTGTATCTCAATCTCTAAATTGAACTTTAATCACATACAGGAGGCTTTTGCAGGGTTTAGCAAGCTATTAACATAGCAGGGTATAAGCAAATCTTAATTAAACAGAACTTGCAATAAAGAAAGCCTAAACAGGGCTCTCTTTACAGGAAGTGTTTATGGAAGGCCGTGCAAGTCACATGCAGGGAGGTGTGACTAGGGTTCATAAACAAAGGGATTTAACTCCTAAATGGCAGAGGATTGAGCAGTGAGGCTGCAGGGGCATGTTCTATACACCAAAACTGCTTCATTAAGCTAAAGTTGTTCAGGTGACTATAGTGTCCCTTTAACTAAAATGTTGTTTCTATTCTGTTCAATACCCATATTAAATCCCCAAATAATTTTAAATAGATTTCAGAAATGTATTAATGCCCACATTTGGAAAAAACAAAACACCAAGGGTTTCATTATCATCAATGTGTTACGGGGTGATGGAGGGAGGACTGGGAGTTCCCAGTATTCATAAATATTACTTGGCATCAGCTCTTGCACAAATGGCTGGCTTATTAAGGCAAACAGATATACCTCTATGGTATAAAATATAGCAGGCAATATTAAACCCCTATCAGTTTATGGATTTGATATGGGTGATGCCACGGGAACAACCTAAAGGGATTAAGCCGCTAGCTACAACTTGTTTTTCTATACAAATGTGGAATGAATGGGTACCAAAACTGATGAAAAAGGAAACATTTATGTTATATGCTCCAATAGGGAGTATTTCTTATTGCTCAGAAGATTTATCCTTGAGTAACTGGGAAAAAAAGGGTATTGGGCAAATATTCCAATGTTATGATCTTCATGGTATATGATATGACCTTTTTCTGGTTTACAATTGAAGTATGGACTTGACAGTAAGGAAATATTTTCCTATTTAAGAGTGAAACACATTCTCATACAAAAAAAAGGTGAAGATGTTAACAGAGAAGGAGATAAGTGGCTTTGGGAAATATTGTATGGGTAAATTAAAACAAAAAAGACTTCTATCACTATGCTATAAATGTTTGTTAGAGGCGGCTAGGCCTAACAAACTACCATATATGATAAAATGGGAAAAGGAATTAAATTGTATTATTGACTCAGCTCAATGGCAACTAGCAATGAGAGTAACAAAAAAAAATCTATGCACTGTCTTGACCATATAGAAGCTTCAAATAAAATTTGGATGTGGTGGTATTTAACTTCCCAGCGCCTCTCCAAAATGTTTTTAGGGTCTCCATCAGTATGTTGGAAATGTAATACGGAAGTGGGTTCTATAAGTCATATTTTCTGGAATTGCTCACAGAATTGCTCAAAAGAAGAGGCTAGGTATGATATACCATTGTTACCGGCTACATATCTCCTGATTATTCATATATTCATAGCGGCTAAAAGGTGCATTGCAGCGTTGTGGAAAAGCAAACAAGTTCCTGATGTGACAAAAGTAATTGCTAAAATTTCTCATACAAAAAAGTATGAGGCCATCTCCTACAAACGTTCCGATAACATAGAGCGCTTCCACAAAAGATGTTGGAAAATCTAGCATTCTAGTCCATAAGAATGTAAAGTCCCTTACGCCTCCCAGGGAAGTAAAGGGAAGTAAAGTCCCTTATGCCTCCCAGCACACGTTTTAAAATGTACTGCCCTTTAAATATGTGGTCAAACAAATGAGAAATTGATGTTGGACTACGGCAAAGATTTCAGTTTTATAGCGAATACAGTTCAGCAGTTATTTTGTATGTACGGTAATATTTTGTAGTTTTGTGAACACAGTTACGTACATTGTATGTCCCACATGACACTTCATATAGACAATGTATTGTTTTCATGATCTTTAATTATATGTATCAATATATTTAAATCTATTATTATCTGTAACAGTTGAATGTAATAGATTTGTTAAAGTGGCACCTAACCCATAATGCTTTGCAGTAGGTTTGTAAAAGGAAATTAAAAAAAACTTTCAATAAAAAGTGGTTATATGTTCCATTCTCATAAAAGGGAACCTACAGTCATACCTCTTATCATTATTGTAATGTATCACTGAACAAACCTCATGCTTGAACTCACACATGAACTCACTTTTCACAGGACATTTCCTATTCCTGGTATGAGTTATTGCAACAAAGCCTCACTATTTTTTTTTTTTACATTGTCTCCTGAATATAACAGTACCCCCCATGTACCAGATTTTCTGTTTTTTGGGGGGTAGTCACGGGGACAAAATATTAGATTTCAAAGTTGGAAATTTGGCAAAGTGATATTCTGGGCCTATGTGGCTATTCAGAGAGCATGGCAGCCTGGGTAATAACATTTCCACCGTTATGGCATACCATTTTCAAAAGAAGCAACCCAGAGTACAACAAAATGCAGACCTTGAGATGTTTGGTCTAGCCATTTTAACAGAAATGCTGGGCCCATGTAGGGATATCTACTTTTAGTTTTGTCTTTTTAATCACATAAATTGGATTTTCACTAGAAATGTCATAATCCTGGTATTAGTTAGTGCACTAAAACCTCAGTATTTTCATTGAACACTGTCTTCTAAATATAACGGTACCCCCACGTATCATTATTTCACGTTTTTTTCAATAAGTACAAGGCAAATTATATTAGATACCCATTTAGCTTGTAAGTTTGGCAAAGTGATTTTCTGGGCCTATGTGGCTATTCAGAGAGCATGGCAGCCTGGGTAATAACATTTCCACTGTTATGGCATACCATTTTCAAAAGTAGGCAACCCAGAGTACAACAAAATGCAGACCTTGAGATGTTTGGTCTAGCCATTTTAACAGAAATGCTGGGCCCATGTAGGGATATCTACTTTTAGTTTTGTCTTTTTAATCACATAAATTGGATTTAACACGGTCTTCTGAATAGAACACATGTACAATGTTTCAAGGTTTTTATTATATCACAGGAATAGAACAGTACCCCCACATACACTTTGATCTGGAGGCAGAGAGAGGCAGAGATATTTTTGATCTCACATAGAGAGTTACTGTGTGAAAAGCTGAGAAGTTAAGAAAAACAATTTGATTTTATTAACCCTTTCAGTGCTAATCGCAGCATTAACCCTGTGATTAGTTTTTTGCTTTTTTTTTGAAGGCACATTTCAAATACTACAATTGTAGTATTTTGAGTTGTTTGGTGTAGCCACTTTAGAATGGCTAGCGTAAACAGGGACAGGCCAAAGTCAGGGGAATCCAGAAGTTAGAGTAGTCGAGAAAGCAAGCCAATGGGTCGGTACAGGCAGCTAACAAAGCGTAGTCAGGACAAGCCGAGGTCAGTAATCCAGGGAAATTAAGCAAACAAACTGCCAAAGTCCCATACAGAGTGATTTAGAAGTTCAGCTCTGTATGGTAGACTTTGAAACAGTCTGTTATGCAGAGGCCGGGTTGAGATGGGCAGGTTGGGCAATAATAACTAGAGTCCTTTCGGACTCCTTTCTTGTAGCAAACACGGCACTTTTTTGGGGAATTTCTTTTACTGGCGGTGGCAGGGATTCGGAAAGGGAAGTGTTTGCCACAAAGTCTTTGGAGATCTTCTGATCCCAAAGTGGGATTGGGGGGCTGGGTAAATAATAAATGGGACAAAAGGCTAAGAGTGAAGTTTAGGAAAGGGCAGGGCTTACCTATGACCTCTTTTTTATAGAGGACATAGGCATTGAAAATTGCAATCTGGGTCACGTAGATTGCAATTTTCTTGTACCAGGTCCTAGATTTCCGGTTCACTAGATAGGGCTGCATGCATTGGTCAGCCAAGTCTACTCCCCCCATAAACTTGCTGTAGTCTACAATGCACTTCGGCTTTTCCAGATGCTCAGTGCTACCTCTCACAGACACTGGCACTATACTTTCGTCATGCATTGTAGACAGCATGTATACATCCTACCTATCTGTGAAACGAAGGGCAAGCAACTCATCCTGGCGGAGGGCTGAAGAGGAACCTCTACTACTTCTGCCTCTTGCCAGAGTTTCGGGGAAACCCCTGCGATTCTTCCTCACTGTGCCACAGGCTAGGGTTTCAAAGTAATATAAATTTTTAAATAACGGTACACTGGTATAATAATTGTCAACCCATAGCCTATATCCCTTATTTAACAAGGGAAGGATTAGATCCCAAACAATCTTTCCACTTGTACCCACAGAATCAGGGCATCCTGGTGGGTCAAGATGGCTATCCTTCCCCTGGTAAATGCAAAACGCCCATGTGTAACCAGTACAGGATTCGCATAAATTATAAAATTTAACGCCATATCGGGACCGCTTAGAGCGAATGTATTGCTTAAATAGCAGTCGACCTTTGAATTTCATAAGGGACTCGTCAATTGAAATATCTTTATCGGGGATATAATTTTCAGAAAATCTGTCTGACAGGAGTTGGATAAAGGGCCGAATTTTATAGAGCCTGTCAAACAGTGGGTCATTTTTAGGGGGACACAGTGAGTTGTCATTAAAATGAAGGAATCGCAGCAATCGCAGATAGCGATCCCTCTGCATAACCTCAGGGAAAAGAGTGGTAGCCAGGATGCGTTGCTTGCTCCAGTAGGACCTGATACTGGGCTTTTTAACTATACCCATCACTAGGGTTAAAGCCCAAAACCGCTTCATCTCTGTGACATCTGTGGGTCTCCACATATTCCTGCGATTATGACGGGACCCCGGATGTGCAGAGAGATACTGCATAGCAAACAAATTTGTTTGCTGAGCCATGAGCTCAAATACATCATCAGACATAAAGAGCTCAAAAAAACGAATTGGCTCGCAGTCGTCCACTGTTACAGTGGTGCCAGGTGTAACAGTGAACGGCGGTATTTCTGGTGCCATCATGTTTGAAGGCACCCAGTCTCCCTCTGGCATTGGGCATTCTGAGCGTCCTCTTGTGAGTGGTGGTGGGGCACCATCACTTGAGGTCTCACTCAGAGGCAGTGATAGTGTCACTGTCTTGCAGAGTGCCACTATTACTGCATACGCCTCCTCGGCTGAGTAGCGACGTGCCATTCTAGGGGGAAAAATTAATTAAGTAAAAGGGGCTAACTAAGGGGCTAATTAATTAACTACCTGCCTAACACGCACTACCCACCCTCAAAAATAAAATAAATGTACTGATCACAGTATAGGCAGCTGCGATCAGTACTAAAAGGGTTATTTTTAAGTTTTGAAAAAAATAACCCTAAAAAAAAAGTCAGCCTGATCAGAGAGCCCTCTGATCACAATGATCACTGATATAGTACCGTACAGCATATATACTGTACAGTACAGTGATCACGGCAGCGGGGAAAGGGTAATGGAGATTTGGAAAATGGTAACAAAAAACCGTGCTATAGAGGCGCTCAAACAATGATAAAATGAAGAATCTAGTATGACTAAGCAGCTCAACACACGTGAAGGTACCTCCAAACCTTAACACAATAACATGCAAAGCAGTGGGGTGATGAGAGTAGAAAGGTCACAACAAACAGGACCCAGTGGAGCGCTAAAGAATATGAGTTGATATATTCTTTAGCGCTCCACTGGGTCCTGTTTGTAATGGAGATTTGGGTTGCTGCAACTGACACAAAGGGTAAAAAAAAATTATAATTTATTTTTTTGACCCCCAAAAAATTAATAAATATAGTACAAAAGTACTAAATGCCCTAATCAGGTTGATTACAGTAATATGCTGTGATCATCACTGAAAGGGTTAAATAAAATAAAATTTGTAAAACTTTTATAAAGTAATAAAACTTTTTTTTCTTTTTACAGGAGCTGTAAAACAACGATGTCTCTGCCTCTCTCTCAGATCGAAGTGAGGTGAGGAGAGGGGCAGAGACAATGTGCCAGCCAGTGATCTGAGGTCATTGGCTGACACATAGTAATAGTGATCACAGTGACTGGCTGTGGTCACCTCCTGCAGATTGGGTATTTGACCACAGGGGGGAGTGCCTGGGTGGTACAAGCACTCCCCCTACCAATCTGCAGGGGGATCATGGCGCCTGTTACATGTATCAGCCATTAGGCTGACACATGTAACACTGATCGCAGTGACAGGCTGTCACTGCGATCAGAGCGCTCTGAGATCGCAGTGACAGCCTGTCACTTCGATCAGACAGTGCAGATCGTGGTCACTGACCCCAGGGGGACTGCCTGGGGGGCCAGGTAAGCCCCCCGACCGCGATCTGCACAGCAGAAAGCCGCCGGCCACGTGTGTTAGCCGATTTGAAATCGCCTGACACACGGAAAATACTGATCGCAGTGACAGCCTGTCACTGCAATCAGAGACTGCAGATCGCGGTCACCGGCCACAGGGGAGGTTGCCTGGGGGGCCAGGCATCCCCCCCGACCGCGATCTGCAGCGGGAGATTAGCGCCGGCCACGTGGGTGGCCATTTGTCAGGATCGGGACAGGGATCCAACACGCAAAGTACAAACAGGAGGTAGGTACGTATACCGGACCTTAGAATGGCCGGACTAACGTAAGGAGTAAGCATAGAATGGTCTAGAGACAAGCCGAGATCGAGGGAACGAGAGAGCAGATAAGCGAGAGACAAGCCGAGTCAAAGGGTAATAGAGGTAAGCAGGATAGAACAAACAAGCCGGGTCAAAACCAAAGAGACAAATAGATAACAAGAGCACTGAGTGACTAGACAAGCTAGAACCACGACAGGGCAATGAACAAATGCATAAAGCCCTACTTTATACCCTGGTTCTAGATAGGTAATCACGCCTCCGACGAGTCCTGATTCGTGGTCGGGACTTGATTGACAGGTCGGAACGGATTGTCGTCATGACGTCGGCTACTGAGCGACGCGTCATAAAAGGAAGCGGGTCCCTCGCGGCCGGCGTGTAAACGGCCGAGAGAACTGCAAGGAACGAGTGAGTCAACCCCTCTGAGAGGGTGAACGTCTAAGTATCTCACCTCCTCTGAGGTAGAGACAACAGGTACCCTGACAGTACCCCCCATCTCAGAAACGCCCACCGGGCGGAAGGAACCGGGGCGAGATGGAAAACGAGAGTGAAAAGCCCTGCGGAGGCGAGGAGCATGCACATCCTCCTGAGGTACCCAAGTCCTCTCCTCAGGACCATATCCCTTCCAGTCAACAAGATATTGTAACTTCCCCCGAGAGATTCGAGAATCGAGGATGGAGTTGATCTCATACTCCTCCTGACCCTCAACCTGAACAGCGCGAGGAGAGGATACAGCGGGGGAAAACTTGTTACATACTAGAGGCTTCAACAAGGAAACATGAAAGGAGGTTAGGAATGCGTAAGGCAGATGGAAGGGCCAGACGATACGCAACTGGGTTAATTCGAGTCAGAACCCTGTAAGGGCCAATGTAACGAGGGGCGAATTTCATAGAAGGAACCTTCAAGCGAATGTTTCTGGTACTCAACCATACCCTATCACCTGGAACAAAAACCGGAGCCGCCCTTCTACGCTTATCAGCGTGTTTCTTGAACAACGCGGAATTATGCAGGAGAATTTGTCGAGTTTGATCCCACAACTTCCTCAAATTGGCAACATGAACATCAACCGACGGTACCCCTTGGGAAGGAGAAACCGAGGGAAGAATGGAGGGATGAAAGCCATAATTCATGAAAAAGGGGCTAGAACGAGTAGAATCACAAACGAGATTGTTGTGTGCAAACTCCGCCCAAGGAATCAGACCGACCCAATCGTCCTGGTGTTCGGAAACAAAACAACGCAAATATTGTTCAATCTTTTGGTTGGTGCGTTCAGCAGCTCCGTTAGACTGGGGATGATAGGCAGAAGAGAAATTCAATTTGATGCCCAGTTGAGAACAGAAGGATTTCAAAAAACGGGAAACAAATTGGGAACCTCTATCAGAAACAATTTCGGAGGGTATCCCATGTAAACGAAAAATCTCTCTCGCGAATATCTCAGCCAATTCGGGAGAAGATGGCAGTTTAGGTAAGGGCACGAAATGAGCCATCTTAGTAAACCTGTCAACCACCGTGAGGATAACAGTCTGTTTTTTAGAAACAGGCAAATCGACAATGAAGTCCATAGCCAGACAGGACCACGGTCTCTCGGGAATTTCCAAGGGATGCAAAAGCCCACATGGAAGCGTATGAGGTTGTTTAGTCTTCATACAGACCTCACATGCTCCGACGAAATCCCTAATATCCTTACGTAGTGAAGGCCACCAGAAATCTTTGGAAATCAAGGCACACGTCTTGCGAATGCCAGGATGCCCAGCCACCTTACTGTTGTGAAAGCACTGTAACAGTTCCAGTTGGAGTTCAGGAGGAACGAAATACCTTGCCCCAGGACCCTGTCTAGGAGCCAGATGCTGTAACTTCATGATCTCGGCAAGCAACGGAGAATGAATCCTGAGACTCGTGTTGGCGATAATATTGCACTTGGGAACTATAGAAGACAAAACCGCCTCAGATATAGTAGAAGATTCATGTTGGCGAGACAAAGCATCGGCTTTAGAGTTCTTAGAACCAGGTCTATAAGTGAGCACGTAATTGAAATGAGTGAGGAACAAGGACCAACGAGCTTGCCTGGCGGACAAGCGCTTGGCCTCCCCAATATAGGACAAGTTCTTGTGATCCGTCAAAATAGTAACAGGATGCAAGGTCCCTTCCAATAAATGTCTCCACTCCTTTAACCCCTTAAGGACACATGACGTGTCTGACACGTCATGATTCCCTTTTATTCCAGAAGTTTGGTCCTTAAGGGGTTAAAGCCATGATGACCGCTAGTAGTTCCCTGTCACCAATGTCATATCTGCTTTCAGGCCCAGATAATTTCTTGGAAAAAAAACCACATGGATGTAACGGTTTATCCACACCTAACCTTTGAGACAAGATAGCGCCTAAACCTGTCTCTGAGGCGTCTACCTCGAGTAGAAAAGGCAAAGTCGTATCAGGGTGAACTAAAATTGGTGCAGAAGCAAAAAGTTCCTTGAGTGTCTTGAAAGCAACGAGAGCTTCAGTAGACCAAGTCTTAGTGTCTCAATTTCTCTAGAGTGTATTAGTATATCATCCAAATATACAATAACGCAATCCTGTTGAAATTCCCTAAGAACTTCATTGATCAAGTCCTGAAATACTGCCGGTGCATTACAGAGCCCAAAAGGCATTACCGTGTACTCATAATGCCCATATCGGGTATTGAACGCTGTTTTCCACTCGTCTCCCTGCTGAATTCTCACCAAGTTATACGCCCCTCTGAGATCTAACTTGGTGAAAATCTTGGAGCCTTTTAGACGATCAAAGAGCTCAGTAATCAAAGGAATCGGGTAGGCATTTCTAATCGTTATTTTATTCAAGCCTCGATAATCAATGCAAGGCCTTAACGTACCATCCTTCTTTTTCACAAAAAAAAAACCGGCCCCGGCAGGAGAGGAGGATCTCCTAATGAATCCTTTGTCTAGGTTCTCACGAATATACTCCTCTAAGACTAAGTTACTCCTTAGTGGATAAAGGGTATACCGTACCCCTCGGAGGCATGGTCCCAGGCAGGAGTCTGATCTTGCAGTCAAAGGGCCTGTGTGGAGGTAAAGTGTCAGCATTCTTTTTGTCAAAGACTGCCTTTAAATCCAGGTACAGAGGCGGTATTTGTACGTCTGTAGACTGGGTAGAATTAGCCGGTGCGTTAACTACGCAAACCGGTGAGACTTTCTGTAAGCACCTGCTCTGGCAACCCTGGCCCCATGAGACTATCTCCCCTAGTTCCCAATCAATAATAGGGTTATGTTTCTTTAACCACGGATACCCCAGGACTATAGGAACAGAAGGGGACAAAATAAGCATAAGAGATATACCTTCCTCGTGTAGGATACCAACAGTTAAGTTAACAGGTATGGTCTCACGAAAAATAACAGGTTCAGATAATGGTCTACCATCTATGGCCTCAACGGCCAAGGGTGTATCCCTTAGCTGGGATGGAATAGAGTGTTTAGTAACAAAAACTTGGTCAATAAAGCTCTCGGCAGCTCCGGAATCTACCAACGCCATAGTTTTTAGTACTCCCTTCTCCCAAGCTAAAGAAACAGGTAGCAGAAGCCTGTGATCTTTATAATTATGTATAGAGGACAAAATAGAAACACCCAAGGCCTGTCCTCTAGAGAAACTTAGGTGCGAGCGTTTCCCGGACGATTAGGACAATTTAGGCGTAGGTGCCCTCTTACTCCACAATACATACACAACCCCTCCCTTCTCCTGTACTGTCTCTCTTCTTCTGAGAGGCGAGTATTGCCTATCTGCATAGGTTCTGGAAAAGATGAGGTTGTGGATTCAGGACTTTGAAATTAGGGAGCTAGTTTAAAGGAAGGTCTACGGGTTCTATCTCGAGTGTTCTGCCTCTCTCTTAAACGTTCATCAATACGAGAAATAAAAGAAATTAAATCCTCCAAATTTTCAGGAAGCTCTCTTGTAGCAACCTCGTCTAGAATTTCATCTGATAATCCGTTTAAAAATACGTCTATATAAGCCTGTTCATTCCACTTAACTTCTGCCGCCAAGGACCTGAACTCTAGTGCATAATCCACAAGGGTTCGGTTATCTTGTCTAAGGCGCAACAATAATCTAGCTGCATTGACCTTTCTACCTGGAGGGTCAAAAGTTCTTCTAAAAGCAGCGACAAAGGCATTATAGTTATAGACTAACGGGTTATCATTCTCCCACAATGGATTGGCCCATCTCAGAGCCTTATCAATGAGTAGTGTGATAATGAATCCAACCTTCGCCCTATCTGTAGGGTAGGAGCGGGGTTGTAATTCGACATGAATACCTATCTGGTTTAAAAAACCACGACACTTATCCGGAGAGCCACCATAACGTACAGGAGGAGTAATACGGGAAGAAGCACCTACTGTGGCTACCTCTAGACCTGAACTTACAGGGGAGATGGATGTAGTACGCATCTCTTCTGGTTGATTATTAGAACGAGATAATAAAGCCTGCAGCGCTAGAGCCATCTGATCCATTCTATGATCCATGGCCTCAAATCTAGAGTCGGAAGAACCAACCTGAGTGTTTGTACCTGCAGGATCCATTGGCCCTGTCGTAATGTCAGGATCAGGACAGGGATCCAACACGCAAAGTACAAACAGGAGGTAGGTACGTATACCGGACCTTAGAAAGGCCGGACTAACGTAAGGAGTAAGCAAAGAATGGTCTAGAGACAAGCCGAGGTCGAGGGAACGAGAGAGCAGATAAGCGAGAGACAAGCCGAGTCAAAGGGTAATAGAGGTAAGCAGGATAGAACAAACAAGCCGGGTCAAAACCAAAGAGACAAATAGATAACAAGAGCACTGAGTGACTAGACAAGCTAGAACCACGACAGGGCAATGAACAAATGCATAAAGCCCTACTTTATACCCTGGTTCTAGATAGGTAATCACGCCTCCGACGAGTCCTGATTCGTGGTCGGGACTTGATTGACAGGTCGGAACGGATTGTCGTCATGACGTCGGCTACTGAGCAACGCGTCATAAAAGGAAGCGGGTCCCTCGCGGCCGGCGTGTAAACGCGCGAGAGAACTGCGAGGAACGAGTGAGTCAACCCCTCTGAGAGGGTGAACGTCTAAGTATCTCACCACCTCTGAGGTAGAGACAACAGGTACCCTGACACCATTATAGCGAGGGCGTACTATTACGCCTGCCAGCGTTCAGAGCCGGCTCCTGCAGGGCGTAATAGTACGCCCTCCGGATTTAAAGGGTTAACACCAACCACACGTAACCATAACAATAATAATATTACTATATTAATGCCGCCACCACCAAGACAATTTATAAATGGGGTGCCTTGGTCCCCCAGGTAAATCAATAATAAAAATCCACCGAATACAACTTAGCACAATATTTAAACAATTGCAAAACACTAATCAGTCTCTTCAGGTAACGTGATTCTTTACCAGACAAAGGCAGAACCTAATAAAGGAATATGTATTATCAACAAAAAAATAGTCACAGTGTATACACAAATATAGATGACAATCAAATTAGTTACACCAACAACAGATAAAAACAAAAGGGATAAAATAACAGAAGTCCTAATCACTTACTCAGGTTTTCAAGGTGAAACTTCTGCTTTGGGGGTCTCTGGTAAGAAAGGTGGTGACTCACTTAGAATTAGATTCTGGCCCCCAAGCAAGTTCAATACACACTTTAGAATCATTAGATATATACCCTGTGGATTACCAAACCTTGCCCAGAGGTGGAGATAAGGTATACCTATAGTAACTATAAGTGACCACCCCCTTGTGTTCCAGACCAACATCAATCCAAATTAAAACATATGGTTCTATCTCCTCTTATGTACTTGCCACATCTATGAATTTGTTAACATTTTTCCATTCCATAGATATGTCACACTCATTACTTGTGACCAAATATAGCAGACATCACAATCTCTTCCCCTATGGTTGTCAGGATTACAAGTTTATCCAGCATCCAGAACTGTGTCACACCTTGGACTAAGGATAACGTATAACCGGATCTTAGAATGGCCGGACTTAAAGTATCCAAGAACAGTCAAAATACTTTCCAAGGTCAGGAACACAGAATCAGACACAACAATAAGAGAAAGCAAAAAGTCAAGGATACCAGAATTCAGGGAAGTCAAAACGAAGCCAAAGTCAAATACCAGAAAATCAAGATCAGGAACGCATTCTCGGATTACCATCAGGATGAAACCATGACAGGGCAATGAGCAAAAGGAGAATTGGGTTTAAATACCCCTCCTCTGGATCTGATTGACCGTAACCGGCCTTTGACCCCAAAAGCAATTACAAGGTTTCCATGTGCATGATTGCTGCTCGGCACAATTTTTCCTGTCAGGATGGTAATGCTGCTTGGCACAACTTTTCCTGTCAGGGCGGTAAATGCCATTAACCACATTTTTATGTGCGGATGAATAAATGACAATGGTTAAGTTACGCAAATTATGTTTGGGCTTGATTAGAAGATTGTGCTTGTCCCATTCTAAATATAATAAAAATGAGGCTTAATTATTAATCTGTGGGTAAATATTAATGTTTCTTTGGATATGATACCGGAATGAGATGAACCAACGCTAATGGTCATGAACATATCAAAGGACCCTGTATCTAAGAGGGAATCTAGACATATGGCAATTTAGAGAGTTAGTTTTTTATTTAAATCAGACTTCCAGGCCACTTATGTGTGACTTCTCGCACTTTGCAGAGCCTTTGATTAATCATAGGATCAATCCATATGGTAAACCATCTGCCCCTTTCACATTCCTATGCAATTTACATTATCCCTTCTGACATCTGATCTCTACCAAGTGGCCAATTCATATATGCACTACACAAATTACATTTAATGGCAATATTCTATTGTGCAACAATGAATTATGCACCCTTGGCGTGACATGAGGGTTTTACTAACTATTTAAAATTATGTCCCCCTCCCTTACATAATTAAATAAGTATTGTTCCCTGTTGATCACAAGCTATGCTGGTCTCTCCATCAGGGTGAAGTCAGAGGTCAAAGGAAGTAGATGAGGTCAGATGACAGAGGGAGAAATAAGAGGAAACACAATCTGTCATAAGCACTTCAGCTAGGTTGTGCTGTGTGTATCCACACTAGACTTGGAGATTTGTTCGGTTCCGAACTGCAATTTGTATGAACTTGGGCAAATCGATCGCTTGAATTCTCAAACTCCAAATGTAGACGAATAATAAACCAAATAATAATAAACTAAACTAAATATAGAGTGAACAGGAAATAATAATCCGTTCACATGTATAGCCGCAACACCAAATTATCGCAGAAATGCTAAAAATAAATTTAGATTGTATTCATGAGTCATTCCATCGTTAAATAAACAGGATTCTTGCTATGGTGCTGGACTTTTCCCAATTATAGATAATGTTACAATAGGTACATGTAGGTCCGCACACATAGATAATCCCAAATAATCTACAGAAAAATTATGTATACGAAAAGAGTGCACATTTATTGATGAAAAAAAAGTATGCATATAAAAAAATCATGGTGTCATACTGTCACAGCAACCCTCATAGATGCTAAAGGTAGTATAGGCATATCACACAAAAAAAACATGGTAGTGCACTGAGATGACACAAATTTCCCAGCGAAAGAGAGAGAAAAAAATAAAAATAATTATGTTCGGAAAATATCAATTTGCCATACTACCTGCAACTGCCAGACAAGGGGAGAGACCACCCAGAAGATTACCCTGAAAAAGAGTGTGAAAGCCCTGGACACGTCATTTCGCACATTCTTTGGTGTTTTTTCAACAGGCTTGATTTTCCAGGAAGCATAAGCCAAATGGCAAATGATTTAGGTAAACTAGAAAAAAGGTCAGCATTGTGGCAACTGACATTTAATCTGGATAAGTGCAAGATAATGCATCTTGGACATAAAACCCAAGGGCAGAGTACAGAATATTTGATAGAGTCCTAACCTCAACATCTGAGGAAAAGGATTTAGGAGTAATTATTTCTGATGACTTAAACGTAGGCAAACAATGTAATAGAGCAGCAGGAAATGCTAGCAGAATGCTTGGTTTTATAGGGAGAGGCATTAGCAGTAGAAAGAGGGAAGTGTTAATGCCATTGTACAGAACACAAGTGAGACCTCACTTGGAGTTTTGTACGCAGTACTGGAGAACGTATCTCCAGAAGGATATTGATACTTTAGAGAGAGTTCAGAGAAGGGCTACTAAACTGGTTCATGGATTGCAGGATAAAACTTACAAGGAAAGGTTAAAGGAACTTAAAGGATCACTATAAACAAACATGTATTCCTGGCCCTATAGTGTTAAAACCACCATCTAGCCCCCCTGGGCCCCTCATGCCTCCATAAATATAGCAAAATCTTACTGTATTCAATCCTGAAGCTGAAGATCTGCCTGCTGTTTGACTCAGAATGGTCAATAGTCAAATCCTGTCTGCTGACATCATCAGAAGTTGTGGCCTGATCCAATCACAATGCTTCCCCATAGGATTGGCTGAGACTGACAAAGAGGCAGATCAGGGGCAGAGCCAGCATGATTCAAACACAGCCCTGGCCAATCAGCATCTCCTCATAGAGATTAATTGAATCAATGGATCTCTATGAGGAACGTTCAGTGTCTGCATGCAGAGGGAGGAGATACTGAATGTTTGGATGCATTTTAGGCAGCCATGACCCAGGAAGGATCTCTAACAGCCATCTGAGGCGTGGCCAGTGAAGTTATCACTAGGCTGTAATGTAAACACTGCATTTTTCTCTGAAAAGGCAGTGTTTACAGCAAAAAGCCTGAAGGTAATGATTTCTACTCACGAGAACAAATTCAATAAGCTGTAGTTGTTCTGGTGACTATAGTGTCCCTTTAACCCCTTAAGGACCAAACTTCTGGAATAAAAGGGAATCATGACGTGTCACACACGTCATGTGTCCTTAAGGGGTTAAAGGACCACTATAGTGCCAGGAAAACATACTCATTTTCCTGGCACTATAGTGCCCTGAGGGTGCCCCCACCCTCAGGGTCCCCCTCCCTCCGGGCTGCATGGAGAGGAAGGGGTTAAACTTCCATCTTTCTCCAGCGCTGAGCGGGGAGCTTGTAACGGACACCTTCCGTTGACGGATGCTCCTAGCGCTTCCTGAGGGCCTCAAGCACTGCAGATGACACCACAACCATTGCAGACTCCACAACCGCCGTAGCTTAACTGGAGCCGCGCCGTCTTCCTTCCACCCTGTATGAACCTCCAGCATTCAGGATCGTGTGGGAAAGACCTCTCCTCCAAGGAGAGCGTAACCGGATCAAGCTCTCAAAAGAGCTAAGTGATTAAAGCTCCAGGGAATATGCAGCGCATAGCCATCCCCAGTGTGAATATAGCTGCCCCCTCCAATCACGAGACAAGACTACGTGTTGAGGGTCAAGAAGAACTCTGGTTTAATTACACACACTCTGCTTTTATACAATTCTCCCCTGCAAGGGAGACGCCCACATACATTTATACATTACCCAATCACACAATGGTTACATCCCACAGATTCCCTCCCCTTAGCCTGAGAGGTAACCCAATTATCTGTACAGTTTAAACATACTTTTTACCCAACTTTCATAACTCTAAAACCATACATCCAATATTATTACATATTATTAATCAGCACATTCCAAATACAAACATACTCAAAAATCATTTGAATCCGTTCAGCCGTTCGGGAGATAAGTATAAGTAATTTTTGACCGACCGCAGGCACATTTTCATGCCCAAAACAGTTCCATGGATTTGGGCTGTGCGGTCGGTCTATTTTACACCGAGAAAAGTCCCATTCGAACGAGCGTCTCCAGCCGCGGTGTCGAAGAAGGTACGGGTCAGCGGTGTTCGTACATTTGGGTAGCCGCAAACAGTTCCATAGATTAGGCTGCACACACCGCTGACCGCGTTCGAATAAGTTAAAATGGCCAATGGCGGCCACTTCGACGACTTCGGCACTTCGACGACTTCGGCACTTCGACTGTTTTCGAAGTGCCAGTTTAAAAGTTGTAACACTGCTCCCAAGTATTTAAAGGGCCAGGAACAGCATTCAAAAATCCATCATGCCCAAATGTAATTCTTACAGGGCAATACATTACAGGCCATAGTCGCAGGGCAGGAGGCTAGCGATAAGTCCTCTCCAATGCCCAGTGGCAAATGGCAGTTTGTCACAGAGCTCTCCTCCTCCTCCCCGCCTCCTCTCCTCCTCTTCGGCTGAATGCGCATGCGCGGCAAGAGCCGCGCGCACATTCAGCCAGTCCATAGGAAAGCATTCACAATGCTTTCCTATGGACGCTGGCGTCTTCTCACTGTGATTTTCACAGTGAGAAGCGCGGAAGCCCTCTAGCGGCTGTCAATGAGACAGCCACTAGAGTAGGGGATATTCTGCTAAATACAGATCAAATGGAAAAACATAGCGTTTAACTGTGTGAGAGTAAATGAAGATGTATGATATACAATTGGCCACTCACAAATTGTTAGATGTAAAACAGCTTTGAGTGAAATCCTTTTCTTCAATATTTTCTATGTTCATCTTCATACTCCCATCAGTGAATTGGAATATTTACTCAAAAGAGAAAATATATGGAGAAATAAAGTGCAGTTCCAGAGTGAAGTAAAAAATAAATTTAATAACTTACATATAAGTTAAAAACAATAAGCATATCACCACTGGGCGTCCTATGCGTTTCGTCCTAAGATGGGACTTCCTCAGGGACTTGGTGCATCAATGACAGCAAAAACATAAAAACATTCCCCCCCACAAGTTCTTATATATCCCCTCCAAGAGTTCGTTATTGAATAATTCCCGTCCGGTGTTTCTTCTCTGTTCGGGCGGCACTTCCTACTTGAACGGGATGTCATCATCACGCACGCCCCTTGCGTTCCAAATGTGCGTTCCACATACCACATACCACATAGTGGATGACGATCGTGAGTTTTCAATTTTCTCGAAGACATATAAGTGGATAGAAGCATAATGAGGGGGAAGAAAAATTAAAAAAGACTCTGGATAGCACAATATATTATGTGGATATAAGAATATATCCCTTAGCATCCTATTTTTAAAAGAAAAGCTACAGAAAATAATTAATATATAAATAAATAAAAATAAAGAATATAAACTGTATATAATCCTAATCAATAAAATAAAATAAGACAAATATATACATAAAAACTAATACACTAAGGATGGAGAAATAAAATAAATCTTAAATAAGAAATGTAATACTCCATATATTTACATAATCCATATATAATAATTCTTACATTCCCCATTATGAGAATGTGTACAAGATAAGTAAATAAACAACAAGATATCATCATTTACTTTTCTTTATAATATATTAGTGATTAGGTGAGAGAGGTGAAACCCATTTATATATATATATATATATATATATATATGTATATCTCGCACTCCTCTTTTTTTCATCTCCTTTTTTGCAGTACTTAGATATTTCCCCACCAATATGATTTTCTTTTTGGGATTTCAAAATAGCCCAACGGTTAATACTAATGATAATAATAGACTATATTATATGTATAAGATTATCCTTTCAGGATTTCTAAAGTGTCACCCAAATAAAGATATTAGAAAGAAGTGAAAAAAATGAAAAAAAGGAGTGCGGCATCAGAAAAAATATTTTACACAACAAAAGTTAGTCCTCAAAAAAACTCCACACATCAATATCCAAATTTAAACCCAAAGGTTGGAGTGTTTTTAGTTTATTTATCCAGAATGTTTCTCTTTGTGAGAGTTTCTTGGTCAAATCTCCTCCTCTCCAGTAAGGATCTACATGCTCAATGCCCACAAAAGAAAAATTTTGCCAACAAAAATAATTGCAAGAATTGCAATGCAGAGGTACTATGTGTTTAGTTGGCCAACAAAAATAATTGCAAGAATTACAATGCAGAGGTACTATGTGTTTAGTTGCCAACAAAAATAATTGCAAGAATTGCAATGCAGAGGTTGGCAACATTTTTCTTTCGTTGGTTTTCTTACTTGATCTATGAACCAAAAAGTGAAAAAATGCTCCTATAAGTGTACTGCTAAATATATACATATTTTTTTATGTATATATTTTGCAATACACTAATTGGCCTGTTTATGCACCCCTTTGGTTCATCTCATTCATTTTTCAAATTACCGTAATTTTCATTTGCCAAAATTCTGTCAAGCCAAACCAACACATGCCAAAATATGTCTGTTCTTTTTATTTTCTGAAAAATTGTTCGGCTAAAGCAAATTTTTTGCACAAGCCTAATCTGCACTAAATATTTTAGCTTTTGAGAATTTGCTAAACTGAATATATCAAGATGTATTTTCCTGTTCATACAGCTTTGTCCAGGTCAAATAGTCACTGCAGTATTTAGGGAAGTGCATTGAGTAGTAAGCTTCAAATAGGATATGCTAGCACTAAGACTGAAGCTCTCCAAGTGACACTGTTCTGACAGTCATGTATTTTCTCCTTGGTCTACAAAGCTAGGCTGGGCCTTTGGTGGCTAATTAAAAAAGATTGCAGGGTAATGTTAACATTATTAATTTTTGTAACATTGGCCTTAATGGAACTAATTCCCCATTCTCCAAATTATTTCCCCTACCAACCCCCATGAGTAAATCCAATCCTTATGCAGCTGCCTGTGATGAAATATTATGCACTAGGTCAGCGGTAGTCAACTACCAGGCAGTAGTCAACTTTAGGCACTTCAGATGTTGTGGAATTGATCTCCCTCTATGCTTTGTCAGCTTTATGGCTGTAATAGCATTATGGCGGATGTAGTACACAACATATGGAGTGCCAAAGGTTGCCTTCACCTGCACTAGGTTAACTCTCAGTTCCATGGCACCACAATTAATGAATGCAAGGCTGAAACTAGATTGCCATCATCAGCTCAGCACACATTATTATTCTGTGCTTGGCCAGTTGTCGGCTGCTTGCCCTTTTTCAGCCAGCATATATATAGCTTCTAATTACCTCTTCCAACTGCTCAAATATGTGTCTGCATTCATCAGTAAAATATGTTTAGTCAGTCTGTGCGTAACTGCAGAAGTGTATGTGTGTATTTATATGTGTGTGTGACAGCTAGTGATGTCGCGAACATGAAATTTTCCGTTCGCGAATGGCGAACGCGAACTTCCGCAAATGTTCGCGAACGGGCGAACCCGGCAAACTGACATAGACTTCAATAGGCAGGAGAATTTTAAGACCCACAGGGACTCTTTCTGGCCACAATAGTGATGGGCCCCCACCCACCTGAGCGGTGGGTGGGGGCCCTAAACACAAATTGGGGAGGGGGGACCTAATGTCCTCCCCCCTGGCCCCCACCCCTGAGCGGCGGTTGAGGGCCCTTAATACCAATAGGGGGGGACCTATTGTCCTCCCCCCCGGCCCCCACCCCTGAGCAGTGGGTGGGGGCCCTAAATACAATAGGGGGGACCTAATGTCCTCCCCCCGAGCCCCCACCCCTGAGCGGCGGGTGGGGGCCCTAAATACCAATAGAGGGGGACCTATTGTCCTCCCCCCCCGGCCCCCACCCCTGAGCGGCGGGTGGGGGCCCTAAATACCAATAGGGGGGACCTAATGTCCTCCCCCCCGGCCCCCACCTCTGAGCGGCGGGAGGGGGCCCTAAATACCAATAGGGGGGGAACTATTGTCCTACCCCCGGCCCCCACCCCTGAGCGGTGGGTGGGGGCCCTAAATACCAATAGGGGGACCTAATGTCCTCCCCCCCGGTCCCCACCCCTGAGCGGCGGGTGGGGGCCCTAAATACCAATAGGAGGGGGAACTATTGTCCTCCCCCCGGCCCCCACCCCTGAGCGGCGGGTGGGGGCCCTAAATACCAATAGGGGGGGGACCTAATGTCCTCCCCCCCGGCCCCCACCTCTGAGCGGCGGGAGGGGGCCCTAAATACCAATAGGGGGGAACTATTGTCCTCCCCCCGGCCCCCACCCCTGAGCGGTGGGTGGGGGCCCTAAATACCAATAGGGGGGGACCTAATGTCCTCCCCCCCCGGCCCCCACCCCTGAGCGTCGGGTGGGGGCCCTAAATACCAATAGGAGGGGGAACTATTGTCCTCCCCCCCGGCCCCCACCCCTGAGCGGCGGGTGGGGGCCCTAAATACCAATAGGGGGTGGGACCTATTGTCCTCCCCCCGGCCCCCACCCCTGAGTGTTGAGTCAAATTACACAGCGTGGGAAAATTCCACAGAACTTTCCCACGCGGTGTAAAATGACACAGAGCACTCTGATTGGGTGGCTTGAAATCCACCCAATCAGAGTGCTCTGTGTCATTGTGTTCTTTGGAATTTTCCCACGCTGTGTAAAATGACACAGAGCACTCTGATTGGCTTAAACCAACCAATCAGAATGTTCTAAGCCTAATTGCAGGGCGTGCTGCTATTGGAAGATAGTAAATATTAAAGGATATTTACAAGTCAAACTCAAATGTACTAAGTTGAATGAAGGTGTCCCAATTTATTAAATATTGCTGAATACCTCTTACAGTTTACAAAAGCTTAAAGGGACACTCCACTGCCCAAATTTAAAATAAGTAAAAATCACTGTTTGGTAGATATACCCCAAATGAAAAATTACATGCATTTAATTATGCGTTTGTTTTCATTGGAATTATATCTAAAACAGCTTGCAAAAACTGCAGATTTCTTGTCTGCTGCCTTTGCAAGCCCTCCTCTTCTAATCCCGCCCATACATTCTATCGCTGTCCAAACACAGACTTCCCAATGCAGCTCAATGAGAAGTGTTTGCAAGACAGGTGCTCTGGGCAAATGCCTGCCCATTGAGTTCAGTCAAATTAGCCAACCAAACCAGGAAGCAACAGGACCAGTTGTTTGCTTGAAAATCCATGGGGGATGTAACCAGCATAATTGATAATAGTGTCAATTTCTATCGAAATCTGAACTTTTTCCAAAATGAAAAAAAGAGAATACATTCTTCACACATAAAATTTTTCAGCAAGCAAATGTTGTTTAGGGGTCTGGAGTGTCCCTTGAATCCAGTAGGACCCACACAGAATGCAATTAGTTTTTTTATTTTCCTTATGGTTTTTGTGAATGTTTCATGTTTTCCCCCCATATCAGATCATCTGCTGTGTGAAAAGTACACATAACGTTTATATATTCCCTTTACAAATAACATATTTTCTTCTTTTCTAAGAGCTTTGTCTTGATGCGTAGCCTAATTGATTCTTTTCAGTTAGGTTATAGCTAACTTCCAATCTCTAAGAACACCATAGCTTTATTGACCACTTTTTCACATTGTGTTCATGCAAGGCGTCCAAATAATGCTGGCCTCTCCTGCCGAGTGCCAACATATGGCTCATTCCCTTCCTCCTATTGATGTCTTTGGACCAAGGGAATCGAACAGACAGAGCTAGAGAGCAACGTGTCAATGACTCCTATTCAGTATTCTGTGTAAGAAGCTTGTGCAAGAGAGAGATTTCACCCTTATTCAAGTAAACTGGAAGCAACATTTTGCAGTGTATGGAAAGGGATTTCACTGTGCTATTTATAGAAAAAGCTAATTTTGGTGTGCTGGAAACTAAATTTAAAAATGTATTCAAAAATACCTGATTTGGAAAATATTCCAGAACTAACTGCAAAGCATACTGGGTAAGGAATAATTTTTGAACTTTAACGAATCAAAATCTGAATGGCAAAATGTATGCTAAAATACTCAATCAGTCACTTGGGAATTTTTCCAAATCACCTATTTGTGCCTATATTTTACAAAGTTACACAGGCTGAAAAAAGTTTAAACCATCAAGTTCAGCCTTCCTCACATATGTTTCTGATGTTGATCCAAAAGAAGGCGAGGAACCCAATTTAAAGCGCTTTTCGATTTTGCAGCAAACCAGGAAAAAATTCCTTCTCAATCCCAGAATGGCAGTCAGATCTCTCCTCGGATCAACAAGCTGTTACCTCACATATTAATTAGTATTTAGATATTTATTCATTACAATTTGGGGGTTAGGTAATGACCCTGACAATCTTAGTTGGTGGTTCCCAACCCAGTCCTCAAGTATACCCTTACAGTCCAGGATTTAGATATTACCCTGTTGTGTCTAATGTGTTTTTAGAGAAAAAAAAAACACTTTAGATCCACCAGGGTAATACGTAAATCCTGAACTGGTATTGGCTACTTAAAGGACTGGGTTGGGAACTCCTGGTCTTAGTTATGCAGGAAGCACATCTCGTGGCTGTCTGAGAGACAGTCATTAGCGGTAGTCGTAACCCAGCAATATGAACATTGCCGTTTCTCTCTTTCAGTTTGCAGGGCTAAGGGGACAGGGATAGTGCACCCAGACAATTTCAATGTGATTAAGTGGTTTGGGTGCCTATAGTGTCCCTTTAAAGAATGCCTCTTAACAACAGCAAGAAAAGCAGTCCACAGTTTGACTAAACCAATTTTGGGAGCATTTCCCAAATTGGAGTCAGTTTTGTGTTCTACCAACATTGCGCCATAATGTCTCTACAATATTAGAAAGAAAAAATTCCACAAACATTTAGTAATTGAAGAACATTTTTTGGTGCCTTGTTTTTTGTGATTGCTGATTCTTTTCTGATTTCCACTCTCTGTGGGAGTTGGATAATAGCATACAATACAAGTGGGTTGACCAAACCCATATCTGGAGTAGTGGAGATGCTTAACTTAATACATGACTTAATGATCTGCTTTTTTTCTATTTTGAACCAGTGTTATTAATTGTTTCCAATGTTTTGCCCCTTTTGAAAGGCAAATGAGTAATAAAGATCTGAGCTGTGCATTTTTTCTTCCTAGACTTACCCACACACACGCAGGCAGGCAAGAGATGAATGTGTTGTCCACTATAGACCTCCCCACCCATTCATGGCCTCTCATACTGAATAGCCTATTAGGTAACCTCTTTGTGGTGTAATTGGATTTCCTCCCTTGTTAGCTGCAATGAAAGTGTCATATATATAGGTATGGTCCTATTCATCTTGAATTAAGGTCTGTAGCTCCTTTTGTGGGATGTAATACTATTCACACTGACACAGCTGTAAATGGGGGGTGGTGGTGGAATCTTTACACCAAAGATAGTTCCCATCTTGCAATGTTAATTTGTCATGGTGATGTGATTTACTATTTTATTAATTTTACATTTTACTCAGGAGACTTCGCTGAACACAAATATTAGTGTTTTCAAAACAGTAAAATGTAATACAACAATATCATCAGTGAAAGCTAATTTTTTACATTTTTCACGCACAAACAGCACTTACACTGACAATATAATTGTTGTGATACGTTTTACGGTTTTGAAACACTAAAACTTGTGTTCAGCGAAGTCTCCTGAGTATAATAGTACCCCTCATGTACATGTTTTATGGTGTTTTCAAAAGTAACAGAGTCAAATATTCGACTTGTGTTTCAGTTTTTTCACATTGAAATTCGCCAGATTGGTTACGTTGCCTTTGATACCGTATGGTAGCCCAGGAATGAGAATTACCCCCATAATGGCATACCATTAGCAAAAGTAGAAAACCCAAGGTATTGCAAATGGAGTATATCCAGTCTTTTTAGTAGCCACTTAGTCAGTGGCATACACACATTCCATGCAGCTCCGGTGCGAAACTGATCCTGTAACTTCCCAAAACACCATAAAACCTGTACATAGGGGGTACTGTTTTACACGTGAGACACGTGAGACATCGCTGAATACAAATATGTGTATTTTATTGCTGTAAACCAAACAGTCTTATGACATTCACAGTTAAAATGTCATGCAGAACTAAGAAGATAAAAAAAATTCTCACTTTTTTTTTTTTACATTTTATTCATTATGTTTCATAGCTAAATATTTGATGTTAAAGGAAAGCCCTGTTTCCCCTGAATAAAATGATATATAATAAGTGTGGGTGCACTTAATATGAAAGAGGTGAATTACGGTTGAACAGACATATAGTCAAATTCCAAATTCCCCCGCGGCAGATCTTCCTCCTCCGGTCCCTCCCGGTCATGTGAGAGTGAGGTCCTTGCGAGGACCTCACAATCACATGGCCGGTATAGCTGGCTCAGGCATTGCCAGCAGGGGGACCAACTGTAATGACAGTTGGTCCCCCTGCTGGCTGAAAATCAAATTAAATAATGTTAAAAGTGTAAAAAAAAAAATATATATATATACTTAGATCATATATATATATTATATATATATGATCTAAGTATATATATACAGATATACACACATACACATACACCGTCTAGGTGTATTTTAATATTAATATATATATAATTATATATATATATTAATATCAAATTACACGTAGACTGATACTGATTAAATATATATATAATTATTGTTATATATATATTTATAAATAATATAAAAAAAATATGTAAATACGTAAAAAAATTAAATAAAAAAATAATTAAAAATAAAATATTAAAAAATATATAGATGTGTTTTATTTCGTTCTAACTGTATTGTGATATTAATATATATATATTTATATCAAAATACACGTAGAACGAAAATATATATATATATATACGTATATATACACATATGTATATATATACATATATTAATTCTACACATATATTTATGTAGTAATTTTACATAATTAGGTATCCTAATTAATTACAATTAGCGGGACCTGCCTGACAACCCATACCGAAAGTATAAGGAATTTAATTTGCTAGCACTATATTTAACCCTATAACTTTCTAAGACACCATAAAACCTGTACATGGGGGGTACTGTTTTACTCGGGAGACTTTGCTGAACACAAATATTAGTGTTTCAAAACAGTAAAATGTATTACAACGATGATATCGCCAGTAAAAGTGATGTTTTTTGCATTTTTCACGCACAAACAGCACTTACACGGACTATATTACTGCTGCAATACTTTTTACTGTTTTGAAACACAAATATTTGTGTTCAGCGAAGTCTCCCGAGTACAACAGTACCCCTCATGTACAGGTTTTATGGTGTTTTCAAAAATTACAGCGTCAAATATAAGGCTTGTGTTTCATTTTTTTCACATTAAAATTCGCCAGATTGCTTACGTTGCCTTTATGACCCTATGGTAGCCCAAGAATGAAAATTACCCCTATGATGGCATACTATTTGCAATAGTAGACAACCCAAGGTATTGCAAATGGGGTATGTCCAGTCTTTTTTAGTAGCCACTTAGTCAAACACTGGCCAAAATTGGCGTTTTTTGCATTTTTCACACACAAACAAATACTAACGCTAACTTTGGCCAGTGTTTGTGACCAAATGGCTACTGAAAAAGACTGGGCATACCCCATTTGCAATACCTTGGGTCGTCTACTATTGCAAATGGTATGCCATTATGGGTGTAAATTTATTTCCTGGGCTACTATACAGTCTCAAAGGCAACGTAACCAATCTGGCGAATTTCAATTTAAAATGTAACACGCTATATTTGACCCTGTAACTTCCCAAAACACCATAAAACCTGTACATAGGGGGTACTGTTTTACACGTGAGACTTTGCTGAATACAAATATGTGTATTTTATTGCAGTAAAAGCAAACAGTATTATGACATTGACAGTTAAAATGTCATGTAGAACTAAAAAAAATAAAAAAAAATCTTATTTTCTCCCATGTTTTTCATATTAAATTATGTTTCATAGCTACATATTTGATATTAAATGAAAGCCCTGTTTCCCCTGAATAAAATGATATATAATAAGGGGGGGTGCATTTAATATGAAAGAGGTGAATTACGGTTTGACAGACATATAGCGCAAATGCCAGGTTTTGTTTACATTTTGTTTCGTTCACAACTTGTACATTTGGCTGCGGTGTTAAGGGGTTAAGGGGTTAAGTTTACTATCCCCTTTGAATTAACTTTTAATTTTCATTTTAGTAATTAACCCTGTCGGATTATTACTATTATTATTATTATTATTATTATTAAATGTGCATAATGTGACCACTGTATTGTAATTATCTTTTAATTTCGAAATAAATCTATAAAAATTATAATTATTTTTGTTTTTCATAACTGCATTACCTGGAGTCGCCTGAAGGGGATACTAAACCAAAACAAAGGAGAACAGGAGGGGAAGCTGTGTCTCGAATAATTCCTTCCCCGACTTCCTGCAACAAGAGAGATCCAGGAAGCAGGTATTCAAGCAGGGTTTGTTGTGCATTGTAAAGCTGTTTTGTTCCTGTCTGTCTACATGCTGCAGGGTGGGCTGCAATTGAGTTATATTAGGATTTTATTTTGCAGTGTATGTATTTATGCTGTCCCTGGATACAACTCTGGTCTAATTCATGCTGTATACACACACATGGAGAATAGAACACTCAGAACAGCTCGGCAATTCCAGTGATAGATACAGAGTGACAAGAAAACAGCATGTTTTTATTCTGCAAATTATGTAATAAAAATGTCAGCCTGATGCTTTTCTAGTGAACATTGAATGTCCTGTGTCAAAGGTTGTTAGAGTCGCCATGTTTTTAAGGACACGTATCACTTCATCATGTTGATGGTTAGCACACGAGAAGTGCTGCCCTTCAGTATGGAGAAATCAAGAATTTCAGGAATACTCAGAGATTCCTTGTTTGCCCTCTGGCAGCATTTTATTCCTTCATACTGCAGGGCAGCGTTTTATTTATTTATAAAAAAAATTTGTCTAGCTGCATTTTATATGTCAATGCCTTTTTATAAAATACAATTTTAATTTTATATTTTTTAATTTGTAAAAACCCTAACACTTTGATATGTGGTTGGACAGTTCCTACCCTCTTTTTGCTTAAAGCAGTTACATATGAGATTTTTACCCAACCATATATAAAATCTCAGATTTTCATGTTAACTCTTTTTTATGCCATGCACACCGAGTACATAATGCAATTAATACTCACACCTTAAGTGTTGCTTGTACAATAGTAAGTACTGAAGGATTACTGGAGGGAAAATTTGGTTGAATGGCATTGCTGTGTTGATGCCCAAGAGCATTCTGTGTACACTATAGCATGTACAGTGTGCTATAGTGGTTATGGTGTTTGGAATGTTCCTTTTAACCCCTTAAGACCGCAGCCAAATGTACAAGTTGTGAACCAAAAAAAAACGTAAACAAACCACAGATTTTGACTATATGTCTGTTCAACAATAATTTACCTCTTTCATATTAAATGCACCCACACTTATTACATATCATTTTGTTCAGGGGAAACAGGGCTTTCATTTAACATCAAATATTTAGGTATGGAACATAACGTAATATGAATAAAATATAAAAAAATGAGAGAAAATATGATTTTTTAAAATTTTCTTAGTTCTATGTGACATTCTAACTGTGAATGTCATAATACTGTTTGCTTTTACTGCAATAAAATACACATATTTGTATTCAGCGATGTCTCATGTGTAAAACAGTACCCCCTATGTACAGGTTTTATGGTGTTTTGGGAAGTTACAGGGTCAAATATAGCATGTTACACTTTTCAGTTTTTTCACATTGAAATTTGCCAGTTTGGTTACGTTGCCTTTGAGACTGTATGGTAGCCCAGGAATGAAAATTACCCCCATGATGGCATACCATTTGCAAAAGTAGACAACCCAAGGTATTGCAAATGGGGTATGTCCAGTCTTTTTTAGTAGCCACTTGGTCACAAACACTAGCCAAAGTTAACGTTAATATTTGTTTGTGTGTGAAAAATGCAAAAAACTAATTTGAAAGCCAATTTTGGCCAGTGTTTGTGACTAATTGGCTACTAAAAAAGACTGAACATACCCCATTTGCAATACCTTGGGTTGTCTACTTTTGCAAATGGTATGCCATTATGGAGGTAATTCTTATTTCTGGGCTACTATACGGTCTCAAAGCCAACGTAACCAAGCTGGCGAATTTCATTGTGAAAAAACTGAAACGCAAGCCTTATATTTGACTCTGTAACTTTTGAAAACACCATAAAACCTGTGCATGAGGGGTACTGTTATACTCAGGAGACTTTGCTGAACACAAATATTTGTGTTTCAAAACAGTAAAAAGTATGACAGCAAAAATATCGTCAGTGTAAGTGCCGTTTGTGTGCGAAAAATGCAATAAATTTCACTTTCCCTGACGATATCATTGTTGTAATAAATTTTACGGTTTTGAAACACAAATATTTGTATTCAGCGATGTCTCCCGAGTAAAACAGTACCCCCCATGTACAGGTTTTATAGTGTCTTGGAAAGTTATAGGGTTAAATATAGTGCTAGCAAATTAAATTCCCTATACTTTCGGCCTGGGTTGTCAGGTCCTGCAAATTGTAATTAATAAAAGGACCTAATTATGTAAAATTATTACATAAATATATATGTAAAATTATTATATATATACACGTGTGTGTGTGTGTGTATATATATATATATATATATATATATATATATGTATATAATTTTTTTACTATTATTTTTATTTATATATAGGTATACGTATATACTTAGGTATATACATATATATATTATTTCGTTCTACGTGTATTTTGATATCTATCTATCTATCTATCTATATATATATATACATAGACAAAAAAATATATATATATATAATCAAAATACAGTTAGAACGAAATTACACACATATATATATTTTTAATTATTTTTTTTACGTATTTACATATTTTTTTATTATAATATATATATATATATATAATTATAATTATGTGTATATTTAATCAATATCCTTCTACGTGTATTTTGATATTAATATATATATATATAAATATTAAAATACACTTAGTGTATGTGTAAATGTGTGCGTATATATATATATATATATATATCATATATATAATATATATATAAATGATGTAAGTATATTTTATTTTTAACTTTAATTTTTTTTTTTTTTACTTTAAGGGGTTAAGAGGGGAGGAGAGGGGCAGAGACAGTGTCAGCCAGTGATTTTACATCACTGGCTGACACACAGGATCAGTGATCACAGTGACTGCCTGTCACTGTGATCACCTCCTGCAGATCGCGGTAATTGGCCACAGGGGGAGTGCCTGGGTGGCCAGGCATGCCCCCCACCGCGATCTGCAGGGGGATCCTGCCTGCAGTTACTATGGGTCAGCCAATAGGCTGACACATAGTAACTCTGATCGCAGTGACAGGCTGTCACTGCGATCAGATCGCAGGGAGAGGCTGTCTCTGCATTCAGATCGCAGAGACAGCCTCTCCCTGCGATCATACTCTGCAGATCGCGGTCACCGACCGCGATCTGCAGAGTGAAAATGCGGCCGGCTCCATGTGTCAGCCGATTTTAAAATCGGCTGACACATGGTAAATACCGATCGCAGTGACAGCCTGTCACTGCGATCGGAAGCTGCAGACCGCAGTCCCCAGGCACAGGGGGGCTGCCTGGGGGGCCAGGCATGCCCCCCGACCGCGATCTGCAGCGGCCATGTGCCGCCGGCCACGTGGGGGGTAAGACCGCCCAGGACGTACCATGCCGTCCTGCGGCGTTTAGAGCCGCCCAAATAAGGACGGCATGGTACGTCCTGCGGTCTTAAGGGGTTAAAGACGTGAATACAGATGTGAAATTCTGCATTAACAATTGGTGAACAGGGGGGCCAGGCTGCAGGTGCCCCTGGGAACCCCCATTCTATTAAATCGCTCAAAAACCTTTTAGGGAATGATGCCCGCAGCTTAAAAGTGCGATAACAACTACAATGGCATGTAGTGCTTATAGTGCTAAGTTTGCTTCATATTAAACTTTTATGCTTAGCCCATACAATTTGTAGCTCTTTTTCCATTTTATTGTAAATTAAACTTTTGAGAAGCATATTAGAGAATGCTGCTTTTCGCAGTTAAAGTTCATTAATAACAAATTTCATGTTCACAATCAATAGGTATATAAAAATGGTCAGGATTTTGGCGAATGGTGAAATTGTCCAAGATGATGACCCACGTGTGAGATCAAGAGAAACCTCTCGTCAAGTGAGTTTACATTTAGAAAGGGAAGTTTTATAGATTTTTTTTTTTTTTTTTAAATCTAATATGTCTGGTATTTACATGTGCTAGTGATATCATGGGCTTTGCTTTCTAGTTACTTGAATGCTATCGTGCAACTAATCTGCTCTCATCACATGACCTCCGCAGCCATTTTATTATCAGTAGCTGGTAATGAACCAACATTGTGCTGCAATTTTTACCATCTCCACGCTTAACGTGTGTGCTTTCTGCTAGTGGTGTTTAGTAAACCAAATTAAACAGTCGAGTAGTACAGCATAGGTGAGTAAAAATAATATCTACGTGGCAACATCATCACCAGTGTTGCTCCAAAAAATTAAAGTACATTATTATTTTATTATTATTTTATTATTTATATAGCGCCACCAGATTCCGTAGCGCTGTACAATTCCCCATTCTTGAGTATTCTGTCCACCGAGCATATTTGTGCCTGTGTTGTTGCAGGGTTTAACACTCATTTACATGACATATACTGACTATCAAAATAAGCCAGGAGTAAAATGTAAAATTTATAAATAAAAACTAGAATTTAATAAAAAAAAAAAAAAAAAAAAGGGCATCCCTTAGGTATCTTTTAGTTGGCTATTGTGTTATATAGTTGCCAGTTTACCTTTAATATTGCCATTTGAAAGTTTGTGCAGCATGCTGAACTAAAAGCATCAGGACACAGAATTGGTTAGACGCTGGGCATAGTATTGTTGCCTAAAAATGTTCCTAGATGGAATGAAAACTTAGCCATAGCTTAGCAGTTTACACATTTTATACACTGCTTTTATGTATATACTTATTTGTGTCTAAGCAGCAAAAGTCAGCACTGTTTCTCCCATTTTTTTCTAGAGTACTCTGTTAATTTACTCTTAAAGAACAATATGCAGAGGTGGAAGGGGATATTACTGCAGTTTAGATTGATTTTCTTATTAGCTGACATGGTGTTCATTTTGTCACTTGTTTGGGCTTATACCAGTGATTTCTTTTCCAATAGGAAAAAATAAATAGTAAAACCGTAAGACTTTTTTGTTTTCTGCACGAAACAAGGATCGCTCTGTAAGCGAGATTAAATATCACAGTAACTGCTTTTTAGTTGCTTGACTTGTGTTCTTTAGTGTAACAATCCAAGAACCATAACCACTACAGGGAGTAAGTAGTGAAACTGTTTAAAAATGGACTGTAGTAGTTATGGTGCTTGGCATTCTCTTTTATGCAATCCTCATGAATTATCATTCCTTAAAAGAATTATTAAAAGGCCCTGTGGCAGAAATGCCTCTGCCACGTGTTCCTCTATGGGCCTGCTGGCTAGCCTCCTGCCTAAAGACTATGGGCCCTGCAAAAAGTCTATTAAGAGACTTAGTTTGTGCCATTTTCCTATGCTGTTCGGAAACCGAACAGGGGCACGAACCATGGACCACCCGGGAGCTTGTTAAGCCTTATCATCACCTCTTTACGATTCTAACCGCAGTGTTTTAATTGTTCGTCTGGGGGGCCACAGTTCGTATGAACCACCACGAGGTGACGGCGATCTTGTTCCCGCGAACGCAGGCAGCAGTGTTTGGCTGTCGAGTTCATGGAACTCAAAATCGGACTCGGAAACTTCCAAACATCGCTGGACTTCCATCATCGCCTGCATTGGTTTCTACACCACCTGGAATGGCACTCTTCGGTAGAATCGTTCGTCTGGATGAGGGGAACAAGCTCCACGCTATAACTATTGACTGCGTTCGATAGTTTGTTAATTTTTAAACTACCGAACTTTACCGACCGCTACCACTTTTTCCCTGGAACTGTTTTGGGCGTAGGACCATGTTTGCAGTCAGTCAAATTATGACTTCCATGAAAAACCCGAATCCCTGAACCGATCTGGGGGATTTTGGATATGTTGGTCACAGAGATCGGGGCTATCAGGTGGTGTGACTTTTGTGGGGTTTTATGTGTTTTAGGGGTAATTTTGGGGTGTCTGTAAATTGTAGTTTTTTCTGTACCTGGATATAATTGAGTTTGTACAGTTCCTGACTCAATTATCTCTCAGGCACAGTGGAGGAGTTTGTGACTTGTGTAAATTCTGTAACTGTGCTGCCATTAAACAGACTACTTCCCAGCATTAAGCCTTGGGGGGATTGCCATACTGCTCTTTGGATTATTATACCTGCTATACTCTCTTGGAGGAGAGGTCTTCCCACTGGGAGCTGGATCTAGGTGTTGGTCCAGGGTGAGAAGGGATGGGAGACCCCAGCCAAGCTAAGGGGGCTACAGTGGTTGTGGTGTCTGGGTATGGTGTCTGTTGCAGTGCTTATAGTACTCGGTGAGCACTAGGAAGCTTGATAGGCAGAGGTACCCAGTCGGGGTGCCAGGTGGTCCGCCACAGGCCCTAAATGAATTCCTAATTTGCTTTGCCTTCTTTAGAGTTTGATCCTTAAACAGTGTCTTGAAATGTATTGACAACAAATTGCTAAATTTGAGCTGTTACAACCAAACTGTAACAGTAGCTTAATTGACTTTTTGTATATTGGTTATATTGTATAAGTTTGTACTACTGTAAAAACATACCAGTCCGTATTTGATTATTTTTCCTCTCCTCTACACAGGGATTTTTTAATACTGCAAACAGGACCACAGCTGGAGCAGGACCTCAGCAGGTACCAGGAGATGGAGCCAGGCAGCAGGGTCGATCACCTTTCACTGAGATTAATCAACAGCTGGTCAACATGGGCTTCCCGCGGTGGAATCTTGGAAATCAGGTGGTGGAGCCGGTCATGTCTATCCTCCTTCTCTTTCTCATTCTGATGTTGGGAGTCCGTGGTCTGCTTCTTATAGGCTTGATATACATTGTCTCACACCTCAGCCAACGATAAAGATGGAACATAAGATTGGATGTCTGGAATTGAAGAGGACCTTGCATATGTGGTGTTTGTAGAATGTTTGAGGCATGTTTGAGGAACGAGTATCTTGATTACCCACAGCAATGCAAGTCATATTATGTGTTGTCTTCTACAACTTTTTTTTTGTCTTATTTTTTTTTTTTTGGTCCAATATATACATTTGTTCTTTTAGTGGCAATTTCACCAGCTGATTTTTTTTTATTTTTTTTTTGTTTATTTGGGAAAGAGTTTAGTTTTTTGTTTTTTTTTTACCTTGCATTTTCATTTTAGAAACTTGCCACTGTTTTATTTGAGCCCTATTAATTTCTACTCTTTTAACTATTTACTTGCATACTTAAAAACCTAATTTATGGTTTAATTAAGCACTAAAAAAGAATTTCATCCAAAGGTGTGTATTTTGAAGCAGTGGACCTTCTGTTGTTGTTGGGGTAAAAATTCTGTTGATCATCTAGCTCTTCCCCTATCAAAGCGACATGGATGTTTTTGAGTTATTAATAAATGCTAATTCATAAAGATATAAGCAAAAATTACACGTCGTCAAATAATATCATAAGACAGGGAAAGGGATTATGGATTATCGCTTTTCTGTTTTTTTTTTTTTTTTTTTAAATAAATTTGGCTAAAGCCAAATATTTTTCAGCTTTCCCACCTTGCCACTTTTAATCATTCTTTGCAAGTGATGACTCATGGGAAATGGCCGGTTGTAGCCGTTTTAAGCTCTGCCCTTCCTGTGCAATGTGTATCTCATTATGCATGCTTAATAAATCCATAGAGGATTCTACTGTCTTCCATGTATTCTCCATTTCTGTACACATCTATGAGTCTGTAAATCATAAAAGATTTTATTTTAAAATTGAATCAAATTTATGAGAGAGCATATTCTTCTATAATGATATTTTTCAGGTATTGGTTGATTTATTTGTTTATTTTTTTGGTTGGGATTATCTTTATGTCTTCCAAACTTGCAGATGTTAAGCCCATGTATGTGGTAGCAGTGTTTTGATCTGCAGCAGCAAATTTAACATACGAAGATTCAAGTGAGCAAGCACCATGGTTTTTATTGAAAACTTTTTTATTTTTATTTTTTAAATATGGATAACGTAAATATTGCTGGGAATGAAATATGTTTGCATACAGTAAATTTTGTAGGGAGAAATAAATACAACACATTTGTAAGAAGAGATATTATGCATTTTATAAAAGTTATTCTTGGTAATCTGTTTCCCAGGTATAATTTCCTCTTCTATTGCATCTATTTTGCATATGAAAATTGGCAATATATATTGTTATAAAGAAACTATTGTATACCTATAACATTTATTTTGGATGCTTTTATTTTAAAGGAACACTTCTGGCACCATAATCACAACATCCAGCTGTAGTGATTTTGGTACAAGGAGTGGTTGTTTTTCCACAGTACTTTGTCAAACAGTTTGATAACTTACTTGGGGAGCACCAGTTGCCTGTCATCACCTTCCCTGGAGCTCATAGCTCCTGCAATAAGCTTCTGTTAGCAGGGCTGGTTTGTTGACTGAGGACATTGGCTCAGTGCTGACAGCTAAGTAAGCTTATCCCTGTACCATCAGGCTAAACTATCGGCTACAGATGAGGTGGTGGTGAGGTAAGTTGTCAAGCCATTCTTAAATAGTTTGACTACTTAATGTGGCAGAGTGCCATGACACTCATGGTACCATAACCACTGCAGTAGACTGTAATGGTTATGGTGCTTGATTTGTTACTTTAAAAATATTAAATATAATACATAATATTATACTCACCCACACATCTATATTACTTAGGCATCCTCTCCTTTTGGTTCATGTGGCTAGATATTTTTGTGTGGGATATTCTTGTCTGTAAAAATTATTTAATTCTTTGAGAATACAGAGTAAATTATAATACTTAATTTTGTACCTGAAAGTCACATTTCATTTTGCTAGGGTGCATGATATTTATGTAAGTGCAGAGTTTTGTTGTTTAATGCAAAAAAAAAATCTTCAGAACATTCCGCTCTGTGTTTGTAATTATTATCGTGTCCACTGTCCAGTGAATTTATTTGACAAGATTGTTTCTCAATCTCGGCAGTCCATGTCGGCAGTCCATGTCTGGAACTAAAAATCACAATTTTAACTTGGAGTTTGTTTTGTTATAACAGAACTGTGCAGAGAAGATCGATCGATCTATAATGAACACAGATTTCATAGTTTATTGCAAACTTGTCCTTAAATAACTGCTAAAGACAATAGATAATTTGAACTTGATGATGCTGAAAACATGGTCTTGTAAAACATCCAAAAGGCTCTGAGATGTTAACTGCTTGCTTATAGAAACAATTTTGATCATTTTAATACAGTTTATCTTGCCAAACAATCACTGAAGATAGTTGGTTTTTCCCTTTGATACAAGGACTTTTTCAAATAACATGTTGACCAATAAAGACTTATAATACTAATCTGTTAATGTGATTCATTATTTTAATTTATTTTATATCTTCTGCTTCTGATGTTGTCTTACTCCACTTCCATTATACGCTATTTGATGAGCGACCATTCATCTATTATCTGACACCAATAAATGCTAGATTTTTTTTTTTTTACGCTTTGTTCATTAAACTCACAGAGATTACCAATAGTGGTAAGCCCTGTGGCAGAGTCTATACACAGTATATACCAAGCCACAAAATTGTTAAGGTAAGTTAGAAGCTGCTATACTGGAACCAGAATATAGTAGATATTTGCATCCATTTCTGCTGATGGTTAAAGGAGCACTATAGGGGCAAGAATACAAACATGTATTCCTGACCCTATAGGGGTTAAAACCACTTTCTAGCCACTCTGGTCCCTTCATGCCTCCTTTTAATATAGTAAAATTGTACTAGTATTCAAGTCTGCAGCTGCTTGCTTTGTCACTGTTTCCCTTTGACCTGCCTGTTGACATCAGCAGAAGTGGTGGCCTGATCCAATCACAATGCTTCCCCATAGGATTGGCTGAGACTGTCAAAGAGGCAGATCAGGGGCAGAGCCAGCACAATTCAAACACAGCCCTGGCCAATCAGCATCTCCTCATAGAGATTAATTGAATCAATGAATCTCTATGAGGAAAGTTCAGTGTCTGCATGCAGAGGGAGGAGACACTGAATGTTTGGATGCATTTTAGGCAGCCATGACCCAGGAAAGATCTCTAACAGCCATCACTGGCCATGAGGAGTGGCCAGTGAAGTTATCACTAGGCTAAAATTTAAACACTGCATTTTCTCTGAAAAGACAGTGTTTACAGCAAAATGCCTAAAGGTAATGATTCTACTCACCAGAACAAATACAGTAAGCTGAATTTTTGATTAGCTGCTATTTTTTCTTTCTTTTCTATTTATCTGTTACCTCCTCTCACTTGGCAGTTAGACAGCCACAATACAAAGGTCTATAAAAATTATCAGTTTTGTCCATCTTAATTTTTCATTGGTCAGAAGCACAGTTCATCCTATCTAAAATGATGCAGTTAATCAAGCAAATGAGTGTCCACAAATCCTGACATAAGCTGTGCATCTCAGAAAGTTGTACATAGTTTTAACAGATAATTTGTGCCTCAAGTTCTGACCAAAGAATAATTCCACACAGGAAGGGTAAGCCAGAAGATATATTAAAAAGTTATTATTGATATGTATGCATTACAAAATAATACACAGCAAAGCTATCTTACGTGTTTTTCTATTATTTTTTGTGTAATAAAGTATGATAGCTGTTTTTCTTTAGCCCTTTCCTCATGGTTTCCATGCGAGGTTCGGTCCTGTCATTTATGTAGTTAGAAGGCATGATAAAGCCTAAAGCCCCCACTTTCCTTACATCAAATTATGCAGAATGCAGGGTACTTGAGAGTAACTCAGTCACCTTTATGTTAGTACAACTTGGACCTTCGTGAAAATTTTCACAAATTCCCTTCCCCATGCCAAATTTTTCTCGTTTGCGAATTGACCAAAAATTGTGTAAAATCAATTACTGCCAGGCCAAGTTGTCACAAACCTACGCAACTTCACCTGGAGTGAAAAAAAAGTCGCCTTTCTCGCTGGACCAAGTTGAGCCAGATGAAAAATAATAATCACCGCTTGTCCCTCTGAATTGCCAAGGTGCCAGTTGTGAAGGGAAACTGTAGTGAATGCCTTTTCACAAAAATCCTTGTGATCCTCTTCCCAAATGTAAGTGATTTAATTAAAAATATCAATCAATAATACTTCAGTTACAACATTAAAAAATTATGGCACTGTGTTGTGGGGAAGAGAAGGGATATTTGCATTCTGTGTATATACAATAACTATACTTATATAGCACAACAGGTGAAGTACTGCTTCTCCATAGATGTGTATTGGTGGAGAAAATTTATATAATGAAAGAAGTACAATTTACTGGAAATATATTAGTGTGTTGAGGCTTAAGTGACGGTTAACTTTGTTCCAAAAGCAATTAATGTTATAGGAGAAAGGAGTGAACCGCACTCATGAAGACCTTGGTGATGGTTTGTTTATTGTAGAAAAATATATACAAGATAGCCCCGTAAAAAAATAAATAAATATATATAAACATCTATCTGTGTAAAGAAAATAAAATCTAAACAAAAATTAAAATTAGTGAATAGAACACATTTTGCGTCTACGAAGAGACACCTTCTCAGCAAGGCTCAAGCTCTCCTCACTTGGGGAACTGTGTAGTACTGTGTGCAGGAAGGTTAGTTCTGGATCTATGGTATTTAGAACATGTTTGTTAATGGGGAAGGGATATATGAATTATGTATGCAATGTCTGCACGGAAAACGTCCAGCTATTGTTAATATAATGAGAACGGTTTGCACTATATCAATGTAATTTGGCAGCCAAGGAGACTGGACTGAAATGCGCATGCGTGAACAATGCCGACTTTACAGTGGGGGCGCTAGACACTGTTGAGTGAGCATGCGTACTGTGTGGTCATCACATTTAAAATGACTGAACGAGAAGAGCAACAAATCTACATCAAATTTTGTGATAAGCTTGAACAATCATCCGTGGAAAGTATTCAGATGATTCAGAAGGCTTTTAAGGGCACTGCAATGAGTTCAGTGCAAGTAAATGTGGCACAAACGCTTCAAAGATGTTCAAGATTCCTGTTGAAAGATTTGGCATTCTGCGATTTCTGGCTTTTCCCAAAACTAAAATCACCTTTGAATTGGAAGGGATTTCAGACCATCGATGAGATTCAGGTAAATACGTCCATGCAGCTGATGATAATTCCAACAAAGGATTTTGCAGAATGTTTTGAACAGTGGACGAGGGACGAGGGGGGAGCCTGACTCAGCGCCGAGCGACATCAGCGCTAGATTCAGATAAGTGTCTGAAGGAGTTTTAACCCCTTCAGCGACGTGGGATGGGAGGGGGGGGGGGGGGGGACTTCAGTATTCGCTAGTGCCAGGAAAATGGCTTTGTTTTCCTGGCACTGGAGAATCCCTTTAACCAATAGTCTAGTTGCCTGTTTTAGCGACAAATCATATTTGAAAACAAACTAGTCACGCTTGTCTAAATCCACAAACTCCCTTTGGCTATGTGGATTAAGGAGAGAAAGCATGCACATATTGAAGGTTGTTTGAGGTGGAGGATTTGATTCATAAAGCATTATACCACCTCGCCCATTTTGTTCTCTGTCACCAATTCATTCTTTGAGGATTAACATGAAGATATTGAATTTGACCCCAAGGCCTTACTTGTTACAGATTTAGAGGGAATTGAAAAATCTACCTTACCAAGCTTGTAAAATAGTCAGAATTTAAGGTCATAACCTGGCATTGTTTTGTTTTACTATAGGAGACATATGCTAAATTCTGTGGGCATTTAACACAACCATTATTAATGTTCATTCAAAACCAGCCACAAAGCTCCAATCTTATGAATGGGAATTAGCCCTGGGGATTTATTTTGTTTCTAACTACAATTCGTCCGGAATTGTGCTGATCGGGTGACCAGACAAAATTCTGATTTCTGAACCACCACATGGCAGAACCTTGGAACAAATTATTTGCACTTGCTAGTTTTGAAATGTAGAAGAGGCTTTTTTTTTTTTGGTTGAATAAATCGGCAACTTAGCCTGCGATGATGGACAGGAGGTCTTCACCAATCATGCATGCTGTGATACTGTGTGTTTTACCCTTGCTGTTCGTGAGTGGGAGATATTATTGATTCTAGGTGAATAGGTTTAGCTTACAGATGTATCTATCTAACTGGCTACTGCCAGTGACACGTAAAGCAACCTTGAGTGGGAGATAGGAGATTGTCATTCAGCCTTACGTAAGAGTAGATTTACAGTTCGCAATTATTTTCTTCTTAAGTGTTTGTAGAAAAGAAAATCCTGTTTTTAGATGTATTCAGTCCAGTGTATGATGTGCAGGTGTGCGAAAACTGGTCAGTCTAGTGTTTCTTAAAGTTAATTAAACACAACATTATAGTAGGAAATCCACCCGCGCTAACCTATTTTGCAACACAAACATCTTTTTTTGTTAAATAAAATTATTAGTTTACACAATCATTCATAACCCAAATGTATTTTAATAAGAAAAACACACCCGCCGTCATCGATCTTGCATCCTAATTCTAAGAAGAAATTGAGAAAGGGTGGATGTTACCAGGGTGAACCAAGATATCTGCAGATATACCACAAACCTGTATTATTAAGGGAAAAAGCAGGGAGACAAAATACTAGGGCAGACAGTAGGTCCACTCATGCTGTATCTGATTCTGCACAATCAATACTTTTTCCGCTTCTTCTTCAGCCCAGATTTATGGAGCATTCTCTCCATGACAGAACACAGTGCCTGGGATTGGTGGTGGCAGTGAAGGAAGTCCAACTGTAGCATCATGTCTGGCTGGAGCTGAGTGGAGCTGTAGAGCAGCAGGGCTGTGGATCTATCCTGGCACATGCTGAAGTGATGGCTAAAATCAGATAAATTGTATTAAATTGATTAGGAGAACAAAATTATATATATAACTACATACATAAATATATACAGGGCCGGACTGGGAATTAAAAGCAGCCCTGGAAAAAAATATTTACCAGCCCCATAATGCATCGCGCCAGCATAGTGTGCAAATACAGCGTTAGAAAAGATAATTTAAGATTAAAAATTATTACTCCAACGTGAAAAAAGCACATATAGGCTTAAAAAAAAACAAGAGTGCAGATTTATTTTAAGCAGATGTGTCTTTGCATATAACCAATGTTTCAGTCCAACTACCTTGACATATTAAGAAAAGCTTGGTAATGGGACTGAAATGGTGAATGTATGTAGGGCACAACTGTAAAAAATGACGGTATCTTGTTTATTTTGAAGTCCTGTGGGTGCGCTCTTCACTTGAAATATGTTATTGTGCTGGAGTATGCACCTAGCAACAAGACTGGGCCAATATCTGATCATTACATATGGTACATATCAATTGCATTTCTCTGTGTATTACGTATATATATATATGTACATTAATATATGTGTAAATATAATAGGCATAATTATATATATATATAACTAATACACACATAAATATACATGATATATATACACACACACACACCAGTGGCGGATCCAGAGCCTGATCTCGGGAGGGGCACTTATAGATTTAAAGAAATAATCCATGCACAATAACCACTACTGCTCTGTGTAGTGGTTATGGTGCCAGGAGTGCCGGGACCCGCTCCCAGAGTAAGTAGTCAAACCGTTTAAGAACAGTTTGACAACTTACCTGGGGTCTGCTGGGATATGGGGCTGTAGTAGGGTATAGGAGCAGTGGTGCAATGTGTGAGGGGTGCAGTTTGTGTGAAAGGTTTGGTGTGTGGGGCTGTGTGTGTGGGGGGGTCTGGGTGTGTGTATGGGGCTAGAGGTCGCAGTGGTGAGAGTGAACTCTAGCCCGTAGCTCCAGCGCTAGAGTTCACTCTCGCGAGAGCTGGAGCGTTACCACTGTAACCGCGGCAACGTTCTGTACTCGCACAAGAAGGACCCGGAGGAGCTGCAGGCTGAGCTCCCGGGTCCTCTCTTCCTCCCTCCCCTGCTGGCTGCCTGCATGGTGCCTCCAGAACAGGGAGGGATATCTCAGATCTCCCCTCCGGTTCGTGAAGGCACATGGTGCTTGGACAGTGCCAGCCTTGCATTGGCCAGCAGGGGAGAGCATCTGGGGGGGAAAGGGCAATTGCCCGTTGCCCCCCCCTGGATCCACCAGTCACACACACACACACACATATATATATATATATATATTTCTTTCTCCCCCTCACTGCTCCTCTGTGTCCATGTCACCCCTCTCCTTCCCAGTCACTCTCTTCCCCCTCTGCCTCTTTCTCCCCCTCCCCTTGTGTATCTCTCTTCCCCTCTGTCTCTTTTTCCCCCTTTTCCCTGTCTCTCTCTACCATCTCTCTATCCCCCTCTTTCTCCCCTTGTGTCTCACTCTCCCTCCCCCTCTGTCTCTCTCTATTCTCCCACTGTCTCTTTCTTCCCTATCTCTGTTTTATTTCCCCCCCTCCCCTTGTGTCTCTATATTCCCCCCCTTGTGTCTCTATATCCCCCCTTTTGTGTCTCTATATCCCCCCCTTTTGTGTCTCTATATTATCCCCCCTTTTTTGTCTCTATATTTCCCCCCCCTTTTTTGTCTCTATATTCCCCCCCCTTTTGTGTCTCTATATTATCCCCCCCTTTTGTGTCTCTATAGTCCCCCCTTTTGTGTCTCTATATTATCCCCCCTTTTGTGTCTCTATATTATCCCCCCCTTTTTTGTCTCTATATTATCCCTCCCCTTTTGTGTCTCTATATTTCCCCCCCTTTTGTGTCTCTATATTATCCCCCCCTTTTGTGTCTCTATTGTCCCCCCCTTTTGTGTCTCTATATTATCCCCCCCTTTTTTGTCTCTATATTTCCCCCCCCCTTTTGTGTCTCTATATTCCCCCTTTTTTGTCTCTATATTATCCCCCCCTTTTTGTCTCTATATTATCCCCCCCTTTTTTGTCTCTATATTATCCCGCCTTTTGTGTCTCTATATTCCCCCCCCATTTTGTGTCTCTATATTATCCCCCCTTTTGTGTCTCTATAGTCCCCCCTTTTGTGTCTCTATATTATCCCCCCTTTTTTGTCTCTATATTATCCCCCCCTTTTGTGTCTCTATACCCCCCTTTTTTGTCTCTATATTATCCACCCCCCTTTTTTTGTCTCTACATTATCCCCCCTGTTTTGTCTCTATATTATCCCCCCTTTTGTGTCTCTATATTATCCCCCCCCCCCTTTTGTCTCTATATTATCCCCCCCAGCCCCATCCCCTCCTCTTCTCCATTTACCTGAGAGGAGTCAGAGGGGGCCAGCCGCTTTCCACGCTGGTGCCGCCGGGCACTTCTAATGCTGAGGACGGAAGGAGGAGGAGGAGGAGGGAGGAGCATGTCTCTGTACCATGCTCCCTCGCGGTTCCCACAATTCACAGCACAGGAACCGCGAGGGAGCATGGTACAGAGACATGCTCCTCCCTCCTCCTCCTCCTCCTTCCGTCCTCAGCATTAGAAGTGCTGCCGGACCGGCGAGGCTGCCACCCGGCCCGGCGGCACCAGCGTGGAAAGCGGCCGGCCCCCTCTGAGTGTGCCACCGGACCGGCCACCCGGTGGCACATACCTCTGCAGCCCCCAGGTGCCGCGGCCCACCGGGAAATTTCCCGGTATCCCGGTGGGCCAGTCCGGCCCTGAATATATATGTATATCTCTCTCTATATATATGTATATATAAATGAATTTAAAAAAAAATCCATATATATATATATATATATATATATATATTTTTTTTTTACATTCTACGCATATATTAATGTAATATTTTTACTTGAGTCATTTTTATTAATTACGATTTGAGGGACGTGCCTGACATCCCAGGCTTAAAGTCCACAGAATTTGGTTTGCAAGCCCTATATTTAACCCTGTAACTTTCCAAGACACCATAAAACCTGTACATGGGGAGTACTGTTTTACTCATGAGACTTTGCTGAACACAAATATTAGTGTTTCAAAACAGTAAAACGTATGACAACGATTATATCGTCAGTGAAAGGGACATTATTTGAATTTTTCACACACAAACGGCACTTTGCAAAGTTCACCTGATACAGAGCCTCTAAGACTCTCTCTAGGCTATAGCACAAAGTACCAGGCAGTTATAGGGTGGTGTACTCCCCTTTGATAAAGAATGGACCAGGCAGCAGAAAGGATATCACTGGAAAATCATATGGTCAATTTATTAATATACTTAAAACAAGTTAAAAATAGAAACAATAAAAACAAACTAAAAATACTCTTGGTCCGAGACGTGTTTGGCTGAATTTGGGCTTGGAGAATATGCTGCCTGTGCCGGGAATCCCTTTTAAAGTGCATGCTTTTGCTTGCAATTAGTTAATTGTCCACTAGGAATGTTAATAGAGCAAAGTCCTGGCAAATGTTTGTAATGTTTGTGCGTTACGGAATGGAAGTTATGTATCAGCCATCTTGGATCTGCGTCACTTCTGGTATCACGAAACACTGCAAATCCTGTGTATCCATAATATCACTCATTTCCATGAAACACAAGTGCACATGTAATGAGGAATCATAAGTGCAAATTAGTAAGTTTCTTTATTGGATAGCATAGATAGCTAGATTTATTTAAGACAATAGATAATCAACTTAATATACTGCAAATGGCTAGTGTGTGATAAAAATATATGTAGTCAACAGCCAACTTGATATATATACATTCAAATTTAAGCAACATTTTGAACAGCATGTATGTACATTATACAATGGATTGCGTGTATATATGCACAACTAATAGTCCTGATAGCAGCTTCTAATTTAGTTTCATGGCTGCACTGCTTCTGAAAAATGCTTGTTCTGGGTGTGCCCCCAATTCCCTTTTTTCTATCTATGTTTAGAGTTCCAGATTCCTTCTGGGCGGAACACCCCTTCCCACCCCTCTGCTTCAAATGCCTCTTTGGAGGTGACCACAGGAAAGTATACATTTGAGGTGGTTTTGGATAGCAATGTCACTATAATAATTATTTTTATTTAACATAGAAAATATATATGATATGCATTGTGAGTATATACATAAAAGCATAACTTTAATTATTTAGTTTTAACTCTGTATTTTTTTTCAAAGATTTTTTATCACATTAACCCCTTCAGGGCGGAGTCAATAGTACACATTCTGATCAAAACAAAATGTAAACAAAAACTGGTATTTGCGCTCTTTGTCTGTTCAACCGTAATTCACCTCTTTCATACTAAGTGCACCCACACTTATTATATATCATTTTGTTCAGGAGAAACTGGGCTTTCATTTCTCATGAACTATTCATATTTGAAACATAATTTATTATGAATAAAATTTAAAAAACTGAGAAATTAAGATTTAAAAAAATTATTTTTAAGACATTTTAGCTGTAAGTGCCATAATACGGTTTAACCGCAAAAAAACCCCACATATTTGGATTCAGCAAAGTCTCACGAGTACAAGAGTACCCCCCATTAACAGTTTTTACGGTGTTTTGGGAAGTTAAAGGGTCAAATATAGCACATTCCATATTTCAGTTTTTTCAAATTGAAATTTGCCAGATTGGTTATGTTGCCTTTGAGACCGTGTGGTAGCCCAGGAATGGAATTTACCCCCATGATGGCATACCATTTGCAAAAGTAGACAACCTTGGTATTACAAGTGGGGTATGTCCAGTCTTTTATAGTAGCCACTTAGTCACAAACACTAGCCAAAGTTAGCGTTCATATTTATTTTTGTGTGAAAAAAGCAAAAAAACTAATATTTGACCAGTGTTTGTGACTAAGTGGCTACTAAAAATGACTGGACATACCCTATTTGCAATACCTTGGGTTGTCTACTTTTTCAAATGGTATGCCATCATGGGGGTAATTCTCATTCCTGGCCTACCATACGTTCTCAAATGCAATGTAACCTATTAGGCAAATTTCAATGTGAAAATGTAAAAGCCTTATATTTGACTCTCTAACTTTCCAAAACACCATAAAACCTGTACATAGGGGGTACTGTTATACATGGGAGACTTCACTGAACACAAACATAAGTGTTTCAAAACAGTAAAACATATTACAACAATAATATCATCAGTAAAAGTGCCGTTTGTGTGTGAAAAATGCAAAAAATGTCACATTTACTAAGTATATGATCGTTGTAATACAATTTATAATTTTGAAATACTAATATTTGTGTTCAGCGAAGTCTTCCGAGTAAAACAGTACCCACCATGTACAGGTTTTATGGTGTCTTGGAAAGTTACAGGGTTAAATATAGCGTGTGCGAATTTAATTCTCTGCACTTGCTGCCTGGGATGTCAGGCACATCAATCAAATTTGTATTAATTAAATCACATAATTATGTTAAAATATTACTTAAGCATACACGTAGAATTTTTATATATATACATATATATGTATTTAAATTCTACGTGTATACTTATGTAGTTATTTATGTAATTATATATATTTATCTATATATAAATATTTGCAGTTATTTGTATTTTATATATAGATAGATATATATAGAATGTCATTCTAAATGTATTTTTTACCAATATATATGTATTAATAACAAAATACAGTTAGAATGAGATTACATATGTATATATAATTTATTTAAATAAAAAAAAATATTTTATTTATTTATGTTATTATTTTATTGATTAACTATTGTAATTATACGTATATATATAAACATAATATATATATATATATATATATATTATATATATATAAGATATATATATAAATATATATATATCTTATATATTATATATATAAGATATATATATATAAATATATATATATCTTATATATGTAACGTAATTCTAAGTGTATTTTAAGATTAATATATGTACTTATATTAACATTAAAATACATTACGTATCACGTTACATATATATAAGATGTATATATATTAGATATATAATATATATATATATATATATATATATATTTTATTTATATATATATATATATATATATATATATATATATATATATATATATACATTTATTTTATTTTAAAACATGTTTAATTACTATGTTTAATTATTATACATTTCAGACAGTCCCTCTGCTGGCAGATCCAGCTATAGGGGGCCATGTTATCGCTCTTTGAGAGCGATCACATGGCCCCCGGGGACCTCATTTGCTGGGAAAGGGCTGCCTGGGCTGTCAGGCAGCCCTCCAGAAGAAGATCGCGGCGGAGGTGAGTACCGCGGACCTCCAGGGGCTGAAAGCCGTTACGGCATTCTATGCCGCCGCAACGGCTTTAAAGCCCATTTAATGCAGGACGGCATAGAACGCCGTAACGGCGTTAAGGGGTTAATTGTGCATTATATATATATATATTTACAATGCTCTTACAATAGATTAATTAAATGCACTTTAGTTCATATAGCACTAGCACCATTTAAGTAGATGTTTGTCTACCATGTTAAAATTAGTGTAGCATCCACCAATATTGGGGTACTGTGACGTAGTGGTGGCCATATTGTGTAACTGAATCCCCATATTTGTTTGTTGAGATAGGTGATTTTATATAGCCTTGTTAATTTTGAAACTGTATGTTTGTGCGTGCACTGTTCCTAAATTAGTATTTTGTATAAATTCTGTTGAGAAATGCATATTGCGGGTGTGGATAAAAACAGGAGGATCAGAGCTAGTTAAAGGGACACTATAGTTGCCAAAACAACTTTAGCTTAAAGAAGCAGTTTGGGTGTACATATCATGCTTCTGTAGTTTTACTGCTCAACTCTCTGCCATTTAGGAGTTAAATCCCTTTTGTTTCTGTTTATGCAGCCCTAGCCACACCTCCCCTGGCTGTGATTGACACAGCCTGCATGAAAACAAAATGGTTCATTTTTAATCTGATGCAACTAACTTTAAAGGATTTTATCTCCTGCTTTTTAAATTTAAAGGACCACTCTAGGCACCCAGACGACTTCAGCTTAATGAAGTGGTCTGGGTGCCAGGTACCTCTAGGATTAACCCTTTTTTTTATAAACATAGCAGTTTCAGAGAAACTGCTATGTTTATAATGAGGGTTAATCCAGCCTCCAAATCCTCTAGTGGCTGTCTCACTGACAGCCGCTAGAGGCGCTTGCGTGATTCTCACTGTGAAAATCACAGTGAGAGCACGCAAGCGTCCATAGGAAAGCATTGTAAATGCTTTCCTATGCGACCGGCTGAAGGCGAGCGCGGCTCCTGCCGCGCATGCGCATTCAGCCGATGACGTCGCGATCAAGATGGAGAGGAGGAGGAAAGCTCCCCGCCCGGCGCTGGAAAAAGAGGTAAGTTTAACCCCTTCCTCTCTCCAGAGCCCGGCTGGAGGGGGTCCCTGAGGGTGGGGGCACCCTCAGGGTACTCTAGTGCCAGGAAAACGGGTATGTTTTCCTGGCACTAGAGTGGTCCTTTAACTTTAATTACATACAAGAGGCTCCTGCTGGGTCTAGCAAGTTATTAGCAGAGCAGGAGATGAGAAATTCGGAAAAACTGAATTTAAAATAAAGGAAGTGTGAACATTAGATGACTCTTTACAGGAAGTGTTTAGGAATGCTGTGCAAGTCACATGCAGAGAAGCGTGACTAGAATTGTATAAACAAAGTGATGTATCTCCTAAATTGAGGGAATTGAGCAGTGAGACTGCAGGAGCATGATCTATACACCAAAACTGCTTCATTAAGATAAAGTTGTTCTGCTGACTATAGTGTCCCTTTAACAAAAAGAATACACAAGGCAGCAACCCAGAAGAAAAGGGATACGTCTCAAACCCTTTGTAAATGTGAGAAAACAAAATTACAGAAGCTTGGGTTGCACCAAAATATTATTTTATGCTACTTCAAATAGTGATTTATACATATAATATGAGAGAGAACAGGTAATAAAAAATATAGGTAGATATAGATATATACTAAAATAAATCCAAAACAATAGTTCTTAGATGAATAGTACCCTTTTAGGTAACAAGTAAGTTCAGGTGGTAATATTCTAGATGAAGCAGAGGAGTCCCTTGGAAATATGTAAATTCTTAAAATCCCTTAGTGTATTCCAGAATATAGAATGACAAAAAGCAGAAAACACTCCAATGGTGCAATTAATTAATGTAAACAATTTCTAGAACTATGGCCAGTTCTAGCATATTGGCCGTTCAGTGGTATAATCCCCACTTACAGGATATAGTAGAGTTGTCTACTTTTAGGGAAATTCCAGGAACTCAAAAAACAAGGATACAAGGCAAGATACAAGGAGATAATAAATATAAAAGTGTAGAAATAAAGTAAAAAGCCAGAAGGTAATGAATTAAATAGAAGGTAATTGGCACAATAAGCAAATATAGTGACCAAAATTCCTTTATTAGTACATATATTAAAAATCCATAACGCGTTTCACCTGTAAATGATTTTTTAAAATGGAGAATAACATACATCTTGGCTAACTGAGGTTTATATAAGCATAGACTGATTTAAAAGTGACGCCATAATGACGTCATGAACAATTATCCAATGAAAACCATCATTTAAATAAATTTTAATAAAAGTTTAGAAACAATATGGGCTGAAAGCCTGCATGTTGGCAGCCTTAGTACATATAACTATATTTAAAAACGAGTGTATAAGCTGTCAGAATTAGTGTAGAAGAGCAGGTAGGCAACACAGAGACAGCCAGAGCAAGTGGGAAATGATCTACTGATTGCTGTATATTTAGTGAAAATAAAGATAAAGAATGGTGGCCATCTTGGATGGTATAATTGCGGCGGCCATCTTAGGGGGGAAGAGTATTAGGGAATGTGCATCGAAATGTAAAACATAGCTGTGGCGAAGCTCCAAAACTCAACCAGAGTAACTCCGCCAGAACCTCTCTACTATCAGTCAAGACTTGATGAAGGGCAAAAAAACATGAACACTTTATTGGGTTTAACACACACTTTTAGATACAGACCTCCAGCAGGGGATCGTTAACTCATACAATAGTGAACCCACACAGGCGACTCTGTGTCTGTTAGATGAACAGATCAAGTACTGCTGATCCAATTAACCTCCAGACACCAAGGCACCTAGGCACACATATCCCCAAAATATTAAGAAAACAGTAATAATCCCCAACACATTTGGTATCCCCAGATAGATCCCCAGATGTCGCCAAGCACACTATCTGTCAAAATAGCATCTTGATCCCATGTCTGTGGTAGAATCGCCTTCCGATAAAAGATTTGACCGACCTTGGCCAAGCGTCAATCTGAGGAATAGTACCACACGGCCGGCTTGAGTTACTGCATTTTTAGGCAACCGGGTGGTCCGATGGGCTGTCAGGCAGATCTGAGGCTAGGTGCAGATGGCCGTAAGGGCTCCCTTCTGGTATCTGACTCTGAGGGAGCACTGCAGAGATTTGTGCCCAACCGGATGTGCATTGAGAGCAGCGCAGAGCTAGGCAGAGAGATCTATAGAGCTCCCTACTGGTCACACAGCTGCAGGGGGGCTCAGGAGAGCCAAGTGCTTTAATGGTTCCGGTTCTGTTATCAGTGCAGCATTTACAAGCAATTCAATTGCAATTGTTAAAATCATGTTAAGGGGTTAATAGATGCTGCAAACTATATTTTTTACATTTCTTATTTTAGTGTAAACTAAAATTGATTGGGCACAGCGCATATTTGTAATCATCTTAAATGGAGGAATAGTTGACTGTACAGTATTTTTTATCATGATTCTTTTTCATTATCTTTGAAATGCTGGAAAATATTAGTGGCCCTTGCTTATCAGTAAATATTGCGAGGCATATTTAGAAAAATGTTTGGCACTATCACAGTTTATAGAATCTCATGAGTTAGAAAATAATTACATTTTGGTGTAGCACCTGGACAGACTTTTAAAAATGGAGTGGTTTAGGGGGGCGTGGCTAGCTGAGATACAGAGCAGACGTGCATGCGGATAGCTCTGGCTCCAAATCCCAAAAAAGCAGCTTTTTTTATAATTAAATCACCTCGGAAACGAGCCCAAACTCGCCTCACTGCCTTCCAGAGTGCAATGGGGAGAAAACACAAGAAAAACGCCCGCCCGGAGAGCGCAAATCACCCCGATATAAGACTCTCCTTTGACCGGTCACAGGCCCGTAACAAAATGGCGCCAAGCAGACCATGCGGCTCCAGCGACTACAGCGAATCCATAGATGAAGAGGATTTGCCCCGACCTACCAGTGGAGTACACCTGCAGGCAGACTCGGACTCGGACGCCTCTCCCTCTACGAAAGGAGACATAAAGAAACTCCTCCAAGACCTAAGAGCTGTGTGGAAGGCAGACCTGGCAGGGGTGCAGGTGGAGGTTGGCGGTCTGCGGCAGCGGATTACAGCAGCGGAATCCAGAGAGAAAACCCGGGAACAGCGCCATACCGACACCCAATCCCAGGTGGAAGCCCTCACACAACAGGTTCACAACCTGTCACGTACGGTGGCATCGCTGGAGGCGAGACACCGTAGGAGGAATGTCCGGATCCGGGGAGCACCAGAAACAGTGACCCCTGACACCCTACTGGACTTCGCCCATAAGGTGACACAGGCAATGGGGGTCAAACGAGCGAGAGACTCACCGCTATTTGTGATGGCCTTCAGGATCAGGAAGGCTCCGACCGCCCCAGCGGACGCTCCTAGGGACATAATCGCAGTAACCCGGGACGCAACAGTAAAATCGGCCATCATGGCCTGCTCCAGGAAGAGCCCCAGTGTATTAGTAGATGCCAACAAGATAACAGTATATGCGGACTTACCATTCTCAGTGCTCTTGGCAAGATGCAAGTTCCTTCCCATCACCAGGCTCCTGATGGAACACGGCATCAGGTACCGATGGGGAGTCCTGGGAACCCTGGTGGTGCCACGGTGGGAGGAGATCCATCGGCCACTGAGGACCCAGCAGACTTTCTGCAGCAACTTCAGCTGCCCCCTCAGCCCACTTAACCCTTAACACAACAGAGGGTCAGAGCCCAGAGACCCATGGCGACCAAGCTGCCAGAAGACGGGGACACTGGGATGAGAGATGGCGGAGACGCTACCAGACGGCAGAACCACTTATAACGCCGATCAGAGAATGGGATCTACATGTTTCTACCTGCCAACAGTTGATAGTTATTGGACTTATAGAAGTTTGTGAGAGATGATTTTATGTGTTAGCTTAGTTGCGGGGTGTAGTGGCACAGAGGGAAGGGAACTCACACAATGACTTAGCGGAAGGGAGGACGGTGAGTGGAGGGGGAGAGCACACACACTAAGAGGAGTAACTATGCCGGACACAGAGCCTCCTGTCCTGTCCCAGACATGTAAGCCTCCGGGAACGGTAATCGACCCACCAACCTATGTAGAGGAGAGTAGGTGACACTCTTCCCTCCCCACGCACTCGCAGGCAACAGATCCCGTTACGATAACGGCCTTGCCCCTTACACGGAAGCATGGGGGACATACTGACTAAGCCCAAATTATGTTTAATTTCAACATCGGAAATAAGGTTTAATCCCAGTTTATTGAAGTGATTAATAAGGCAGACAGTGCCAGTTATTTATTGACCACCTAAATTATTTACATCGATTATTTCTTCTGGGTGGCCGTCCCTTAATGACATTTGCTGTGTGCAAAAAGGTGAATGAAGTACCAAGACCGACAGCCACACACCCTTAAACCTCGCACGACTATAGCAACAGTGGGTTAGCCCAACGCACACCACACAAGTCACACGACATGTAAGCATGATGCCGGACGATCAACCTGGCTATCCACAACCATGGGTCAGTTTACAGGCATACCAGAAATTGACATTACCTAAACAAAACACCATTATTATACTATATTATTTTATATTATTATACTATATTTTCATGTATTAACTTGTGGTGAGCAAGATGTCTTTCCCCCGTCTGAACTTTGAACTCTGAAACAGCCAGTTGCTGCAAAACTAGTAGCCATGTATCACTACTTAACCTTACATACCTGATAGCAGGACTAGTATGATTCTGATTACCTAACAAAATGTGCAATTCAATCATATGTTGTTACACTGAATACCTTGTTATACCTGCTGCTGCTATTGTGGCACTGCAGGCTTATATGTTAACCTCTTTGCATAACAAAAATAAATAATTTAAAAAAAAAATGGAGTGCTTTACCTAAAAATAAAAAAGTAATTTTTGCTATAATTTTAGTGACTACTTGGAGGCACATTCTTCACAGTTCTTCACAAATATCATAAGGCTGCAATATTGCCATTGTGTTAAATTTTAGAACATATCCCTTTAAAGTCCTTCTGACTATCTTTTGTTTCATGACTGGACTAGGGCTACGGTTCTCTGGGTGGTAGTATAACAAATGTGATGACCCCCTTATTGAAATGAGATTGCCTGAAAGTTAGAGGTTAGGAGAGGTTAGTACATTTTGAGAAGGGCATGTCATGTGCTATTTTTTATTTTTTGATGACATGAAAAGCATCCTGCTCTTAGCAGCTGCCTGTGCTACAAAACATCTCACTTCTTGCCCCAAGAAACAACTAAATTTTATTTGGAACTAAATGGGTGCCACCAATACTGATGACATTTTCATTGCAAACTAACAAGGGGAAAAATTCAATTACATCACAAAAGGTTCTTGCTAATAGACTATTTTCTTGTGGGGGTCTGTGTTACGGTATTGAAGTCTTTCTAGAAAAGCTGGATGCATCTAGTGTTTTGTAGACGTAATCTATCACCAAAAACAAAACAGAGATTGAATGTGCTTGCTTGCCCTTTGACAGTTTTGAGTGATAAAAGGACAACATTCTAACATTCTCTAAAGAAAAGAACAATGTAAAATAAGTATAAAAAAGTATTTAAAAAAAAAAAATGTTTCCTCAACTGATTTTATTTTTAAACTAATCTGAGTTTCAATATCTTCTGTTGACAGTTATATTTATCCTCTATGCATCAACACCATTCTTAATAAATGAGATGAAAGTGACACAATTTTACTGGAACTGTAAAAGAGGCATTCTAACTGTTCGTACCAAAGATTGCATTGTATTCAGTATAACTGTGTTTAATATCACTGTATTCTTCTCAATTTGTATTCACTGAAAGCAATGCATTCAAAATTTTATAAAGTACTAAAAGGCTTACAAGCTTGTTTGGAGTTATGCAGACAAACTACTAATAAAACGTAGAGAGGGGAATGCTTGCGAGATAACACATTTCAAACCAATTCAGTTATATCTTTATGGGTTTGTATATACAATCATAGCTATGAACATTGAAGCCTTGCATTGTTCCATTGTATCTTTCTTAAGCCCGTGTATTACAGTGCAACAAATAAAGTTAAACCGACTAGTACCCTCTAGTGGCTGTAGAGAAAAAAACCCACAATTGTCAAAGTAAATACAAACCCATTGAAGACATTGCACTGGATTTACAGGCTTATTAAATAAAAATAAAACATTTACAGTCTCATTGGTTATTTTATGAACTTTACCCACCTCTTCCCAAAATTGAATTATTTTATGTGGCTTAAGTCTTTCACTGTGTAGAGTTGAGCAACAGTTTCTGGAACGTTTGGTACCTATTTTAAAAGACAATTTATGCTCTACATCCTGTCAACTGCTGCCTCTGTGGATTTTTAAAGTATTGTTTTTCTATGTGCATATTTGGGGGGAAAAAATGTTAAAAAAAAATATCTACCAGGACACAGTACTTTGGAATTACAATTTAGTCGCTAGAGTTTAGAGCCCTATAACAAACAGAGCAAGTCCTATGTAAATATTCCATGGGTTATAGGATTGATGTTTTGCAATCAAAGATTGCAGATGCGAGTCCCCTTGGAGGAAAACCCTCTCAAATCAGGGTTTCAATCTGATTTGATTTTTAATTTAACACTTCCAATTTAGTTCCCAGGTGACTAAATATACTGAAATGCGTAGTAAATGCGGACATAGGTATACTGGGTTATTTAATAAACCTAATAGAAATTCATAAACATCTATGTTTGCACCACAGCTATTTTAGCCCAAAATGTTCCATTCCCTGGCATAGTGAATAACCCCAAAAGGTGTGTTGGCCAAGTGAGGCTTACTAAGTTTGATCTCTTAGGGCAAGCATGATGGCGACCATATTGTTTCCCTTTGACTACCTAAGATTGGAAGTTGTCCCAAAAAGAAATGCTGCTGCAAAAATGCTGTCTTGCTACCATCCTTACTTACTTTCGTAGGCACTGTGAACTAGAAGACTGTGGGTGTACCATACATGGTACATGTGAGACGAGAGGATAATAGACACATCCCTGAAGAAGTCTACATAAGACGAAACGCGTTGGACTGAGTATTATTTTATCTTATATTTGTATTTATTTGTTCCAGCACTTTATATGGTACGATCAGCTGTCTTACCATCTGCATTATTGATCCAATTTGCCATCTTGGTCCACTTGTTAGTGGAGACATGCCTGCTGATTGTTACCTGAATGTAAGTGCAATCAGTGTAATTAAAATTTGATATTTTTATACAGTACTACTCTATGTATATCTCTCTTTTCTGCCCATTCTGAGGATTTTACCATTTTGGAGGAACATTTATCGGTTGTTCTACACATTGATTCGCTGCAGACACCCGAAAGGGAGATAAGCGCAGAAAACCTATACCTTTTGTAAGTTCTCTACCTCCTGGACACTCACCCTCTTGTCCATTCATACTTCACCATATATTATTGTATTTATGTTTTAGATCTGTTTAAAGACCCCGGCCCGTTCTAAGGTTGTATTCTCTCTGATGTGCTATCCCTCCCTTTTAGCTCATATCGCTTGTATAGCCATATCTGCTATTGTTTGCTTTTGTATCTGGTATTGTTGAGTGAGTGAGGTACACTCTTGGTGATAGCACACTCTCGATTTTGGATTAACGCTATAGTACACACCTTTTGTATTGGATAATAGACTTGTATCACCTCACACCTGCATACATTGTCCACATATGACTTAATCAGGGTGAAATTAACTATATTGTTCTTATTATTATTATTGCTGGTATTTATAAAGTGTTAAAATATTCTGTAGCGCTGTACCATAAGGTAAAATATACACACCAAAACAAAGGAATAGAGGACCTTGCACGTGAGCTGAGATCTAGCATTTACAATTCTTTTATACAAAGTACTAAACTCAGTGGTGCATCTTGGTTTTGTGCAGCCTAAGGCAAGACTAAGCTCGGGCACCCCCCTCATCTAAATTTGACCCACTCCTTCCTGTCAAGGCCACACCCCTTTCTGTTTAAGAACCACCCCTTCTCTGTAAACCCCACCCCTTCCTCTTTAGGCTTCACCCTTTCCTGTTAGAGCAGGGCTGTCCAACCTGCGGCCCTCCAGATGTTGCTGAACTACAACTCTCATGATTCTTTCAATGAAACAGATAGTCAGGGAATCATGGTAGTTGTAGTTCTGCAACATCTGGGGGGGGCGCAGGTTGGACAGCCCTGCGTTAGAGCTTCACATCTTCCTTTCTGTATTTAAAAGTGAATAACGAGGGCCAATGTTTTGTTATTTTTTTGTACCATTTCAAATGTTGCATCTATTATTTTAAGAGAATCTTTACATATAATAATATAAAGTGTAAATTCAACTACTTTACAAAGATCAGTCATCCAGGTCAACTATACTATTTTGATCACAAAACTCAAATTGTTTGAATTAGCACATGGTCAGTCCACATTAGTAACAGCACACCAAGACTTCAACAGCTGTTACTGGCCTTGCAAACACAATTTGTGTCATTCATACAAGATAATTCCGCTGTACATATCAACACATCCAGTCTTTTATACTACTTTAGCCATAGCAGAGACTATCACACACCATTTACTTACATCAATCAATTCATCATGAATCTGACATGATGATGTTTTTAATAACTAAGATAACTTTAATTAAATATATAATTATATTAACCCCTTAAGACCGGAGGGCGTACTATTACGTCCTTTTAAAAGCGGCTCTAAACGCCGCCGGACGTAATAGTACGCCCTCCGGTTTTTAGTAACTTACCCGGTCGCTGGCGGTCCCACGCCGGCGATCGCGGTTCGGGGGACTCCCAGGGAGCCCCCCGCGGCACGTCGGCCCTCCAGGAGCCCTCCCGGCCATGTGAGAGTGAGGTCCTTGCGAGGACCTCACAATCACATGGCCGGTATAGCTGCCTGCTGCATTGCCAGCAGGGGGACCAACTGTAATGACAGTTGGTCCCCCTGCTGGCTGAAAATCAAATAATAAAATGTTAAAATATATATATATGATCTAAGTATATATATACACATATACATACACACACATACACCGTCTAGGTGTATTTTAATATTAATATATATATAATTATATATATATATTTATATCAAATTACACGTAGACTGATACTGATTAAATATATATATAATTATTGTTATATATATATTTATAAATAATATAAAAAAAATTAATATGTAAATACGTAAAAAAATTAAATAAAAAAAATAATTAAAAATAAAATATTAAAAAATATATAGATGTGTTTTATTTCGTTCTAACTGTATTCTGATATTAATATATATATATTTATATCAAAATACACTTATAACGAAATAATATATATATCTATATACATAAATATATACGTATATATCACTATATATATACCTATATATAAATAAAAATATTAAAAAAAAAAAATATATATATATACGTATATATACACATATGTATATATATACATATATTAATTCTACACATATATTTATGTAATAATTTTACATAATTAGGTATCCTTTTTTTTTTTTTTTTCAATTTGACAATTTCTATTTTACTTGTTCGAAAATCCAAACTGGGATACAGAAGGAAAGAAGGGGTGGGTAAAAAAGACTCGTACATTGCGACAATCCATGTACAGTGATACAATTTCAAAAGTCACAAACGGAAAGTACTCATACATGCTATTGGTATCTTATCATATAATTTTTTGCGTGGATTGTCTCTCATTTGATTATTCCTGTGCTCTCCAAGGAAGGGGGGAAAGGGGGGGGGGATTTAGGAGAGGGGGAGATGGGGAAGGAGTACCTTACTTCGCTATACATATTTACATAGTGGGTAAGTAGCCCGCCTCTCTTTCTCCAGGGCCGCTGACCCGATAAACCTCGCCCTCACCTCCTGAATACAGACGCTCGTTCCTGATTTTTTGGTTTGTCTACTGCTCCTACCTAAGTATTTTCCTTGTCCCTCCTTTAACCTCTATTTTTTCTCTTGATTTGTTTTTTTTTTTTTTTTTTTTTTGTGTTTCTTCCTTATATTTCCCTTTGTGTGAAGATAACGCGTGTCCCTATCACCTTAGGGGTTCAGCCCTTTGTCCCTTTCTATGTATGCTTCCCATTCTTTCTTGGCCTGTATCATATGTTTCGATGGGTGAATCCCTTGGTATGTCCCAGTCTCATATGTCAGATTAAGTGTTGTTTGCTGGATGACGTCTGATCTAGTAGGTGCTTGTGTTTGTTTCCACTTCCTAGCTATTGAAAGGTTTGCAGCCATTAGTATATGGAAAATGAGGCTGGCTTGTGATTTATTGTGGGCATCTAGCGACATGCATAGTAGAGCCGTTTCTGGAGTGAGCTTATTGTCTATGCGTAGCGCTCCTTTTATTATCCCTTCTATCTTGCTCCAGTATTCTTTGATGGCCGTGCAGGCCCACCAGATGTGGAGCATAGTGCCTTCTGCTTTAGAGCATCTCCAGCAGAGCCTGGAAGTGCCTGGGTATATATTGGCCAGTCTGGTCGGGACCAGGTACCATCTATATTGCAGCTTGCGAAGGAGCTCTAGGTGGGAGGCGCATCTGGACCTACCCTTGTGTGCAGTGAATGCCTTTTTCCATTGCTCATCTGTAAGTGTCATGCCTAATTCCCTATGCCAGGCTTCTCTAAAATTGTCTTTTTGTGGTTGGTCTGTGGAGTCATTGAGAGCGGCATACATAATCGACAGCGGCTTTTTGGGCATGTCCATAGACGTACATGCTTTTTCTATGCTTTTCGCGAGTGTCGGTACGGTTGTGGTGGTGTTGTGCGACAATATGCCTTTTAATTGGAGGTAGGAAAATATCAACCTCTGCGGCAGGTCGAACTCAGCTTGCAAGTCAGGGAATTGTTTCATGCGTCCATGGCTAAACAGGTGAGTGACCAGCGTGCACCCATTTTCGGTCCATCCCCGGTAGTCAAAATTGGGGTATGCTATATGTAAGCTGTATAAGGGAGTGGCCATTGTCCATTTGGTGGAGTACCCCAGTTGTGGTATGGCTTTGTCCCATATCCTCAGCAGGGTGTCTGTTGTGATGGGCATCTCAGGGAGCGCCGGGCGGCTCCCATGAGGTACCCAGAAGAGGTATTTGAGGCCTTTGGGACAAGTCCATGTGGACTCCATCTCCACCCATTGTGGTGGGTTTTGTGTCGTATGTGCCTGTAGTGCTGTGGACAGCAGTGCTGCTCTGTAGTATGTTTGGACCTCTGGCAAGCCCAACCCTCCCTGCGACACCTGTCTGGTGAGGATCTTTGTGGCTACTCTCACTTTTTTGTGTGCCCATACGAAACTAGTGAGGGTGTTTTGCAGCCGTCTGAGGTATATGTGGGGCAGTGGAATCTGCAGTGTTCTGAGCAGGTATTGGTATTTTGGCAGCAGCATCATCTTTACCGCCGCTAGTCTCCCTATCCAGGACATATATTTATTCTCCCATTGTTTTAATGTGTCGCTGATTTCTCTCTGCAGTCTCCCATAGTTGAGCTCTAGGAGGCCTTGTGGCTCCTTTGGGATTCTCAAACCCAGGAAGGTGAGGTGGTCGTCTCTCCAGTCTAAGGGGAAAGCGTGTTTCAGGTTGTCTATGTCTCTCCGTGGTATCCCTATTCCCATTGCCTGCGTTTTCGAGATGTTAAGCTTGTAATATGAGTGTCCTCCATATGTTTCTATTTCATGTAGTAGATTTGGCAAAGATATGTTAGGTTGCGTGAGGGTAAGTAATATGTCGTCGGCGAATAGGTTCGCCTTGTACAATTTGTTCCCTATCTCCACCCCATGAATCGTTGTGTTCTCCCTTATTCTTATCGCCAACGGCTCCAGCGCCAGTACGTAGAGTAGTGGGGACAGGGGGCACCCTTGTCTCGTTCCGTTTGTGAGCCGGAACGGCTGCGATAAGAATCCCGCATTAAGTACTCTCGCTGAGGGGTCACTATAGAGGGCTTTGACCACCGACACAAACCCTTCGGGGATATCGAATCTACCTAATACCTGCTGGAGGAATCCCCAGTGCAGTCGGTCAAATGCCTTCTCGGCGTCAAGGGATACCATGAGACCTGCCCTTTTACTGATTTTCAGGTAGTGGAGTATGTTAAGAACCTTCCTCGTGTTGTCCGCCCCCTGTCTCCCTTTGATAAAACCTACTTGATCATTGTGGATGATGTGCGGTAATATTTTTCCCAGGCGGTTGGCATATAGTTTAGCGAAAAGCTTGGCATCGGTGTTTAAGAGGGATATAGGTCTAAAGTTCTGCGGCATCGTTGGGGGTTTGTTCGGTTTGGGGAGTGTTACAATATGCGCTGCTAATGTTTCCCTGGGAAGTTCCCCCTTGAGGGCCGCCTCTGTAAACAATCTAGCCATGTAGGGTGCTAGTATGGTGCTAAACCTCTTGTAGTAGTGGTTGTCAAACCCGTCTGGCCCTGGTGATTTCCCCAATGGGAGATCTTTGATCAGGTCTATGATTTCTTGTTCCTCAATTGGTTTGGTGAGTGCTGTTTTATGTTGAGCTGTGATCTTAGGTATCGTAATCTTGTCTAGGTAATTACTAATGTTGAGGTCCGTCGGGTGCCTCATTTGTGTGTTGTGCTTTATGTTATAGAGGGAGGAGTAGTATGTGGCGAACACTTCACTGATTCCCTTAGGGGTGTATATTTTGGATCCCGTTTGGTCTATGAGGTAGGATATTTTTTGATTCGTCTGCCTGGTTTTTAGGCGTTGCGCTAATAGCTTGCTAGCTCTGTTGCCCTGGACATAATGTGACAGTCTGAGTCGCTGCATGTTTAAGTTAACCATGTCTAGTGCGTGTTGGAGTATGAGCTTATTGAGTTGGGCAATCTTGGTTTTTGCCTCTACTGTCGGTATGGTTTGGTTCAATCTGTTTGTCTCGTAAAGTTCTTTTTGCCATGTTCTAAGTTGTGTTTGCCGCTGTTTTTTCACGCATGCCGCTCTGCGTATTAGTAGGCCTCTCGCTACTGATTTGTGTGCTAACCACAGGGTAGCATCTGAGACATCTTTAGTGTCATTTAGTTGGAAATACGTGTGGATATCACCTGCCAGTGTGTCTGCAAACCTCTCGTCTCTCAGCAGGGAGTTATTAATTTTCCAAGGGCTGCGGTGTTTAAAGTCATATTTGTTTTTTAATTCTAGGGTTACTGGTGCGTGGTCAGACCATGTGATTTGCTGAATGTCGCTGGATATGATTTGGTCGAGTGCTGATCCTGCCACTAGAAAACCGTCAATTTTCGAATATGAGTTATGCACAGCTGAGTAGTGAGTGTACATTCTCTCTGTTGGATGTGTGATTCTCCAAGCGTCATAGAGGTGATGGGTATGTAGGAGTTTCGCTATGGCCCTACATTGCCGATTTAGCGGGCGGTGGCGTGACCTGTGTGTCGGTAGCGTCGTGTCTAGCGTCGGATCTAGAATGTGATTTAGGTCTCCTCCAATCACTGTGATGCCCTTTTGGATAGTGCTTGTTTTGGTCAAAATTTTGTGCAGGAAATTTCGCTGATTGGTGTTTGGGGAGTAAATGTTTACTATGGTGTACAGCACATCGTTAAGCTCTCCTATTAAAATAATGTATCTGCCGTTTGGGTCTATGTCTGAAGAGTGGAGCGTGGAGGATGGACACCCCTCTAACTTTCGCTGGAGATGTGGCGTGGAATTGGTTTGGGTATTCATTAGTCAGTACTGCTGGATGGTCATTGTGCCTAAAGTGTGTTTCTTGAAGGCAAAGGATATCGGCCCCCAGGGCCCTAGCTTCTTTGGTGAGCAAGTGTCTTTTCACAGGGGTGTTTAAGCCTCTGACATTGAAAGAACAGACTATCACGGTGGGTCGTGGGGTCGGTATTCTGCACCTCTGAGATGGCATTCAATAATTTTGGGAGTCTCTGCTCTTCCCAGCTTACTCGTGCTGAGCAGAGTCCTCCCCTGTGTGCTGTGTGGTTTTCTTAATGGGCCCATGTAGTCATGATTAGCCTCGACTCCCTGTCTTGAATCACCCACTAGCCCTGACCTTGGTTCAGTGGTAAGGTACAATACATATATAACAAAAACATAACTGTGAACAACATACAGTAAAGCAATAATGTTAACCAAAGTATATACATAAACATTCTTTAGTAAAATTAGTGCCGTGTGTTCGGCTTGGCACTGCATTGACGTGCCGTGGGGGAAGAGGTCTTGTTGCCTCCTGTCCTACAGGAATGTCAGTTTCCTGTGCGGCTATATCACATGCGTATGCTGGGCAAGCCCAGCTCTTTTTTAAAGCTCTGCGACTTTGCAGCTTCCATGGGGACGTAGCGACCCTTGTTGCTTAATACATATTTTTTTAATTGGTTTTCCTTTGTATGTTTGTTATTTGTACTTTAATCTTAACTTGTCAGTGTAGTCTCGCTTATTCGCGCTATGGGAGAATACTTTAATATCGTGTGGGTGGCTCCTCTTGTGCTTTTATTTTTTATTTATTTTTTTTTTTTTTATTTTTTTTTTCGTTTTTAGGGTGCCTAATGCTTAGCGGTGTGGGTATGTTGTGTTGATCCGGCTCGCCTTAGTGAGCTAGGAGGGGAGAACCTGAGCAAGTTTCCGTGCCACCCTCCCGTCTCCTGCGTTCTCTGCGGCCCTCCCGCTCCCACCCTCTCACTCTAACAGGGGTATACGTGTTATAGTGTGTGTATATTGCAGTTTCGTACATTACCCAACCTTGCAGCTTAAATGTCCATGAATTAGGTCACCATAGGGCGCCCACACTGACAGTCATTGTCCTTTTATCTTTTTTTCGTCTTCTTCCAGTCTTGTGTCACTCTGGATCTGTCTCCTTCTCGGGCCTTCGTCAGTGCAGCTGCGATGTTCCAGTCTCTTAAGATTTTCTGGCCTTCCTCCGGGGAGCCGATGGCGGTTGTCTTCCCTTCTTTCATGACCAGGAGTTTGGTGGGATATCCCCATCGGTATGGCAAATGGTTCTCTCTGAGACGGGTGGTTACCTCTTTGAAGTCCCTTCTCCTCTTGAGTGTGTAAGAGGAAATGTCCGCATATATGGCTATGTCCTTGTATGCCGGTGGCATCTCCCTCTGTTTTCTGCAGGCAGTGAGAATCGCCTCCTTAGCATGGTATTAATGCATCCTGAGCAGGATATCTCTCGGAGTGGATGGGGGCAGAAATGAAGGTTTGGCTGTCCTGTGGATTCTGTCTAGTAGGAGTAAGTCATGCGGCAGGTCTGGGGCTAGTTCATGTAGTAGGCCCGTAATGTGGGCGGTGAGATCCTCCGTTTTCACCGTTTCCGCCACTCCTCTTATCCGCAGGTTGTTGCGGCGCGCCCGATCTTCCATGTCGGCTATCTTTAGGTCTTGGTCATTCACCCTTCCAACCAGGGCCTCTACCGTGTCCGCAAGGGTATTGTGGGCCTCCGCCAAGTCAGCGATTTGATCTTCGGCGTGCGACGTGCGCTGGCCAATATCTTGTATTTCTTTTTGCAGGTCTTTAATGGCAGTGTCCAGCTTGCCCACTATCCTGTCAGACATCTCCTCCAGCAGCTTTTTCAGGGAGCTGTGTGTCAGTGGGTTTTCCTGGTCGCCTATATCTGCTTCAGCTTCTCCTTCGGCGCCATCTTGGAAATGTTCAGCTTGATTTGGGGCCTTCCCCTGCGTCGTCCGAGCGGCGAAAAAGTTTGCTTTTTCTCCCTTCTCACCCGCTCGTTTGCCTTTAGTCTGTGACATAGTAGTTGGAGGTAAGTTTTGTGGTGTATCGTCGCTTGATGGGCTTGGTATTTCGCCTTTAATAGCCGCCGCGGCACGGAGCTCCGCTTACATGCGACTGCTCCGGTCTGCGTCCAGGACACGCCCCCAGGTATCCTAATTAATTACAATTAGCGGGACCTGCCTGACCACCCATGCCGAAAGTATAGGGAATTTAATTTGCTAGCACTATATTTAACCCTATAACTTTCCAAGACACCATAAAACCTGTACATGGGGGGTACTGTTTTACTCGGGAGACTTCGCTGAACACAAATATTAGTGTTTCAAAACAGTAAAATGTATTACAACCATGATATCGCCAGTAAAAGTGACGTTTTTTTGCATTTTTCACGCACAAACAGCACTTACAGGGACGATATTATTGCTGCAATACTTTTTACTGTTTTGAAACACAAATATTTGTGTTCAGCGAAGTCTCCCGAGTACAACAGTACCCCTCATGTACAGGTTTTATGGTGTTTTCAAAAATTACAGCGTCAAATATAAGGCTTGTGTTTAATTTTTTTCACATTAAAATTCGCCAGATTGCTTACGTTGCCTTTATGACCCTATGGTAGCCCAAGAATGAAAATTACCCCTATGATGGCATACCATTTGCAATAGTAGACAACCAAAGGTATTGCAAATGGGGTATGTCCAGTCTTTTTTAGTAGCCACTTAGTCACAAACACTGGCCAAAATTGGCGTTTTTTGCATTTTTCACACACAAACAAATACAAACGCTAACTTTGGCCAGTGTTTGTGACCAAATGGCTACTAAAAAAGACTGGACATCGCTTATTTGCAATACCTTGGGTCGTCTACTATTGCAAATGGTATGCCATTATGGGTGTAAATTTATTTCCTGGGCTACTATACAGTCTCAAAGGCAACGTAACCAATCTGGCGAATTTCAATTTCAAATGTAACACGCTATATTTGACCCTGTAACTTCCCAAAACACCATAAAACCTGTACATAGGGGGTACTGTTTTACACGTGAAACTTTGCTGAATACAAATATGTGTATTTTATTGCAGTAAAAGCAAACAGTATTATGACATTGACAGTTAAAATGTCATGAAGAACAAAAAAAATCAAAAAAAATCTTATTTTCTCCCATTTTTTTCATATTAAATTATGTTTCATAGCTAAATAATTGATATTAAATGAAAGCCCTGTTTCCCCTGAATAAAATGATATATAATAAGGGGGGGTGCATTTAATATGAAAGAGGTGAATTACGGTTGGACAGACATATAGCGCAAATGCCAGGTTTTGTTTACGTTTTGTTTCGTTCACAACTTGTACATTTGGCTGCGGTGTTAAGGGGTTAAACTGAAATGCAAATTGTTGAATACAACAAATAAAAATGTAAACATTTCTAACTTAAATAAGTGCAAACTGTTGAATATTGGACTATTAGATCTAAATCATACTTGTAAACTAAAGTGGCTTTCGCCGAACTCTCTGTGTGGCAAAGCTGTTGATAAGCTCATCATAGTCCAAAGATTTTGTGAGCTCAGACCCTATTGCCAACACTGCCAGGGAGTTCAATCTTTCCTTTCCCATTCTGGATCGCAAGTAGTTCTTCACGTGCTTCAAAGTCGAGAAAGAACGCTCAGCTGAGCAGTTAGTTGCTGCAGTACACAAAAACATTCTGAGAGCAATGTCCACATTTAAATAAATGCTCTGCAATCTTCTCTCTCTTATCAATCGGGACATCGCTAGAACAGAGGTATCTTCTGCAGAAGAACTTATGAGGTATGAACGAAAGTGGAGGCACTTATCAAAAAAACACTCCTGTTCCAAGTCTTTGCTGTAAGAAGAACAAAGGTTATTTGCATGCTGTGATATTGCTGATGGCTCAGTTTTTGATAGATCAGTAATGAATTTAAACTTTCCAAAGAAAGTCATTTGCTGTTTTTCTTCTCATAAGTTCAGAAACCAAGTTGTCACAAATAACATAAAAGATGTTGATGTGAAGATTTTCTTGGGATTCCTCTGCCTGTGTCTTGCTGGAAGTTGCTGAACTTTTCCTTCCATGTACACCTTTCCTCTTAGTCTCATAATCCTTCACAGCTGATTTTTGCATTGCTGCAGCTTCGAAAGTCAGGAATTTGTCTCTGGTTTCTAAAACAAACTGAATCAGTGACTCATACAGCTCCCCTACAATTCCAACATCAATGCCAATGCTTTGGAGTTTTTTTCTAACTGCACCAAATCTATTTAGGATAGTTCTCCACAAACCACTCATAAGTGCAGTCTCCAGATGTTGTATTTTATTCAGAAGACCTTCAGCTTCCTTGCATGCTCCTGGTGCCTCTGCGGTATTTTCCTTAATTTGTGTTAAGGCTAGGATTACTTGAGTCCAATTTCGATTTAAGCTTCAACAGGTATCATCCCTGGCTGACCACAGTGTGTCAGATAATCTCTTTACTGCTAGAGTGTTGGGCACAGATGATAAATGTTCTTGTAAAGTCTCCCATCTGTGAGTGGAAGCAGTAAAAATAATTTAAAGGTATTGTAGGAGACCAAAGACTGAAAAAGCTTCAGGACAACTTTCAGCAGCATGCTTCCCTACTAGATTTAAAGAGTGTGCAGAGCATGGAATATACACAGCAAGTGGGCTTCTTTCCAGAATTCTGGCTTGCAATCCTCTATAATGGCCAGACATATTGCGTGCATTGTCATATGATTGACCACGACAGTTGGCAATATCAAGATCATATGACTTAAGAGTGGTGAGGATCACTTCAGCCAGTTGTTCCGATTATGTCCAGGATTTGAAAAAAAGCGTAGAAAGTGGTCAACCGGTAAGCCATCTTCATTGACATACCTTAAGATGAAGGCCAGCTGATCTGTGTGGGAGCTATCAGGTGTTGAATCAACACTCATAGAATAATATTTAGCAGCCTTTGCCTCCTTAACTATCTGCTTTGTAACAGAATCTGCCATAAGCTGAATAAACTGCTCACGTGCAGTGAATGAGAGGTATGATGTGACTCCGTTTCCTGCATTGCCGTAACTGGCAATGTGTTCAGCTATAAATGGGTTCAATTCTGACAGAAAGTCGAACATCATCATGTAGTTTCGGCTGTCTGTGGAATGAAAATGGTCATCTTTCCCTCTGAAAGCAAGTACTCGAGTGCCAAGTGCTTTAACTGCAGCAACAACTCTTTTTAAAACATTTCTCCAATATTGAATTTCATCAGTACGCTGCTTGGTAAGACTTTCATAAATTCTCCCCAGTGTACATGCTCTTGATTTTAAAGATGGCACGCAGGATTAGTGTTCAGGTGAACGCTTGTGTTCATTTAATCGAGCTGTGCCATTTTTCCAGTCATTGAAGCCACTTTCTGACAACTTGGATTTGCCACAAAACAAACGGCATGGAGCCTTTGCTTTTGGAGTAAACCATACCAAAAGCCTTTGCTTTTGGAGTAAACCAAATAGCTCCTTTTTTGTTTCTCTCCATTAAAGTGTTCTTTTTCAAAAAGTTGTTTAGTTAGCAACCTAGAATGTGTAAAGTTCTCGACTGTGTTAAATTCAGTTATTCCATGTTTAGCCACATGATCTCTGGTGCAATCATTTAAAACCCATTCAGCAGGGTCAGAGCTCCCTCCTATTTGTACAACAGGATCATCAAATTCACGCCTAATTTTTGAATTTTTTTCGGTAACCTCCACTTAGCCTTTTTCGCCTGTCACTCATGGCTGCTAAGGATAGTACCAATGCTGTGAAAATCAACCGGCATAGCATCAGTAAAAATCAACCACCATAATGTCAATAAAAATCAATCGACAAAGCATCAGTAAAAATCAACCACCATAATGTCAATAAAAATCAATCGACAAAGCATCAGTAAAAATCAACCACCATAATGTCAATAAAAATCAACAGGCATAGCATCATTAAAAATCAACTAACATATAGCATCATTAAAAATCAACCGACAAAGCATCAGTAAAAATTAACCAACATATAGCATCATTAAAAATCAATAGACAAAGCATCAGTGAAAATAAATCGCCATTGCGTCAATAAAAATCAACAGACATAGCTTCACTGAAAATCAACAGACATAGCGTCAAGAAAATTCAACAGGCATAGCATCAATAAAAATCAAGAGACATAGCGTCAGTAAAAATCAACAGACATAGCGTCAGTGAAAATCAACAGACATAGCGTCAGTGAAAATCAACAGACATGGCGTCAATAAAAATCAACAGACATGGCGTCAATAAAAATCAACAGACATAGCATGTCGGGATGTCCTGACTAAATTTCTGCAGGACAGGGGGTGCTTATGGGGGCAATCAGGGGAGAACCTATTGTGACTTCTGAGGACAGTCAATTTACCCTTTAAAAAAAAAAGTAGTAATAATAATAAAAATAAAATAAAATAAATTATATAATAATTACAAATATTTTTTTTATAATTAAATAATAATAATAGAAAAATTTCATTACTACAAAAGACTTATTAAACACAGGTTTTGGGACTAAGGGGTTTGTTCTTTAAACAGTGCCAAAAAAAATATATATGGGGATTTATTGCTGTTAAAATAAAAAAAAAAAAGACATTCGTATGTTAAATTTAAATTACTCACCCACTCTGCAATGCCAAGTCAACACAGAAACACACAGACTGCAGCTTTTCCCGGTTTATCCTTGACACAGCTCAGCGGAGCTTCACTATGCAGACAGCATGTCTCCACTCCTCCTCCACACACCTCACGTGCCACCCGGCTAAAATGGAAGGAGGCTCTGAAGGGTGCATTCTGCTTCTCGTGGGTTGTCTGCTTGCTCTCTGTTCTCCAAGGCAACAGACATTAAGGAGGAAGCAGGCACAGAGCAGAGCAGAGAGAGCGGCAAGTGCGAGGGGGCGTCAGATTGATTTTTTTATTTTTTTCTCACAGCTTTTCTTCTTCAACTAAAGCTGAAATATGTATCTCTCACTAGGCAAACAAGGCATTTTGCCACCCCATTGGCAAGTGCCGCTCAAGGCAAATGCCTTGTTTGCCACGTGATAGATACACTCCTGACTAAACTACAACACTTGTGAGCTTACAATCTAAAGGTTATGATGGTACTTGAAACAAGAGGGAGCAGGGGTAATTTGAATGTAAAAAAGCCTTTCAAAGCATTTGTATCGACTGCTAAGATGGGATATGATTGCAAAGGTAATTGGGGAAGATGTCCAACACATGGAAAGGGATGCTCTTAAGGAAGCAGGGTAGGGAGGGGAGAGTGGATGGGTGGGATAGCGCTTACTGAATATAGAGTCAACACAGAAACACACAGACTGCAGCTTTTCCCGGTTTATCCTTGACACAGCTCAGCGGAGCTTCACTATGCAGACAGCATGTCTCCACTCCTCCTCCACACACCTCACGTGCCACCCGGCTAAAATGGAAGGAGGCTCTGAAGGGTGCATTCTGCTTCTCGTGGGTTGTCTGCTTGCTCTCTGTTCTCCAAGGCAACAGACATTAAGGAGGAAGCAGGCGCAGAGCAGAGCAGAGAGAGCGGCAAGTGCGAGGGGGCGTCAGATTGATTTTTTTATTTTTTTCTCACAGCTTTTCTTCTTCAACTAAAGCTGAAATATGTATCTCTCACTAGGCAAACAAGGCATTTTGCCACCCCATTGGCAAGTGCCGCCCAAGGCAAATGCCTTGTTTGCCTCGTGATAGATACACTCCTGACTAAACTACAACACTTGTGAGCTTACAATCTAAAGGTTATGATGGTACTTGAAACTAGAGGGAGCAGGGGTAATTTGAATGTAAAAAAAAGCCTTTCAAAGCATTTGTATCGACTGCTAAGATGTGATATGATTGCAAAGGTAATTGGGGAAGATGTCCAACACATGGAAAGGGATGCTCTTAAGGAAGCAGGGTAGGGAGGGGAGAGTGGATGGGTGGGATAGCGCTTACTGAATATGGAGGTTATGGCTTGTAGTGATTTTGGTTTGTGGGGCCTCTAGATGAGATGAAATGAAGAGATAACATGGCAAAGTATGTTCTACTGGGTAAGAACAAAGGAAGAGGAAGGTAAAAAAAGTAATAATCACACATACAGTACACACTTGTAGACTGCATGTGCCAAGTACAAAAACAGTTTAACGTGCAGAAAATTGCATTGAAAAAGTAACAGTAAAGAAAATAGCATTTAAAAAAATATATATATAGATAGTCACAGAGGGAGTAAACAAAAGGCAGAATAATGGTAAGTTTGTGTCTTCAATAATGGTAAGTTTGTGTCAGGGGCATGATCTATACACTATACGCCCCTTTGAGGTTAAAATATGTGTATAGTAGAAAATATGTGCCTGTAATGTAAACCACCTCTGTTCTACTTCTCTTGAAAGGCCACTAATTCTCGTCCTTTCTTTCTGTACTTTACTCTCCACCCAAAGCCCTGTACTCTAGCTAAATGAACATTTGTGAGCAGGCAAGGTGTGAGAGTCTGGCATGATGTCTTATACTGTATTTTGGATGTTGACTAGTGACGTGTGTACTTTGACTTGTAACATCCTTTTCTGTTTTAAATCTTGCAGAATGACACGTAACATACAATAAGTGTTTTAATGCCTTCACTCAGTACTTCAGGTAACTAGATCAGTCAGTCAAACTTTTGCTACTTAATTGCAGTTTTTTTCAAAGATGTATCTTCCCATAAATTACCAAATGACCAGCACTATTTTCTGTGTCAGCTTATAAATGTATTCCATTATGTTGGAAAAGAGATTTACAATAAAAAATATTATTAATTTTTTTTTTTCTAAAATTGTATTGTATTTGCCAGTTCTGTATTATGCACTAGTACCATTAAAGTGTTGAAACACAAACCCAACATTGTGCGGAATAATAAAAAATAAAATAAAATCTATTGCATTAAAGCTCAGCAATGCCGTAGGTCAATAATGACTGTAACATCCAAGAGAGCTTTTCCTCTTAAGAATAAATGATCTCTCTCTCATGCATGGCTTTTTAGATTTTAAATGTCTACCTTAGAAATACAGATATTGGTGAATGTGGGGAAACTTTTAAATAAAATGAAATAGATATGGCATTATTATAGTTCTCAATAATTTGTAGTCTTCTGAAATTATGTTATAAATTGATCATATACTTATAATAACCTAATATAAATATATATATATATATATATATATATATATATATATATATATATATATAGATATAGATATATATATATAGATATATATATAAATAAAAATAACGTGTATAATGTTATGTGCACTGTAAACACTATAAACAAAATTTATATATAATTCTTGATATTTTTTTCACAAATGTATCCAAAAAAAGAAACTGTGATTATAATGAACAGCCACTAGAGTGTGCTGCTGGTGTACAGTAAATGTATTTTAAACTGAATTTGCACAGATCAAAGATTAGCTGGGCATTAATACACAAAAGCAGTCACAAGACTTGAGAAAAGTTCCAGGCGACGACTGAGGCATTAGTAGTATTTTCTGTAGTATTTCTAGGCCGCTGTACTCGTCCTCTAAATTATTTCGAAAGACCCTCCTTTATCTATAAATGTAGTGTTTGCAAATGCACTTTTGTAAGATTTGTATATTGGGGATTTATGGGGTATGATTGAGATGTGCTGAGGGGAAAAATGATTTTCGTTTTGATTAGCTATTTTTTGAATTTCGTTTGAACATTTAATTTGCGAAATCTTTATTTATTCACGTTTGGAATGGAAGTAGCAGTCGCAAAGTTACAAAGTACTCATATAGAGCGTTATCTTCTAAACTGTAGTAAGATCAAAATTAAGAAGAGCTCTTTTCTTCACTTTGGTCTTTCAGCTGTTTAGCAGATTGCTCCATAATTTGCTATTCTGATGTGGGAATGCCATATTTAAGGATACCTAATAAAAGGAGCACCTGCTTTATTTGTACTAAGAAAACATCATATGTTTTGTGAATCAAAACATGAGGGCATTATTTACAGCATTTTTATTTAAAGGGTAACTTTACAAAAAATAAAATAATATTGTTTTTTTCTAATGAGATCCCCCTCCCCCATTAGAAATTAGCAAATTAATTTAAAACTTACACGGAATCCAGTGTCAGCCAAAGCTCCTTTCCCAACTTTGTCTGATGTCACAGGCTCTCTCACGTTGCCTCCAAGGGAGAAGATGACCATGTTTGTCGCAAGCACACTGTGCGCACTGATGTCAGACTTAAATTTTGCACAGAATTGACAGTAGACAGCCTGGAACAGAGTTCTGCCTAACACATTTTCCGTGGGTGTAACTAATTGCCGGCACAAAAGCCATGATCAGTTCTAAAAGCAGAAGTGCATCGCCAGTGACTTACCAGAATGGTGCAAGACACAAGCACCCATGTTTTTCACATCTTGGACACCAGCAGAAGGACTCGATCACGAAGAGACATCATAAACTCGGAAGGCAGCGCCCTACTGATGGGTATCATAACCCACACATCAATGTAATTACATTTAACAACTGCATAAAGTATTGAGAAATTTAAAGGTCTGTACATGTATGTACCAAATATGTATTTGTGTGTGTGTGACTATATTGCAGATTAATTGGTTTTGCTCTAAAAGTGCCACATTCCTAGAACGTAAGCTATATCATTAAGTTTAATTGAATTAATAGGACAATATAAATGATTGCTTCAATTCCACTTTAACTTTTAAAGCAATTTAATTGTTTTAAATGTTTGATCAGAAGTCCCCAAGTCCCAGTTCTGTTTGTAGTTCTTTTATATTCCCAGTTGGCTAGAGAAAGTGTTTTTAATGCATGTCTAGGAGAGAACTGTATAAACGGTCCTGTATTAAGCAGGAATCTCTGGTTTTCAGCATCAAAGGAATAGCATGATGGCTTCCACTAATTGGATAAGCAGTATACACATATTCCGTGAAGACAGTCTTTAAATACTGTGATTAGGATTACTAAGAACTAAATGAGAAACATGAAATTCTCACATTGGTTGTTTTCTAGTTTGCTTCAAAAAGGAAAGCATTTTCTTCTCTGATGGTTAACACTATAAAGACCAGTATAATAGCAACAATGGTAAGTATTATGCTTTAGCATGCTTTAGTTATATTTACAAAGCTCCACAGCAACATATGTATAAAAGAAGGAAAAGTACATATAGTGTAGTATTGTCAAACAATCAATATATATTAACTTGAATTCCAGAAATCACTCTCACAATAAAAAAAAAAAAACAAGCTTAAATGAAAAATATCTCAAAAAATATCTTGAAGGCTCTGGAAGTCCTCTGGAACTCAGCGTTGACAGCAATGTATATTCTCCCAATAACCAGCTGTGGAACTTTTATGGAAGAAAACAAATTGCTGTCAAAAAACACTCCCAGAGGACCACAACCCTTGACCTACTATATTTTTAATTCAAGCTAAATCTGCATTTATTTGTATGAGTGCATTTGTTTGTGATTTTTTCTTTTTGTGTGAGTTCATTTTGGATTTAATTTCAATAAATATTGTTTGGTACTACACTATATGCACTTTTCTTTTTGCAATGCATATGGATACTATGCAGTGGAGCTATTATTTTTATTATTATTATTTAGAAGGTGCAAACAAATTCTGCAGTGCTGTGCAATGGATTAATATCCTTGTGAGATTTGTCATTGTTGTATAAGTATCATCCAATAATTGCATGAAAAAAAAAATCATAACACAATCGTGCAATGCTGTAAAGGATTTTGTAATGCAGTATATGTATTGTGAGGTATACCATTTACATTTGTAGGAGCCTAAAATTGATCGGCTCAAATATTATGGGCTTTTGTGCCGTTACGGTGGCACACAACCTTTTTTTCACAGATTCCATACTGCAAACTCTCAGAACACAGAATAAAACAGTATGTCATTATAAAACATGAGAAATATTCTTAGCAAGAATAAACAATTAAAGATTAAACAAAGCAATGGCCTTATGGCAATTGCTCCATTCGACACACATTTTGCCCAATTGGATTTTTAAGCCAGTTGAAACAACAAGTGATAGGGGTTAGTGCACTAAATTGTTAAGCGCTCTACTTATATATAATATATTATATTAAATTGTCACTTGAAATAATTTTGTGCATGTTTTTATTTTTGATGTGGGTCAAAGGAGGAACACCTACAAAAGTGTCACTTTTTGTGAATTACCGTACATGATCAGCGGTTCTCACATCCTTTTCTGCTGGTTATCCAAAAGTAGGCAAAAACCCCTCTTTCCAGTTTTGCAACAAACTAAGAAAAGAATCCTCAACCGCATAATAACACTCTAATCTCCCCTTGAATCAAGAAGTTGTTACTCCACATATTGATTATATCCCTGAAGATTATGTTTTTTTTCAAAAACTCATCCAGTTGCTGTTTAAAAATATTTGCAGATTAATAAAACCAGCTCTTCAGGCAGAGAATTACACATCTTGATCCTACTATAAAGAATATTTTTTGTTGCATAAGACTAAATCTTCTTTCTTTTAGTCTAAATGGCTATGTATAGTTCTGAATAGATTTCCAGACAATGGTTTGTATTGGCCTCAAAAATATTTGTATAATGTTATCATATTCCTGCTCATATGCCACTTCTCGAAACTATTATACTATATTTAAACTACCATATTTTAAATTTGTTAGCCTTTCTTCATATCAATCTTCCATCGACTTTAATAATTTGTAGCTTCCTACTGCACATGACCTTTAAAACAGGTGCCCAAAATTCCACAGCATATTCAAGGTGTGGTTTTTCCACTGCTTTATAAAGAGGCAACGTTATATTTTTTGTCCTGAGAATGAATGAGCATTTTTTTTTGTATGACAATACCTAACTGGCCTTAGCGACTGCTGATTGACATTGGAAATTGTTGCTTGGTTTGTTGTCTATAACAATTCCTAAATCCTTCTCATGTGTAGTTTTCCTTAACTCACAATTTAGGTAAATTAAATTGAATATGGTTAGTGCCCTCAGTGCCTAGTTCCATAAACTATCTTTGTCTTTATAAACTATCCCTTTGTAGCAAAGTAATATCCTGCTTGTATTGTATTACTTTATCTTGTTTTGTGTCACATACAAGCACTACCACATGACTTTCAATGTCTTTTTCGAGATCATTTATAAATAGATTGCGTAGAAGTGGTCCCGGAACAGACCCTACAAATATAGTACAATTAATTACAACTCTCTTTACTATATTTTTAAACTCGTGTTCAATCCCAGAACAAGAATTTCCACCTAACTCTCTTTTAGTTTGAACTCTAACCTATTGTGTGGAACCGTATCAAACTCCTTGGCAAAATCCAAGTAGCTCACATCCGCTGCAACACCCTGATCGAAACTTCTACTTTTACCCAAATAAATACTATTCTACTTCTACTTTTACCCAAATAAATATTATTCATTAAAAACCCTTCAAATATTTTCCTAGGCACAAAAGTTAAGCTCATAGATATATAATTTCCAAGCCTGTGTAATTTTTTTTTTTGTGGAATTCTGTAAATGCTCCATCATGCTGTTCAAGTAATGAGAGCCAAAATTAGCAGCTTGTTCCCTGTGCCTCTGATTATCTGTCTCCTCTATAGATGCTGCATTGGGTTACTAGCTATGAAGTGCCTCCTGCATGGTCATAGGGCCATCTAATGATGTGTTCGCACTATGCTGCCCATGTAGAGTTTCCTGGCGTCCCCAGATGCAGGACACCAGGAAACTAAAGTGGAACGGCAGGACAAACCCTGAAATAGTGACTGTCCCACCAAAGGCGGGACTGTTGGGAGGCCTGTGCCAATATGCTTGATAATTAGTAACTCAACTATAAAAAAAAATGTCTTTGCTATACAATGTTATATCAGGCTATTATTATTATATATGTGTATATTTGTCTGTGGATATTTTATTATGATGTTAACACAGTAGCAAGCAATACATTAATTCACACCATATATGGATTATTGCTACTGCCAGCACACAGAGATTTCTTTCCTTTCATTTTAATTGGTCTGTGCGTGGGCATCTGTTTTACAGATATTCGTATCATAAAAGTGATTTGTTATATCACACCCGAAGAAAAGGATCTTAGTGTTCTGAAAACTTGCAATTACTACTCTTTAAGTTAACCAACAAAGTTATCGCATTCACATCAATTTAATGTTGTTAGTTTTTATTTTATTTTTGCTTGTTAACACAATATCATTTTCCTCTAAAGACATCAGTAAAGCTCCAAAATATAGTTGAAAACTGTGTTTTTGAACCTTAGTTGTTAGTGTTCATTATCACCCAAAACTGAAGCATCATTCTGTCTATACCCTACATCCTACTAAGTTTTATAGAAATGAATAATTTTAACAGAATATACTTTCAAACACATTGTTCCATTTTTTAAAATCCAGATTTACTAATAACTTTAAAATAGCTCACTTATTATTGTGGTATTGTAACACTTTAAGGATAGAATGTAGATAAAACGACTTTAAAGGTGGGGACATCCCAAAACCCCATCTGATCATTGGGGGCTGTGATTATAAAATTTTTGCCAGTTAATTTTCACTGGGAGTCCATTTTTAAGCAATATCACATAATTACAATCCATGAATCACTATTAATAGATGTTTTTGATAATGTCACTATATAGTTCTCAGATATATACATAAAGGGCATTTTATAACTGGCTGTAAATATCCCTATAATAAATGTTCTTCTACTGACATTGTGACTGGATACCAGTGCATCTACATGGCTGTCAGAAAACATTTGTGACAAATGTAGTATTATACCATATTGCACTTGGTAACTCTGTAGTTTTGCCCCAGAGGCTGTGGGTAATGGAGTGACAGATGACTGATGTGCCTCCTGGGTATAACTTTGTTCTCTTTGTGTTTTACAGAACAACACTTACATGTCTTTTTACCAAAAGGAGAATATAACATCAGTGGAAGCCAGTGGCATCCATACTCTTGTGTGAGAGATTTTCATTCGGATTTTTTTTTTTTTTTAAGGAACATTGTCATAAGTAACATGTGTTTGTAACATTATAGTGTTTAGGTTCCTTTTTCATTTAGGCCTCCTGTACAACGCTGAATAATACTCAAGTTATACTCAATTTCCTTCCAACGGCATCTACATCTAGTTGTAGCCACTGCTTTTCCTTTGTGTGAGATCATCCAGATTGATGCTCTCAGGTTAGTCAAATGCTTCTCCACAGACAAAACATTGAGGTCCTTACTGCACATACACGACAATCATTACTGTGTGCCAGCAGTGTCCTCCTCACAGAGAAGCATTACAATTAGTGATGTCCCGAACAGTTCGCCGGGAACCGCCCCCTATTCGTCATGGAGGTGGGAGGGTCTGGGAGGGAGGGTCTGATGCTGATTGGCTGGAATGTGTCTACTGACTGTGAGGTACAGGGTCAAAGTGTACACAATGATGACGAATAGGGGAGGATCGAACATCGCGCGTTTTTGCGACCGCGGACACGCTATGTTCGCTGGCGAACGGTTCCTGGCGAACTGTTCGGGACATCACTAATTACAATGCTTAGCTATGGGAAGACTTCATTCTTCATTTAGTGTCATGATGCTGAATGTTAAGATTGTAGATCTTTCTTTTTACTGTGTACACTAGATGAAAATGGCTAAACAGTTCCACATTTTTGCAACGTTCACGTCAGTGACCAACACTCTTTCAAACAGTGGGAACATCTCTGACTTCATTATTTAGATGAAGTGGTCTGGGTGCAATGATCCTGCCATTTTTCTCCCACAGTGTAAAACATTACCTTTTTAGAGATATGGCAATGTTCACACTGAGGTTAAACAAACCTCAATGTTTATATTGAAGTTAAACACACCTCTAGTAGATGTTTTCCTGAGAGCAACTAGTGAGTGCCTCCAGATGTTCAGTGCTCTCACTCATTGCATGAAGATGTCAGATATCCTCTGATGCTTCTCATCGATAAGCATTGGATTCTATAATTCTCTGTGAGAAGCATTTGATTGGCGGATCACAGCGATTGCCGCTCATGCGCCTTTTGTCCGCAATACTTCTCTATGAGAAGCATTGGATTGGACAAAATGTTAGCAAGCTTGATGACATCGGAGAGGCAGGTTGGGCTGCTTGGAAAAGGCTGTGTTGGTGCTTGAGTCCAGGTAAGTAAATTGTTATTATTATTTATTTTTTTATTGAAAGGCAGGCCCTGCAATCTAAATTACCCTGCCCTGTTATTTGAGTCACAGTATTATTTTTTTTAAATGAAGGGACTAAACCTCCTACATGTGCATTCATTGAGGGGTTAAAAACTAAGTGTGTAATATAGACAAACAACAAATAGTGTCAAGTGTCAGAACAAAGTGATTACAAGAAAAAGACCATGTGGTTCACAAACCGGTTTAGATAATTCTCTCTCAGATTCCTAGTGATTTCTTCGGCTACAAACGTGCAACAAGGTAATAATAATGGTTCAATATACAAATCAAGTGCAGGTGATACAATGTTGCCGAGGTCAAATAGCACTTATATCTTATATAGAACAAATCCCATTGAATATAAATGAGAAAAAGCTTTCAAATATATTTGAATAAAGATAATTAATATTGGATTAAATATTTATTTATGTCTCTAAAGTCCGCCTAACAGTCAGATACAGAAGCCAATAATAAACATAAAAATCCTGTCTCTATTGGTACGGTAGAAACTACAGATGATTAAAGTGGCTGACAGGAGAATGGTAACATCGCTCTATTCCATCTGAATTCCACCCCTAGCTGCTTCGAGGCAACCTCACTCACTAGCTAGCCCAAGCATTTATCAAAAGAAACCTCCGGGAGGAAAAAACTGGAGTGTAAGACCACAGGTCAAAAGTGAATTTAAAATCAATAGCACATAGTGTGCATTAGTTCGTGCGTGCTGTTATCTCGACACGTGTTTCGGCGCATCAGTGTCTTTCTCAAGAGAGTCTGACACAACTTAGGCTCCTTCACAGTTACACCAGTTGATGGTGTCTGCCAATGCTGTCAGACTGTTGGGTGGGCATTCTGTACAAATATTTAATGGGAAAAGGAGGAAGTATAGCTGTCAGGCCTTGAACAGTCAGACTTACAGCTGTAGCAACGTGTACAAATCTTAGCAGTTTTAAATAATCTTGACACCACAACCTATACAATCTGTATTTACTCTTGTGGTGCTTGGAGTGTTCTTTAACCCCTTAAGGACCAAACTTCTGGAATAAAAGGGAATCATGACATGTCACACGTCATGTGTCCTTAAGGGGTTAAAGGGTAAAAAACAGTGCTTTTTAAAAACACTAGTTTTTGTTAGGATAACCCTTTCTGAGGTCTCCCTAAAGTTTAGAAAAACAAAACAAAAAAATCCCTTGTTCCACTGCCAAATCCAAGTTCTGCCCTCAGCCCGATCCCCTTTGCAGGGGAGTACGGATTGATGGGAGGACAGAGGCAGCACAGAGAGCGATGTGCCAACTTGGCTGTCTAGCACCAGTATGCTGGGTGTTGGGATTAGACACCTATATTGCACAGAATTGACATTACCTAGGATGGAACTTTGTTCTGGTCTAGCTAATGACGCTGCTGAGGGTGAAACTACACCACCAGCATCTAATGGAATAAATTCTGTATGCAGAAACCAGGCACCATGAATGCTTCAAATCACTGAACCCTTTAAATGATCCAATCCGATATTTTTAAATAGCCTCAGGATAGTAATGCAAAACTTCATACCTAAAGCAGCACAAAAAAAATAAAATAAATAAAATCCAATAATGCTGGTAACAGCAGGTACCTTAAACTAAGAATTAGGAATGGAGCAGAAATAATTATTTCCATCGCTACCTGCTGACAGAAAACGATTTTCTAATTGTTGGTGTAGATACCATTTTAAATGCCTCAGTGAAAAGAACCACAAGTGCTTTCATTTTTGTAACAGAGCTGAAAGGCAAGTGTTTCTTACAGAGACGGCAATTGAATTCATTCATTTTATTTATTCAGATATAGTAGAGAACGGAAAAATATTAACGTATAAGGTAAACCCATTAAGCATGCATTAATGCATACTTAATGAACTCCTTATATTACAGTCATTTTCTAATTAATTGACACCCTGTCACAGTTTTCCACAGTGTTTACTGGTAATAAACTTGTTGTTTGAAATAGCTGGTAATTGCAGGGTTCCATCCTCCCAAGCAGACAAGTATACCATTAGGCAATGTGTATATCAACATGTCTTGGAGAAAAAAAGTCTCTTTAGGTACAAATCAGAGATAAGAAGAGGTTCTCAATTACCTTTTAGTTATTGCTGTACTGGAAATGGCAAAACACATTGTTACACAATCCATAACAGTTGAAGGTGTAATTTAAATAATTCTTTACACTGGACAAGTTTGTTGATCTGCACCCATAGGGAATCCCCAAAAATACATCAGGAAGAAATCATAGAAGAGAATGCACATCTATTGAAGTAAAAAAAGAAAATACATATGGCAACATACTAGAACAGCAGTCCTCATGTATTCTGAATTGGTCCAAGCATGTGAAAAATTAAAAAAAAAAGGTTGCGAGTAAAGAAAGTATAAAAAGACCAAAACCTGAGCATAGGACCACCCGCAGCTGCCACCAAAGAAGCCGACCCTAAAGAAAGATTAGATAAGCCCTGGACACGTTCGCACCACTCCGGGATACCAGCACCGAGAAAGTAACCCTGTTTTTGCACCTATTGAATTACTATAATTATGATGAAAACCAGTATATTCATGCTTATTTAATTTTGGAGTTGAGGCTACATGTTTTTTCGTGAGTGAGGGATTTTCTTCACTTACTTTGTTGCCTTTTTACTAATTTAAATTACTGGTGATATTGTTGTTAACGATATCTATGAACATTGGAATTGACTGGTTGGAGACTATATTAATATTGTTAACTGAGACAACAATGTGGCAGGATGTACATGGGGACAAAAAGAGGAAAAAATAAATCATGCATTGGGTTGATACGCTGTGTTGAGAATAAAGTGATCTTGAATCAGGAAATGGATTGAACTGCGGGGTGTACTAAAATATGTCTGTAGATAGGTAGGATTTCAGATGTTTTCTAAAAATTATATAGGAGCTAGATAATTGAACATAAAGATGTTTTATACTAGTAGTAGGGTGCTAAGAGGAAAAGTAAGGTTGAAGTTGACTTTGGATGGTGAGAGTCATACATTTGCATTCAGAACATTAATGTCACGGTTTGTTCCAATCTCTGCAAACTGCCAGACGTGACTACCATTTTGGGAGATCTGGCTGGGCTTGAAATCAGGTCCTCATCATTTCCAGTCAGTTTCTCTACCTGAAAGCCACTACAGTTTGAAACCTTTATCAGTTTGTTTTGCAGTTTTTTTGTTTTTTTTTTATTTCAGACGCGTACCTGCCTTATGTAAGTTTTGATGATACTTATATGATTCAGGCCTAGGTACTGTGTCATCATCAATATCATAAATATATCTTACGATTCTTAGAATCTTACTAAAGCCTCCCACCCGGATCCCCTCCTATCCCTATTAATTAATTCCTAATATAGGTTTTTATCTATTTGCTTTGTTCATCTGGTCTTGGAGAGATAAAGAACCTCTTTTATCGTATTTATCATTCATCTTAATAAGGGTGAGCTAATCTAGACTTTTTGACCTATCATATATAATCTCGATGTTTTGTTCTCTTCATCTGCCCGTTTTGGGGTTCTATTCTGTTTCTTTCTTCTCCCTTCGTTTGATTGAATACTTTCCTTCCCTGAAACTGAGCATACGCTGTCTCTCTATTGGTTATTCCAATGAAATTCTGTTATGTTATCCATTTTTTTATCCATGTGTCCCAGTCTTCTATTTGCTTATATCGGTTTCCTAAATTAACCAGAATACCCCTTTCCATTCTTGCTTGCCATATAACTTGTTTTATTAGTTCATTAATGCATGGAATTTTCCCTGTTTTCCAGTTTCGTGCTAAGAGTAATTTAGCTGCCGTGATTATGTGTAGTATTAACTTTAATGTTTTTTTTTTTTTGCTATATTTGGCCTGTTCATATTTAGCAGGTTCACTTCCCGGGTTGAGGGGTAGTTTTATTTCCATTATTTGATATATTTTCTTAATTACTTTTTTACAAATTTGTTTATGGATGTGCACTGCCACCAGCTGTGGATCAAATTACCTTCATCAATATTACATTTCCAACATCTGGGTAAAGTTTCTTTAAATGTTTCGGTGTTAAATACAATCTATTTACTAGTTTCTGTAAGGTTTAGGCAGTGTATACATTTATTTATTTTATTTAAGTAATTTATCCATTCTTCTTCTTCTACATGTATTTTAAGTTCTTTTCTCCATTTGTTGATCAATGCTATCAGTTTATCATGTTTCCATTCATATACAACTTTGGCACATTTTGCCAGTAAATTTTTATAATTTTTTAGTTCAAATAGATATATAACTCATTTTAACTCTTGGTTTCCTGTCGCCCCATATGAATTTAAAGAAAGAGGAGTGTAGTAATGATAGCCAATGTTCTGGGAAATTAATAGGATCATTCTCCACAAGTATAACCATTTTGGCAAAATGTATACTTTTAGAATGTTAATCCTACCCGACCAAGAAAAGCCCATGCCTTTTCAATCCCTTAGATTTTTGTTAGTTTGTTTTAATAAAGGAAGGAAACTGGCTTCTACTAAATCTTTTAGATCGGAGGTTATAGTAATGCCCAAATATTTTAGCCTATCGCTTTTTTCTTGTACAAGAAATGTAATTATCCTTTTGTTTATATTTTTAGCTATAAATGTAGATTTCTCCAGGTCTATGTTATATCCTGAAACTTTAGAATAAGTAGTTATTTCCGTCAATAATTCTGGGACTGAAATATTTGGTTCTTCTAATGTTAGTAAAATATCATCTGCGTAAATGTTTAATTTGGTTTGTCCTAGCAAATTCGTAAATCCTTTGATTTTTTTGTTTTGTCTTATTAAAATCGCTAGGGGTTCTAACACCATTATGTACAGTAGAGGGGAAAGAGGGCATCCTTGTCTAGTCCCATTTTTTATATTAAAGTTTTGTGATGTAAATCCTGAGCCTGTTACCTTAGCTGATGGAGAGCTGTAGAGAGCGGACACGGCTTGTGAAATTGATCCAGTGATTCCAAACTGGTTTAAAGTGACAAACAGGAAACCCCATCCATCCCTGTCAAAAGCTTTTTCTGCATCTATTGACAGAAATATTAGAGGGGTTCCATTGTTTTCCACTTCTTCTAATATGTTTATTAATTTTCTAAGATTTCTAAGAGATCTCTCTGGTATGAATCCAGCTTGGTCATTATTAATTAATTGTGGTATTACTATTTTTAGTCTATCAGCAAGGATAGAAGATAGTATTTTAATGTCTGTATTTATTAATTATATAGGTCTATAGTTGCTGATATAATCTAGGTCTTTATCTTCTTTTGGGATGGGAACAATGTTCGCTCTCAACAGCTCCCCAGGAAAGTCTCCTGTTTCCATTAAATAGTTAAAAAATATTAGTTAGTTCCCCTTTTAATTGCATCTTTCATTAAGTTGTAGAATTTGTTTGTGAATCCATCTGGGCCTGGAGCAGCCTTTATTTTAAGTTTGGAAGAAATAAAAGGTAGGTTAGCTCTAATAATACAATAGGTAGGCAGCGGCCTCACAGAGGGTAACCCTCTAACCTTCTAAGATAAGAATGTACAACAAAAGAAAGAAAGGCTGCGCCAAAATTTAAAATAGAATAAATAAATAAAATTAGTCCCAATATATATCAGAGGATAGAATATCTGTTCTACAGGATCCACTGGTAGGGTATCTTCTCTGTCTGTGATACTTCAAATTGTCTCGTGATATGGAAAACACAAAGGGAGAGGACCAATCGTGCAGAGTGTATAAAATAAGTGGTTGAAGGATAATAAGATATATTACACTCACATTTACATGAGCTATGACCAGCTCAGGGGTAACAGGTATTCAGCAGAATGATCCGTGCTTGTAGGATATTTCAAATGCTTGTCCTCTGGAGTGTGATGGTATCCAACTCTCAGGAAGAAGGGAAAATAGGAACAACAAATAGTGCTCTCTGATAGTATGATGAAATATAAATAAATAAAAATGAGAAGGAAATATACTCACAAAAGGAGTGCAGGACTCACTGCACTTTGAATAAAGCGTGGGCGGTATAATCCCCACCTCAGGATATATAAAATGCCAGGAAAGAAAATAATGTGTAAAAAATAATAAAAATATATGAGTGGCACAATAATATAGCCAAACTTAATTTATTATTAAAATACACAATTAAAACCATTAATTGTGTATTTTAATAATAAATTAAGTTTGGCTATATTTTTATTATTTTTTACACATTATTTTCTTTCCTGGCATTTTATATATCTGTCAGGGTACCTGAAGCCTCTACCTCTGAGAGAGGTAGAGACTTAGAAGTGTATCCGTCCGGACGGCATGTCTCCTCGGTTCCTCGCGGTTCACCCGGTCTTGCAAACGCCGGCCGCGAGGGAGCCACTTCCTTTTATAGCAGGAGGTCCAGAGGCCGACGTCATGACGCCAACCCGGAACGCCCTGTCACTCAAATCTGTGGAGACGAATCAGGACTCGCCGGAGGCGTGTCTTCTCTCCCTAACCAGGATACTTAACAGTGGCTCTCTCATTTACTCATTGCCCTGTCGTGGTTCTAGTCTGCCTAGTCACACAGTGCTCTGTTATTCTCTTGTCTTTTGGTTCTGACCCGGCTTTGGTATTTACTCTCCTATCTTTCTGTTATCCTTGACCCGGCTTGTCTCTCGCTTACCTGTCTTCTCGTTCCCTCGACCTCGGCTTGTCTCTGACCATTCTATACGTAGTTTTACGTTAAGTCCGGCCATTCTATGGTCCGGTATACGTATCCGCTACTCTTTGTACTCTGCGTGTTGGATCCCTGACCCGATCCTGACATTACGACAGGGCCATGGATCCTGCAGGTACAAATTGTCAGCTTGGTTCTCCTGATCCTAGGTTTGACGCCATGGATCATAGGATGGATCAGATGGCTCTAGCACTACAGGCGCTGCTATCACGTCCTATTAATCCACCTGAGGAGATGCGTAATACGTCTGCTTCTTCTGTGGGTTCAGGGCTAGAGGTAGCTACTGTAGGTGCTTCTTCCCGAGTTACCCCACCTGTACGTTATGCTGGTTCTCCTGAGAGGTGTCGTGGGTTTTTGAACCAGATCAGTATCCATTTCGAGCTACAGCCCCGTTCCTACCCTACTGATAGGGCAAAAGTGGGATTTATTATTACCTTACTCATTGAGAAAGCTCTGAGATGGGCTAATCCGTTGTGGGAGAATGATAATCCATTAGTCTATAACTATAATGCCTTTGTAGCTGCTTTTAAAAGAACTTTTGATCCCCCTGGCAGGAAGGTCAATGCAGCCAGATTACTGTTGCGCCTTAGACAAGACAACCAAACACTTGTGGATTACGCACTAGAGTTCAGGTCTTTGGCGGCAGAGGTAAAATGGAATGAACAGGCCTATATAGACGTATTTTTAAATGGATTATCCGATGTAATACTTGACGAGGTAGCGACAAGAGAGCTTCCCGAGAACTTGGAAGACTTAATTTCCTTTATCTCCCGTATTGACGAACGTCTAAGGGAGAGGCAGAATACTCGAGATAGAACCGGTAGATCTTCCTTTAGACTAGCACCATCATTTCAAATTTCTGAAACCAAAACTCCACAGTTTTCAGAACCTATGCAGTTAGGCCTTACTCGTCTGTCAGAGGAGGAGAGACAGTACAGGAGAAGGGAGGGACTGTGTATGTATTGTGGAGCCAGAGGTCATGTACGTTTGAGCTGTCCCAGTCGTCCGGGAAACGCTCGCACCTAAGTTTCTCTAGAGGACAGACCTTGGGTGTTTCAATTTTGTCCTCTACTCATAACTACAAAGAACATAGACTCCTATTACCGGTCTCTTTAACTTGGGAAAAGGGAACCTTAGAGACTATGGCATTGATAGACTCCGGCGCTGCTGAGAGTTTTATCGACTAAAAGTTTCTCACCAAACACACTATCCCATCCCAGTTAAGGAAGACACCCTTGGCTGTTGAAGCCATTGATGGTAGACCTTTAGTTGAGCCTGTGATTTTCCGGGAGACCACACCTCTTAACTTAACTACTGGTATTCTACACAAGGAGGAAATATCCCTACTACTCATTTCATCTCCTTCTGTTCCCATAGTCCTGGGATACTCCTGGCTTAAGAGACATAACCCCGTTATAGATTGGAGATCAGGGGAAATAGTTTCGTGGGGTCAGGATTGTCAAGAGAATTGTTTAAAGAAAGTGTCACCTCTCTGTAGTGTCAACGCACTTAATAACGCTACCGACTCTACCAAAGTACAGATACCGTCCTTGTATCAAGATTTAAAGGCAGTATTTGACAAAGGAAAGGCTGATACCTTACCACCACATAGGCCTTTTGATTGCAAAATTAATTTACTTTCTGGTACTATGCCTCCCAGGGGTCATGTATACCCTTTGTCTACGAATGAGAACTTAGTTCTAGAGGAGTATATTCGTGAAAACCTAGACAAGGGGTTCATTAGGAGATCCTCCTCTCCTGCTGGGGCTGGATTTTTTTTTGTTAAAAAGAAGGATGGTTCTTTAAGACCCTGCATTGACTACCGAGGTCTTAACAAGATAACCATTAGAAATGCATATCCGATTCCCTTGATCACCGAGCTTTTTGATCGATTAAAAAGTTCTAAGATTTTCACTAAGTTAGACCTTAGAGGTGCTTATAATTTGGTGAGAATTCATGACGGAGACGAGTGGAAAACTGCGTTCAATACTCGATGTGGGCACTATGAGTATACTGTAATGCCTTTTGGTCTCTGCAATGCCCCGGCGGTATTTCAGGATCTTATTAATGAGGTTCTTAGGGAGTTTCAAGATGACTGTGTGATTGTATACCTTGATGATATACTTATACATTCCAGGGATATTGAAACTCACCACGGACAAGTCAGAAGGGTTTTACACAAACTTCTTCAGCATGGCTTATACTGCAAATTAGAGAAATGCAGCTTTGACCAATCCCAAACTACCTTTCTTGGTTACGTGATTTCTGGAGAGGGGTTTGAAATGGATCCGGAGAAGCTCCAATCCATATTAGATTGGCCTTTACCTAAGGGTCTCAAGGCTATCCAGAGATTTATTGGTTTCTCCAATTACTACAGACGTTTCATTAAGGGATACTCCTCTATCATTGCTCCCATCACCAATATGACCAAACAAGGGGCTGATACTAAGAATTGGTCTACTGAAGCACTTCTGGCTTTTAAGACACTCAAGGAGCTGTTTGCTTCCGCACCAATTTTAGTTCACCCTGATACTACACTACCTTTCCTACTCGAAGTTGACGCTTCTGAGACAGGTGTAGGTGCCGTTCTGTCCCAAAGGTTGGGTGTAGATAAACCATTACATCCTTGTGGATACTTTTCCAAAAAATTGTCAGGTACTGAAAGCAGATATGACATTGGTGACAGGGAACTCCTAGCGGTTATCATGGCCTTAAAGGAGTGGAGACATTTATTGGAGGGGACTTTGCATCCTGTTACTATTTTGACAGATCATAAAAACTTATCCTATATTGGAGAGGCTAAACGGCTATCATCTAGACAGGCTCGTTGGTCCATATTCCTCACTCACTTCAACTACATACTCACATATAGGCCAGGTTCTAAGAATTCTAAAGCCGATGCCTTGTCTCGCCAATTTGAACCTGCTGCCATATCTGAGCCGGTTTTGTCCTCCATAGTACCCAAGTGTAACATTATCGCTAACACTACTCTCAAAATCCACTCTCCGCTGCTTGATCAGATAAGGAGCTTGCAGCATCTGGCACCTAGACTGACTCCTGCTTCCAGACATTTCGTTCCTCCTGAACTCCAACTGGAGCTCTTACAGTGTCTTCACGAGAGTAAGGTGGCTGGTCATCCGGGTGTTCGCAAGACGTATTCTTTGATCTCCAAAGATTTCTGGTGGCCTTCGTTACGGAGGGATATTAAGGATTTTATCGGAGTCTGTGAGGTCTGTACTAAAACTAAACTACCGCATTCGCTTCCTTGTGGCCTTCTACAACCTCTGGAGATTCCTGACAAACCTTGGTCCTGTGTGGCAATGGACTTTATTGTGGATTTGCCTGTTTCTAAAAGGCACACTGTTATCCTCACCGTAGTTGATAGGTTTACCAAGATGGCACATTTCGTACCTTTACCTAAACTTCCGACTTCTCCTGAATTGGCGGAGATATTTGCTAAAGAGATTTTTCGCTTGCATGGTATTCCTTCGGAGATCACTTCTGATAGAGGCTCCCAATTTGTTTCACGTTTCTGGAGATCATTCTGTTCTCAATTAGGCATCAAATTGAATTTTTCTTCCGCCTATCATCCTCAGTCTAACGGAGCTGCCGAACGAACCAACCAGAAGATTGAGCAATACTTACGTTGTTTTGTTTCCGAACACCAGGACGATTGGGTCGGTTTGATTCCTTGGGCGGAGTTTGCGCACAACAATCTCGTTTGTGACTCTACGCATTCAAGCCCCTTCTTCATGAACTATGGCTTTCATCCATCTATTCTTCCCTCGGTTTCTCCTTCCCAAGGAGTCCCATCGGTTGATATCCATGTTGCCAGTTTGAGGAAGTTGTGGGATCAGACTCGACAAATTCTTCTACACAATTCTATGCTGGTTAAGAAACATGCTGACAAACGTAGAAGGGCGGCTCCGAATTTTGTTCCAGGCGATAGAGTTTGGTTGAGTACTAGGAATATTCGCCTTAAAGTTCCTTCCATGAAATTCGCTCCTCGTTATATTGGTCCCTACAGGATCTTGACTCGAATTAACCCAGTGGCGTATCGTTTAGCTCTCCCAGCTACTTTACGCATTCCGAACTCCTTTCACGTGTCATTGCTGAAACCTTTAATCTGTAACAGATTCTCCTCCACAATCGCCCCTCCTCGCCCTGTTCAGGTGGAGGGTCAGGAGGAGTATGAGGTTAACTCCATTATTGATTCTCGTGTCTCCTGGGGGAGAGTACAATATTTGGTTGACTGGAAGGGTTATGGTCCTGAGGAGAGGAGTTGGGTACCACAAGAAGATGTTCATGCTCCCCGCCTTCGCAGGGCATTTCACTCCCGCTTTCCATCTCGCCCCGGCTCCTTCCGCCCGGTGGGCGTATCTGAGAGGGGGGGTACTGTCAGGGTACCTGAAGCCTCTACCTCTGAGAGAGGTAGAGACTTAGAAGTGTATCCGTCCGGACGGCATGTCTCCTCGGTTCCTCGCGGTTCACCCGGTCTTGCAAACGCCGGCCGCGAGGGAGCCACTTCCTTTTATAGCAGGAGGTCCAGAGGCCGACGTCATGACGCCAACCCGGAACGCCCTGTCACTCAAATCTGTGGAGACGAATCAGGACTCGCCGGAGGCGTGTCTTCTCTCCCTAACCAGGATACTTAACAGTGGCTCTCTCATTTACTCATTGCCCTGTCGTGGTTCTAGTCTGCCTAGTCACACAGTGCTCTGTTATTCTCTTGTCTTTTGGTTCTGACCCGGCTTTGGTATTTACTCTCCTATCTTTCTGTTATCCTTGACCCGGCTTGTCTCTCGCTTACCTGTCTTCTCGTTCCCTCAACCTCGGCTTGTCTCTGACCATTCTATACGTAGTTTTACGTTAAGTCCGGCCATTCTATGGTCCGGTATACGTATCCGCTACTCTTTGTACTCTGCGTGTTGGATCCCTGACCCGATCCTGACAATATCCTGAGGTGGGGATTATACCGCCATAAAAATTGATGTTTGTTTCCCAGGCAGAAAGTGCCCTAAAACATTGCAGCTAGGGGGGTGCCGTTGATATGGAGCAAGATGCAGCAGCAGAAGAGGACTCAGCCGAGGAGGTTATGGAAGAGGATGGAGTAGGAGGAGTAGAGGAGGTGGCAGCAGGCCTGCCTGCAAGTCGTGGCGGTGTCACCAATTCCTCTGCAGAGCCACGCATTCCATGCTTGGCTGCCGTCAGCAGGTTTACCCAATGCGCAGTGTAGGTGATATACCTGCCCTGACCATGCTTTGCAGACCAGGTATCAGTGGTCAGATGGACCCTTGCCCCAACACTGTGTGCCAGACATGCCATTACTTCCTTTTGCACAATAGAGTACAGGTTGGGGATTGCCTTTTGTGCAAATAAATTTTGTCCGGGTACCTTCCACTGCGGTGTCCCAATAGCTACAAATTTTTTGAATGCCTCAGACTCCATCAGCTTGTATGGTAAAAGCTGGCGGCTAATAGTTTGTCAGACGCTGGGCAAGGGGGTGACTTTCTGACATTGGCTTCTTACGCTCAAACATGTTCTTGACAGACACCTGACTGTGGGCAGATGAGCGGGAACTGCTCAAGGCGGGAGACGGAGTGGCGGATGGTTGAGAGGGGGCAAGGAGGACAGCAGTGGTTGACGTGGCTGAAGATGCTGGACCAGGAGGAGGATGGCGGCTTTGAGTTTGCGTGCTGCTTGTACTCATGTGTTGATCCCATAGGCGTTTGTGATGTGCGATCATGTGCCTACGCAAAGCAGTTGTACCTAGGTGGGTGTTGGACTTCCCACAACTCAGTTTCTTTTGGCACAGGTTGCAAATGGCATCGCTGTTGTCAGAGGCAGACACACAAAAAAAATGCCACACTGCTGAGCTCTGCAATGACGGCATTCTGGTGGTGGACACAGCATGCGTTGATTGGCGTGTTGTCGGGCTGACCCCGGGTGCCGATGCATGCTGTCTGACTGTGCCACTAGCTCCTTGCGACGACCTCCCCCTGCTTCCAACTCGTCTCCTCCTCCTCCTCTCTGTCTCCCCATCTGAACTTTCGTCCTGTTCTTCTTCTTGCCGAGCGGGCACCCACGTGACATCCATGGACGCATCGTCATCATCAACCGCTTCACTTGTATCTGACAACTCAGCAAAGGAAGCAGCAGCGGGTACAACATCATCATCATCACACCGTACGTCCATGTGTGTAATGCTGCCTGCCTGAGACATATCCCTGTTATCTACATCCTCTGGCAATAATGGTTGCGCATCACTCATTTCTTCAAACGGATGTGTGAATAACTCCTCTGACATACCAAGTGAAGCGGCTGTGGTGCTAGTTTTGGTGGTGGCGGCAGGCAGGTGAGTGATATCTTGAGAGGTGCCTGAAGCTAAGCTGGAGGAGGATGGTGCGTCAAGGTTCCGAGCAGAAGCTGTAGAAGATTGGGTGTCCTCTGTTAGCCAGTCAACTTTTCAAGTTCAGGGTACGTGGCCTCTGAAAACTGGGCATTATTCTAGGGCAAAAGGGAATCACAGCACCACGACCACGATGGCCCCTGTGGGGTGGCCTGCCTCTGCCTGTCATTTTTTTTTGGATTAGTGGTACTATGCGTGCAAGCTACTGTGAGACCAGATATGAGTGGCACTGTGCAGTGGCAGAGGTTGGCAGAGTACACGCTGTAGGCCTGACACACCCTCTTGAAAACAACTAACTGCTATTCAATCTATAACAGTGAAAAAAAAAATATTTGTAAAGGCACGCTATAGAGAAACCAGATATGAGTGGCAAAGTACACTTGCAGAGGTTGGCAGAGCACACGCTGAAAGCCTGACACCCAGATGCTTGCAGACAACTAACTGCTATTAGCTTACAGTGAAAAACTTTTTATCTTTGTAAAGGCACGCTATAGAGACACCAGATATGAGTGGCAAAGTACACTTGCAGAGGTTGGCAGAGCACACGCTGAAGGCCTGACACCCAGACGCTTGCAGACAACTAACTGCTATTAGCTTACAGTGAAAAACTTTTTTCTTTGTAAAGGCACACTATAGAGACACCAGATATGAGTGGCAAAGTACACTTGCAGAGGTTGGCAGAGCACACGCTGAAGGCCTGACACCCAGACGCTTGCAGACAGCTAAATGCTATTAGCTTACAGTGAAAAACGTTTTTTCTTTGTAAAGGCACGCTATAGAGACACCAGATATGAGTGGCAAAGTACAATTATCACAGTGAGAAGTGCAGAAGCACCTCTAGTGGCTGTCAATGAGACAGCCACTCGAGGCTGGATTAACCCCAGGTCCATCTAGGGTTAACCTTGCAGCTTTAAACATAGCAGTTTCAGAGAAACTGTTATGTTTAAAGCTGCAAGGTTAACCCTAGATGGACCTGGCACCCAGACCACTTCATTGAGCTGAAGTGGTCTGGGTGCCTATAGTGGTCCTTTAATATTAAGGAAACATTTTTAGCAAAAAATAAATGCGACGCCTCTTTTTTATTATTGCTTTTTTTTCTAAAGCTGCACTTATGATAATAGGGAACCTTGATTAATTTATTGTATTTTCTTTGGATCTTGTCCAATGGGTTTCTTGCAAGGCACAAATTTGTACCTAATTTTTTTTAATCAGAAAATCTACAATTATAGACCTTTTACATGGTGTATTGATCCCCCGGGCATTTATTGATATCAACTTAATTTGTAACCTCTTATTGTTTTTTGGGACTCTCTCTCTCCATGTGTTACCATACTTATGTAGAAAATAAAAAACCCTTCTTTATTAGTATTTACACAAAAAGGAGACGGGTTGATCCAAAACAGTGGCATCAACCTAAAACAAATGTAGTGCATGGCGGAAAACCCCCGCCATACAGTATCTCGAGCAATGAAACACATTACTCATATATAGGTCCCACGTATCATGTGGGAAAAGCGTACTGAGGGTAGTCGATCTGGGATGAGCTAACCTAGAGGCACTTCTAGTAGAAGGGGCGAGGAGAGAGAGAACGAGAAAAAAAAACATTAAATTCCTAGTGTACAAATGACAAAAGAGTCTTATGAATCGAATTTACACTTCCAACGCTATTCCAAATATAATAATTTCACTTTTTTTTTACTTTTGTGACAAACTTGTGTTATATTTAAACTTATCATTCTTTCCCATAACTTTCCATCTTCCATATCAAGGTATGTGCCCATCTTATTTTATAGCGTCCTTTACTTTTAATGTAACTTTTTCTGTGTTTCTTATTTCATTTCCTTATTATCGTGCTTCTAATAGGTATTTTTTTCTTCAGTTTGTGCATTAATCCTCTTATTAAGTGCCTGTTTGATAAAAAAATTATGTAGTCTAGTATTTGTTTATTCATTTTCGTTAATTTCCTATTTTTACTATTATTTATATTGCCTCATAAATCCCTTTATCCCCTAGTGCTGATAAAAAAAATACACAATGAAGAGAAAAAAATAACCTTTCCCCTTCTCTTCCCTCTCTTTCCCCCTTCCTCCTCCCTCTCCTTCCTCTCCTTCCTCTCCCTCTCCATTCCTTTAAATATTTGCAAAATCCTGTTTCGTTGGCTGATGTCTGGGACTGATTCCAATTTGATTTGTATTTAACCAACATTTCAGGTCTTCTGCACTGTTAATGTAGGTGAGTTTCCCTTCATGTGATATAATAATTTTCATGGGAAACCCCCCGATAATTGATATTATTCTTCTCAGAATTAGTGTGCCTTCAAAAAAGGTCTTCCTCTTTTGTCTGGTTGGCCATGATAGATCCTGGAATATTTGTAATGTTTTAGATTCTTCTGCGCATTCATTACTTCTTATGGCTCTCAGGATTTGCGTCTTAATTTTGGAGGAGATACAGCATATCATTACATCCCTTGGGAGATGTTCTGGGACGCCTTTAGGTTTGTTCCCTCTGTGGCATCTTTCCATCATAGGAATTCTAGGGTCCCATTCAACCTTCAGATGTTTAAAATATTTATTTATGTATGGTTCCAGATTTTTTAGATTTATTTGCTCTGATTCTTAAATTGTTCCTTCTTGACCGGTCTTCTAGGTCTATCAAGTTATTCTCCATATCAGCCATCCTTTTCTCTAGCGCCAGGTGTTCTTCTTTGTGTGCATTTTCCTTATGTTCCAGCCCATTTAATTTTTCCTCTATTCCTAGGAATCCATGGTTAAGAGTCAGCAGTTCTTTCTTGATGTCTATAGTGTTAGCTTGTATTTCTTCTCTCAGCTTCCCAAACTGTGTGTCTAAGTAACTAAGTAAATAGTCATATTCACTTCTTCCTTCTCTTTGACTTAGATCCTTATTTCCCTCCATTTGTCTTTTGTTTGTACCTTCTTCTAAAGAAATATTAGAGAGAATCGATCATGTTTGTTTTATTAATTGCTGGATTTGGTGAGAAGGAGAGACGCTTTTCTGTTTTATTTTCCGGCTTTTTATCTGGGGATAGCTCACTGTGCCATACGCATTCTTATGGTCAATTCAGGCTGTGCACAAGTTGGTCTGTCTCTTTTCTTCCTGTGTTGCTGCTTTGTCTGGTGTTTACAATTCCCTTTGGAGTATTGCTCATGTACTAACTCAAATGCCCGTTAATCTCGGAGGCTATGATGCCTGACAGGGGCTTCCATGTTATTGGGAGGCAGGTGATTGGTCGGTAGGTAGATTGTGTTTTTCCCTTGTGATGGTCCTCCATGACCACCAGTATTGTTCTGCCTTGTGCTAGCCAGTCAGGGTGGGAGCCTGTTGTGAGTAGCTGGTTCATTTGTGCTGTGAAGCGTTCATGCAGCATTGTTAGTGGAATTAGATGGACTACACAAATCATTATATAGAGATATAGAGCTAGAGAGACATGGAGAGGGAGGTTAAGGCTCAAAACATGAGTCCTAGGGAAAATCAATCCCCTATTGTGTTGTCAACACAGCCTATTTTTTTCATTACGTATGACTTTTGGTTACATTTTTTGAATCTGTTATTTATTCAGTTTACTACTTTTAAATTACTAAAAAGTTCAATAAACAGTTTAATTACAAAGAAAAATATTTACACATAATGTCATCAAACACATTTTAATGGTATTTTCAATAAATCCATTTCAGCAGAGCTGCAGATTCCAGCGTAGCCAGAAGGTGGTGCTGTCACCCTGCCGTGTGTATATATAGATCAGTAGTACATCAGCGCGCGTAGCCTACAGGTATTAATTATTGTTTTCATGCTCATTGCATCAAGCTGCTGGAGGACCATTCAGTGCCAGGAAGCAGAAATGTGACACCATTCATGACTGCTAATGCTTATTTCACTGAGCAATCCAATACTAATGCAGACATATCCTACTAAATGCCAGCTGCGGGTTATTTCATCTAAAGATGAAAATATTTTCAGTAAACGAACGACATAGAAATCGCAGTGTCTTCGCCAAGTAAATATATACCTCTCACTGACACATGCTAAAAAAAACCAACAAACATACACAATGTATACCTATACTAATGTTTACAGTTGTCCGTAGGTCTCTGGGAATTCAATTTCTGCTGAGCATCATGGGAAATGTAGTCCTCAGCAGTTGGATTGTCAAGGTAGTCTGTACCTTGTTATGTCTACCTTCCATAGATCACGTTTGACGCCTGGCATTATTACAGTCCCTGGTGGGATATATAGGGCATTCATCCTTTACCCCAGTGCCACTAGAAGAGCTGGATTAAGAAAGATGAATGATTAAACTGCATTTCTTACTCCATTTACCGTCTATATCTATTGTCTGCCAAGTCCGTTACATGGATGTACAATCAGAGTGTGTATATAAAGGGATAGCACGTGAGGCTGTTCTGGCAATAAAGACAGATGCACAGACTGCTAATAGATGTTCTAATTTAGGTGCTGGGGCCATTGGTTCAAGCAAACAAGGATGATAAAAGTTCTAACCGTTAATTGCCATACAGGGCACAATATATCCTGGCACTAGAGCCATGAATAGGCGATATCTTATATGTCTACTTTAATTCGCTACCAAGCAAAATTAGTTCTTTAATATTTATATTAAAAAGCCTTCACCAGAAATGTCCACTTAAAATTACTGTCCAGATGGGATGGGATCACACTTGATAATGTGGAAGTGTAATTGCTGCATTATGAGCTTGGATGAAAAGGTAGGGGGTGAACTTTGTGTTCCAGAAGAAAATCCGTTTGTTTTTTCTTTCTCAAATTGCTTCAAAATTGTTCGACACACAAATAGGGAATAGTGGCCAAAGACCAAAAGCACCATAACTACTATAGTGTGCAGGGCTTACAGAACCTCTTGCTCAAACCAATTGTCCAACTTAAATTTCTTATCTGTGTCATATTTATATAAGCAAGAATGTGAGGATATACCTGCTTCCTTTGTTACATCTCCCCTGAATAGATTTATTCTCCAACATTGTACATGGTAACTTACTTTTTACTTTTACGAGACCAAAACTAACCTACTTATAAATGAGAGTTCATCGTATCAGAGAAAACATAATCTCATGTGTGTTACAACCTTATTATGGCTCTCCATCTCCAATTTCCAGTGATTTGTCGGTATTAAAGGTTACATAAGTTCACATTGTTCCTCGACCTTTTGGCCAGAGAGCTATTCATAATGCAGGCACAAACCTAGCTCCTTTAGAAATTATGTGTTAACGTTTTGGAGACGAGAGGGTCAATACTACATTGCAGTTCAATAATGAACTCTCATTGCGTGACATTTTCAACTGCCATACCTTAATTATCATACACTTAAAAAATGCCTTAAATCTTTGGACACTTAGTAAAAGTAGATCAAACTATGACCTTCTACATACAACCTGTCTGTCCAATCTTTCTTCCCTGCCTGGAATGCACTGCACCATCTGTTATTAATATTGACTTTACAATATTATTTATTACTAATCCAGAATGAAACTTTGGCCATTCCAATACATTGTGGCTGCTAATTATTAGGGGGAGGGGAAGGGGATATGATGTTTGTTTTGTCGCTTTTCTGAACCAACTGTTTTCTGCTGTTTGCATAAATCGATTACAACATGTGAAAATAAATGTGTACATGAAGCATTTAGTATTGCCATAAATCTGTTATTTTGAACCATAGCATATATGCATGTACACATATGTATACATTTATATAAAATATACTTGCCTTACATCAAGCTGTGATGCTTGATGAGAGATATTTAATCAGAGTATTGATTACAAGCCTATATTTTGTTCCTCCCAGCATGGAAAACCCACATCAATTAGATGAATAGATTCCATTTACCCTTTCTATGCCATCCACTAGCACATGTCGAAGCAGTTGTGGAAGTGTGGAATCAATAGTCTGTCATTATGATGTGGTTTCTATAGCGATGACGCATCTTTCTCTCTTTCTCGCCCCACTTGTAGCTACTGGACACCGTCAGTGGGGGGTTGCCATGACGACTCTCACTTCATGTAAATAACTTCTATGGTTTATTTTGAAGAGTACCGCTCTGCTTTTACAGGACAGCGGAGAATAATGTGCTTAGATTGTTTTAACCATTTAGCCTGCTGGAATGCAACAGAAGCTTTTTTTTTTTTTTCGAGGGTAAAAAAGTCAGAGTTGGAGTTCGATACATTATTGCTTGTGAATTATTTCATTGACATCCTCCTTCAAAGTTTTTTTTTTTTTTTTTTTCTATTGGCATTGCAAAAATTCTGAGATTTTATTTGTCTTAAATTTGATTTACTCCTTAAGTGACAGAAGATTTTGAAATGTATTTCTTAACAATGCATTTAATATCCCTGTGGTGAGAGAACTTGAAATGTTTGCAACTCTATTAAATGCAATCTATTGTCAGCTGCATTCAAGGGCAGGTAAACTCTTCTAATGTCTATTGACTTTTGTCTCTCAATCAAAAAATATGCTATTTAGGTCACATGGCATAAATGGGATTGTATATATATATATATATATATATATATATATATATCTGCACTTTTGTGCATGGACGTAGCTGCATCCTTGGCACACATGACTTAGGCAGCCCGAAACTCTTTTCTGGGCTGTTAATGTTAGCCTTGTGTAAAAATTACTTACGTTGATGCACTGCCATGAACATAATTTACTTCTTCGCCTCTAACAAAGTATAATAAGCGGGACTGTTTCACCGCCCTCCCTAATGACAGGCTTCTGTCACTTCAATTCTCCATAATTCTGCCTCCCTACATTAGATTGCATGTTACAGAACTTAAAAATGTTTCTGTCTTAATAGCATTTTTTTTATGGTTAGGGAAACCAGCTGCTAAACTACTGCTAATTAGCTGTTACTTTCATACATCACGTTTGTATGTATCCTCACAGGCAGTGGATCAGGAGTCCATGGGATACTTGATGTGGTATACACTCACTAATGACTAGTAGACATTTTGAGTCCTCCATCCATATGTCAATACTAAAGAACAACCTTAGATTGATAGCTTATTAATAAACATTGGTTTTCAAGTTGGTCCCAGATGGGTTTGACTGCATGTTAGTTCAGTTTCCAGGATTGCGTGCTTTGACACAGAGTAGGCACTTACCACACCTAAGGGGAAATGGGGCTACATGTACCTCACTGTTGAATCCCCAAAAATCTCACTGAATCTAACATTTTATTTAGAAATTTAATTATGTTCATCACTGACAATAATGTATGTTATCTCTATAATTATAGTAAACAACATTTCTTGACTGTTCTAGCTTGTGAAGACAAATATATCAACATGAGATTCCATCAAGGTTCATTTTACAAGTATAACATGTCCTCAGATGTTACAGTCTGTTTTATGACATTGTCCACGATTGCAGCAGGTCATTATTTATAGTGTTAAAATAACTTTTTTTTTAGGTTAGGTTTAACCTAATGAAAATGTATTAACTATGGTAACAATTTGTACTAAATGTCTGTAACCTTTACACTCAAAAAGCTATAATTATTATTATTGTTGTTATTATTTTACTTATATAGCGCCAGCAAATTTCATAGCGCTTTACAATGGGTGGACTAACAGACACGTAATGGTAACCAGACAAATGGATGCACAGGAACAGAGGGGGTGGAGGGCCCTGCTCAATGAGCTTACATGCTTGAGGGAGTGGGGTATAGTGACACAAAGGGTATAATTAAGGGTAATGAAATAGATTGCTAGAAAAGTAATCACTGAAAACTTAGTAGGTTATTTTTGACAGTTGCAGGAGAGGAGTCATGGGGCGGGGGGTTGAAAAAACGCTAACAGTTTAGATGATATGCTTTCCTGAAGAAGTGTGTTTTCAAAGACTTTTTGAAGGAGTGGAAACTGGGTGAAAGACTAACAGAGAAGGGAAGAAAGTTCCACATAAAAGGTGCAGCCCAGGAAGGGTCAGCATCAGCATCAGATGTGGGAGTACGGACAGAGGATAGGCGTAGAGTATATGCCAATGTGACAAGTAATTTCAGATTTTAAAATGACAAAAACATTTTAAAAATATACAAATATATCTTCTAATGGTGCCTTTTACCATAAATACATTGAAGTTAAAACTCTGCCTTGAATATTGCAGTCATCTCCTAATTGTCCTCCCCATTTCCTCAGTAGCCCAATTAAATCCATCATGATTTCAATAGAGTTCACCAGTTTCCAGTCTGGTAATTGTCTATCGCTCACTGTATAATTAGCACTGTTATTCTTTATTATTCAGGATCAAATTCAAAATTATGGTCTTCTTCTGCAAATTTCATAATCCGTACAAACCCTTTAACCAATTTATCCATTTAAAGCAGGATTATAGCCTTCATTTACAAATGTGCTTTTATCTTCCAGCATTCAGAGTTTCAAATACCTCAGAAGGACACATCTATTTAGAGAGAACTGCTTGATACCTTTGCCACTGTTGGTATTCACTGTATTGTATCTCAGATGGTCAAAAGGCTAATTGTTCAGTTGTTTACATGTGAATCAACAGGCCAGATTTATTTTTTCTACGGTCACTCTTATTTTCCACAGGTAGGACATATAATTCGGCTTATTTGCATCTGTTGTAGTAATAAGGATTATTATCTAAAAGTTGGTATTATTTTCTTCACTTTTTTTATTGAAAATAAAAAGCTTAATGCATTATAGCCTACATGTGTATTTAGTAATGCATGTATATATCTAAGAACGTCTTTTCAGTACATCTCCTCGCCAACCATTGCTCCATGAGGCCAGTTGTCCAACAAAAGACCTAGGCAAACAATTTGCCTTGTGGTAAATTCATCCCTGTCAGTAGTTGTGCATGACATATGGATTTGAGAACTTGCATGAACGCTCTGTAGCTTGCATGGTGTTTGCACCATACATAAGTGTGTCCGACTAAAGATGATTCACATGGAACAAGGTAAGTTAGATATTGCATTGATATGAGGCATTTACTTATACCAACAATGGGAGGTGTGAAAATGGCCAAGGGAGTTGCATCCATGCCAAGCTGACCAGTTCTTGCTGCCAAGTACCCCTTTCCAGTGTTGCCAGTGCACAGTTTTATTGTAATACATCTGGCTGTTGTGTTGGCCACGCACAGTGGTCATAATGAAGCTTGTATTTTATGTTATACAAATTCTGGGATTTATCATAAATAAAACAATATGGCATCCAATTAATATTTAATCCAATAATCATTCTCCAAAATCCTTTCTGCAACAGGAATACTATAAGAAAAGCATAGTAAATCAAAGGCCCTGAGTTATCTGCTCTCTGAGGAGACGCTAAAGGCTGTAAAGGCAATCTCCTTTAAATCCTACTGAAGTCTACATCTAAGAACTAACAGGATCCGAGAAGGAAAAATAACAGTCACAACTGAAAAAGATAATATAGCAGTACAACAAATGGTAAATTAAATCTTTTATGGGTTTAAAACAAAAAAAAACACACAACTAAAACAATTAGTTGTATTTGCACCCAACACATACAAAGGTATACAGAACATGTTACAATAAATAAAACCAGAAATGTTTGATTTATTAAGTCATGTCCTGTATACATTTCTATGTGTTAGAATGCAACTACAACTAACTGTTTTGGTTTTTAAATAAACACCAGAAAAAGTTGAATTTATTATATATGCATTATGTATTATATATGTAATTCTTCGCCCCCTTTCCATAACTCTACATAACCAGAAATGCGGGAAATTAAATAAAGTGAAACATACACCCTACATAGGTGAATCAAAATAGAAACCTGACACATGTTTTTGAGCCAAATAGGGCCCCACACCCTTTTCTTAAGGTATTTGAGCTTAGGGTTGCTCTAGCCTGTTTAGAATCTTATGACAAATGGGAAATTTTGACTTTTCTTAGCCAGCCTGCTATGCAAATGAATCCCATGTAGGGTATGCAAATATTTGTATTGCCACAGTAACTAGCCACTTAGCAAGATCTGCAATAGTAGAGGAGCTCAAGGTATTATACGTTGATACTAGCTGTTGAGCAGTATCGTTACAAGTATAGAGGTGGTAAGGTTGCTAATTGAGTAAGAATAGTGTTTGTCAACTACTTGTTAGCAATCAGTCAGTGTTCCTTCATTAACCTGTGTTTATATCCCGAAGGTGGGGATTTATGTATTAATAACTGTGAGTTGTCTCTCATCATACTTATTGTCCAGACTTACCATGTAGGTGTTTATCCAGGGTATAATGGGCATTGCAGTAGAGATTCCAAGGAGCAGAATTATCTCCTTATGGTTTTCATATTGATTTGGTAATTTAACCTTATATTCTGTATGTTTATACACTAGTATAGATATTATTTTTAGGTACTTACTTTGTAGGACTTTATGATTTATTACAATTTTGTCTTAAGAACTCTTATTATATTGTCTGTCTGATCTTAGAGGTAGCCCTTTAACTAGCTAGTTGACAAGGTAGGAGTCTAAGAGGAATAGTACAAAGCAAATGGTGAGTAGTTCAGCTGAGCCCCGACGCGCGTTTTGCCGGTAAGGCGACTCTTCGAGGGGGAACCCTTGTTCAAGTTTTCTCTTTAGAGATTTGGACCTGTTCTATGGTAATGTACCTTAGTTGTACCACAGTATCTTTGCATGATTAAAAGTGTGTGACAAATGGGATATTTAGTCTTTTCATAGCCAGCCTGCCAAGATAGGTGGTTACAATTCCATATGCTACTTTTATGTAGGCCTATGCTTACTGCTGGGGATCGACTTGTCTCTCCATTGTACGTTAACCCACATGGGCATTTAAGTAAGTATACCATAAGTGTGTAGATTTAACTAGTCCTGGGGTGTGAAAAGGCATCTGATTGAATTATCTCATAGCAGTTGACATAGTGTCTACATCTATAACTATCTTTAATCCTACTTAGCCAATAATCACTAGGTTGGATCTCAGATTTCTCGCCCATCTGTATACCATAATTGGAAGATTCTTAAACACATCTCCCAATTTGGGATCAGAATTTAGCACACGCCATTGTTTCCTGATTATGTGCCTGACATGATTAGATTGCACTGAAAATGTAATAACATGTAATAATCTGGAATTCTTAGTCCTCATCTTGGGTCTCCTCAGTGTGACAACATATAAAGATGTCACTGTCTGCATTCAGTCAATACCTGTTCGGAAAAAACCCTTAATCTAAAGTCTGTAAGAATTTTATTAATAATTAAACAGGTTTCTCTGTTTTTTTTTTTTTGGGGGGGGGGGGGGGGGGAGAGTATAGAAAGGTGAACTCATAGGGCAATAGGGAAATCCTAAATTAAGAATTTCATTGTGTTCTCACTGATATCCAGATCAAATGCAACCTGTATCTATTTACAAATCTTATCTTTAATCTCAGATAATGGGATATGGGACACCTGTTGGTAAGGGGTATTATCCCTTAGTTGATTAATAATCTCTTCATTGTATTTCTTAAAGTTCATAATCATTAAGCCTCTCTTATGTCATCTTGATGAATTATCGACATATAATTATGAAGAGACCTAATGGGTCCCATCTCCTTGTATGTAAGGTTGTTCACACCAACCCTTCTTTTTGCCCATTTGATTTTTTTTGAGCCATTCTCAACCAAGTTCCGTTTAATCGGGCAACCTGGGCAATTTCGAGGATACTAATAGCTACACAGTTGGATGTAGTGGAAATAATCTCCTACTGTAAGAGTACCTCTATGCCTAAAGGAGTTAAAGAAGACCATAATACTGTTCTCATATAATACTATTCTTGTATAATTTGCGACCTCCTTAAGCCCTTTGAAAACTACAGTCTCCAGTACCTGCAAAAATGAGAAAATAAAGAAAAGGAGCGATATGGGAGATATGTGCTTCATCAGGTAAAATGGAACTGCTATTCTATTCCATAATGCAATATCTTGTAGAACATGTGTGAACCACATTCCAGGGAGAGCTCTTAAGGGTCTAGGAAACCAGTTTAAGAATTGGGGTAGAGGAGGACTCCATAGACTTGATATATATATATATATATATATATTATTTCTCTCTCTCTATCATCATGCCTGCACCCTCAAAACGTGCGTGAATAGGGGCGCTGGAATGACATGGGCCATTGGGATCCGCCCGCGAGGTTAAGCTCTAATTCCCCTTTAAGAACGTGCTCACGATGCGAGCAGCATTCCCAATACTGTACGGGTTGTGTGCCTGATCAGACTGTTCAGCTTGTGCGGCCCACCACACGCGGCTCGCCTGGACCAGGTTTAGAGGGGAGGTGGGAATGAAATACACGAAGAAGATGAGGAGCATGAACATTGCATGCAGAGACCCAACTACGCTCCTCAGGACCATATCCCTTCCAATGGACAAATATTGAAGACTGCCCCATAGGAGATAGGAATCAAGCACAGCAGCCACCTGATATTCCTCTTGTCCCTCAAAAGACACAGGAGGAGTATGTTTAGTGTATCTGTTACAAAGCAGCGGTTTCAACAAGGTGGTGTGGGAAACATTAGGTATACACATGTTACTAGGAAGATCAAGGCCATACAAAACGGGATTCATTTTCCTCGAAATACGGAAATGGCCGATGAAACTGGGGGCCAGTTTCATTGAAGGAACACGAAGACGAATGTTACTGGTAGAAAGCCACACCTTATCCCCCACAACATAAGAAGGAGCTGCCCCATGATGCTTATCAACATTAACCTTCTACCGAGCCGCAGATATCACCAAGGAACGCTGTACCTGCTCCCAAGTTCTATTTATACCAGCCAAATATTCGTCCAAAACTGGCATTCCCGGCAAAAAAAAGGCAGACGGGAGAACAGGATGCAAGCCATAAACAACATAAAAAGGGCTGTTACCAAAAGACTTATGCGCAGCATTATTCCAAGCAAATTCAGCTCAAGGAAACAGGTCAGACCAATCATTCCGGTGATGGGAAACTAAACAACATAGATATTGCTCTAGGGACTGGTTGGGCTCATTCTGCAGCCCCATTAGTCTGGGGGTGATAGGCAGAAGAAAATGACAATAAATACCCATCTCCGAGCAAAAGGCTCTCCAAAACCGGGACACGAACTGGCTACCCCTGTCAGACACAATGGAGTATACCATGTAATCTAAACACCTCCCTGGTGAATACTATAGCCAGCTCCTTAGAGGATGGTAATTTAACCAGGGGTATGAAATGAGCCATCCTAGATAATCTATCTGTTATCATGAGGATGACCGTATAGCCATTAGAAGGCAGTAAGTCAACAATAAAATACATTGATATATTGGACCAAGTTCTATCAGGTATAAGTAAAGGATGCAATAACCCACAAGGAACTCCATGAGAATACTTCACGTGACACAGGTTTGCACATACTCTTTAATGTCCCTGTGCATACTGGGCCACCAGAAGTTTCAACACAAAGCAGAAAATGTTGTGAATATACCAGAGTGTCCTGCCATCTTAGTATCATGAAAAAGGACACAATTATTCATGCCTTTCAGGAGGGGCTACAAACATAATTTTGTTTGGATTGTATGTCTTCCAATATAGATGAAGAAATAGAAAGCATGGTGGTAGCAACAATCCTCTAAGGGGGACTAATAGGGTTGAGGTCCATCTCTTGGGTGTCTGCAGTCTGAAATTGTCTGGATAGAGCACCAGCTTTAGTGTTACGGTTGCCATAGGTTATGATAAAGTTAATGCGGGATAAAAGAGGGACCACCTGGCTTGTCTAGAAGATTACCTTTTAGTTTCTCTGAGATAGGACAGGTTTTTATGATCTGTAAAAATCATAACAGGATCCTTAGAACCTTCCATTCTTTAAGGGCTACGATAATAGCAAGGAGTTCTCTGTTGCCAATATTGTAATTCCTTTCAGCTTTGGACAATTGTTTAGAATGGAAACCACAAAGATGCAATGGCTTGTCAGGGGACTCTCTTTGGGATAGGACAGCTCCTACACCCACCTCAGAGACATCAACTTCCAATATATATGGCAAGGAAGGGTTTGGGTGTTTCAAGACGATAGCTGAGGAAAACGCGGGTTTTGAAAATTGGAAAGCCGAAAGTGCTTCAGAGGTCCAGGAATAGGAATCGGCATCCTTTTTTGTTAAACAGGTAATATTTGCAGTGATGTAAGGAAAGTTCTTAATAAATCTTCTAAAATAATTTGCAAAGCCAACAAAGTGCTGGATGGCTGTCAGGTCTCCATGGGGCGGCGGCTCTTCGCGACCGCTCACGGCAACTTCAATTGTGCCCTCGCCACAAGCAGCAGCTTCCAATCCCCACGCGCCGCTCGTGGTACCTCCACAATTCTGCTTTCCGCGAGCCAGCCTTTATCAACACATCATTGATAAAATCCTGAAACACTGCTGGAGCGTTACAGAAACCAAAGGGCATCACAGTGTATTCATAGTGGCCACATCTAGTGTTAAAGGCAGTTTTCCACTCATGGCCCTTTTTGATATGTACTAGATTATACACACCCATGAGATCTTACTTAGTAAAAACCATAGCCTGTTTCAATCTGTCAAACAATTCTGTAATTAAAGGAATAGGGTAGGCGTTCTTTATGGTGGTTTTGTTTAAACCCCTATAATCGATTCAAGGCCTCAAATCACCTTCTTTCTCGATTCAAAAAAAGAATCCAGCCCCAGCTGAAGCAGATGATCTCCTAATAAATACCTTCTGTAACGATTCCCTGATATCAAGGATTTCTTGTAATGGCAAAGGATACACCCTACACTTGGTAGGAATAGTGCCAGATAGTAAATCAATCGTACAGTCATATGGTCAATGGGGTGGTAATTAATCTGCTTCTCTTTTATCAAATGTAAAAAATACAGAATCTTTCACAATATCACACAGTTAAAGTGCTTCAATCAAATAAAAATGCATATAAGTGCAATTGCACTAATTAGACATAATAAAGTGCTTAAGTGAGGTAAAGTGCATATTAAAACGCTTAACTTCCCTTCTAGCAATGGAGTTACCCAAAGATCTCCTCAAATCTTCAGTCAATGAAAATATAGTATATAGGGTGAGTCCAGCTAGGGGAGACAAAAAAGGTGCAACACTGTGGGACTCAATAGGGTAAGGGTAATAGGTGCCAATGGGTCATTCACACTTTAAAGCCAAATAAAGAGCCTTCAGAAATCTTTAGATGTATGTCTTCTCAATTCATGGAGTTGGGTGTTGTTTTATTCATATAAAATAGATAAAGTGCGGGGGGCGGGGCCGGACCGCCGAGCCGAGCAGTCGCAGGGAAGAGCAGCTCCTGCGTACCATGGCCTTTACACGTTCTAAATCGTGAATTCCACGGACCCAAGCGACCGACCACCGTGACCGGCAACACAGGCGGGCTACCAGAGCCGGGGAGAGGCTTGCTCCCGGAGTTCTAGTCCCCCGGGGGAGGTTTCCCTGCAACGTCCAAAGGGATCCAGCCTGGCGGTGAGTGGAGTGGACGGCCGCCGCTCCACTATCCTGCCCCACGGAGCCCGCCATGCTTGCGGCATAACAGCGGGTCCGGCCCCGAACCCCCCCCCCACGGACCGGGGGGGTGATCCCGGTCCACGCCCCAAACTACAGTCGGAGACATTACCGGACCACCATGCAGGCCCAGGGCCAAGATGGCGGAGGCCATGTGTACGATGGCCGACCTGCAGAACCCGAGCTGGAAAGTAGCTACCCCCTGACATGGCACTTAAGGCTGCAACTTGCACCATAAAGAGGTGCCCAAGCCCAGAGACTCACCGGGCGCAAAGCCCTGAAGAACCTGCTCGATATCCTGCTCACGTGGATGGGGCTGCCCATGAGACCGCTCGCCTTTCTTCTGGGCTGGGCGCTCAACAAGAGGGACCCCTCTGCAGCCTGCCATACACCCTGGGAGAATATTGGGATCGGAACCCAGGGCCCACGATCCTGCTGAAGGGATCAATGGCACAAGGGCACGAGCGGCTACAAAGGCCTCAGGCCGAAGGCTGGTGGCATCCGGACGCAGTACCGCCACAACACCAGGGAAATCTGGGGAAGAGCGACGTCCAATCTGAGCCGCAACAGTACCCGGTGGAGTATAAAGACGAGCAGGGGGAAACTATCATGTAACCTGGACTTGGGCCAGAAACCTGTGCAACAACCGGACGCAACATCAATTCCTCCACGTTACAGCCGCAAAGCAAGGAGCCGCAAAGCTGCACTCTACAGTAAACGGGGGGGAGCTGAATGCCGGTCCAGAGGTGCCCCAGGGACAAACACCGCAGGCAAGAACCAGCCACTGCAAAGGGCTTAGGTTAGAGAGACTGCCTTTGTATCCCATGAGCGATCATGTCCCAATGGGGACAGCCAGCAGCCACCTGTCTACCCTGACGACCCCCATCCTGATGGACTTATACTTGCTTTTCTGTTTTATAATTGCATACTGTAAACCACCTGTCCACTTTAGTAACCTGATACTGGCATGCTTAACAATGCAGTGCTCCCCATCTGTGTCTCTCCTCTGATTTTTCTTGCCTGTCAGGCTCCTCCTGATGCCTAACTAAAATGAGAATCTACACAGTAGTAGACATGGTATACATGTACCCAATGGCTCTAACACGTGATTATAGCACATTTTGGATAAACAGTCTGTTTAAATCACATGTACACTATTACTAGCTCATGCAACCACACTAGCCTGTTTCTGCTTCTAGCATGTTATAATCACTTTTGCAAGCAGCTCATCACTTATTGTGTTCGCGTGTTCCTATTATTTGAGTTAAACTTCCACAACAGGGAAATATTGAACCTGCACATTTATTTTACACGAAGCTTGCGCACTTACTCCCTTACAACTAGCTAATGTTAAGCGAATTAAACTACATACTGACTAATCCTGATTACAAAAGCAACGTTAAACCATAATATATAAAAAAGAGGTACAAATATTAAGGAAATGTTAGATACCATTGTTATTGAATCCTATACTGTATCCTAAATGCACATTTCCCTCTCTCTATTCTGTATCCCATCTAATATGCCTCAATAAAATACAGATTGACAAAAAAATAGATAAAGTGCAACCAAATAAGATGACTATATAGATTAAATGTGCAATACAGAATTTATTTACTTACACAGAAGTAAAGAACAACTGGCATCAAACAATCAAGGTAAAATCAAGCCATACGTGTTTCATCCCCCTCAGGGACTGTTTCTTGTTTGAAGATAAGTGCCAAATGCATAAAAAAAAAACCCTATTGGGGTTCTATCATTTTTGTCTCTTTTATTAAAGACGGTTTTCAAAAATATGTACTGAGCAGGTACAACAGTAGATAAAGGAGGAGCTGTAGGAACATTAATATAATTTAATGGAGTAACCTTAGTGATACATGTGTCTTGACATATGGTACTCTATGATTCTATCTGACCTGTTTTCCAATTCATAATAGGGTTGTGTTTGGACAGCCAAGGATAACCCAGCACTATTTCAGAAGCGGGAGAAGAGATAACTTGGAACTGAACTTTTCAGTATGTAACACCCCTGTAGACATAAGCATAGGAACCGTTTTGTGTGTAATCACCGGAGAACGTAATGGTCTACAATCTATGGCCTTAACGGCCAAGGGTGTTTCCTTCTCTCTTAAGTATATTTCGTATCTCATAACAAAGGTGGTATCTATGAAATTTTCGACTGCTCCTAAGTCAACCAAGGCTTGAATGTTCCATATATCAAAAGTATCGTTAATAAGGAGGAAAACAGGGAGAAGCAAGCTATTTAGACACAAGTGAGGGAACTCTGATGTCACACACAGGGCCAGTCCCCTAAGCGGTCTTAGGTGCAGGAGTTTTCTGGACAAACTCTTTGCATATGTCCTTTCTAACCACTGTGAAGACAGTCCCTCCTTCCTTCTAAATAGTTTTTCTGCTTCAGCAAGCTTCATAACCCCTAACTGTATGGGTTATGTGTCTGGAATGGTAGCTGTATCAGGATTGACGACCGCGGGTGAATTGGAAATAGCAATGCGTCTATTTCTTGTTCTGGTATACTGTCTCTCCTGTATTCTATTATCTATATCAATGAGGTAGTCTATAGGATCATCCAAATCAACAGGGAGTTCTCTAGCTGCTACCTCATCTAATATAACCTCAGACAATCCCTCCATAAAGGCAAAGACAAGGCCGCTATTGGTCCAATCTACTTGAAAAGCCAAGGTACGGAACTGAATGGCGTATTCAGCGACAGATCTGGATCCTTGTTTAATTCTCATTAAGGCTTTAGCTGCATTTTGGCCTTGTTAGTAGTATCAAAGGTCCTGCGAAACACCGTCAAGAAAGCCTGATTATTAGCCAAAGGACCGTTAGCCTCCCATATAGGATTAGCCCACTCATGCTCTTTGTCTGTGAGCTGGTGCATGAGGAACCCCACTTTAGCTCTATTTGTAGGAAAGGATTGGGGGACATCTCAAAGTGGAACTCTACTTGATTGATAAACCCTCTACATGTCATGGCATCACCTCCATACCTAGTAGAAGGGGTCAATTTAGACAAAACGGTGTTAGAGGCCATAGGAGTCTGCAACGCCTGAGCAATTTGATTAATGCGATGGTCTTGCTCTTCAAACCTCGCCTCGTAGAAAACCATTTGCTGTCCTAAACCTGCAGGGTTTTAGGGTATGACCCTAACACCCAGAGTTTAGGATAGCAAGGAACGGCTAATGAAATATAAACATCTTGCCGGGCCTTAGAGTGGCCAGACTTAACGTTTAACAGAGTTAAGCATAGTCAAAATACGAGCCAAGGTCAGGGTATTGGAGAGACAGCAAAAACGAGAGCTAGCCAGAGTCAGGTACACGGTAATAATCAGAAGGGCAAACAAGACAGGCAAGGGTTAAAGAGAAACAAAGCTAAGGTCAATACCAGAATACAATACTTATCACAAGGAACGCACTAAAGTGTTCTGGGAACATAAACCACAATAGGGCACAGAATCTAGGGCCAGGTAAGTTTAAATACTTTTATTTTTCATTTGATTGGCCCATGTCATGCCTGCACCCCAAAACGTGCGTGGATAGGGGTGCCGGAATGACATGGGCCAATGGGATCCGAGCGCAAGGTTAGGCTCCCATTTCCCCTCTAAGAACGTGCTCACGATGCGAGCAGCGTTCCCAATACTGTACGGGCCGCGTGCCCGATCAGACTGTTCAGCGTGTGCGACCCGCCAGGAGCCAGGAGTTTTTGAGCCGCACGTGGCTCACCTGAAGGCAGGGATGCTCGAGCCGCATGCGGCTTGATCAGAGGACCGCTGCCAGCACGCGGACAGGATAAGTCTCTTAGTTACTCACTGAGGCCTCGATTTAAAAAGCTTTCCAAATGTCCAATAGTTAGAAATATTTTCCAAATTATTTATCTACAGAGAATCCCATGGACTTAAATGATGACAAATAAAGACAATGGAACTATGTAAGTTTAATGATTTTAATGCAGACAAATCATTCAAATTTTTTTTTCTAAGTATCTAACGATTGTTAAATCAAGAAAAATTTTGCATGTCATTAAAATGACGAATACGGTATCCTTGCTCAGCTGAGGACCTATTTGAGGTCAAGGCATCTCACTGGTTCATGCAAACTACAGAAAAGTATATAGACGTAAAAATATCACCACAGTAGATAATGTGTATAAGTGACAAAGTATATACTTATCTCAGCATTCAAGTAAGACAGCCTCCCAGGTCATCACCCAGATCAGATGACCTTTACACAGCAAAATACAAGACAACAGGAATATTTGGGATACGGCTGAGAAATCTACAATTGAAAAACAAAAGTATACATAGTGTAAATCTACATTAAATAATTAGTAAGTGATCATGAAATGCACTCACGAGATGTAGATGAAAAGATAGCGTTCTAGGGTGCCTCCGATTATGATGGGGGGCTGGTGCCTTTCTCCACTTGCTCCAAACGATAAGTGAAAAAAACAGGACTTCCAAGGTGGTGGAAAAAATAAAACAATTTATTAAGGATGAAAGAATCACCCAGCAATAAAAGTAGAAATACAGGCTTAAAAATGAGGTCCTACGCGTTTCGTTCACAAACTGGAACTTCCTCAGGGACCAGAAAATTAAAATTACATACAGAAATGACAGGATGAAAAAATACAGCCTACTCCCACCCTCCCACCAGTCCTGTTTTATAGGGCTAACCCCTAATTTGATTGGTGATGGTCTGGGCGTCCTCCTTTGTTTCCTCCCTCATTGGTGGGATAGTAGATCATATCCAGCTGATTTCTTTCAATATTGATTGGAGTTCCCGCGTTCTATATCGGATGAAAACCGGAACCGGAAGTGAACCTTCACTTCCGCGTTCCACTGAATCATGCGTTCCAGCAGGGAAATTCAAAGAGGTTGGAATGTGTTATAGTGGCCATCTAGTGGTCGCCAGGAGAACAGTCCCAGAAAATAGGAGTTTTAAACAGAAATGAATCTATCAAGAGAAAACATAATAATATCGGCAGCAAAATGGAGAAATGGGTTTATGCTACATAAATCACTTGTGCTTAAGTGCCCAATAGATATCAATGTAAAATACAATTTGTTTATACTTTCATATTGAAATAACTTAGAATTATAATATATGAGTCTGAAAAATAGTACATACATCTATAAAGATAACTTTTACTAAAGTGCCCTGTTTATATTCATATACATTCAATTTCATTTAGAATTATTTAAAGTTATAGTATATGCAAATTAAAATTATAATATGTATGAATTTGAAAAATTTATGATAATAATATGCACGTCTACCTTCAAAGTTCTCTTCGTATGTAAACGTGTATTTATCCTAGTGAAACACCCTTAATTGGGTAATGGGAAAGAGTGATATTAGCAGCTATTTTCTCTTTGGGGAAATATATGTAGAGTTATAATGTGGGGGCTTCAATCAAATGCCCCATAGATATTGATATAAATTTAATTAGAATAGCCCAGAATCTTGATATATATGAATGAAAAACATACTGGACACATCCACCTTAAATATACTCTTTATATATATGTGTATAATCCTCACAATAAAACATCCTTAATTGGATAACCTTATTCCATTTCAACAATGTATACGAAGAGTGGTATAAGAACATGAGTCCCTACCACTACCTCTTGGAGGGGAAAAGAAGAGAGAAGCAAATATTAATCTACCAATGAATGTGCAGGCAGACTAAGAGCCACTGTTCTTTATAGGAAACAGATCAGATCAATGTCCACATTCAATCCCTTTGGCTCCAATGTTTGCAATTGATGGATCCAAAAGGTTTCCCTTTGGGATAAGTTCTTAATCCTATCACCCCCACGCCAATGGGGGGCGACTCTCTCGATACCTATACATCTGAACTGTTTCCATGAAAAGGAAGGGCATGTGCTGCAATGGGCAGAAACCGAATGAGTAGTTAACCCCTTTCTGATATTATTCAGGTGCTCAAGTATACGAACTTTTAAAATTCTCGTAGTACGACCCACATACTGTCTGCCACACGGACATTGTAGTAAATAGACTACAAAGTCCGTGTGGCAGCTGATATCTGATTTAATGTGGTATATCCTCCCAGTGATATAACTGGAGAAGGTGTCCGATATTTCAATGGACACAGTTCTGCAGGCTTTGCATACATTGCATCCCCTGCAAGATCCTGTATTAATATCAGTGGGAGAAGTTTTAATAGCATAGCTGGGAGCCAGCATATTTTTTAGATTTTGGTTCTTTTTGAAGATCACTTGAGGGTATTGGGATAGGTGTTTTCCCAACACTGGATCTTGCAACAGTATTGACCAGTGATTCTGTATTCCCTTTTTGATCTTCCTATGGTCAGTGTTGTATTGGGTCAAAAAAGCAGATCTAAATCGATTATCTGTGGTATCAGAGATGAGTTTGTCCTCCAATAACGTGTTCCTTTTAATTTCCTTTTCACTAGGATAAATACACGTTTACATACGAAGAGAACTTTGAAGGTAGACGTGCATATTATTATCATTAATTTTTCAAATTCATACATATTATAATTTTAATTTGCATATACTATAACTTTAAATAATTCTAAATGAAATCGAATGTATATGAATATAAACAGGGCACTTTAGTAAAAGTTATCTTTATAGATGTATGTACTATTTTTCAGACTCATATATTATAATTCTAAGTTATTTCAATATGAAAGTATAAACAAATTGTATTTTACATTGATATCTATTGGGCACTTAAGCACAAGTGATTTATGTTGCATAAACCCATTTCTCCATTTTGCTGCCAATATTATTATGTTTTCTCTTGATAGATTCATTTCTGTTTAAAACTCCTATTTTCTGGGACTGTTCTCCTGGCGACCACTAGATGGCCACACTATAACACATTCCAACCTTTTTGAATTTCCCTGCTGGAACGCATGATTCAGTGGAACGCGGAAGTGAAGGTTCACTTCCGGTTCCGGTTTTCGTCCGATATAGAATGCGGGAACTCCAATCAATATTGAAAGAAATCAGCTGGATATGATCTACTATCCCACCAATGAGGGAGGAAACAAAGGAGGACGCCCAGACCATCACCAATCAAATTAGGGGTTAGCCCTATAAAACAGGACTGGTGGGAGGGTGGGAGTAGGCTGTATTTTTTCATCCTGTCATTTCTGTATGTAATTTTAATTTTCTGGTCCCTGAGGAAGTTCCAGTTTGTGAACGAAACGCGTAGGACCTCATTTTTAAGCCTGTATTTCTACTTTTATTGCTGGGTGATTCTTTCATCCTTAATAAATTGTTTTATTTTTTCCACCACCTTGGAAGTCCTGTTTTTTTCACTTATCGTTTGGAGCAAGTGGAGAAAGGCACCAGCCCCCCATCATAATCGGTGGGAAGCACCCTAGAACGCTATCTTTTCATCTACATCTCGTGAGTGCATTTCATGATCACTTACTAATTATTTAATGTAGATTTACACTATGTATACTTTTGTTTTTCAATTGTAGATTTCTCAGCCGTATCCCAAATATTCCTGTTGTCTTGTATCTCACTGGTTCATCAAGTTGGGAAAAGTCCTGTCCACTTTATAACTCCTGCAGAATCATGGGAAACAACTGGCAGCAGAGCGTGAACGCTTCATGCTATGTACTTATTAGGCATTGTGTTCTATTGGGGGGAACAAACTTGGGTAGTAAAAATAGGACCTAGAGTAGGACTGGTAAATATCAAGCATGGATTATTTGACATTTTCAACTATACATTGTCATTCCTTTCTTATAGCAATTGTACAAATATTTGACAAGCCATTATCTTATTCCTAGTGCTATGTGTAACTGTTTTAATGAGCACTAACAGCCTAAACCTTTTCTTCTTATTTCCTGGAAATTGCCAAGTATTTCTTTTGTGTGTAGCTAACTTTTATTTTCATCATGCATTCATATTATAGTAACTTTGAGGGATATGATTTACAGCAAAGACAAATATTATTTACAGACATGGCTAGTTCATAGATTTATTATAACCTTGGCTAAATATAGGACATTTATGTAGACATGTATATGTTATGTGTTAAGTTTGTATATAGAAATCAGTCAAGTCCTGGGAAAAAGAGTGTGGAAATTCACCCAAGATTTCCACCACCCCAAGATGGGTAAAATGCATTTTGTGGGGGCGTGGTTTGGCCGCAAGCGAGAATGGCTGCTTAGGGGAAGAGCTCCGTCCCACACAGCCTTAACAGCAAAGCTAACACCGCAGCACGGCACGATAATGGGGCGCACAAAACGCCCAGACGGCTCACAAACCCCCAGGACTCACCCGAGCAATCCCCAAGCTGGTCCTATGGACGGGTACCTGGCACCGTCGACGACCGGACGCCACGTGGCAGCGGGCGCAAACATGGCCGACTCCCCGGTCAGCACACATGCCTCTGAGCCGGCTGAACTCTCGCTGGCTGACATCAGCGCCGATATAAGAGCCCTGACAGCAACCATGGCAACCATGGTTACCAAGGAGGACATGAAAGCTCTATCTGACACCCTGCATGCGGCGATCCGCACAGAGGTAACCACGCTCAGGGCTGAACTTACAGCACAGGCCACCAGGGTGCAGGCTACTGAACACTCTGTGCAAGCTATAGGGGAGAGAGTGGAAGCTTCAAACCTTGCAATCCACAGGCAAGGTAATATGCTTTTACATTTAAGACGCCAAATGGAAGATCTTGACAACAGGGGTCGCCGATCAAACATAAGGGTCCGCGGCCTACCTGAACCAGAAGGGACAGAGGACGTCGAGGCCAAATTACAGACGCTATTCCGAAACATATTGGGACCGGAAGCGCCGGAATCCATGGTGTTCGACAGGGCACACAGGGCTAATAGAGCCCGCGCAACCGATAATTCGCCAAGAGACATTATATGCTGTATGCATTCCTACAAACTAAAGGAGAAGATAATGCACAGAGCCCGTTCGAGACCCACCTGGCAATTCAGTGGCGCTGAGGTGGCCCTCTACCAGGACCTGTCTCCCCTTACGCTAGAGGCACGTAGGGCCCTGAGACCTATCACTACGCTGCTCAGGGATAGAGGGATCCCATATAAATGGGGTTTCCCCTTTATGCTCTTAGCCAGACACCACGAAGAATGGTTCCCGTTAAGATGGCCAGAGGAAGTTCCACGATTCCTGCAGCGCCTTAACCTTCCACCCACAGAGGTCACCGACTGGATCCTGGGGCCAACAGAACAGAGGCAAGGGATCCGAACCCCAGGCCAGCAGCGCAGAAGAAGAGACAACACACCACAGCGCCCGCAAGCCCGCAGACAACTAATCCCCACGGACCCTGAGGAGTGAGGCTAGGCACCCCTCCCACTCCCACCAGGCACGAATGGCCGACCACGACACGTGCACCCTACCAGAGCAGGCAGATACCTTCGGACGCCAGCGTCGTCCCGAGCACCACAGAAGACAGATAAGTACTGTTTGCACGCATACACAAGCAAGGGGTATTCACATGGTCCCCTAGACCAGGCATGGCGGCACAATAATAGCACACCCCTTGGACCGGGAGGCTACCCTGAGTTAACTGGGGTGGGGGGGCCTGTTGGGGGAGGGGCACATGGCACACCAAACTCACAGGCTGCGGCCCATGGTGGGACAGATCCGAATGTGCACATGTCCTGCAAGCTGCGGCACTCCACGGGACTGTTGACAGATTCCGGGACACTTGGGCTCAAGCTACAGGGTAACACTTCTGGTACTACGAAAGCGTTCCTGTCGTACCAAGTTGGCACTCTAGAGACTACCTGAAGATTTGCCAGTGGGATGGTCGGGGGGGTGGGAGGTGCCTAGAGAAACCTAACCATGGGTCATTGTATTGTATTGAATTGTATTATATTATATTATTTTGTTGAAAATGTTTTATCGGGCTTTATTAGATAAGGTGGTCCTGCGGGTGGGAACAAGGTAGTGATTAGTGTATCTATGACTTAGAAGGAAGTGGGACAAGGGGGGGGGGGACAAATCGGGACTGAAACTATGTCACTCTGGGCTATACACTGTTTTAGTAGTGGAATATTGAAGACAAGCCTGGTAGAGAGAGGGCATAAATGGGTTCCCGGACAGTGTAGATGAGTAACACAGTATACTTGATGTAATGTATCTCGTGAGAGCATGTGATCCCACAAAACAGCGCGATGACCGCGCGCGTAGACGCACACATATGCCGCAACCAGATATACGCACACACGCAGGAACTTTTACACCGTGGACAGGTAACTAGACCCCATACTCTTGACGCAGGGGACACTACCCAAGGACCTTTATGGAGGGACACGGGACCACATAATGCACCCACCCTCAACCCTACACACCACGACCCAAAGCGCGCGATAGCTCAACGATACACTGCGCTGACCACACAAGCATAAGATAAGGCCAATAGCCGCTCATACCGCACCAGCCTACTGGACACTAACCCATGCCCCACTATGACGTGACCGTACAGATCGCTTCCCTAAGAGACTTAGCTACAGACATATGACTGGAAACATGTGGGAAACGGACATCTCACTGAGCGAGCCACACACACTTTTAAGTTCCTAACCTTTGAGCTCCTGCAATATTGCAGGCAGAGACGTTGGACTCAGCAGGTCTCGCCACTACCCCAGACTAGACCTGCGTAGACCGACCTACTGGGGGACCCAATTCCGCGGCTGCCCTAGCCTGCTAGGAGACGGTGCGGTCTTGTAATCCACCCAGCTACACAGGACCCCCCCATATTGGGGGAACGTTTAACTTCTGAGGGAAAACTACTGTGACCCCTCACCAGGGACCTCTCGGGCCGGGCCGAACCGGGCGCGGATCGGGCCGCAACTTATTTTTTAGGAGTCCTAACACCTGGGGGCTACGACCCTCCTCTTCCTTACCTGTAACTGCACACTCTATAATCTCACCTTCCCCTCCTCCCTCCCCCCCCCCCCACCTCAACTACCTTTCTCCTACCCCTCCATCTCCCATCCCTTGGCAGTTGGGGTGCGCACGGGCATCTAGACCTAGGACCCCAGAACTTGACCACGGTGAGGGCTGCGCTCGTACCCACACTATCACAATGGCGTACACGGCTGCACCCCTTTGCGTCCTAACGCAGAACTGCCGAGGCCTCAACACGCCCGAGAAGCGATCACACCTCCTGCGAGAACTTCACCGCAAACGGGTTTCAGTAGCGATGCTGCAGGAAACACACCTTAAAGCATCAGACACCCACAGGCTGAAAAACAGCAGATACCCAACCAACTACCATAGCACCCACACAGATACCCGAAAAGTAGGCGTAGCTATAATGGTAGCGGGTGATATCAAATTCACCCTGACGGACCAACTAGCTGACCCTAACGGCAGATTCCTTTTTATCAAAGGCACGATTTCGGGAAGAGGATACACTTTCGCCTCCGTCTATGCGCCAAACGCAAAACAAGCAACGTTTCTGAGCAAAACGATTCGCCAACTGGCAATATTTACAGAAGGAACGCTTGTCATAGGGGGGGACTTCAACGCACCGCTTGACCCACTAGTTGACTCATCGACAGGACACAGTAGCATACCACAAACCGCGATAAGGGCAATAAGGAAGACTCTGCGAGACCTGAGATTGGTGGATGCGTGGCGAACCCTACACCCGACGGTCCGAGATTATACACACTACTCGGCCATCCACAGGAGATATTCGCGTATTGACTGTGTTCTCATACAACAGGAAGGACTGCAACGTTTGCAGTCGGCTGAAATCACACCGACGCCGTGGTCGGACCACAGTGCAGTATCCATAAATATGGATTCCCCGCTATTCAGACCAACTAAGACGGCATGGAGACTGAATGAATCGCTCCTGTCAGACCCGGAAGTGAAAGCGCTTCTGACAGACCATTTAAACAACTACTTCGCGGAGAACGATACGGCGGATGTGTCGAAGGTAACGCAATGGGAAGCGCACAAGAGCGTGCTCCGGGGACATCTCATACGAATTGCCTCGCGAAAAAAGAAAGAATCGCAGCAACATACGCTGGAACTCACCGAACGGATATCCAAACTGGAAGCACAACACAAGCGATCGCAGCTTGAGGAGCAGTATCGCTCACTACTGGATGCCCGCCGACAGTTAGCGGAACTCGTGGCCCGCAAGCACCACAGAGCGACACAGCGGTCCAAGGTGTTCTTCTACATTCACGCCAACAAGAGTGGGAGACTCCTAGCCCGCACGATCCGACCCCAACAAGCCAGGGCGCAAGTACACGAGATACGGAAGACTGATGGCACCCTCACACAATTCCCGGAAGCAATAGCCACTGAATTCCGTAACTATTACCAACAACTGTATAATATATCACCGACGTCCTCTGATGCCCATCGAGTAGAGCTGCAGAACGCAACAACGCGATACCTACAAAGATTCAGTCCAGACGCCCTAACACCTGAGGAAGCAGACCACCTGGAAGCCCCAATTACCACGGAAGAAGTACTAGCAGCAATTAAGGCAGCGAAAAAAGGGAAAGCACCGGGACCAGATGGACTCTCAACAGGATACTACAAGTTGTTTAAAGACATCCTGTCTCCCCACCTCATGGCAGCCCTCAACGGACTCCAACAGGGCGACAAATTCCACCAAGAAACTTTAGCAGCCACAATCACAGTGCTGCCTAAGCCGGGCAAGAACCCCGAAAACTGCAGCAGTTACAGGCCTATTTCGCTCCTTAACACTGATGTGAAACTCTTCACTAAAATCATCGCCACTAGACTCCAAACATTTGTGCCACGCTTCATTCACCCAGACCAAACGGGCTTTATACCAGGTAGGGAAGCCAGAGACTGCACACTTCGAGCATTTTCCATACAAGCCTTGGCGCTAAAAGAAAAAACGGGATTGCTTCTGCTCTCGACGGATGCCGAAAAGGCATTTGATAGGGTTACTTGGAGCTTCATGCTGGCAACACTGCGTAAAGTTGGCATGGGGAGGGGTATGATGACCTGGATAGAGGCACTCTATACCGACCCCAGCGCTCGAGTGAGGGTGAACGGCGCACTCACGGACACCTTCACTATCCATAACGGCACTCGGCAGGGCTGTCCACTGTCGCCACTCCTGTTCGCCCTTACCCTAGAACCATTTCTGGACAGGGTTAGGCGGAACCCGGAGATTCGGGGGTATAACCACGGAAACCAAGAACATAAGGTGGCCGCATATGCGGACGATATGCTCTTCTTTGTGAGCAACCCCGCTGACTCTATGCCAACCCTGATGAGGGAATTCGACGCATATGGCCAGTTATCAGGGCTGAAGCTTAATTTGACTAAATGCGAATTGTTGAACGTTTCGACCCCCACAGATGTACGAGAGCGGATCAAACGCGAGTATCCCTTCCATTGGTGCCAGAATCAGATGCGATACCTGGGAATTTGGATACCCAGCAACCCAAAAGAACTGTACACTAGGAACTATGCTCCCCTATTACGCACAATACTACTCGACCTTAAAAACTGGAACTACGACCACATCTCCTGGCAGGGACGCATAGCAGTGATTAAGATGAACATCCTCCCAAGACTGCTTTACCACTTTCACACCATCCCCTGGCACATCCCACCAGAATTCTTTGCAACCCTTAAGTCAGCAGTAATAAAATATGTCTGGAAGGGAGAAAGAGCACGACTTAGCTTTGACAAGCTGTGCCTGCCTAGGAATTGGGGTGGCCTAGCATTACCGGATATACGCAAATACTTCCAAGCCGCGGTGTTACAGCGGATCAGGGACTGGCATGCGGCATCCAACAACAAATTGTGGGTCGCACTAGATAGGGTAAGCACAAACAATGCCCTTCACAGATTCACATGGCAAGGCTCGGCAGACGCGACATCGAAATTGGACAATGAATCACCCATTACTCAAACACTAAAGACATGGTCTCACTTAAGGCGGAACCAACTCATCTCTCCTCAACCAAGCCCCTTGATCCCGATAACACACAATACTGGAATAGGTGGGGGACTACACAGATCGGCCTGGCCAATCGAGGGAGATGGGGACTGTTATGTCCCGATATCCGAGGTCCTTAGCAATACTGGAATGAAAACCATACGGGAATGGAGTGAGGTACCACAACTGACGCTGATGCACAGATTTCATTATGCGCAACTACGTCATTTCTATTACAACCTCCCAAACCGAGTAGCAATCCACAGAGAACAGACGTGGTTCGAACACCTCTGCATAGCCGACTCTGGGGTAGAGGGTAGAGTTTCAACTATCTACCAACAGGTGATCACACACGGAACACTGCGTTTAAGAGGCAATGGGAGGAGTTGACGGCTAGAACGTACACCGAAGCACAATGGGAACAGATACTGATCTTACAACACAAAAGTTCCATAAGCACCAAGTATCAGGAGGTCAACTTTAAGCTACTCTCCCATTGGTACAGGACCCCGTCGCTACTGCACAGAATATTTAGGGATACCACAGATGTCTGCTGGAGGTGTGAGTCACATACTGGTACCCTTAGGCACATCTGGTGGGACTGTGCAAGGATTAGGCCATACTGGGAGGACGTACGAAGGGAAATAACGGCTATCCTGGGAGACCTACCGGACTTTAGCATAGAATTGGCCCTCCTTCACTGCACGGAAAGCTCGATAGCCCAATACAAACGATCAATATTGAGGCACCTGCTGAACGCGGCGAAAGCGTCTATACCGGTTAGATGGAAACAAACCCAACCACCGACAACTGCAGAATGGCTACAGAGAGTGGAAGAAATACACACAGCCGAGGCGCAGTACGCGGACCTACTAGGGAGGAGCACCAAACACGTCAAAATTTGGACCCCTTGGTATGTCTACCTATCACGACCAAGACATGGAGGGTCTTAGCGCACGCCACAACTCCTGGGGATTGGGGGGTGCCTGGGCGCACTCTGACACATGTCGCTCTCCACACTCTTCCCCCCCCCTCTACCCTCCCCACCCTCCCCCCCTTCCTCTTCCCCACTTACTCCATCTCTTCTACCTACCTACATCCATTATGTTTACTCGAGCCCATATGACTTCTCTGAAGGGCATCGCTGGGGCGGCCTGATCTGCGCCTGAGGAGGTCGGGGCGGGGAGGACCCGATCATGCTGAAGTACGATATACCGCCATGACACGAAGTGATGCTTACTGGCTTGAATCATTGACCTAATAAACTGTCGACCGACGGAGGTAATAAGGAACTGAACATATGGAGAAAATAGTCTCCAAAATATGACTCCTTCGACCGACGGGAGGAAGGGGATGTAGCACCAGATACGTGACATCATGGGGCGACACAACACACACCTGACCAGCGGGTTACACTAATAGGCAGACACAACCAAGCTTCTATCTGTCACACACGTGACCCGTGGAACAACTCCGTACCCGAATTCTTGACCATATAACGATCCAACCTACCAAGCGACCAATTTCCCTTCATACACTCAACCTCATAACCCGTAGGACAGGGGTCTCTAATGATGGTCGAGAACACTCTCCTGCTCCACCTGTCACATAATTTCGATACTGAAGCTACATCCTTCATTTAAACTGTCCGATTATAAGCACAACTCTCCAGAAGACCCTTAGAATAGGGTTCGGAAACGGCTCTTTTTTTTTTTTTTGCATTTAACCAGTTATTGTTACTGTTATTGAAACTGCTCTAGCTATGAGACAAGCACCCGTCTAAACTTGTTACACTTGTTTATAGGCTATTGATTGACAGCTTTTACGATGCTTGACACATGTGAGATTGCTCAAAAACGATAATGCCTACTGTTTACACTATTGATGTCATTGTTCAACTTGTTTTACAACGCATATATGATGTAGTGGGATAAGCATGTGTTACAGTACTCACTTGAACATCACAATAAAGAATTTACAAAAAAAAATAAAAATGCATTTTGTGTGTTTTGCACAGTGCAGGCGAATTTAATAGCAAAAAACAATATAACACCACAGTGAAAATAAGTGTAATAGAGTAAGTATGAATAGCAATATTTAGCTTGAAAATATAAAACAGCCTCCCAAGATCGTTACCCAAAATACGACCTTACCAATATGTGGAAAAAACAAAAAACAACTATTCAGGATATGGCTGAATGAATCTAAAAAGGAACATAAAATAAAATATAGTGTAATACTGTAAACAACAGAAATTATTCTCCAAACATGAATGCACTCACTAGATGGAGATGAATGAGTCGCTTATAGGGCGCCTCACCTGATATAATGGGGGCCAAGGGTCCCACTTTCCACTTCTAAATGGTCAGTCTTATAAAGGATTCCAGTAGATGAGGGTTAAAAAAAAAAAAAAAGCAGATTTATTGGTAAAAAAGTGAGCAGTCACCATAAGCATAGGATAAGAAACAGGCAGTAGGTCCTACGCGTTTGGTTCAAACGAACTTCCTCAGTAGTATTCCTCAATAGTATTAAAACCAAATTACAATGTAAGTAACATGTAAGCAAAAAAACAGCACTACACATAAATGCATGCTTGCATTTAAATGCCAACACTACATACAAACACACCCCTACATTCACACAGACCTACTCCATACAAAAACATGGGAAATTGGTAGAGCCCCAGCTGTACAGAGCTGTACAACAGATGGAGATCTACCTTTTAGCCATGCTTGTGATAGGAGGGGTCCGAAAGAATTCTTGCACCATGGTTCTCTCTACTTTAGTTTCTTCCACTGGCACCATGAAAATGGGGTTTGGAAGCTGAATTGGATCTACAGATCAGAGCCAGACAGCCAGACAGCCAGACAGCCAGACACACACTGACAGACATACAGATACACACACACACACACACTGACATACAAACAGATCCATACATGCTAGTCAAAATGTACACTTTTATAGTCACCATTCAGTTTCCTTCTTCACCTCTGTCATATTTACATCACGTTTCAAATATTTCCATCGCCCTTCAAATATGCAACTGTAACCCGATTCTGAAAAAGCCCAACCTTGACCTTAACTCCCTTAACATACAATCACCGCCCTTTTTTACAACGGCCTTTTGCGTATAAGATGCTTGAAAGAGTTGTGTATGCACGATTGACAGATATCTTCATATCCAACTTTTTGCTCAACCCGCTTCAGTCTGGCTTCCGCACTCATCACTCTGTGGAAACGACCATGATCAAAGTACATGGCCATGACCAAAATAGTGACTTGTGGTCACTATTCTATCCTAGTTCTCCTTGACCTTTCTGTAATTGCTCTCTCCTTGTGCTCTTCCACCTCACTTTCATTGTTTCTTTCTCTTGCTCTGCCTCTTCTTTCCAACCCCTCTCTGTTGGAGTTCCCCAAGGATAAGTCCTCGGTCCCCTACTGTTCTCGATCTATACTGCCTCCCTTGGTAAACTCATCAGCTGCTTGGGCTTCCAATATAATTTCTCTGCGGATGACATGCACATCTACCTGTCCTCTCCTGATCTCTTGTCACCCGTCTTGACTTGTGTCTCTGACTGCCTCTCTGCCATTTTGTAACTGGATAGTTGCTAAGTTTCTTAAACTCAGCCTGCCCAAAACAGAGCTTTTGGTCTTTCCTCCCTCAAGTGTTGCTACTCCCATTTCTGTTTCCCTATAAAATAACGGCGCTACCATTTGCTCCACCTCACAGGTGCACTGCCTAGGTGTTTTCTTTGACTCAGACCTTCAGTCCTCACGTCCAGTCAATCATCAAATCCTGCCACTACTATCTTAAAAACATAGCGCGCACCCACCCCTACTTAATGCCTGATGCAGCTTAGGTTTTGGTCCATGCCTCTATCCTCGATCTCCTACACTACTACAATCTGCTTCTCAGTGGTCTTAAGTACTCCCAACTTGCCACGTTAAAGTCTATAATGTATGCGGCAACGAGGCCCATATTCCTGTCTGCCCACAGCTCCCATGCCTCTCCCCTCTGTCAATCCCTCGATTGGCTGGCTTGCCATGAGAAATAAAGCTCAATTTAAAATTCTGGTTCCTGCTTACAAATGTTTACATAATGCTGCTCCAATCTATCTGTCTTCCCTAAATACACAAGAACGTCTTGTCTAGGCCCCTACGCCGAAGAATTATGTCTATCTTCTGTTAGTACCCCCTCCTCTAATTCTTGCCTTCAAGACTTCTCCAGGGCTGCACCATTCCTGTAGAGCTCCCATCCCTTTTCCATTCGACATTCACTCAGTTTCCATCCCTTAAAAAAATAATTGAAAATGTTAGCTCCCCACACACCTTGATTCCTCTCCTGCAACTGTCAAAAAAAAAAAACACACCAGTGGATACTATTCTACCAACCTACTTTTCTACCCCTACCCTTACCTTTTGTCTCACTTTACCTTACTTCCTCGATAATGTAAACTCATTGAGCTGGGCCCTCAACCCCTCTAATCTTTTGCATCCAACTCGTCTGGTTACAATTACGTGTTTGTTAGTCCTCCCATTCTACAGCGCTGCAGAATTCGATGGCGCTAAATATATAATAATAGAAACAATGTTTCGCTACACTGATTATTTGTTCTCCTTAATGTGAGTGATCTATTATTTGTTCATGGAAATTATTGACTGACTAGAGTCAAGGCAGACCTTCATTAATTTTAATTTAGTCACAGTCACAGTGCTTCATACAAAATCAAATAACATAACAGTGATGTAAAAAATAAAACTAGGCAATGCAAAAACAATAAAAAAAGTCAAACACAACAGGAAAAAAAACATGTAATTTAGAAGTATCAATAAGTAGTTATGTGGGAACCTCAAAAATTTTTCCAGATGTTCCAGTGTCTTTCTGTCTTAAACACTTCTCCTTCAGGTCAGTTGGGCAGATGTTCCAATGTCCATTTTATAATTCACCTCCATGAAACATATTGAAATCAGACAAACTTCAATACACATATAGAAAAGAAAAAAAAACAAAATATGCACAGCTCACCATAAATCTGATACAGCAATATATATTATACCCATCTACAGTTATGTCCAAAACTAGTTGGACACTGATACGAATTTTGTTATTTCGGCTGTTTACCAAAATAAATTTAAGTTACAGTTAAATGTTGAAATGCAGTCTCTTAGCTTTAATTCCCTTCCAAATTGGCGGAAGGATTTGGGAATTACAACTCTTTAAAATGTGTATCCCTCTCCTTTTCAAGGGACCAAAAGTAATAGGACAATTGACTAAAAAGCTGTTTCATGGGCAGGTGTGGGCTATTCCTACTTATATTTCTTCATCAATTAAGCAAGTAAAAGGTCTGGAGTTGATTCCAGGTGTGGCGTTTGCATTTGATTGCTTTTGCTGTAAATCCACAGCATGAAACAGGTCATCCTTATGCTGGAAAACCCCCAAAATCCATCAGTGGTAGCAGGAACATTAGGAGTGGCCAAATCAACAGTTTGGTTCCCGGCTGGGTACCTCCGCTCAGGATTGCTTCCTAGCTGGAATCATAGAAAACTGCGGCTCTCCTGCCCCAGTCGCCGTGGTTTGACTGGGGTCCTTCTGGAGCTTTTTTTACCTGAGCAGGCAGCAGCTCTCCTTCTGGGCAGGTATTGTCCCCTCTGCCTATTCCGCTGCAGCCCTTCTTCCAGGCAGGTATCGTCCCCTCTGCCTATTCCACTGCAGCCCTTCTTCCAGGCAGGTATTCACCTCTGCCTACAATGTGATTTCTATTGCCTTTACAAAGGCACTTGCAGCTCTAAGACCTAACCCTCTTGATTTATCCCAGAGCTAGAGGGATCATGCAGTCAGCCAACAGGTACGACAACTCTGTGGCTGGGATACCTAACAATCCACACTGTTCGAAATAGAACTAACATACAAAAATGTATTTTTTCTTAGGACTGGCCCAAATGCTCCTTACATGTAAGTTATGGTGACAATTCAAAAAAATACAAATAATCAAAACACATCATAAAACATATAGGGAATTATAATAACACAAAGGGGCGGTGAAGTTAATAACCAACACAAAATATCTCTCCTGCCTGCAGAATTAGCAATATGCAAATCTACCTGAATATGCAAATTAACCCGCCTTGCTATTCAGGTAGTGCATATTGCTGTTGCTACCAAGATAGGACGCTTTGCAGACTCCATAGCCAAATCCACCAGTTGGTAACAAGCATCAGCAGGATAGGAGAGTACACAAAACAATTAACAATTGGTTGCAATTCCAAAACATTTCATATGATATTTTTGTTCAACCACTTGAATTAAAACTAAAAGTTTGCACTTCATTTGCATCTCAGTTGTTTCATTTCAAATCCATTGTGGTGGCGTACGGAGCCACAATTATGAAAACTATGTCGGTGTCCAAATATTTCTGGGCCTGACTGTAGATTCCACTAGTTTCTAGACACAAAACAAGAATGGGTTACTAGTTTGTATATGTGCTATGCAACCCGCCCCCTCCCTTTATCATTTAATCCCAATGTGGCTTATCTTAAGTCATTTTTCTTAATAGGCAATGTCTTAAAAATACCCCCAATTCAGCCTAAGGCTTTCCCAACACTTGAAAGGAAAACAAGATTATTATCTCTTAAATAGCACACAATATACACATTTTTAAAACCACTCCATGTTCTTTAACCCTTGGAGGAAATGAAGGAGATCTAATCAAATTCTACACCTGCCATCTATAATTAATTGAGAGACAATGATTATCCCAGTTATTGATTGAATACATTCCATATATACTGCAATATGTTTATTTATTCGAAGTGTATGTATTCAGCAATGGCATACATTTATATCTATTTTAGGGCAGTGCTATATGTCCACACTATTAGCAAGTGCACTGACCGTTTGTTACAGGGATGCTGACTGTTTGTACCATTTATGGCTAGGTTGATATTTGTGTGTTGCAGTACTAATTTTCATTTTGTATTTTTTTTTCTCTGTTTATATAAACTTTATCTGTTCCTAGCATTTTCTATTTTTCTGACTGTTGGTTGAATTCCATTATTTCCAAACAATGTTTGTTAATGGTTGGAGCTTTCAAAACCCATTTCGCAGTGTAGCGGCAGACTTATTTGGAATAGTGTATGAATAATGGCATTTGTCTGAAAGCTAATCTGCATGAGAAGCAAAACGTAATATGTTCTAAACAAATCTACATTTGGATTTTCTTTTTGTTCCTTATTGAATTATCCAAGGTTACAATGACCAGACATCCTGGTTATATCTGGACAGTTATGAAAAACATGTATCTGTATGATTATTTCTAATAGCCATCAGAAGACAGAAAGGTTTATTCACTAAACATTCGGTGTGTTGTGTTGACCAGAATTTTCAAGGTTTTTGAATACTCTATATGAAATCAAATTTTCCATTCAGCCAAGCTTGGTAATTTCAGATATTTTACTTACGACTTTACCAAATATTATTCTAAGAAATAGGGGAACATGACTACAAAATGATATCACGTTTAGATAATAAACGTATTCCTCATAAAATAATGCCTTGCATGCATGCATGCTAATTCCCTATAGCTCGTGACCACTTATGAATTAATTTCGTACACATTTTGTTAGCATTTTGAACACAATGTATTGTGTTGTGTTGCATTGTGTTCTTTTAATTTATTAGATTAGGGCCTCCCTGTTTAAAATAAAAAAAGGCGAAGAAGCTATTTGTGACGGTAGTCACCATCACTGAGGATGGAAGACAGACACTATGGGTGGGATCCCAAATTCCTTTTGTGTTTTGTCACATTGTGCCTATTATTTGTGCAGGGTATGTTGAATGTATTGCTGGTCTGTGCATCTCCCCCTCCCCCCTTTTTCCCGTCCTATTGTTTCCCCAGGGACACTGCCAGACCAGTTTAAACTAGCTGCTCTGTCCCTCCTCAATCTCCCATCAGCCCTTGCTATTGTCTGACCCAACCCTTCCTGGTACTATAGTAATCTATGTAACCTATGGTATGTAAATGAGGCTGTTGGGGGTTTAAACTATGTGTGCTGTATTCTTTAAAGAGTTGCTGTTTAACCTTCACCATGTGTCGTCTGGGGTATTTCACTGAATTGATGGTTTGTACTGGCCCATATGTTTTTGAGAATTCTACTAGACTATGGATCTAGTTATTTATTTATTTTTTTTAATTCTTTATTTTTGCACTCGATAGGGAAGGCAAGAGCAACACAAACTGGTAGGCTTGCGCAGAAGCCAAAATATACAGGAACATACAATTAAATACAAATATAACTTCTCTAGCAAATACCGTAACTCACGTTATGCAGTCTGTATCACTCGCCCCCCTTCGAGGGTTTTTCTTTTTTGTAGTAACATCAATTAAGTTCCTTATTAGGATATAGGAGAGGCATATCTAAAAGTAGCGTGATGAAAGATCCCGTGCAGTAGTGAACAATAATTAATAACCTCTTCCAGAGCTCAAATTATATATCATTCCTACACATTATCCACCTCCGGTATTCCAGGCTATCCGCCTCTCTACGTGTATTTTGTACTACTAGACATGTTCTATGTCCCGAGCAATAGCCCAGAGACAACCTGAAGTAGGAGGAGCCCGAGGGATCCCCGTCTCTCCATCACAATGGATGCCTGTGTTAGGAAGGAACTATAGCTATACGGACTGAGACTAAACAAGTAATAAAAGAATATAAGAGAACACCCTCATTTACCGAGGGTTATGGGAAGATGTAAAGATGAAAGAGGAAGAAAGAAGAAAGAAAAGAAAGAAGGTCTATGGAATAAAGAGGAGGGGGAGGAGGGGGGGGGAGGGCGAACGAGCGTGGGACCCCCCAGGCCGTGATCTTAATATTATCGCATCAAGTGTTTCCATCGCCCAGGGCACTATTGTCCCATGGTTCCCAAACTTTTCGGAAGGCTGCCATGGTTCCTCTCATCCTGGCCGTAAGATCTTCCATGATCCTACTGTCCTTTATCCTAGAGATCACCCCTCCGAACTCCGGCCCTCCCGGTGTTAACATGCCGCTGCTATAGCTCTACGCGCACTCAAGGTGATCGTCCGCACTAATTTCTGTTCCCTTCTCGACCATCCCTCTATATTTCTATTTAAGAGATAGATCCATGGGTCTAAGGGGAGGGGTCTGCCGAAGGTCTGCCTCAGTAAGTTTTCAACAGCCGTCCAAAAGCCCTGGAGCGTCGGGCATTCCCACCACATATGAAGATACGTACCTCGGAGACCGCAGCTCCTCCAACAATCATCAGAATCCAATTTGTGCATCTTGTGCAAAATGGCCGGGGTAGTGTACCATCTGAGCATAGTTTTCCATGCCTGTTCTTGCTGTGTGACGCATATAGATGCGTTCTTAGTTGCGTCCCAGATTTCCTGCCATTCGATACCTTCTAGTTCCTCCCCTAAGTCTTGTTCCCATCTGTCAATGTACGCCAGTCTACCCCATTCTTTAGTTTCCGTACTAAGATGAGCGTATAGGAGGGTGATCATCCCCCTGGGGGCAGAGGCATCTCTGCAAAGTCTCTCGTAGAAGGTAAACTGTCCCTTGGCCGCCACTATAATATCTGGTTTCCTGGCAAAGTCTCTTATCTGAAGGTATCTAAAATAATCTGCTGGGGTCAAATGGGTGTTTTGTTGGAGGTCTTGAAAGGGGATCACAGCCCCCTCTCGGTAAAGTTGGTAATACCGTTGAACCCCGTTTTTTTCTATATTGCGGAAGTTCCTTGGGGCCATACCTGGTGGAAACGCTCGATTCCTAAGTATCGGAGTCATAGGGGAAGGGGATGAGGCGAGTCTAAACTTGGTGCAGTTCACATCCCATAATCGTAGAGAATTAAGGATGGCTGGGCAGGTTGCTCTAATCATGGGCCTATGTTCCCTCGGGACCCACATGGTGAATTGGGGAACATCGAGACCGACCATCAAAGATTCTATTTCCACCCATCTCCTTTCCCCCACAGGGGAGTGCCACATAATCACCTGGGACAACTGGGCCGCCAAATAGTAATAATACAAATTTGGAAGCCCCAATCCCCCTCTATCTTTGCACCTATATAAGATTTGTCTGGCTATTCTATGCCGCTTATTGTGCCACACAAAGTTACATATCGCCCTTTGCAGCGGCTGTAATTGAGACTTCGTGATGCGGATGGGGAGCGCTTGAAACAGGAAAAGTATACGCGGGAGGATATTCATCTTGGCGGAGTGAATACGACCCAGCCAAGAGATAGACTTATCGGTCCATTTGTCCATGTCACTCATCAAAGTCCGTAGCATGGGTTCGTAATTACTAGAGTACAGTCGGTTCGGATCTGCCGTTAAGTAAACTCCCAGATACTTGAGGGAGTGCGGTTCCATTCTTAAGTGGTGAGTGTTCTGTATCAAAGCCACATCTTCTCCTGCCATACCGACCGGCATCGCGCTGGATTTCCGAATATTTGCTTTGTACCCGGATAGGTCCCCGTATTCTCCTATAACTCTCTGTAATGTTGTCATCGACTCAAGCGGGTTCGTAACTGTGAGGAGGACATCGTCTGCGGAGGCGGATACGGTGAATTCTTTCCCCCCGACTTCTACTCCATGAATGTTCGGGTGCCTGCGAATCGCCTGCAGAAGAGGCTCCAGGGCCAGGACGAAGAGGAGGGGAGAGAGAGGGCACCCCTGTCTAGTTCCGTTGTGCAGACTGAACGGAACAAGCGGGCCCCCGAGATCTGTATCTGAGCCCTTACGTTATGGTACATTGCCCTCGTAACTTGTAGGAACTCATCCGGAAATCCCAGGTGTGCCAACACCGCGAACAGGAAATTCCATTTGACCCTGTAGAAAGCCTTGTCGGCATCAGTAGATATTAGCAAGGAGGGTGTATTCGTCGCCACTTGTTTCCAGATCAAGTCGACCGTTCGTCTGGTGTTTTCGAACAATTGTCGGCCTTGAATGAACCCTACCTGATCGGCATGGATAAGAGTAGTCAAAAGTGGGTTCAGTCTGTCCGCCTGTATCTTGGCTAATATCTTTACATCGTGATTAATCAACGATATAGGCCTGTAGTTTTCTGGTAGATGTGCATCCTTATCTGGTTTAGGTAGTAATACAATCGTAGCCAACGACATGTCAGGGCCCAATCGTCCCCCCTGTCTCAAGGAGTTAAATAGCGTCGCAAGATGAGGTGCTAGCTCCTCCCGAAAGGCCTTGTAATACGAGCCATCATATCCGTCAGGGCCAGGTGCCTTGTTGCCCTTAAGGCTCGATATGGCCTTATCCACCTCCTCGATACTGATTTCCGCAGCTAGGTTCCCGGCAGCGTCCCTTGACAGTTTGGACAAGCCTAATCCGTCGAGATAGCGTGATATGTCCCCGTCTTCCTGGCCTCCCGTCAAATGTTCGTGTGGTGAGTGATTATATAATTGTTTGTAGTATTCTTCGAATACCTTTGCGATGTCTGTCGGTTTCGTTTTTGTCGTACCGTCCGGGTGTCTGATGGCCGTAATGTGAGTCCGTTGTTGCCTGGGCCGCAACGTCCTGGCCAACAACGTATCCATTTTATTGGCTTTATCGAAATATGTCCGTTTGGACCATGTCATGGCCCTAGCTGTGTCATCCAGCAGTAGTGTGCGTATGTCTCGTCTGATTGCTTCCAGTCTACCGAGTATCTCAGCGTCCGGGGTAGTTTGGTGCTGTTGCTCTAGGTTCCTTAGCCGCTTAAGCAGGGTTTCCAGGTGGAGGTGTTTCAGTCATTTCTTTCTTGTGGCCAGTTTAATCAAATCCCCCCTTATGACCGCCTTGTGTGCAGCCCATATCGTGGTGATGCTTACGTCCGGTGTGGTGTTGACCTGAAAGTATTCCGTAATAGCCTTCCGGATGCTGTCCAGAACCGACTCATCTCTCAATAGCCGGATCTAGTTATTAAAGAGAGTGCTCACCACTATGTCTGTTTGCAGACTGTTTTCTCATAGAGTAGTATTGAATCAAATGCTTCTCTTTGAGAAACATTGATAGCCTTCAATGGCAACATGTTGTGCATGATGACACCGTATGCAAATATGTTTTTATTTAATACAAAATAAATCTAGTTTGGAAGATGCCTCTAGTAGTTAATAGTCTGACAGCCCCTAGATGCAGTTTATAGTCAAATGTTAACATTACTATTTTTTCCAAATTGCAGTGTTTTACCTTGACAGTCAGCAGGATATGGTCTATGCATCACTTAGCCCCTGACGAAGGTGCATTAGAACGCACCGAAACGCGCGTCGGGTCCTTTTATTTTATTTATTATTTGTTCACTTAGCACTATGGGAACACTAGGTGTTTAATTAACTTTATTTGGGTCACCTAAGTTTTCTGTCCAGACAGCACCGCTTATATTAAGAATTGGAACGCCATAAGCATTTGGAGTAGCTATGTCCCTGCTTTCTTGGAGCTCCTAGGGTCAGCATAGAAAACCCTTGAAGGTGTTTCCTTAGGAGTTATAGGGATACATATTATTGCTCCTTTGCTTTCACTCCCCTGTTATAGTTGGTACTGTTTGATGCTAATCGGAGGTGGGATTACCTAAGGTAACTGGTATAGTACTATCTCTCCTTCTTTCCGCTTTCAGGGAAAGTATAGAACACCCTTGAAGGTGTTTTTTAGGAGTTGCAGGGATAACTGCTCTTTTGACCACTTTTTAGTTGGATTTCTACCTCTAGAACTTCTCAGATTTACCAGTGATTAGCCTCATATATTTTGGAGGCGCATTATCTAGGAATCTAGGATTATGCTTCCGTTGACATCATGTGCAGTATACCAATCTGACTTTGGGCGATTCTCTATTATGTTCATTGTTTAAAGAATCTACCACTATTTTCATAGTCTGTGCATTCCATTTCTAAGTATATCGTATCTTTCCCTGTTGGTACTCCCCAGTGGCATTATGTGTTCTTATGGATTTCTGTTCTGTCAAAGAACATTATAAAGTATTTTTATTAGAATCTATGCCCTTTATCTGGAGTACACATCAGGATAATATAGATACTATACAGTGCGTCTGGTTAAGTCATTTATATATATGTTAAACTATTCAGTATCTATTGTATCAAAACCAGCTCATGAGCCTCACTTCGGTGAGTCTCTACATTATCTATTTTCTTTTTGTTTATGGTCTATGCATCAAAACTCCTTCAGGAAGGCAAAGTGGTTTTAGTGCTTTGTGTCCTTTTACATTTTCATTGAATCAGATGTAAAACAAATCAATTATAAATCATTTAATAGATTTTAAATAATATATCCAAGAGAAAAGAGATGATCTTGTATACACATGCAAATGTGCAACTTCAAACCTTCATTTAACCCATTTCACCTGCTTGAGATGAATCCTTTTCAAATGTGTAATTAAATCAGTGTGTAATTGAAAAACCCTTTTTGCAAGCGATAAGTCTTTGTGTCTTTTTCAATGAATTCAGAATTCTTCAGATCATATGAGACCTTTGTTAGAGTGAATGGGTTGGGGGGATGGAAGGGGGGGTAGAGGATAAAATGCAACCAGACACAAGGACCGTACTAGGACAGGCATGCCAATAGGAGCAAAACACTTAATAAATATATATATATATATATATATATTATGAAATCTAAATAAATCTAAAAAAAATGAAACGTTAAAGGCAGTGAACACCCAACTCAGAGACAGTAAGAAAGATTATGAGGCAGAGCTAAACTATATTATTATTCAAAATTAGCCCATGATGAGCAGCAAGTTCTCCATTCTCCATTTATCTCCTCAGTTCTCAAAAAGAACTGGTATTTTGCCAATCCACAGTTAGAGTCCATCCATTCCCTTCATATGGTGGTCTAACTATGCTACAACCTCCCATTCCCAATAGAAGGAGAGTCCAATCATGGCAGCACTTAGAAGATACAGTAAGATTTATTTTTGTATCTGTATGCTATAAAATCATTGTGGTACAACTTTGAATCCACCAGTGTAAATGGAAATAGGACATCAATGAGTATTTATTATATTGCCCCTCTGCACATTGCAACTAGAAAGACAGAATAGGTGGGGTACCTGATGAGACTAAGATTAGAGAAATCTCAGGCAGCCTTGTGCTTAGGTAGAAAATCCAGGCGTGAGTCCACACATCCAACTAAGTAGAGCGGAAGTGAGAGCAAGTCCCCAAACAGGTCAATTAAAGAACACACCGAGTAGAATCCACAAAGCAGACTTTACTTGGGCAACAAAGTAAGGCAATGTTTCAGCTCACACACTGTACCTTCGTTAAACCTCATAAAAAATCTTGATAAAGACTGATTATCTAGTGTACGAGCAGAAACATTTCTGTACTAAATCGTCTGCTTTGTGGATGCTGTTTGGAGTGCCCAGGTTCTCTCTTCAGCTGAGCTTAGGCAGGTTGTGAACACAAGTGGATGTGTAGTCAATGATTGCCTATATGCTGGGTTTGCTGCTGGAGATGTCCAGTACTGTAGAGAGTTATACTACGAACAGAATAATGTTTCACTTCTGTTAAAGAGGCAGAGTGGTTAGCATTTTCTAATTTGACATAAATATTTATTTTGGCTTTGCTACTTCATTTTCTGTGCCAAAGTACCCATTTGGAACCTTATTTACACAGGGATTGAAAACCCATTTTCTTTTGTTTTTAAATTATTTTATGGGATTTGTATTTGTAGGTCTATGTGAAAAATGTCATGTTATTTTTTTTTTTGTAAATCTTTCTTTTATTATGGCATATGCGTTATGGGGTACAAAAGAGAAAGAGGAGGCATTGTGGGGTAACATGAGACAATAATATCAAGATGTTGTGCAATGCACCTCAAAGAAAGATTGCCATGTTTTTTTTTTGAGTATACGGTACTTGAAAAACAGGCTTTTCTAAACGTTAAACAGGTTAGTTACACATGCATAACAAGATAAGATCTCGGTAACAAATTTAAACCTATAGCCCTACAGCATACAGTGCGGTTTCGCTTGTCTGGTGCGCGGGTCGTAGTAGGGTTAACAAAACTTATCGCGCTGAACACAGCAGGGGTCCACTATGTGTATCGGTTATCAAACTGCTGGGACTAGGCCTATGAATAAATTGAGAGTCTACGGATATAGACTTGCGTGAGCGTTTGGTTTGCCATGCTAAGTCCGAGACGCTATCACACTAAGTGTTGTAATTCTGTAGAATTAGTGTATGATTGTTAACTATGCTTATTTCCTTAGGTTTAGTATATCGCTAGTGTCAGTGGACTGTTTGCAAACCTTATGATGGCCCTGCGAGATGTAGAACAGTTCAAGTTCAAATGGCTATTGGACAGGTTAATAAGTACATTTTTTAAACATGCTTAGTATTTACGTAGCCTGGTATGCGCGGTTAGTGAGCAGTAGGGAACATGTTATAGCAATCGACTGGCCTACCACGCTTAAGGATAGAGCTGGTTATGCAGCAACAGGCTGATCTACAGGTAGGTTAATTATTAGGGAACCCTAGTACCGCTGGGTATGAGACATGCAAAAATGACAATATAAGCACTCAAGTCCCGTTCTGTTGTCTAATACGGCCACTGGCAGAAGAGGAGCTGTAATCCCCACCCTATACCAGTAATGCGCTTGTACAGGCAGTCCAAACCTTCGCCCGGCACGGTGGGAGTTGTGCACTGGAACCCAGGGCCCCGGTTCGGCATATCTGTGTCTGTAAAGTCCCTGGAAATCATAAAGTCCCGCAGTTATGCCAGGAATAATGGCCTCTCCGGAAAAACGTAATAGGTAAAAGTGTCAGTCGTTGTGGTGAAGTTAATGTCTCGCCTGCGGTCTGGTTTTCATAACGGCGGTCAGTTCCTAGTTGAGGTTGATTTTTTCAGCCGATGCCGGTCCTGGGTGATGGGTTGGAGGGCTGTGTTGCCGAGCAGGTCGGACGCCCTGACTTGGCTGTGCTTGCTAGGTGGGGTATATGTCCCGACGAGGTTCCCTCACCGGTGGGTCGTGGGAGGGTTGCCGTTGGTTGTAGGGGGCTGCCTCCTTGATCTGTTGCTCCCTTAGGGCCTGGGTCTGTTGCTCTAGAACGGGTGTATTGACCCAGTGGTTGCTTGGCCTTCTGAGTTGTGTTGCTCCCGGTGCGACCCCTAGTGCATTGCCGCTTGAGTGTCCCATGTCCTCGGCCCGAGGCCTTAGCGGGGGTCCTTGCCACAGTTCCATTGACCCCTTCTCCAGGGTCGTGGGCCCAAGGCTTTGCCGGAATCCGGTTGTTCCCCTGGGCGTATGGGTGGCGATGAGAGGTAACCCTCAGGTGGGCTCCCTGCTCGGAAGAAGAGTGGGGAGAACTCTTAGGTGCACGGGGGGTCACCCGCTTTCTGCTGCTGTGCTGCGGTGCCTGTGTCCTCTTTAAGGTTAGGCCTGCAGTCAGAGGCTCTCTCCTCCTGCGGCGCCATCTTGGGGCCCCATGCTGCTTAGGAGTGAGCCGTCGGTATTTGTGTTGCTGAGGCAGCTCCTGGCCCTGGCAAGTGCTCTGTTTGTTCTGCCATGCCCGGCCCTCCAGCCGCGCCCAGAAGGCATCGAAGATAGCGGTGAGTCTGGCTTCGTAGTCTGGTATGACCGTGAGGCGTTCATGCCTCTCACCCGGTGCTGTTACTGTCGCCATTTTAGGTGCGCCACATGTTCGCCTATCCTGCTGCTGTGTTGCCCCATATGGTAGGCTCAGCTTATTGCCGCTTGTCCAGATGCTTGTTGCGGACCGAGATGACCCCCATCGGTCCAAAGGGGGGGGTAAGAGGCAGCGTCCCCGATGTATGTCCGACCAGGTCAGTCAGCGCGGGAAGCGGCCGTCTTCCCGACGCTCGATCTCCAGTAGGCCTCAGGGCTCTATTATGGGTTCCCGGAGTGGTAGAGTCTCGTAAGTGGTGTTGGGCGATTCTCCCGGGTGTCCCCGACATGATTTCTCAACCCAGGTGGGCGACTGTGCCGTGGTTTTTGGGGTTTACCCCCTCTAAATTCAGTATATAGCAGGAGCTGAGGTGAAACACAGCCGCTCAGCCTGAGTGCCAGGCTCCGCCCCCCCGTCATGTTATTTTTTAATCATTGTATTATATGTGTATAACATATAGAAAAAAAGGAATTAGGTGTGCTGCACAATACTGACGTGTTTTTGTTTTAAATATGTTCAATGTTATTTCCTTGTTTAGTCCAGGACTTAGATTAAATGGAAGATTCTATTAAAATGTAATAGAGTAGAAACTATAGTTGTTATGACAAGTGCCATCAGCTGGACATGTGTGTTGTATCAATTCTAGCAGGTCTTTTTATTATCTAAAATTGAATAGTACAGTGGCAGAGCAATAGAACAGTGGCAGAGCATTAGAAATTATATAAAAAAACAAATGATCCTACCATGTGAGAGTGCAGACAGGTGGGTTCTCCTCCTACTAGCCATACAATAAATAAATTACCAGCCCTGGGTCCTGCATTTAGAACTTTAATGTTATACTCCATCAAACAAATTACATTTGTCCTTTATTGAAAAACCAAGTTATATTTGTGTTAAATAGTTTTTATTTCGCATGGATAATAATAGCATACATAAGGCAAATTAATATTCTGGTGCCTGCGCAGAGGCATAGTATGTCGTGCAAAAATAGAGCTATTTATATGTTGCATATCAATTTCGACATAGGTAATGGTATGCTTTTCACAATAACTGGGTGGCTGTTCCGCTTATGTTTGTATCTAAGTTTAGAGCCGCATATTTGGATAAACTTTAAGCAGGGAGAGCAATATGATAACACATTTGTATTAGGTATAAATGGCAAGGATAATATAGCGGTCAGGCTTTTAAGTATTCTGAAATGGGAGTCTTGTAGTAGCGCCTAGTTAGGCCAAATCATGTAAGGCTGTTGCATTCTTATTGGTGTTTGAGAAGGCATTTGACATGCCCACGTAAGAACATAATGCATAGCTAGGCTGGCGATAGAGCATATAGCAAAACAAATTGCATGTGTACCGTGAAATTTGTCTATATTCAGTATATAGAGTAGGCAGCATGGGCCTAAAAGTCAATGGCGCGTGATAGTAGTGTGGTATGTAGCCACGTTAACTGAAATAATATGTTTTCAGCCTACTAAAAATGACAAACAATAATTAGGTGCCAGAGTGCTCAGGGTATAATGGGAGATGTTATATTTGCCACATACAGGGATCCGGAGCTGAAGGACAGGTTCCATCAGATTAGGGCTCAGAAGGTGAAATGAGTATTCAATTTAAAACCCGCTGCCTGAATGCAAGCATCCATTTGCTATTAAGCATAGGTTATTGCCTTACTTCGTACTAAGAAAATAACTAGTAAAGAATGAACAGATAAGATATACACATAATATGGATAATAAACTGTTGCTTAAATGAATGACTGTGAGACATTCCTTGTTTCTTGTTCCCCTTTTTGTTATGTTCCCTTGTCCCCTGCTTCTGTGATAGCTTTAAAACATGCAAGACATTTTATCAAAATTATGACTATCTTAGCTGAAGGGTAAATGTTCTTTCTTGACTGTAGCAGGTCTTAAAGCTGCTCCTTCTGCGTTTGGTAGCATCAACATGAGCTGTGGAACATCTGAGGTGCACATGTAGGCTGTGGGGCATATATTGCCATAAAGGCTCCCGTGGTGCCAGGTCCCAGACCGGCCCCCCCAGATCTGCTCAGGCTTCCCCCCACAAGCATCGCGGCACAGTGGGCACTCAGGGACAACCTGTGGTCCTGCGGCCTCCCCCAAGAGTCCTCGGACCCAGTGTCTCCTGCACCTCCCCTGAACCTCTGATACCTCGGTGAGTACATTGGGTGCTCCGAATGTCTCTCCCAGCACCGGCCACATTCTCAGGAAAGAGGACGTGTTGCTGCCCAGCCACCGGTCCGCCGGAGGCAAGTAGCACTCAATCCCGCTGGGCTCACAGCAGTGGGGGCAATTCCCTCTGAGCCTCCTCCACACCCAGAGGTTGAGCAACCATGCTGTCGGCCTGTGGACAGTCCGGGTTATCCGACCACGGCCCAGGTCATCCAGGGTGTGCAAATCCGGGTTAGGGTGCCCCTCTGTGCGTGAGGTAGTGTCCCTGTTTTCTGGTGTTCTTGCGGGCCTCATCTTGGCGGCCCTTACCAGTTCAGGGGATCAGCGTGGTCCCAGAGTGGAAATGTCCGCCTCGGCGTGTGCCGTCCCCATGAAGCCGGGATTACCCCCACCCGAGCCAGCGTGTCCCTCTTTGGAGGTAGGTGTCTCCGAAATGCGTTCCCATCTTGGTGGAACTGCGGCTGCTGGATCATACTCTAGTGCCGTCTGTGATCAGGCTTGTGATGGCAGGTAGGCCGGGTTTATCGGTGTCAGTGTTCCTGGTGTGCTGTTGGCCCTTTGCAGGTATCGTTTTGAAGCTGGGGTGATTCTCCACCCCAGCATGTTCAGATATCTGACTTTGGGGTGGTTTGTGTCTGGGTTTAAAGCCATTTTCTGGGTCTCAGCCTCAGAGCCATGCTTGTCTGCTTCCAGTTGGCTCAGCGGCCCGGCCCTGCCCTCCCAAGTTATATTTGGACATAGAGTGTTTGTGTGGTGTGTGGTGTGTGTGGTGGCACGAAGAAGGTTAACGCATTATGTGCTGTGCAAGGCACTTCTTTAAAGACTCTTTATTTATCTGTATTACAATTATAGGGTAGAACATCTTCAGGTACCATGAAAGGCAGGCTATTGGTAGCAGGGCAATATGGTTTATTCTCATCTAAGCAAGCTAGACAATTACAATTGTGTCCGACACAAAATTCTGAGTGGTGTGTTTATTTGTGACTTAAAATAACACTCCCAGTCTCACAAGAACATAAAGGGAAACTATAGTGCCAGGAAAACAATGATGTTTTCCTCGCACTATAGCTCCATATAATTCCATTCTCCCTCGTGACCTCCTCCCCCAGAAGGGGTTCAAAACTGCTTATTTCACTTACCTGATGCCAGCGCCCATGTTTATGGTGCTGGTTAAGCCTTCACCTCTGCTCCTTCGCCGATATCAGCCTGCGGTGGGGACCTAATGTGCATGAGTGGTGGAGTGGACCTAATGGGGCTTGCATTAGGACTTCCCCAATAGGAAAGCACTTTATAATACTTTCCTATGGGGTTTTTGGTGACACTGGATGTCCTCATACATAGCGTGAGTACGTCAAGGGTCAGTTAGGTGACTAAAAGTTGCCTGTCCACCAGCAAGTCCCTCTAGTGGCTGTCTGGTGGACAGCAACTAGAAGTGGAGTTAACCCTAGCAGGTAATTATTGCAGTTTATCAAACATTGCAATAATTACCACTGCAAGGTTAAGGGACCTGGGACACTGCACCCAGACCACTTCAATAAGCTCAAGTGGTCTGGGTGCCTATAGTGTCCCTTTAGGCTAATTTAAGTTGTCATGACTGCAAGAGCGTTTGTCTGCTTTCTTACCTTTAGGGACCGTGGGCTTCATCACCTGGCATTTCTGCCTCACAGCTTCCGTTCCTCTATGCACTGCTGAATGGGAACAGTTAGCTAGCTTCTCAGTGACAGTACTGTTTCTCACATTGTTTCTCACATAGACTGATCGCATCAATTGTCACCGTCAGGCATCCACCAAACACCTGGCTAAACCTTGCTTTTACTGCAGTGAAGAGAAAAATGGAAACGGGGAGGCAGAAGTTCTGGGCACTAGAGCCACAACTTCATGGTTAACCCATTGCCAAACAGTTTAAACCCGGAAGGGAAGAAGGCACCTTGACACTATTGCCCCCATAACAACTTAAATTAACTTAAGTTGTTATGAGGTAGGAATGTTCCTTTAGTAAATCATATGGTCTTGTAGGGTGGTGATATGTAGAGTTCAGTGCTGAGTGCTCCACTGCGATATCCCTTTGAATAAGTTTCATTCATAGGAAGATTAGTTCAGCCTTCCATCCATCCATCCATCCAAGGCCAATAAAAAAATACCATTCATTTGGGTTATCATAGGATCTATACCATAGGACCAATGTATTCTCTCTGGTTAAATAATTTGATGGTATTATGTAGCAATATAGTTCAACTTTGCGCTAATGACCTTTCTCATTCTATGGAGATACTTACAATGCATGCATACAAGGAAGAAAATACTAGTTGGCATTTTATGATACATTTACTAAAGTACACAGTGTTACTGTTAATCCATTTGCTACATACTGTTTCTGCAGCCCAAGCCTCCCCCTTCCATAGATTGCATGGATGAGAGCTTTCTGCTGCAGAAATCTATAAAAGGCATATATCTCTCTGTGTTCCATTTAAACTCATGATCAGCCTCCCCATTGAGTAAAAAGTGTGCTGCAGATAAATGGAAAACATTTTCCAGGTTATGAAATCCATTGATTTTTATTTTCCTTTTTTTTTAACCATTGCCTTCTTTAAAAATTCCATGTACAATCATTATCTTCAATTCCTAAAACATTTTTTCATGTTCATATATTGTACATTACTGTAATGGTACATAAAATGTGCAGATGGATAGTATTGCTTTTAGGGTAAATGTCATAGCTATAATGGAACGAGGTCATTTCCCTCCATATATGAATTTCTCATTCATATCTAGTCTAAATAATGCTTATCTTTATTTATGTCTTATATTTTTTGTGTAGTAGGTCAAAAAATATTTTTCTGGGGTTGGGTGGCGTTCTGAAAAATAGGTACAAATGACATTAAACACATATTTATAAAGTGATTTATTTTGAATAAATTTAAATTACAGCGAATGACTAGACAAGGCACTAACATATAGTGGATAACAATTAGTAGAGACTTTAATAGAGAAAAGCCACTAAGGCTAATGGAATTTTGCAGTAAAGTGGAGCAGTGTACATTTCAAACAATACATTTTAAAGAAGTTCTTATATTTTAAATTTCAAAGTTATATAGAAGCCACAATAAATAAAATCCTATATCTTACTATATCTTGAGTATATTGTTAAGAGAAGCTGATAAATCTTATGGTAGCACACTCACGTTATGAAGAGCCATGGATTTAGCTCCTCGTTTGTGAGATGGTGTCTAACGTAATGTGTTTTGTAGGCTACTATCTGATTGTGTACCAATGTCACATTCAGTGAGGCAGAGGATAAACATGACTTCCTGAGACTGCAGCTAGATAATGCCCCTAAATTCCATGCAGCTCTAAGTTTTTCCAGTCTTTGTGTAATTAATCATTTGTTTATAGCTTACACTACTGACATATGCTTATGTCTCTGTCTTTCTATATATAGGACTTGCCACTTTCCACATTACACTAGCAAATCCCCCAGATGCCCAGAATATATTAACCTAAAAAAATACCATTACACAAATTTAAAGATGAGTGTAGGACGTTTGTGATCATGAATGTATAACCATATAATTTATAAGTTTCACTAGTCAATTATACACTCTATACTGTAATATATCTGGTGACCTAGTTGTATTCTATGTAACCTTGAAGGGTACTATGACACCATATAAGGATATTCATTAATTTGAACTACACAGTGTTCCCCTTTGTCGTGAAGTGTAAATTTTGCAGGAAAGTTACTACTTGTACTTGTTAGTACTTAGCTAGACCTGTCCATTCACCTTAAAATTGCTCATTTACACAAAGATTACAGAACTTGCTACCCTTTCTTTGGATCTGTCTGTATATGATGAGGCTCTGCCATTTCATCTCTCTGACCCTGAGAATCTGCCTCCTTTACCCTATGGCTATTCACCCAGAGACTCTGAGAATGCTTAGTTCCATAAGAATCCACTATTTCATCACCCTGAGACCCTGAACCTATCATCCTGAGAATCTACCACTCCACCTTTTTATTCTGTCACTAAGAACAGAATACAATTTATTTTCATTTTCTTTTGCTGCCCTCCCTATCGTGGTCCTCCATCCTGTCTCTGAATCCAATCCTTTATTACCTTTTGCACTCCTCTGTTTCTGGTCTAAAAAAACTAATTCAAACAATAGCAGCACAATTTGTTTTAAAAATATATTGTGCTACAGACATGATGCAAGAGGAACGGGAAGACATGTTTAAATGTGATTGTAGGAAGTCTATCACACTCATATTTTTTATCTGGATATTTATGTAAAATTAAAGGCTCTCACTGAGATAAGATGCTAACAACTTCAAAATAAACCTCTTGCAGAGTGATAAGAACATAATATGGTATACATTCTTTAATCGTTTTCAGAATTTTGTTTCCGTTATTGTCACTTGCCCCTCCAAAAAATAAAACTTTCGATAATTGAGTATTTACATTTTCCAACCTGTTAACCATATGCAAATCAGCCTCATCTCCTGATTATGGAATAAATAAACCAAAAATACAAGTTAATTGCTATTGTAATTTCTAATGAAAGCCACAGTAATATTATTGGTAATACAGTGCATTTTGTTGAGAACTAACTCAGAAAACACTATGCAAGCATTGTGAAGAGCTATAATTAAATTAGCTAGAACTATTTTATGGAAAAGAGCCTTTAGTCTACAGTGGAAAATAATCCCCAAAATGCAATGGAGGAGCATAGTGAAGTTTGCCAACAGCTTTGATGTGAATTATTTTTAAATCCAACAACTAACTTTGCCCTTTGAGTGACACTGACACCTGGACATAACTTTCAATATGTTTTGAATTAATCATTAGTCTTTAAATGCACAGCTTTTCACAAAGTATTTGAGTAGCCATGAGTAGGTCCACCACCACAATTTTGGGGTTCTAGGCAAGAAAACGTTGCAAAGCACCCCATCTACCTCTGCTCTTGTTTGCACAAACACATCAATGAATTTAGACACATGCACATACACACATACATACTAGCCTCTTTAGCGCATACAGAACTCGCCACATAACCTAACCTAATTAGCAACATGAATAACTAGTAACAAATACAGTAGATAACGTGATACAGTGTGACAACAGAACTGTTGCAACCACCTGAGTGGGACCCCTCAAACCACTCTAAAAATAATAACAAATAGAATACATACAATGGTGGATCACACTTCTTGGGACTTCCTAAAATAAGAACATAAAACCATATAGTGTAACACAGTAAATGTAATAAAATAGGAAGATGGTAAAGATCATGTACTCATAAGCCGGGAGCCAAATAAATTCATATGGCTTCCATGAGTGTTGCAGTGGGACTGTTAATTGGACGTCCCTGTCCTTCCCTTAGTCGTTCTGGAAATCTCAGGAACAGCAGAGAAGTGTATTCTAATGGTTAGCCATTAAGCTGTTGGACTTTGTTTGTTTCCCTTTGTTTTTTAGAACAGTCCTTTGCTTTTATAAGTATTTTATATCCAATAAATTCATTACTTTTTAAGAAGAATACACTTCTCTGCTGTTCCTGAGATTTCCAGAACGACTAAAGGAAGGACAGGGACGTCCTATTAACACTCCCACTGCAACACTCATGGGAGCCATATGAATTTATTTGGCTCCCGGCTTGTGAGTACATGATCTTTACCATCTTCCTATTTTATTACATTTACTGTATTACACTATATGGTTTTATGTTCTTATTTTAGGAAGTCCCAAGAAGTGTGATCCACCATTGTATGTATTCTAATTAGCAACATGCTCATACACACACACAGACATACAATAACACACATTCATAGACACATTGACACCCACACACTGATATGCGAACACATATACAAGATACATACATAAACAGACTCACAATGACTAATCCACTAAAACTCGCACTCCAACACAGTCCACTACTCTTCTGCTGCTTAATTACTGCCTACAGAGGGAGGGAGGGGAGAAGCTTTCGGCTGCTCTCTCTAGCCCCTATGATCTATTGTTTGATGAACAGGAGAGCTTCAACCCGCTCCCCTTCAGTGCTAAAACAGACTGAGGATGCCAAGATATTATGTCACATCCTGGTACATGCTCAGGGCTGGTGCAAGGATTTTTGGCTACACAGGCAAAGATGCATTTTTCCGACCCCCCCCCCCTAAAAAAAATGCGTCTTCACCTGTGTTTCTTGTAACTCCCCTTTTAATTTTCTTACTCTTTTTAGTGTATTTTATCCCCCTTTACTATGTCTTACACCCTCTTGTCTCCTATAACCCACTTGTGTATCTTTCTTTCCCAAGACCCATTGGGTGTCTCCCCCCCATTCTTATTGCACGTCTCTTTCTTCCCCCTCAGCCCTTTTCTGTGGCTCTCTCCCCTCAGCGCATTTTGTGTCTTTTTCCATGCGATAGTAGTGGGTTGTAGTGTCTGTAATTAAAAAGTTAGGGGATGTTGTGAGGGGACAGGGGCTGAAGTGGAGGGTATGGGCCGTAATTGGGGGGTTAGGAAATGTAGTGGGGGGATAAGGGCTGAAGTAGGTTGATGGCTACAATTTGGGAAAGGGGCTGTGGTGTGGGTGATATGGTTTTGCATGCTGCTTGGTAAATATGCTGTCTGCATGAGAATCACATGATTGTGGCTTCCAAATCGATTGAGGCCCCTCAAAGCAAGAGACCTACACATGGCCTTTTAGAACTCATCCATTCGGAAAAAACTTTTTTGTGTTTCTTTGATTTCTCTGTAGCGTTCTGTAATAATGAGTAGTGAATATGAGGTATAGGATTGATGTGTGAGCATAAACTAATACTGCCCTTATTGATGTGTTTAGGCTGGTTACTTAATAGACTCCCTATTGCTTGACATATTAAATAGCTCTATTGTTATGATTTTGACAGAGATTTTAATATCAACTTCCTTTAAAGAGCAGTAGTTACATAACCTGGTCTTGCAATGCTTCTAAAATATAGTTAAATATTAATAAAAATTACTATGTGACTCTTTTCTACTCTAGGTAGCGTGGGTACACCTCATTTTCTAATACAGAGCATAATGATCACAACAATAGTAATAAGAGTTTGGCCAAAATAATCAATGAGGTTTTACATTAATTTAACCTAGCATGTTTATGCATATTAATGAGTACTTGACATGGCTGGGCTAGATAAGGGTTAATATGGACTAATGCATTATAAATTAAGGTTTGCGTTTATACTTAGGTGGGTACTTTTAATTAGAAAACATTTAATTGTAGAAAAATAATTTTGGAAAAGAAGGCCCCACTTGCTTTCTCTGCTAAACACCATTTTTACCCTGCAAAGACATTTCCCTGCTCTTGTTTTTTGAATTTACAGAGAGACTGACATTACCCACTCTCTCATCCTGTAATCCACAGCAATGTTTGTAAGTCAAACTTGTAGGCTGCATTCCAGCAGCCATAGAGAGAATCAAGGCTCTAAACATATGCAGTACACAGTAAAGATTCTTTGTCCATATATTGTATATATATCTTGTATAACTGTGTGTGTGCAATATTTTAATATACAGACATTTTACAGCCTGGTTGAATTTCTAGCAATTTTTAAAACTAACCATAAGTATGTGAACAATTTACTTATCCATTTTTGCCACACCTACTGTATGTGGCTAAAATTGTATTTCTACTTGAATACTAACATTTGAGACCCTATCTGAAATATTATAATATCAGGGTACCATATAATCTCTTCAGTTAATTTGTATAAAATGAATTTACATTATGCTCCAGTTGTGTCAGGACAGCCAGGAATAAAATGCAAATTAAAAATATAAACACTGCTTGGAATTCTTACATAGCTATCGGGTTAGGCAAATAATTCAGAGGTGACAATTCCCCTTTACAGTGCTTGTAGAAATAATTCACCAAGCTATATTATTATTATTTGTATAATGTATGGTTGACATTTACCATACTAGTATTCCCAATTTGTGCTGTAGACAGACATCTGGGCTTTAGCCCTGTTTGGTGAGAAAAAATATTGCCAGGCCAAAGTGGTAACATTGCATACATCAATTACAGGAAAACTGAACATTTGGTAAGTTAAAATAGAGTAATATAGTATCACCTTTACGGATGTGGGTTAGTTTCCATATATATGGATGGCCATAGTATTTTCAGTGGTCCCTCTTTGGTGAAAACCCTCACATCATATATTTCTCACTCTCAAGACAACTGTTTCTAGACAATGTAGCGGCCCTGCCTTAATTTTAGCAATACTGCCTAACTTTGTGGAAATCCTTTTGGTACTGAAAAGAGTCTAATCAAGGTGTGAATTTATTATAGTATACATTTTATTACAAATGAGTAATCTGTGTGAACTAATTTTACATTTAAAGAGTCGATCAATATAATAGTATGCACAAATGCTATTTTGGTTGTGAGATGACAATATGTTCAGAGAACTCAAAGAAAATATATAATGTATTTCAGATTCTACAGTCTGCTCTAAACAGCCTGTGATCTATAATATAGTGTGACCTTGAAATGGAAATTACCATTGGGGTTCCTTAGTACAATTTTTTTTTTAATTGAGCATATTAGCATAGTTATATTTTTCTAACGTTAAGTACTATTATTCTATTAATTATGATAATGCACCCTTTATTGGCACAAAAAGTTGTCTTGGACGGTACAGTAAAAATCTTTAGTGAGTAAGATATTTTTTTTGCATTGAAGCTGATGTTGATGTTCACACCATCACTGCCCTAGATGAGGTTAGCAGTGCAAGAAAAAAAAAATACGAAACCGTTTTGCTTACAGTTTAACAATAAAGAATTTGTTCTTAGCTTGGTGCTAAATAAAAATGCCTCACGTTACATTCAGAAAAATCATTAGCATTTTTAAGGATTTCTAAAGTCACTTAAAATATCAGTCCCGCTTACTGAAAGCAAAGGAAGCAATTACGCAATGCTTAATTGATCATTAATAATTCCATTCAGCGAGAATAATAGCACTCCTGAGAAATACTGGGCTAACATAACTTCACAAAATGGCTGCCATTACAATGCCTGTGCATTTTTGAAGCATCGTGGTGCAGCCTTGTTAAAGATACAAGAGCAGAGGAAAATTGATGTCATATTTCTTGCAAAATCACCATAAAAGGCAAAACTTTAAATACCTTGTCCTAAAGCTTAAAATTAAAAAATCTATATATCAAATAGTTTTCTTTTTGATCAGCACATACTTGCTGGATTGTTATCTTCTTTTTTATTCATTAGTCTTGTTAGACAAGTGCAGTAATTTATATCCAAGGCAGTCTTAGATAATCAGTGATGTCTCTTAAGCGGGAGGTCTCTTCAGAAGTTTTTGTCCCATCCTGATAATTCATCCGGTGGGTCTTCAGCTTCAGGGAGGAAACTGTCAAAGTAGCTGTGATCTGTGATCCCCTTGATCTACATGAAAAGGATGGATGTTTAGAGCAAATACCTAATAGATGGGAGAGATTTATCAAGGCAAAATAGGTGCTCTTATGGGTTAAAAGTGCTAAATATTGAGGGGCATTCTGTTGGTTTCCATAGTGACTAATACTTACTTGGCGCGTTGTCCCAGAATTGAACATGGGGAAAAATGCCTTGATGAATCTACCGTAATACATGCTTTACATTTATGACAGTTTGTACAGTTGAAATTCATAAAAAAAGTGTCTGCAATGTTGAATTAGTTTCCTCCTATGTTAGATTATATTATATGAACTGTGTTTGCATGTTTGAAAAACTATTGACATCATGCCATTAACAAATCTCAATTTTTGAAGAGACAACCATTCTCTTATGAGAATGAACACATTCATTTTTTAGAATTACCCACAACAGGAAAATTGTCAGTTCTGTGTTTTAATCTGTAAAAAATGTGTGCGTAATTTTTTTCATAAAAAAAAAAAAATATATATATATATATATATATATATATATATTTTAGACAGGATTGACATGACTTATTGGGTTGTCACACAAATCTTAATACACCTACCTCTCTTTTCAGTGGGGAGATCAGTTTACGGTTGCGTAGACCTTCCCAGTTAAAACCTTGGAACCACCTGAAAGACAGTGGATAATTATTTCTATATTATTGTTAACAGATGGTAATGTAGCCAAAAATAAATTAACTTATATGATATTCGGTCAGATCTTGTGATTTCCACCTGCATTCAAATTAGGTTGACATGTATAGGTTATCCTTAGCCTTAGCAAGCTTGTACATGTCCTTAGATCTTTCCTAAATAAATGACATCCTCCTTATTTTTTAGATAGGCTGGTCCAAGGTCAATGATCCTTGCTGTCTGGTGGCAAACCTTCTTGCACTCACTTTATTTCTGAATTTTCAAGGTGGATGATATAAGAGTAATGAAGGAACTTATGCTATGTTTCAAGGACTTCATGGAACAATGTACAACTACACGGATGCTTGGAACAAGTACCTTTTATGACAATCTGGGCTGAAAGCGTAATGGTTTTAATGCCATCCAGAAACCTTGGATGATAAACTTAGGACTGTGTGGTGTTTTCATGTGCACAAAGTATGTGTGAGGATCCTTCTCCAGCTATATGCTTATAATAACTTCCCAAAACCATTGACTGCACCAGTGAGTAAACTCCTAAGTTCTAACCTTCCTCCATTAACTTTTTTCTTTTTCTTCTTCCCCTTCCCCTTCATCCTTGGTTTGTACCTTCCCTCCCATTGTCCTCTTTTCTGTCTATCTCTTCCCCTGCTAACCAAATACATTTTTTTACTTTGTGATGAATATAAAACTTGCAGGAAATGCCACCCACTGGATGATCCTGAGCACTATGCCAAAGTCTTTACTTGTTAGATTGATAAAGGTTAATAAACACCGCAAATCAGAAGTAATTCTCTTTGTCTAATGGAGCCAATGCTTCGTCCAAAAACTTGACCAATATCTGTCTTTACATCGCTAATATTATTTCTTGCTGTTGTAAAAATTACACTAATATTTTTGTCAGGCCTTGTCAAAGCCATAGTCTTATATAAGTGCTGTATTTCTTATGGTGTTTGGAGTTTCCTTTAATAAAATAAGTGAATAAATGAAATCTAAATACAGAAATCCTCAAATGAGAGCAATAATCTTCTGAGCTAAAACCAGTCATGTAGAGCCATCTCATTGGCCGAGAACATCAGCTCAATGCAGGGAGCTTCTGGCTCTCATGGAGGAGGTAGCATTCTGGCAGATCCCAGGTAAGTTATTTACTTTGGGGTGGGTGTGCCAGGGCACTCCAGGTATTACAACCAATATAGTATGCTGAAGTGGTTATGATGTTTGGTGAATTATTTTAACTTTAAGGTTTTCTTGAACTCCACATCCTTGGTGGGGATAATATCACCTATGCCTATTGAATTGAGCAAACCTTATTTTGAGTGAGTAGGATTAATTTTGTTCTTAACCTTGTTTTTTTTTTTTTTTTTCTTCAATTTTTTTTTACGAAAATGTATTACAATAGACAGTACAGGACTTAAAAAAAAATAGACAATAAAACAATAAAACAATAAATACGTTTCTTAACCTTGTTTTTTTAAATCTCTTTTATATACACATGGAGTAAGACCTGCACCACCAATATTCTAGAGTTGGGATCATACCACTTCATGCCTGACTTCTAGAGCCATCATTAATTATTATTATTATATTATGCTATTTATATAGTGCCATAAATTCCACAGAGCCAATGCTTCGTCCAAAAACTTGACCAATATCTGTCTTTACATCGCTAATATTATTTCTTGCTGTTGTAAAAATTACATGTATTGTTATACTGACCTAAATATTGGTTGGAAAAAAAAGAAAAATGATGCTAAATATAGTTTTAAAAACAGATAAAAAAATATCAAACCATTTCAAAAATATTAGTGATCTTGTTAAAACTAGTTACCAAGCACACAGTCTGCACTCTGATAGAGCTTTGGTAGCAAACTTATAAAACAAGAGTTATATTTTATATATAGACATATTTCTGACATCACATACCTTTCAAGGCATCTCATGATATCAAAACTGTCATCCACACTACAACCCATCTCTAGATACATTGACCCTAGATACCTTGTCTCGTATTTTGGTTCATAATGATCAGAATCATCAATTCTACTTCTGTTACAATATTGCTTCTTCTTCTTAAGTTGATATAAAGGTTCCCATGCATATATCTGTGAGCTATTTACATAAGACATATTGTGGCTTGCAAGGAAGTCAGTCCATTAGTGGGATCCATTAAAATACTAATGGTACTATAAAGCCTTCTCACTTTAAACTGCTGCTCCTCCATGCAGTGACATACATTTGAGACTCTGTTTCTCATTTGAGAATGTCAATACTGGTCAACTCATTTTTATCTTCTAATCTGGTTAGCTTCATTAAAATTCAGAAATACCTACAAACTCAACATTCTGCTACTAGACACTTTTTTATAGTATTAAAATGGCCTGGGTAAGATTGCCTTGATACTGATTGTTTGAGAAAACACTTTTAGAAATACAAACTAGTATTATTCTAGGACTTATCACAACCAACAATCATATGTATACAATTAGTGTGATTTTATTACATGTCTTCTTCAACAGAAAAGCATATACTACTTGGCGTTCCCTCATCCACTCATGATGATGAAAGACTGGATCCTGTTCACATCTCTATTTATAAAATATCCAGGTCTTCTAGATTCTCTCACATCTACACCGCAAGCATGAAGATAAAACCTCATGCCATGGACAAATGTATAAAAGTTTTTATTGATGTCACTATCACCACCTTGATCACTTTATTGATTACACTGATTTTACTTTAACTTTGTTCAGGACTTATTTTTAAATATTTCAAATTAACAAGTTATTTAGATTGACCTTCTCCCACTACAACACTTTTTTTGTGTTCTCCATGTTCCTCAAACTTACTTTTAATAAGAGATTATTTTTGTAGACTGCATTTGGTATTGTTCAATATAGAGGACAGTGTTAGGTCAAATAGGGAACCTCACATTGGGACCTTGCTTTGCCTGAGTAAAATAAGGGAAAAAATATACTGAGAGCAGCCTCTGGCTAAAACTAGTGTTGCTGCACAGTTTGCCATAATGAGTGACAGCCTGATCAGGCCTTGTCAAAGCCGTAGTCTTATATAAGTGCTGTATTTCTTATGGTGTTTGGAGTTTCCTTTAATAAAATAAGTGAATAAATGAAATCTAAATACAGAAATCCTCAAATGAGAGCAATAATCTTCTGAGCTAAAACCAGTCATGTAGAGCCATCTCATTGGCCGAGAACATCAGCTCAATGCAGGGAGCTTCTGGCTCTCATGGAGGAGGTAGCATTCTGGCAGATCCCAGGTAAGTTATTTACTTTGGGGTGGGTGTGCCAGGGCACTCCAGGTATTACAACCAATATAGTATGCTGAAGTGGTTATGATGTTTGGTGAATTATTTTAACTTTAAGGTTTTCTTGAACTCCACATCCTTGGTGGGGATAATATCACCTATGCCTATTGAATTGAGCAAACCTTATTTTGAGTGAGTAGGATTAATTTTGTTCTTAACCTTGTTTTTTTTTTTTCAATTTTTTTTTTACGAAAATGTATTACAATAGACAGTACAGGACTTAAAAAAAAATAGACAATAAAACAATAAAATATAGAATGTGGCGTATACTGCGCCCAAATATTATACGTACATACACCTCTGCGAGGAAAAGTTGGTAAAATACCTCGGAATAATAAAACAGAAAAAAATAATAGTGCAATACAGTATATAACAGTGCAAATATTTGTGCTAGGTAACTGTAGGAAAAACACTCACATATGGTAGAGCTATATAAGAGCTCTACTTTTTTCAGCGTGGACGGTATAATCCCCGTCTAAGGATGTAAGGTGGTGAAGATGGTACTGGTCCTCCAAATGCACAATGGGGATAAAAGAGAAAGAGACGCTCTGATAGTGTAGTAAGTACTATAAAATCAGGGTGGTAAGATAAAGTAATGTACTTACAATTTTTAGAGCAAGACTTGCTCTAGTTATCACAGCATGGGTGGTACTATCCCCACCTAAGGATATGATGGCACCAGGTAGTTGAACAGGACATAGAATACATATAAAAGTATAGGTACAAATGTCCAAAATATAAGTGGGACCCCCTTATATTTTGGACATTTGTACCTATACTTTTATATGTATTTTTTATAATAAATAGTCTATTTTATACTTTTAGACATTTATTCTTTTATTATTTTATATATTATTCCTCTATGTCCTGTTCAACTACCTGGTGCCATCATATCCTTAGGTGGGGATAGTACCACCCATGCTGTGATAACTAGAGCAAGTCTTGCTCTAAAAATTGTAAGTACATTACTTTATCTTACCACCCTGATTTTATAGTACTTACTACACTATCAGAGTGTCTCTTTCTCTTTTATCCCCATTGTGCATTTGGAGGACCAGTACCATCTTCACCACCTTACATCCTTAGACGGGGATTATACCGTCCACGCTGAAAAAAGTAGAGCTCTTATATAGCTCTACCATATGTGAGTGTTTTTCCTACAGTTACCTAGCACAAATATTTGCACTGTTATATACTGTATTGCACTATTATTTTTTTCTGTTTTATTATTCCGAGGTATTTTACCAACTTTTCCTCGCAGAGGTGTATGTACGTATAATATTTGGGCGCAGTATACGCCACATTCTATATTTTCTGTTTCACCAATACACAAGGTTTGGGAATCCTTGTACTGTATACAGCAGCCCCCATTGTTATCTTACGATATAGTGAGCGCCTATAAAACCCTGTTTTTTCAATAAAACAATAAAACAATAAATACGTTTCTTAACCTTGTTTTTTTAAATCTCTTTTATATACACATGGAGTAAGACCTGCACCACCAATATTCTAGAGTTGGGATCATACCACTTCATGCCTGACTTCTAGAGCCATCATTAATTATTATTATTATATTATGCTATTTATATAGTGCCATAAATTCCACAGCGCTTTACAGTGGGTGGATGAACAAACATGTAGTTGTAACCAGGCAAGTTGGACACACAGGAACAGAGAGGTTGAGGGCCTTGCTCAATGAGCTTACATGCTAGAGGGAGTAGGGTAAAGTGACAGAAAAGGCAAGGATAGTATAAGACTAATGACAGTTGCAAGAGAGGAATCAGTCGGGAGGTATTAACAGTTTAATTGATATACTTTTATGAAGAAGTGGATTTTTAATCATTTTTTGAAGGAGTGGAGACTGGGTGAGCATCTAACTGAGGAGGGAAGTGAGTTCCACATGAATGGTGCAGCCCTTGAGAAGTCTTGAAGGAGAGCATCAGAGGTGGGAGTATGGACAGAAGAAAGACATAAGCCTTCAGCAGAGTGTAAGGGCCTCGATGGGACATACTTGTGTATTAGGGAGGATAGATAGGTGGGAGCAACATCATGTAGAGATTTGAAAGCAAGAACCAGAATTTTAAATTGAGCCCTATATCTTACAGGAAGCCAATGTAGGGACTGACAGAAGGGTTAGACGTAGAAGGTGCGGGCAGACAGGAAGATGAGACTTGCCGCCGCATATATTGTGGACTGTAATGGCGCAGGTTGGGAGCACGTAAGACCACTGAGAAGGCGAGAAAGGACAGTGGAATGGACAAGAACCTTAGTCGCATCTGGTGTTAAGTAGGGTTGGATGTGCACAATGTTTTTGAGATGGAAGCGGCAGGATTTGGCGCTGGACTGAACATGAGGTGTGAAGGAGAGGTCAGAGTCAAAGAGAACACCTAGGCAGCAAGCCTGCGTGGTGGAGCTGATGGTAGCACTGTTGACTTGGAGGGAGACTGACACAGGAGGAGCAACACTTGAGGGAGGAAATAATTTCAGTTTTGGTCAAGTTGAGTTTAAGGAAGTGGACAGCCATCCAGTTAGAAATAGCAGAAAGGCAGTCAGAGACACTAGTCAAGAGGTATGAGGAGAGATCAGGAGAGAACAGATAGATTTGCGTGTCATCCACATAGAAATGATATTGGAAGCCAAAGGAGCTAATGAGTTTACCAAGGGAGGCAGTATAGATAGAGAACATTAGGGGACCAAGGACTGAACCTTGGGGGACACCAACAGAGGGGAGTTGGGGAGAAGAAGCAGAGTCAGTGAAAGAAACACTGAAAGAGAGCTGGGGGAGGTAGGAGGAGCACCAGGAGAGAGCAATATCTTGTACATCAATCTTGCTGAGGATGAGAAGAAGCTGTTGATGATCAACAGTGTCAAAAGCCACAGAAAAGTCAAGGAGAATTAGGATAGAGTAGTGACCACGTGATTTTGCAGCAAGAAGATCATTGGATACTTTGGTCAGTGCCGTTTCCACAGAGTGATTAGCACAGCAACCTGACTGGAGCGGGTCTAGCAGAGAGTTGGACTCGAGGAAGTCTGTCAATCTCGCATACACAACTCTTTCAAGGATCTTGGGTGCAAAAGGCAGTAGCGAGATAGGATGGTAGTTGGACGGGGAGTTAGGGTTAAGGTTGGGCCTCTTTAGAATTGTGGTTATAGCTGCATGTTTGAAGGGCGATGAAAATATGCCAGATGAGAGAGAGAGATTGAGAATTTTAGTGAGAGGTAGAGAAAGAGAAGAAGACAGAGTACGGATGAGATGCAAGGGAATTGGATCTAGGGAGCATGTGGTGGGGCGGGAGGACTGGAGCAGAGCAGAAACCTCTTCCACTGTAGCAGGTGTGAATTAACATAGAACAGCAGAGGGAGTGAGATTAGGGGAAGTTTTAGATGAGAGATCTCTTCCCTGATTGTAGAGATCTTGTCAGTGAAGTGAGTTGCAAAGTCTGAGATGGTCAAGTTAGTAGGTGGAGGAGGAACAATAGGGCGAAGAAGAGAGTTAAATGTGTGAAATAGTTGTTTGGGTTCGCGGGAGAGTGTGGTTATGAGTTTATTGAAGTAATTTACTTTTGCTCCATAACATTAATGCTCCATAATATGTGAGTACATATTTTACACCTATTTATCTCTGACTATTAGCCAGATATTCTGCACTATATTGTTTTATTCTCTTGTAGATCTACGAGAACATCTACCATCACAAGGAGAGATGGCTGAGCCTGTGCTACACTATATCCACAGGTGGGGATCATTCTGCCCAGGCGTTAAAGTAGGAGCCGAATTTGATCTATTTATCTTTCTATCAAAATATCTAAATGTACTACACTATTGGTTCCTGTTATCTATCTTTTGTGTTTTTATATACCTCTTAAGGACATTTCTGGTGCTGCACCTACCTGTTTATTGTATTCTACTACTTTTCCAGAGAAGAGGGCCACCGGACTTGGTGATTTAGCTGCCTAATTGAACTATTTCATTTTAGAAGCGCTGAATTCTGTTGTTTTGTAACCTGGCATTTAGCCTAATTTATCAGATAATGATGGAAAAGCTATATTTAGTTTGTAAATGTCCTCTGAACATTTGGTTCAAGTCACCTTTTCTTTGAATTATAAGACTTTATGTTGTAAGAGATAAAGGTTTTTTTAAAGTGAATCTATAATCCTCTAAATCTTTTGCTTAAATAGATCAATGTTCTTACAAAAGGTTCTGATATCAATAATACCAACTACAGAGTGCTAAGATTGCGGACATATCTATTCTCAATCATTTTGATAGAAAAATGGTTGTGGATGGTCTTTAATATTTATGGATGGAGTAGTCATAGATGATTCAGTACACAACACTCCTCTCAGATGTGAATTTTAGGTCAGTAGAGGCCAATACCTTTGATTGCCATCTCACATGCCTTCCCAACCAGAAGCTAAAGTTCATTTCATTGAATTATATTGGAATTCTTTTGATCAGTGTCTTGGAAAAGGGGAAATATGTATTTATATCATGACTATTTCCTGAGCATTTATCTTTTTTCTTGAAACTGTTTTAGTATTTTTTTCCTTTTAAATGAATAGTTTCATCTTATATATTAAAACTTACCTGTAAGACTCTTTTCAAGGTTGCAAAAAAAATGAACTATACACAAAAACTATATACACGAAAAGATCACTGGTTCCCTCATTTTTTATTTTCTAAAGCAAAAACGTTAGATAAACTCTATATCTTTTTTGAATGACAGATCCAGCATGCCATTTCATCAGACATCTTGAATGTAATATATGATTCTAACTTATACCAGTCTTTTAAGCTGATCAATGTTCCCTTACATGTTTGAAATTATTTCTCTTATTTCCTGGTTTCTACACATATCTTTTAAGCATTGGTTCTAAAAACACGTTAACATAGATCCAACCAAGACAGCAATGTATGCAGGTCATTCCATTTTATTTTTTTCTTAAAGGGATACACTAAGCACCATAAAGGGATAAGCTATGCTAAATTAAGCACCATAAACACTACAGAGCAATCTGATGTGGTTGGCTGTCTTTTCCGCTCCGCCTCCTCCACCGCCTGTCACCCAACAGGGGGTGATGTATGCGCAATGAGTGCTCCATTGACTCAATGATTTCCTATGGGAGTTTTACTGATGCTGAATGTCCTCATGCAGAGCTTGAGGACGTTCAGCGTCAGACGACCAAAAGTCACCTAGCCAACAGGAAGAGCTTTTAGTGGCTGTCAGGTAAAGAGCAACTGGAGGCTATCTATGGAACTGCAATGATTTACATTGCAGGAGTAAGTGGGACTGGGACACTGTACGCAGACCACTTCAATAAGCTGAAGTGATTTGGGTGATTACAGTATCACTTTAAAGCAAGTGGTCCTTGCATGCCAAGAAACTGAAGTATTTAATTAAATAAAAGTGTCAAGCTTGGACATAATGCATACATACATACATACATACAACAAACTCACAGTTTAGGAAAATTGCAAATTAGCTAAGAAATAAACTGTATAGAGAATGTGTTTTCAATAAAGAGTACGTAAACAAAGAAATTGAGAGTATTGTTTTAAAAGTGTCTCCAGTCAATCTCAAACTAGGCTGTCAATGTGTTCCTTCATTTTTTTATAAGAGGATCGTGCTGGGATATTTTTCTTGATGTGTGGGTTGATCATATCTTGGCACATAAGTCAGGACACTAGATAGCAGTAAAGACATTTAAGGCTTTAAGCACACACAATATATTTTTAAATAGTAGTCTACATTTTACGATGATTTTGTTGATGCAGAACCAAATAAGAACAAGGTGAAAAATAAGGAACAATGAACTTGTAGTGTTCTGAGTAGCAACCGTACATGTTGGAAATTCAAGGCTTAAGATTGAATTTTTTTTTTCTAAGAATCCTAAGTACAAATCAGTATGAATTATAATGAATAACTGGTGTAAAATACAAGATTATCTCCTGTGGGATCATCTAGATAATATTACTTGAAACATCACAGTGCATTATTTACATAAGACATTTTAGCACATCTGTACATTTTTTTTCTCATTTATTTATTTTTTATATTTATATTGGAGAGGGGGGGCAGTAGAGGATATCTATTCATTTACACAATTTACCTTATATCTACTGGGTTTTGGTAATATACTTACTTATGCTTTCTAATGTCGCTAATTCCATTTTTCCGATTTCCAAGTCTTTCTGCTGGGTTAATTCTAAAAAAAGAAAAAAAAATGGAAATGTCCTGTTTTATTATTATTATTATGATATTTATATAGCGCCAAAAAAATTCCATAGCTCTATACAATGGGTGCACTAACAAACATGTAATTGTAACCAGACAAGTTTGACACACAGAAACAGAGGGGTTGAGGGCCCTGCTCAATGAGCTTACATGCTAGAGGGAGTGGGGTAAAGTGACACAAAAGGTAAGGGACGTATTAGGGAAGTAGATTGGTAGAATAGTATTCAATGAAGACTTAGTGTGGGGTTTTGGAGCCATTTAGTTTAGTTTAACAGTTTAATTGATATGCTTTTGTGAAAAAGTTAGTTTTTAATGATTTTTTGAAGGAGTGGAGACTAGGTGAGCATCTAATGGAAAAGGTAAGGTATGATATTTAGTAAAACATATTTACAGTTGATAAATGCACATACATGTAAATTTAAAGACTGTAAAGTAATTGCCAAAAGCATATATACCAGTTATCTTGTTAGAATCGGTCCTGGGGTTTGCTGGTTTGTCACATTTAATAATCCCTATATCACACAGCAAGGGGTGGAAGGATCAGTGTGGTGTTCGTTTGATCACTTGCACCCCCTGTGCTAAGCCTCAACCCCACAAAGAGAGTGTGACACTATATTTATATGTCTCTAGTTGGCTTTTCTACGGCATACAACATAAATATTCTTGCAGGGTTCTGTGAAATAAAATCATGGTACCTTATTTATGAGACTTCAAGAGAAATATATATTTTTGCCTTTCAGCCTTCACTAGGCAGTAGAAACGTAAATTTAATGCAAGTCTTGTCTTGTTTTTTTATTTAAACTTTATTATTTTAGCATTTCCTACATACTGAACAACATTTACGCTCACCAAAAGTGAACATTTACTTTTGTTAGCATTTTCTTTATATACATATTCCGTGTCTATAGTAAATCATTGCAATCCTTGCACCACTGACACTAAAAGCTAACATTACTGGGAAGGGAATTAGAGAAAAACAGATATAGAGATACTAAATATTACCATACAACATATTAATCCTCAAATACACATACAATTCTGGCCAAACGTCAGAAACGACAATGCATCAAAACTGGTGTTGGAATGAGCCTAAATTTCACTTTTGAAAGGAAACCATAATATTAGACAAATAATGAACCAACAGTAGCTAGTGAGAAAAAACAAAACATTTAAGATATGAAAGTTTGAAAGATATAGAATAAGTATTGAATATACATTAAATCTCTGCTCTTTGTTTTTATGAATTCTCTGTCTGTGAAGGCGGCAAATGTTGCACATTCTCTGGTATCCTCTTTTATGTTAGTCAAGTAAAAACTCAAACAGACATAAAAGGAGTTTAACGATACATTCCTTGCATGCCAAGAAACTGCAGTATTTAATGACATAAAAGTGTCAAAGTTGGACATAATGCATATATAAACACAACTAACTCTCATATTGCAAAATAGAAATAAACTATATAGAGAATTTGTGTTTTCAATAAATTGTGATGTAACAAAGATAATGAGAGTTCTTTTTCTAAAGTGTCTCCAGTCAATCTCCAGTTAGGCAGTCAATATTTACTTTCTGGTACCATTCCATTTTTTACAAGAGAGTCATGCTGTTTTTTGTTCATGATGTATGGGTTGTCCATGTCTTGGCACATACATCATAACACTAGACAGTAGTGAATACATTCAAGAGTTGACGCACACAAAGATGTATTTTTAAACAGTAGTCTAAATTCTCAGATGCCAGTGTTGATGCAGAGCTCAAAGAAAAGAATGTGAAAAATGAAGGAACAGTGTACTTGTAGTGTTATGAGTAGCAACAGTTATCCCATCATCATAATGTTGTCTATGATCAGTTTAATATAGCTTCAAGCTCTTTTATGCTTTAAACACTGCATTGAGAAAATAATAAATTGGAGGACATTTATAGGTCACTATTGAAGAGATTTTCTGGTGTGATCTGTGTCTATCATAAACTATCATGTCTTAACTGGCCACAGCTACTGGCACCAGATTACACATAGCTTTGAGTACACTTTGATTAACTGGTTTAACTCATCTCCCATGGTTATTCACTAAAGTGTGAATTCTTAGGAACTAAAAGTGAATTCAAATGATCTAAAAAGTGAAAATCACTTTCAATTTCCAACAATACACTTTAATCGATAACCCTGTAAGTGTTTAGATATTCTCTGATCTCACATTTTATGGTGTCCTTGGCAGTAACACTAGGGAACAAAATCAGGACAGGGGAACAGGACCTAAAAATCAGAACTGTTCTGACAAAATCAGGATGGTTGGGAGGCCTGCCTTGGCAGTAATACCTTGTTCGTGATTATTTACTATTGACACCTTAAAGAGGTTATCCACCCCATGTTGCATTCTATTGAATTACTCTTGGACAGATACATGATGAAGACAGCAGACCAAAAGATCACAAATAAATTAAAATCAGTTTTGTTGAAACTGGAAAGCCTCAAGAACAAGTCAAATGACCAAGGTGTGTAGCAGACAAGAGTATTCTGAAGACAACTTAAATCAAGAGTATTGAGAGACAACCTAAAAAATATCCAAGAATCGTAAATGTCAACAGGATGAAGTAAAGCAGCTCTACCATATCCAGGCATGGATGAAGGAATGATCACCACCTAGAAAATCTAGTGGGGGGTGAGAGTGGTAATATCCCCCCATGCCAGTCATGATGGTATGGCTTTTAGAATCCCTATTTTAGTGTGTACGAAGGAAAAAAACTTATTTTAAGAGTTTTTTTTTTCTACATACCTTTTTATATAATTCAATTTTAGCAATAACGCAAAAAAATATATCAGTGTAAAGACTGGAATATACAACATGCATTTTTAAAAATTTCTGTACATTTGTTGAATAATTTATTTATTTTTTATAAAAATTGCACATTTATATATGTTAAAAAGTGAGGTCAGGGAGCATAAATTTGACTTTTTAAAATTCCAAAAAGCTCCCCAGTCCTGGTGCATCATTTGCCTATTAAACACTCTGTTGTTTTTACAAATGTTAGGTTTGTTATGAAAAACTGCCCCTCCCCCCCCCCCCCAGATTTTCTTAATTTTCTACGTCAATTGTACACAGGTAAAACAAAGACAGGAGTAACACTAAATCAGCAATTGGGGTTTCTTGCTCAATTAGGCACCATTGTTAATCTGATTATAATTATTGTGTTAAGAATACATAATTCATTAAAAAAGTGATCGGGATACCTTCTTGCAAGTACAACTCATTTTTTTTCTCCTTGTGAATGAAAAGTATATCAGTGTGTACCCACATACTATTGAACACCTTCCCCCCCAAAAAAAAAAAGATCTATGTACTTTCCCAGGTACTATCCTGCATAGAAAATTCATCACAAATATTACTTTATATGAGTTTATGTACCCATAGCCTTTTTCTGAGCAAGAATAGATTTTCATATTTTCTCTTAAATTTGACTATATTTATGTTTGCAGCAAATATAATACAGTTACGTGAACTTTTGAAATATTCTGCTCGTATGGCTTATTGTTAAATGCCTGAATGCAGTTATGTGTCCCTGGGCATATCCTTGTTAATAATGTGTTTTCTATATTTGGATGACATGAACATAGTGCATTTATCTACGTCTGGCATAGACATCTTTTTATTGTGGCTTGTCATTTTTAATTTTTCTGTTCTATCCCCAGATATGCACCCTCTCATTAAACATAAAGAAAATAGCATAAAAGAATAACAGTGACTTGTGTAGATTAGAAATAGACACATTTACTAATACTAACACAACAAACACTATTTTTTTAGATTTGGTACCTCAGATGGTTTAAAGTATTAGTTTTTTCAACATTTTCGTTTAGAAATTTCTCCCAATAAATCAGCATAAGTGCCCCTTGTTGGACCCAGTGTTGAAAAGCAATGTCATCTTTAGAGTCTTACTCTCTGTGTTCTGTCCTATATTACTGGTCAAAGCATATGACTATAACGAAGATGCTTGAAAGTAGATACAAAAATAAATTTACTTATCAGAGGAACAACTGTAGGTAGGAGTAGATGGAGGGCAGGTTGGTTATATATGAAGAGGTAAGTGACCCTTGACCTCCAGTGGGCATAGAGATTATTTTATACTTATGACAAAGGGATTGAGGAAGTCCTTTTAGGTTGGTACTACAGTTGAGACATTATACCTACTGGGACCAGCAAAACAGAATACTTTCTGTTTCTATTGATGATAAGACTAGGAGACTGGGTGTCCCACTATGCCACTATTATTTTTTTAGACCCATGCCAGGTTTTGAATAAAATCCTGTCCAAATCACATGGGGTAAAGGAAAATTAGTGGCTGTTATCCCTATGTATACATATTGTCTGTCGCTTAACCACTCTGGAAAGTCAGCTTACCGTATAGTATCTATCTTTCTATTCTTACTAGTTTTGTTTATTTAAGGATCAACATACTGTTCCCAAACCAATCAGGACCATGACTATGACTCAAGCATCAGGTCTTACACCAACAATTTCAAATATAGGGCATGGCAGTGTGGGCACTTGGGACATGGGACTCAACCCTTTGTGGTGTATGACTTCTCTGCAGCTTTGGTCATGATTGGCCACTCGTGATGGGCATAGTGTTACATCTAAAGATGTCCAAAACATCAGCTAAATGTGGAAGGGTTTTGTGCCATTTGATAAATGACGAATTTGTTGAGTTATATCTCCCAGCTATTTTCTTAATGTAAGCAAAGGCAAGTGTCCCTGTTTCGTTGGGTCGTTCACAGGCAAGCTAAAGCTGGTCTTCGTAAATTAACTTCACACATGGATAGAATATTGCTTACATGCAATGCAAAAAAACATCAAAAAAGCATATCAAAACATTTGATCCATAATTCTCTGTGCTTCTGAGTCAGTTGATTTCAATTAAATCAAATACGCTTATGTTAAAAGGTTATAAAACCACAATGTTTTTGGTGCAGGTGCTTAGCAGTGTTCAATGCTCATTAATTAAATAATTAACAATCTCCCATGATGCCCTGCTAATTGCTGTTTACATGCCAGTAATACCTCCACACTCATGAACATATTCCCAAGATCATACTTCACTGCAATTAGAAATATCCGAGTATTTTGCATAAATATGTGCAGGGAAAGATATGAAGTCTTTTATGGAGTTGATGTTTGCAGTGACTCAGACTGACTGTATTATTTTCACTTTAAGCTTAAATTCCCATGGAAAATCACTTCACTTAGCAGCTTCGCACATTGATTACTTATTAAGCTGTGACTCGTTTTTTTTTACACTATGTTGTCATCTTCCTAGAGTCTCTGCTCTCACTGGCACACAAAGATGACTGATTTATTTATAAGTATACGTTTAAAAATCCAAATTGTGACGTAAAAAAATAAAAATAAAAATGCTGATAAAATTAACCCCCTTTTTGCAAAATAGGTGCACAATTTATATATTTCAGAGAAGTAATTTATGAAAATTATTGAAATATAGTAAGGTTTAATGATTTATCTTATTTTTGTTGTATTTATTTCATTAGATACGTTACTCTTTTTTTTCTCAAACTCTTTTTTTTTTAATTGAATCTTTTTTTAGAATAATTAATTGTCTTAAATTTGGTCAGAAATTATTGTGAAATAACAGAGTAAAAATAATATCTTGGAACAGCTGGTAATAATACGAACCAGGCAAATAAGGAGAGAAAGCAGAAGGCAGGAGCAAGAGGGAATATTAATATAGTATTCTCGATAGGATGGTTAAGGAGGGGGCAAGGGGAGAATATTTAACTCTTAGAAGATGAGAACAAGGCAAAACGCTACTCAAATGCCTGTGGCTTAATGGTTTACAATAAAGCTGGAACACAATATAATATAAATATAATTATCTATAGGTTTTTAGTATAGTTTGCAATTTAGATTCAGATGTTTATCAGAATTTCGGGCTATATGATCCGTTATTCAATTCACAAATGAATGAATCTCCATCGTAACATAATAACAGAATAAAAGATTAGCTAATTAACATATTTTTTTCATATAGAGAGCAAAAAAATAGGGCGCAAGAGTATACTGAGAACGGGCAGCAGCTGAAATAGCCTGCCCTTCGGTAGGTCCCTGCTCAGATCTCAAGCTGGTTTTAGCTCATCTTGTGCCATTACACAGAGAACATCTCTGAAACATATCAGACTGGTCCCACCCATACTGGCAGTCCAGATCCAAAATGCCAGCAAGATCCCTCTGCACGAGAGACACAGCAACCCCAGACGATCATTTCAGCCTTGCTAGGCATCATCAGTGAGGCATAGCTGATATCTCTCTAGGCACCGTGAGCAAGGAGTCCACGTCTGGATTACCCTTTAACTTATGGAGAGCAAAAAAACAGGGTGCAAGAGTATTTTTTTCATATAATTCAGTCATTGATATACAGTGGGGAAGGGGAGGGAGCTGGTTCCACATAGCCAATCACCTCCTTATTTTAAACGCGATGATTATGGGTTCTGTCCAGGCCGGTGGCTGGACATTGCTGTCCAATAGTGTTAACTGTGATTTATGTAGGACGACCAATAAATGTTTATCTTTTCCACGATGCTTGACTAATAATAAGAAAAAATTAGAAGTGCGTAAAAATTTAATAAATACCAATATAGAGTATTATTTTAAGTAATTATTGACTGAGCTATTAAATGAGTGAATGTGTGACTTCATAGTGCCACTCAGTGCGCTGTGTGACTTAGTAAAAGATAGATTTTGCAGTCCATAATGCCCAACATTGACATCCCAAGAAGCAGGGGACAAGGGGGCGGGTCAATAAAACAATTGCATCACTTTCTCTGGCCAAAGGGGCGGACCCCGTCTGGAAATGGGGTGGGTCTGCACAAATTATTGTCTGGTCAGCATGCCAGGACAGAACATGCACGCTCTCAGGCCCCCGGAGCAAATAGGGAATAGGGAGGGGGAGCATGGCTGCTACCATGAGGGGTTGGCGTAGCAACCAAAAGGATACAGTTGGTTTTACAGTTGAAAGCAGGAAATTCTGGGAAAAATTATCAGACTACTGGTGAACAATGCTGAGGGAGCCTGGCTGTGTCTTTCCCCACTCACCCTCCCCAATTGTTCTGTTCTGGAATTGTTGTCATGTGTTATGTTTTTTTTGTTTTTAATTTTGTCACAGCTGCGGATTTCCTGCGCCAGCAAGTTTGGTAAATGAATAATGCCCGGACGGGCTTGGGAAGTCACAGCTTAATTTGGTTGATGACGAAGGATGAGCAACAGAGGGGAAAAAAAGGAGGAGCATTAAAAAATATATATATTTATATGTATATTTAGACTTTTTACAGCTCCTCCTTTTCTCTCTATTGGTTACTTTTTCCCACTTGATCTATGAACAAAATGTAGGAAAAATGCTCCTATCAGTGTACTGCAAAATATATACAGAATATTTATATTCTGTATATATTTATGTATGTATTTTGAAGTATATTGGTTGATCCATTTTCTCATCTTTTTGGTTTGTTCGATTCTTTTTGTTACCAAAATTCTGCAATGTCAAACAGACTTAGGGCGAAAATTCAGCTGAATTTTTTTTTTTTTAGAAAATATGGTTTGGTTGAAACAAATTTTGTGACGATGCCTAAGTCTAGTGGATTTTTACATGAGCAGTACAAGTCCAAGCTACATTTTGGAATCACCTAAAAAGATGGTAACACATTCAAAAAGATTTAAATGTGTAAACAAATACAACACATATGTGACAAGACCCACTTAAATTTTGTTGATGTGTGCATAGAGATTTTGAAGCTAAAGTCCCACAGTCAGTAAAGGAACAGTTACAAAATCAACAAATCATGCCATTTTGTCAGTAGTGCCCAACAGGGTTATTCACTAAACACAGCATGTTGCCTGGATGGACAAGTTTTGATGAAAATTGCCAAATTCTAAATGGCAATTATATTTACTGAAGCAAATTATGTCTGAAGCTGGTCAACCTAATTGAATCTGCATCAATTGCCCAGGTGCATTGTGTCTGGTTTGAAAAAAAGTAAGTTTTTTTTTTGCATCCAAAGCCCAGACAAAATTGGGACTGAATGCATCCATATTTGGAATTATTTTGTTGCAAGTGAACAATAATTATGAATACTATTTGCTTACTGGCACCACCCTTTGCCACCACCCATAGCAAGTGGGTAGAGGCTTTAAAAATTCAAAATGACATAAAAACGTTCTAAAACCAACCTCTGCCCACACCCATGGCAGTGGAGGCTACTAATTAATATTTTGGGAACATCCCACTATTTGCTCCAACTCACACCCATAAGTGACAGGTGGGAGCTATTCAATAATTAATGAGTTGTCCATCCCCACTCCCACAACCATGGGCTTCGGGTGGGAAGGTATTAGTGGAATAAGTGGACCTGCCATTGCCCACCCAAAGTCACCTCCCAGTGGATAGGGGTCTCCAAGCCACTAGCCACCCCAACAACCCAACAAAGAAATCTGTATCTATTTACCTCACACTAATAGTAGTGATGACGGGGCCAATAAAACTAATATCTTCAGACTTGTTTTTCTTCTCAAATTTTTTTTCAGGTTCAACAAGACCAAATAAAAATCCATTCACACCAACACCATTATACACTATACAAAACAAATAAATAAATCAGTGTTGTTCCTGCAAAGGCTACAGGCTGACTGACATTTCAAGGTGAGAAAAGCCTTTGCAAAGGCCGTCTAATGCTTTAAAATGTAAGTCATAGCTCTCCTGGTTGGGTTGTAAGTTGATCAATCAGAAAGCTCTGACAGACAAATCTGACCTCACTTGAGACTTGCCTGGGTAGTTTCATGCAGACTTAAATTGGTACCGTGTTCAGGATCATTTGGAGACTTGCTTGCAAAATCCAGACATTGTTTAATAATGTAAACAATGTCCAAATCTGCACCAAAAGATTTTGCCCCATTTGGTACGGGGCCCATCGGACTTTACTGACTAACACTGCAAATATTTGTATACAACTTGATAGATAAAAATCTATATATAAAAGTTTGTTACCACCATCAAAGTACATCAATAAATTGCAAACAGGAAAGCACTCTACGTGAGTGCTTTTTATTTTATAAATTGCAAAATGCATTATTTATTTTTATTTTTTTATGGGATGAACAGAGATTGTTTTTAATACTAACAATAGAAAAATCTTAATGATTAGGACTGGATGTTTGTTTGTTTTTAAATTCTGTTTTACATGTTTTTCTCAGTACTTGTTTACTCTTCATCCAAGATGAGAGCACAGTGGCACAAATCCATTTGCTTAAAGCATCTAGAGGAGAATTCTTAATTCATTTGCTCAGAACATAAGTTGCATGCACAGACAAAGGCAGCAAACAGAAAACAATATTTGCAAGGATTTACCCATTTCAATATCAGAGAAAAATGCACAAAAGGTTTAAACCTTGGCAAAGATAAGGACTGACAAGCTCTGCAATAATGAACTCTATGGCCTAAAAACAACAAACTGTACATAACGAATTAGAGATTTTGATGTATAAGTTGTCTTGAACCTTTAAACAAATTAGAAAAATCAGTTTAGAAAGACAACCAGTTTTTAACCCCTTGACGACCGCAGGACCGTCATCGGAAACATCCCCTTTAAGCCCGATGACAGTCCTGAACCGTCATAATGGTAATAGTTACTCACCCGTTCGCCGTCGTTCCCCCGCCGGTGATCGGTGTTGCTTCTGGTCTGGGGGGACTGCCTGACAGCCCAGGCAGTCCCCCCTTGGCGAATTAGGCCCCCGTGGCCATGTGATGGCTCTAACAGAGCTTGACAAAGACCGTGTAGGTCGAAACGTTGCGATGGAGTGGGTTCAATAAAATTGCCTGATTTGTACCTTGGAGTGCCTCGACTTTTCTATTTTGTTATTCAGCATTTTGGTCTCTGGTACTGAGACTGTCTGAGTTGCACCCAGCTACATACTGCTTAAAGGGATAGAGTGCAGTTCCACACCCTACCATAACTGGCTCTAACAGAGCGGTCACATGGCCGCAATAGGCGCCTGTGTATCTGCCTACAGGGGGACTGCCTGAACTGACAGGCAGTCTCCCTGCATCTGTAAAATAAAAATAAAAATTAATTAAATCAACATATAAATATATGTGTGTGTATATATATATATATATATATATATATATATATATATAAAATATATAGACATATATCATATTTTTATATATATATATATATATAATGTATACTAAGTGTATTTTTATATTAAAACATATTAATTTTATATTAATACATATTAATACAAATATTAATATAAAAATGCACTTATATTTAAATTACACACACATATATATAGAATATAAATAACTATATATAATTATAAAACATAAATAATAAGTAAATACAAATAAATAAAACAATGTAAAAATTATTTTAAAAAAAACATAAAAAATATATAAATGTAGTTTTATTCTAACTGTATTTTGATATTATTCTAAATATATATATAAATATACACTTAGAGTGAAATTTTTATATATATAAATTTTTATATATATAAATACAACTACTACAAAATATATATATGTATCCATATACAAAATTATATAAATAATTTCATAAATATACACGTAGACTTTAAATATATAAATATGTATATATATATATTTAAATTCTACATGCATATTTATGTAATAGTTTTACATAATTAAGTAACATATTTTTCGCTCCATAAGACTCCATAAGACCTTTTTAATTAACACACAAACAAATAAAAATGATAACATTGGCCAGTGTTTGTGACTAAGTGGCTACTAAAAAAGACTGGACATATCCCATATTGAATACATTGGGTTGTCTACTTTAAAAAATATGTACATGTGATTCAGATATTTATGACAGATAACAGTGTTACAATGTCACTGCCCAGGCAGCCCTCCACCGGCAAATCAGGCCCCCGGGGGCCATGTGATCGCTCTCAAAGAGCGATCAGATGGCCCCCTATAGCTGGCTGTGGATCTGCAAGCAGGGGGACTGTCTGGACTGTCAGTGTCTGTATTATACTCGAGTCAGTGTCTGTATTATGGCAATTTGCATTGCCATAATACAGACAGGGGGCTGGCAGCGAGCGCTTACCTCTCCTGCAGCTCCTGTCAGCTCCCTCCTCCTCTGCGCCGGTCCTTTCAGCACCTCGGTCAGCTCCCAGTGTAAGTCTCGCGAGAGCCGCGGGGTCATAGGGCGGCTCTCGCGAGACTTACAGTGTGAGCTGACAGAAGAGCTGCACGGACCGGCACGGAGGAGGAGGGAGCTGACAGGAGTTTTTTTTGGTAGTTACAGGTCACAAAGCACAAGGAGTTAAATAAACTTTTAATGTGGAGCGATTTTAGAATTTGGTATGTTTGTCTTGTAAGCTTAATAGCCATAAAAGAAAACAAAATTGCCACACAAAAGTATATATTTATATAAAGTAGACACCACAGGCTATTTACCTAACGTTGTTTTGACACTTTCTGCGTAGCCATTTTACCGCCAACCTCTGGTAAATATTGGAGTAAAATTGTGTTTTTTGGGGGTTTTCGCACACAAACTTATAACAAAGAACTTCTCATGTGTATTTTGTAAAGTTGGTGTGTGCTATTCCTGTACAAAGTTTTATTATGTGTTCAGTTACTTCTGCTGAGTACAACAGTACCCCCATTGTATGTCTTTGGCACTATTTCGTGAAGCTACAGTGCCATATAGGAGACCTGTCCTTTTCAGTATTCACAGTAGAATTTTGAGAGATGGATTTCATGAGCCTATGCTTCCATTTGGGGTATTATAACAGTTTGACTGTTCAAAAAACCCCCACAAAGGCCTACCATTTGTAAAAGTAGACACTCCAGGGTATCTCATAAGGTGCATATTGTGCCTTAACATGCCCCCATTGTTTTACCATTACATGCCAAAGTATGTGGTAAAAAATAACTTTGTGCATTTTTTACATACGGATTGCATTTTTGCTGGGCATTTTGTATATTTCATATGTGCCACTAAGTTCAAACCCCCCAAATTATGCTCAGCTAAGTCTTCTGAGTAAAAGGACACCCCCATTGTATGTCTATGGCACTATTTCGTGAAGCTACAGTGCCATACAGGAGACCTGTCCTTTTCAGTATTCACAGTAGAATTTTGAGAGACGGATTTAATGAGCCTATGCTTCCATTTGGGGCATTATAACAGTTTGACTGTTCAAAAACACCCCACAAAGGCCTACCATTTGTAAAAGTAGACACTCCAGGGTATCTCATAAGGTGCATATTGTGCCTTAACATGCCCCCATTGTTTTACCATTACATAATGTGGTAAAAAATAATTTTGTGCATTTTTTACATACGGATTGCATTTTTGCTGGGCATTTTGTACATTTCATGTGTGCCACTAAGTTCAAACCCCCCAAATTATGCTCAGCTAAGTCGTCTGAGTAAAAGGACACCCCCATTGTATGTCTATGGCACAATTTTGTGAAGCTACAGTGCCATATAGGAGACCAAGCCATATCAGTTTTTACCGAACTTTGAATTTTGACGCCGGGCCAATGTGCAATTTCCAAGCATCTTCGCAGGTTTTAAATTCAAACTACCCCACAAAGGCCTACCATTTCTTAAAGTAGACACCCCAGGGTATTTCAAAAGGCATATTTTGAACCTTAGCGTGGGATCATTTTTCCGTTAGCGTGTACCAGGTGTAGTGGTAATAAGCGTTTTTTTTTTTTTTACACACAAAGTGAGTTTGCACAGTATATTTTGCAAACCATATGTTTACTACCACTGTATAATACTTCATTAGTAATGTACCGAACTGTCCGCCGGCGAACAGTTCCCGGCGAAATTAGCGTGTTCGCGTTCGCCACGGCGGGCGGACACATGCGCAGTTCGATCCGCCCCCTATTCGTCATCATTGGGCAAACTTTGACCCTGTGCCTCTCGGTCAGCAGACACATTCCAGCCAATCAGCAGCACCCCCTCCCTTCCACACCCTCCAACCTCCCTCCCAGCATCCATTTTCGATTCATTCGGAAGATGCATGCTTAGTGAGAGGAGGGAAAGTTTAGCTGCTGCTGATTAGATAGGGAAATTGAGAGCTAGACTAGGGTATTCAGTGTCCACTACAATCCTAAAGGACTCATCTGATCTCTGCTGTAAGGACAGCACCCCAAAAAGCCCTTTTTAGGACTATAACATCAGGCTGCTTTTTTTTTTTCCCTGTGTAATGTAATTGCAGGTGCCTGCCTGCCAGCTTCTGTGTGAGGTTCACATTGGATACTGTGCCTACTTGCCCAGTGCCACCACTCATATCTGTTTTAACAATAGGTTAAGCTTTACATTTAAAATAAATATTTTTTTTTCACTGTAATAGAAGAGCAGTTGCCTGCCTGCCAGCTTCTGTGTGAGGTTCACATTGGATACTGTGCTCACTTGCCCAGTGCCACCACTCATATCTGTTTTAACAATTGGTTAAGCTTTAGATTTAAAAGAAATAATTTGTTTTCACTGTAATAGAAGAGCAGTTGCCTGCCTGCCAGCTTCTGTGTCAGGTTGGATGCCTTGCCCATTTGCACAGTCAGTGCCACCACTCATATCTGTTTTAACAATTGGTTAAGCTTTAGATTTTAAATAAATAATTTTTTTCACTGTAATAGAAGAGCAGTTGCCTGCCTGCCAGCTTCTGTGTGAGGTTCACATTGGATACTGTGCCCACTTGCCCAGTGCCACCACTCATATCTGTTTTAACAATTGGTTAAGCTTTAGATTTAAAATAAATATATTTTTTTCACTGTAATAGAAGAGCAGTTGCCTGCCTGCCAGCTTCTGTGTCAGGTTGGATGCCTTGCCCATTTGCACAGTCAGTGCCACCACTCATATCTGTTTTAACAATTGGTTAAGCTTTAGATTTTAAATAAATAATTTTTTTCACTGTAATAGAAGAGCAGTTGCCTGCCTGCCAGCTTCTGTGTGAGGTTCACATTGGATACTGTGCCCACTTGCCCAGTGCCACCACTCATATCTGTTTTAACAATTGGTTAAGCTTTAGATTTAAAATAAATAATTTTTTTTCACTGTAATAGAAGAGCAGTTGCCTGCCTGCCAGCTTCTGTGTCAGGTTGGATGCCTTGCCCATTTGCACAGTCAGTGCCACCACTCATATCTGTTTTAACAATAGCTTAAGCTTTAGATTTTAAAGAAATATTTTTTTTTCACTGTAATAGAAGATCAGTTAGTTGTCTGCAAGCGTCTGGGTGTCAGGCCTACTTCAGCGTGTGCTCTGCAGACCTGTGCCAGCGTGCTTTGACAATTGCCAATCATATCTGGTGTCTCTTTAGCGTGCTTTTACAAAGAAAAAAGGTTTCCAGTGTAAGCTAATAGCAGACAGTCAGTGTCCTTCAAGCGGCTCTGTCAGGCCTTCCTTCAGCGTGTGCCCTGCACAACCCTGCCAGCGTACTTTGACAGTTGCCACTCATATCTGGTGTCTCTATAGCGTGCTTTTACAACCAAAATTTTGTTTCCACTGTAATAGAAGAGCAGTTGCCTGCCTGCCAGCTTCTGTGTGAGGTTCACATTGGATACTGTGCCTACTTGCCCAGTGCCACCACTCATATCTGTTTTAACAATTGGTTAAGCTTTACATTTAAAATAAATATTGTTTTTCACACACCCGTTTGATTTTTTGGGATAAGCTGTCCAGGAAGGATGGCTTGGAAGAAGCAAGATCAGAAGCAGAATAGGATGGTTGTCTTCCAAACCTGGACCTCCCAAAGGACGCAATCTTTGAGGGATGGGTTGGCCGGCAGGTAGAGGCACTAGGAACGCCTCCATACCATGACTTCTGATGATTGCATATCTCAGCTTCCGATTAAGATAAGAATACAGTCGAGCATATGAAACTGCATCACTTGACGTTCTTTGATTCAGTCGGATCACACACATGTCCTTGGTGCACTCTGGCCAGATACGATCCACATATTCCCAAACAGACTCTTGCAAAATGCATCCTTCGGATGTTAACACTTTTGGTAAATCCTGGCAAAGATGACTGCTATAACCAGACTCTGGCGTGGCTGTAACTTTAAACTGCTTTATAGAGAACATGTGAAGGAATCCCTTCCACACACTTGAGTCTGCTGGATCTGTGAGTCTAGTATCTGGATCATACAATTTCTTGTTCTTCTTTTCAATGCATGAAGAATGTTGATTGCCATTAGTTATATGGTGTTTCCATATTTTCTCTGGTTTCTTGGTAATTACCCATTGGCTTAAGTCAGCATCACCTGGGGGGTTTATCAGCCCTTTGCATATAAGGCAGTCCTGATCTAAAAGGTGGCTCTTCTGTTGGGATGTTGTGTCCCTTTTCTCTGAGATGCAATCCTGCTGAGAATCCTGAGGCTGCCACACAGAATCAGACAAATCCTCTAGGGTCAAGTTCTGATCGGGCACGGTATCAATTTCAATTAACCCCTTGTGTGTCAGCTTTGTCATCTGAATCTGGTATGGCTGTCTTTCCTCTTTCTCGATTAGTTCCAGTGCATGTTTTCTCTTTTGAATTCTCCAGTTGGCCAGCTCCTGTGCAGCCATTTACGTTGCACTCATTAGAACCAAACACTGTGGGATGATTTATGGCCCCCACCCACCGCGCAGGGGTGGGGGCCAAGGGGGGGAGGACAGTAGGTCCCCCATTGTGATTTATGGCCCCCACCTACCGCGCAGGGGTTGGGGAGGACAGTAGCTCCCCCCAGTGTGTATCATGGGCTTTGAGGACAGGTGTCAATCCATACCTGCCAAGTGACCCTATGTAGGGGTAACAGTCCCTATTCTGCTCTGTGTCAGTGTGCATCATGGTCTCTGTGGACGGGGAACAGTCTCTATTCTGCTCTGTGTCAGTGTGTATCATGGACTCTGTGGACAGGGAACAGTCCCTATTCTGTTCTGTGTCAGTGTGTATCAGGGGTTTTGAGGACAGGTGTCAATCCATATCTGCCAAGTGACCCTATGTAGGAGGAACAGTCCCTATTCTGCTCTGTGTCAGTGTGTATCAGGGGCTTTGAGGACAGGTGTCAATCCATACCTGCCAAGTGACCCTATGTAGGAGGAACAGTCCCTATTCTGCTCTGTGTCAGTGTGTATCAGGGGCTTTGAGGACAGGTGTCAATCCATACCTGCCAAGTGACCCTATGTAGGGGGGACAGTCTCTATTCTGCTCTGTGTCAGTGTGTATCATGGTCTCTGTGGACGGTGAACAGTCTCTATTCTGCTCTGTGTCAGTGTGTATCATGGTCTCTGTGGACAGGGAACAGTCTCTATTCTGCTCTGTGCCAGTGTGTATCAGGGGTTTTGAGGACAGGTGTCAATCCATATCTGCCAAGTGACCCTATGTAGGGGGAACAGTCCCTATTCTGCTCTGTGTCAGTGTGTATCAGGGGTTTTGAGGACAGGTGTCAATCCATATCTGCCAAGTGACCCTATGTAGGGGGAACAGTCCCTATTCTGCTCTGTGTCAGTGTGTATCAGGGGTTTTGAGGACAGGTGTCAATCCATATCTGCCAAGTGACCCTATGTAGGGGGAACAGTCCCTATTCTGCTCTGTGTCAGTGTGTATCAGGGGTTTTGAGGACAGGTGTCAATCCATATCTGCCAAGTGACCCTATGTAGGGGGAACAGTCCCTATTCTGCTCTGTGTCAGTGTGTATCAGGGGTTTTGAGGACAGGTGTCAATCCATATCTGCCAAGTGACCCTATGTAGGGGGAACAGTCTCTATTCTGCTCTGTGTCAGTGTGTATCAGGGCTGGGCTTTGAGGACAGGTGTCAATGTTAGGTGATTTCTGCCCTTTATGGATTAAAAGCAGACTCTGCATCAACTGTGCAATTTTCCATGGGAGTTTTGCCATGGATCCCCCTCTGGCATGCCACAGTCCAGGTGTTAGTCCCCTTGAAACAACTTTTCCATCACTATTGTGGCCAGAAAGAGTCCCTGTTGTTTTTAAAATTCGCCTGCCCATTGAAGTCAATGCCGGTTCGCGAACATTTGCGGAAGTTCGCGTTCGCCGTTCGCGAACCGAAAATTTCGGGTTCGCGACAACACTATACTTCATATGTTGCTCAGCTAGGTACATACCCCCGTATGTACCTTTGCCAGGTATATGTGGACATCGGAGGGGCACATTTGGGACGCAGCCATTCCATTTTTTTTTTCAAACTTTAAATTTTTACGCTCTGCCCATGTCCCATTTTAGAGTATTTTACCAGACTATATAATCCAAATACCCCATAAAGCCATACCATTTCTTAAAGAAGACATCCCAGGGTATTTCAAAAGGCATATTTTGAACCTTAGCGTGGGATCATTTTTCCGCTAGCTTGTACCAGGTGTAGTGGTAATAAGCGTTTTTTCTGCCTTTTTGACACACAAAGTGAGTTTGCACAGTATATTTTGCAAACCTTATGTGTACTACCACTGTATAATACTTCATATATTGCTCAGCTATGTCTGCTGAGTACAAAAATACCCCCGTATGTACCTTTGCCAGGTATATGTGGACATCGGAGGGGCACATTTGGGACACAGCCATTCCATTTTTTTTTTAAACTTTCAATTTTTACGCTGTGCCCATGTCCCATTTTAGAGTATTTTACCAGGCTATATAAACCAAATACCCCATGAAGCCATACCATTTCTTAAAGAAGACATCCCAGGGTATTTCAAAAGGCATATTTTGAACCTTAGCGTGGGATCATTTTTCCGCTAGCTTGTACCAGGTGTAGTGGTAATGAGCGTAATTAAATGTATTTTTTTACTTTTTAAAACTTTTTTTACTTTTTAAAACTATTTTTTAAACTTTTGTTTTGCTTATTCATTTTTTTAAAGTTTCCTAAACTTTCGTAAAACTTTTTTTTTACAGATTTAACATTTTTCTAAGCTTTTTTTTTACGTTAACCCCTAACTAGCAGTAAGCAGCACTAACAGTAAATTCCCCATTTTCCCATAACTCCCACCCTCCCCAGCTAGCAAAATATTTAATTATACAATATTTAAATTAGTTAATTAAATAAATTTAACCCCTGAGGGTTAAAAAATAAATAAAAGTTAATTGTCAGGGGTTAAAAAAAAAATTAGATCACAGTATAATACAGTGATCTGTATTTTGATCACTGTAGGCAGTGATCGACTGGCAGGGAAGGGGTTAATTTTTATTTGGACTGGGTAAAGGGTTTATTTTTTTAATTTTTTACTTAAACGTTATTAAAACTTTTTTTAACTTAATTTTTCAACTTTTTAAAGCTTATTTTTAAACTTTTTTTAACGTTAACCCCTAGTTAGCCTAATACTAAATCCCGCCAATTCCCCACTAACTTCCAACCTCCCCAGCTAGCTAAATTTATAATTTTAAAATATTTAAATTAATTAATAAAATAAATTTAACCCCTGAGGGTTAAAAAAAATATTTAACCCTCAGGGGTTAAAAAAAAAATCAGATCATAGTAAAATGTAATCCCTGCCAATTGATCACTGTAGTCAGTGATCAATTGGCAGGGAAGGGGTTAATTTTTTATTAAAATGGGTAAAGGTGGGGTAAAGGGGGGTGGGATTTTAAATAAACTTTATTTTTTTGTCACCAGGGGGCAGGATCAACACTGATCCGTCTCCCTGCACTTCACACTGAACCCGGAAGTGCAGGGAGGCGGAGGTGAGTATACAGAGCACATGTGCCCGCTCAGACATGCTGTCAGAGCGGGCACATGTACTGGGGCAGCCGGATCCGGTGCTCCCGGTCTGCCTCTAATGCAGAGGCAGACCGGAGCACCATTAACCCCACGATCGCCGTGATTGCGGCGATCTGGGGTTAATTTTAACGGGTGATGGACGAGGTCCGTCACTCGTCATTAACGCATTCTCCTGAGTGACGGACCTCGTCCGTCACTCATCGTTAAGGGGTTAATAGAATTTTTTTAGGATCTAATTTTATTTAGAAATTTACCAGTAGCTGCTGCATTTCCCACCCTAGTCTTATACTCGAGTCAATACGTTTTCCCATTTTTTGGGGGTAAAATTAGGGGCCTCGGCTTATATTCGGGTCGGCTTATACTCGAGTATATACGGTATATTCTATATATAATATATATACACATCATATATATATATATATATATATATATATATATATATATATATATGTAACCTTTGGGGTTAAGCACCCCACACAAGCCCTCCAGCTTCAGAGGCTCCTTTAGAGGTGGCCACAGGTGTGTATATATAGGAGGAGTTTTTCAATAGTCAGGTCACTTTTATTATTTTCTCCAGTCAGCACAGATATCATCTGCAATAGTGAGTATACTCATTTTAGCACTAACACATTAATTGTTTAGTTTTAACACTGCACTCATACACACACGCTGCAGTCATACACACTGCACTCATACACACTGCACTCACACACACTGCATTCATACACACACACTGCACTCATACACACACACTGCACTCATACACACACTGCACTCATACACACACACTGCATTCATACACACACACTGCATTCATACAAACACTGCATTCACACACACACACTGCACTCATACACAGTGCATTCAAACACACACTGCACTCATACACACACTGTACTCATACACACACACTGCATTCATACATACACACTGCACTCATACACACACTGCAGTCATACACACTGCACTCACACACACTGCATTCATACACACTGCATTCATACACACACACTGCACTCATACACACACACTGCACTCATACACACACTGCACTCATACACACACACTGCACTCATATACACACACACTGCATTCTTTATATACACACACTGTAAATACATATTCAATTAATAGAATTTTTTTAGGATCTAATTTTATTTAGAAATTTACCAGTAGCTGCTGCATTTCCCACCCTAGTCTTATACTCGAGTCAATACGTTTTTTTGGGGGGTAAAATTAGGGGCCTCGGCTTATATTTGGGTCGGCTTATACTCGAGTATATACGGTATATTCTATATATAATATATATACACATCTTATATATATATATATATATATATATATATATATATATATATATATATATATGTAACCTTTGGGGTTAAGCACCCCGCCCAAACCCCCCAGCTTCAGAGGCTCCTTTAGAGGTGGCCACAGGTGTGTATATATAGGAGGAGTTTTTCAATAGTCACTTTTATTATTTTCTCCAGTCAGCACAGATATCATCTGCAATAGTGAGTATACTCATTTTAGCACTAACACATTAATTGTTTAGTTTTAACACTGTTTTTAATTGCTTTCATCACTTATTTTTGTATACTCACCAGGATTTAATTTAACACCTTTTATTTTTAACACTAGTACTATTTAATTTGTCCCCCACATTTTAGCGTAGGACCCACCAATATTGGGGTACTTTGAAAGTAGTGATGGGCTTAACAACATATGGACATATACTGAAACCAAATCCCCATATTTATTCTTAGATAGAAATTTTAGTAGCCTTCTACATAGAAAACTAAATAGAAAACTATTTATTTTCTCATTATGAAGTTTGGTCACTGTGGCAGCACCTTTCATGCAAAATGCAGGTCTCGGGTGTGCCCCCAATCCTTTTTCTGTACACACACATATATATATATATATATATATGTAATGTCATACGTAGTGTATTTTAATGTTAATATAAGTATATATATTAGTATTAAAATACACTTAGAATTATGTTACATATATATATAAGATATATATATTATATATAATACAGCTATATATATTTTATATTTATATATATACACGTATAATTACAATAATAAATAAAATAATACAATAAATAAATAAAATATTTAAAAAAATAAATAAATAAATTATATATACAAATGTAATTTCATTCTAACTGTATTTAGTTATTAATATATATATATATATATATTGGTAACAAAATACACTTAGAATGACATTCTATACATATCTATCTATATATAAAATACAAATAACCGCAAATATATATATATATATATATATATATATATATATACAGATCAATATATATAATTACATAAATAACTACATAAGTGTACACGTAGACTTTAAATACATATATATGTATATATATTAAAATTCTACGTATATATTTAAGTAATATTTTAACATAATTATGCGACTTAATTAATTAAAATTTGATTGACACGCCTGACAACCCAGGCAGAAAGTGCAGAGAATTTGAAATGCATGCACTATTTTTAACCCTGTAACTTTCCAAGACACCACAAAACCTGTACATGGGGGTACTGTTTTACTCGGGAGACTTCGCTGAACACAAGTATCAGTGTTTCAAAATGGTAACTTGTATTACAACAATGATATTTTTAGTAAAAGTTACGTTTTTTGCATTTTTCACACACGAATGGCACTTTTACTGACGATATTGTTGTAATATGTTTTAATGTTTTAAATCCCTTATGTTTGTGTTCAGTGAAGTCTCCCAAGTATAACAGTACCCCTCATGTACAGTTTGTTTTGAAAAGTCTAAATATATATAGTCAAATATAAGGCTTGCATTTCATTTTTTCACATTGAAATTTGCCAGATTGGTTATGTTGCCTTTTGAGACCGTATGGTAGCCCAGGAATAAGAATTACCCCCACGATGGCATATCATTTGCAAAAGTAGATGTGAAGAAATGACTCTATTTTCCGGCATTTCTGCATATTTCGTACTTTTTCTGTTTATTTGCAATCGGCAGGTAGAACTGCCGAACAAAGACCACCCCTGGCTCACTTAACTTCAAAGCCGGCATCACTTTCACCCTCTATGTGTGCGGTCAGCATTCATATTGCCAAATGCCACGAGGCAGAGAAAACCGCGGCCATCTTTTTTTTCGTCAAACAAAGGCAGCGGGACTTGGTCGTCGAGTGTCTGGAACTAAAATCGGACACTCGACTTCCCGAACACCGGTCTCAATCATACGAACGCTGGAACTATAGATACCGATTAGCTAGAAGAGCGCTATTCGGTCCAAATGTGCACACGAATGAGGGGAACAATCGCTGCTAGGAGCCAGGGGAATCCATTCGGTACTTTTATTCGTTTTCCCCCTTTTTCTAAAGTGACCGGCAAAACCACACAAACCTATTTTGGGCAGCCCACCCACAGTGAAACGGTCACAAAGGACTTCCAGGGTTTTTGTGAACCCCTGAACCGATCTGGGTGAAATTTGGATATGTTGGTCACCCAGATTGGGGCTATCAGGGGACATAGGATTTATGGGGATACCCCATGTATAAAGGGGTGTTCCAGAAATTGGGGAAAACAGTGATTTTTCAGCCTGGAGATAATTAGGTTGTCACTGTATCAGACCTGATTATCTCCAGGACTAGGGGAGGGAACTATCTGTTTGTGTTGGGTGTGTTTATATTTTTACTGTACAGGATTGGATAAATGTTACTCCTCCCTGTGGGATGTCCCCTTGCATGGGGACCTGTATAAAAAGCCATGTATGTGAATAAAAGTTAGTTCTACTTGTATCCTGATCCTGGACTCTGACTGTTATTTGGAATTCGTATGCTTTACCAAGGGAATTATCTTGTGAAGCTGTTTGTATGTCGTATGGATTTCGTGACCTGTAACTACCGAACAGAGGTCTCTCTACACTAGATTCAGACTGTTCGGGAGGAAACTACAGAAAGAGCGTTGGCTAGACTTGGTTTCCTTACAACTGGTGGCAAGTGGAGGGATTCGAATCCCGAATGGACATTTCAAACCAAGCAAGGGAATGAATGGCTCAGCAGTACCAGCTACTTAAAAGAACCCCACTAAAGGACTTACTGGAAGCTCGGGGCAGAGTGGCAAGTAACAAGACAAAAGCCATGTTAATTGCAGAATGAATACAGAGCGATAATACCAGTAATACAGAGATGGATCAAGAGGAAGAAACCGTGATGCAAAAGGACATCCGATGGATGATCAGCCTACTGGGGCCCAACCCGACTTCAGAGGCGGTTCTGCAGGTCATGGCACAAGCCAGACAATCGCAAAAAGAGCGAGAAGACCGGGACAGACCGTCACAGGGAGATTTATTACACTCCCCGGGAAGTACTGGCGAACTACCAAAGAAGGTGAATTATGCAGCTTTTAAATCGTTTAATGACAATGAGATGGAAATTGACAGTTACTTACAAGACTTTGAACGTCAATGTGCACTGGAGGGATTAGACTCCACAAAATGGGCTGCAGTCATTAGCAGCAAACTGTCAGGTAGAGCAGCTGAGGTGCTGCGAGCAGTACCTGAGGGGGACATACATAATTACGAAAAGGTAAAGGACATTTTGTTGGCCAGATATGCTGTAACTCCGGAGGCATACCGGAAAAAGTTTAGAGATCTGAGGAAGACGGGGAGAGATTCCCATACAGAATGGGCTTTTCGGCTACACAGGGCGGCCCGTAATTGGATGAAGGGCTGCCAAGCAACCACACTGGAGGATGCGTTGCAACTAATGTTATTGGAGCAATTTTTTAATCACACTGCAGAGGACATAAAGGACTGGGTTAAAGATAGAAAACCAAAAACTGTGGAGGAAGCCGCCAGGTTAGCGGATGAGTATCAGGACAACAGGAGGAAGGAGCAAGGGGTGAGCAGACACGGCTCCAACCACCCCTACTCCTCCTAGACCCTCCATGAGTAACCCCTCACCGAACCCAGCAGGCACATCTTGACCCCCTGCAGTGTGCCATTATTGCAAGCAACCGGGACATTACAAGAATCAGTGCCCTCGCTTAAACCGGGGAAGCTGGGAAAGGCAAACCCCACAGCAACCCAGGGCGGCTGCTCATTGTGTGCAACAAGAAAGCACAAACTCTGTCCCTAACCAAGAGGAACAGTGGAGTGTGTTACACGAGGTCAACCCAGTGCAAGCTGGGGGTGACAACCGGGACCACCACCGCCAGTGGATTACCGTAGATGGCGTGGGGGCCCGGGCGCTGAGAGACTCTGGGGCTACTTTGACTGTGGTGCAACCTCACACAATCAGGGCGCAAGCTCGCACCGGACGCACAGTCGCTGTGAGGGTGGCTGGGGGCGCTATCCACAAACTGCCCACCGCTAATATCCTTGTTGATTGGGGTTCGGGGTCCAAACAGCTGGAGGTTGGGATAATGCAAGAACTACCCGCCGAGGTTTTGTTGGGGAATGATGTGGGATGCTTAACCTCTCAACTAGCCCGAGACACCCCTGCCGAGGCATACCCGGTTACCACCCGAGCTCAAGCCAGACTGGAAGCACCACTGCACTCTGAGGAAAACCAGGTAAGAGTCGAAATACCCCCCTTACCCGATCCCCCCTTTCCCTTTTGGGATACCCCCCAGGGGTTTGTACAAGAGCAGTGTACCGACCCCACATTAGAGGGATATAGGAAGGCAGTGGCCGTTACCCCAAGGAACAACACGCACGAAAAGTTTGAATGGTATAAGGGGTTGTTGTATAGAGTGACCGGGGGGGTGGGACAGGGGGCCACCCAGGTCATCAAAAGACAGTTAATTGTACCACGTAAATTCCGGGCTGAGTTGTTAAAACTCAGTCATGACATTCCCCTAGCAGGACATCTAGGGGTCAAAAAGACAAGGGACAGGTTAACCCAAACATTCTTCTGGCCCAGGGTCACCCAGGACCTCAAGTATTATTGCAGGACGTGCAACGTCTGTCAAAGGGTAGGGAAAAGGGGAGACCTTCGGAAGGCCAAACTTCACCCATTGCCCATTATAGAACAGCCCTTTCACCGAGTAGCGGTGGATTTAATAGGACCCCTCAGCCGACCCAGTAAGTCGGGCAAAAAGTTCATACTAACGGCAGTCGACTACGCCACTAGATACCCGGAGGCAGTCGCCCTCACCAACATAGAGGCAGAGACCGTGGCAGAGGCCCTTGTTCAGATATTCACCCGGGTAGGTTTCCCACAGTAGATCCTGTCCGATCGGGGAACTCAGTTCACGGCTACCCTGACACAACAATTGTGGCAGAGCTGTGGAGTGAAACCCCTGTTCAGCGCCCCGTATCATCCCCAGACTAACGGGCTCTGTGAACGTTTCAATGGCACTCTAAAACAGATGCTAAAAACCTTTACAGAGTCCCACAAGAACTGGGAAAAATTCCTTCCCCACCTTCTGTTTGCCTACCGGGAGGTGCCCCAGACCTCCACTGGGTTTTCCCCCTTCGAACTCCTGTTCGGGAGAAAAGTTCGGGGCCCACTGGAGCTCGTACGGGAACACTGGGAGGGCAATACAGATGAGGGGGGAGTCCCTATCGTCCAGTATGTTCTGGAGTTCCGGGACCGTCTGCGGGCTCTCACCGAATCTGTTCGGGAGAACCTGCAGACGGCTCAGGAGGACCAGAGGAAATGGTACGATAGGGGAGCCCAAGATAGAGTACTGGATATAGGGCAGAAGGTCTTAGCTTTGAGACCAGTTAAAAAGGAGAAGCTGCAAGCGGCCTGGCAGGGACCATTTAAAGTAGTAGAACGGGTTAGCGAGACTACCTACATCGTGAGCAAATGTTCAGATGAAAGGCTGACCAAAGCCTTCCATGTGAACATGCTCAAACCATATTTTGAGAGAACAGAGGATGTGGGCGCCGTGTGTGCCCCCGCCACGGAAGATAGTGAAGGGCTACCCCTCCCTGATTTACTAGACACCGCCCCCTGTACTATTGACCAAGTAAGCTTGGGCCAAAATGTAAACCCTATAGAGAAGGGTGAGGCCACTCAACTGCTGCAGGGATACCGAGAGATGTTTTCAGCCACCCCAGGCTATACCTCCGCTGCGGTACACCGCGTGGAAACCCAGGGAGAGACGCCGCTATGGCAACAACCATATCGGATCCCGGAGGTAGTGCGTGAGAGTATGCTCACCGAGTTAAGAGATATGTTACAGCTAGGGGTAATAGAACCCTCTCAAAGTCCTTGGGCCTCCCCGGTAGTACTAGTACCGAAGCGCGACGGCACCACGCGCTTCTGTGTAGACTATCGGAGGCTTAATGATCGTACTATAACAGACGCCTACCCCATGCCCAGAATAGATGAGCTACTAGACCGTATGGCGGGGGGGGGAACTACTTGACTACCCTGGACCTGTGCAAAGGTTATTGGCAGATCCCCTTGGAGCCTGCGGCCATTCCCAAGTCGGCATTCGGCACCCCCTTTGGGCTATACCAATTCAAGGTTATGCCCTTTGGGATGAAGAATGCCCCGGCTACGTTTCAGAGGATGGCCGATAGGCTCCTGGAGGGGTTTCAGGACTTCGCATGTGCGTATCTAGATGATATTGCCGTCTACAGCCGCACATGGGGAGACCATCTGGGTCATGTGTCCAGGGTACTCAAACGAATCCACCTCGCCGGGCTCACATTGAAACCCGACAAATGTCACGTAGGCATGGCCGAGGTACAGTATCTCGGCCACAGGGTGGGCTCCGGTAGACAGCGTCCAGAGCCAGCTAAGGTAGAGGCCATAGCTAACTGGCCCCAACCTCGTACCAAAACCCAGGTACTAGCCTTCTTAGGGACGGCCGGTTATTATAGAAAGTTTGTCCCAGAGTACAGCGCCCTGGCCAAACCCCTCACCGACCTTACCAAAAAGGCCCTTCCCAAACAGGTCTCCTGGACCCCAGAGTGCACGGACGCTTTCCAGAGGCTTAAAGCGGCATTGAGTGAGGCTCCTGTGTTGGCAGCACCCGACTACACTAAACAATTTCTTGTACACACAGATGCCTCCATGTTTGGGCTGGAAGCCGTGCTAAGCCAAGTGGGAGCAGACGGCATGGAACACCCGGTGGCATACCTCAGCCGTAAACTTTTACCCCGAGAAGTCAGCTATGCCACCGTAGAAAAAGAATGCTTGGCCCTCGTGTGGGCACTCAAGAAGCTTCAGCCCTATTTGTATGGGCGGGCATTTACCCTTATGACTGACCACATCCTTCTGGTATGGCTTAACCGGGTAGCTGGAGACAATCCCAGGCTATTACGGTGGAGCCTAGCCCTCCAACCCTATAATTTTACCATGCAGTACCGGCCCGGCAAACAAAATGGTAATGCGGATGGCCTGTCACGCCAGACCGAACTGGACTCCTAAAACCCTACTTTTCTCGGACATCCCCAAGCCAACCCGACAGGGTCTAGGTGGGTATGCCGACCTATGGACTTATAGGGGAGCAGTGTGAAGAAATTACTCTATTTTCCGGTATTTCTGCATATTTCGTACTTTTTCTGTTTATTTGCAATCGGCAGGTAGAACTGCCGAACAAAGACCACCCCTGGCTCACTTAACTTCAAAGCCGGCATCACTTTCACCCTCTATGTGTGCGGTCAGCGTTCGTACTGCCGAATGCCACGAGGCAGAGAAAACCGCGGCCATCTTTTTTTTCGTCAAACAAAGGCAGCGGGACTTGGTCGTCGAGTGTCTGGAACTAAAATTGGACACTCGACTTCCCGAACACCGGTCTCAATCATACGAACGCTGGAACTATAGATACCGATTAGCTAGAAGAGCGCTATTCGGTCCAAATGTGCACACGAATGAGGGGAACAATCGCTGCTAGGAGCCAGGGGAATCCATTCGGTACTTTTATTTGTTTTCCCCCTTTTTCTAAAGTGACCGGCAAAACCACACGAACCTCTGGAACTATTTTGGGCAGCCCACCCACGGTGAACCGGTCACAAAGGACTTCCAGGGTCTTTGTGAACCCCTGAACCGATCTGGGTGAAATTTGGATATGTTGGTCACCCAGATCGGGGCTATCAGGGGACATAGGATTTATGGGGATACCCCATGTATAAAGGGGTGTTCCAGAAATTGGGGAAAACAGTGATTTTTCAGCCTGGAGATAATTAGGTTGTCACTGTATCAGACCTGATTATCTCCAGGACTAGGGGAGGGAACTATCTGTTTGTGTTGGGTGTGTTTATATTTTTACTGTACAGGATTGGATAAATGTTACTCCTCCCTGTGGGATGTCCCCTTGCATGGGGACCTGCATAAAAAGCCATGTATGTGAATAAAAGTTAGTTCTACTTGTATCCTGATCCTGGACTCTGACTGTTATTTGGAATTCGTATGCTTTACCAAGGGAATTATCTTGTGAAGCTGTTTGTATGTCGTATGGATTTCGTGACCTGTAACTACCGAACAGAGGTCTCTCTACACTAGATTCAGACTGTTCGGGAGGAAACTACCGAAAGAGCGTTGGCTAGACTTGGTTTCCTTACAGTAGACAACCCAAGGTATTGCAAATGGTGTATGTCCAGTCATTTTTAGTAGCCAATTAGTCACATGAAAGAGGTAAATTACGGTTGAACAGACATATAGCGCAAATTCCAGTTTTTGTTTACATTTTGTTTTGATCAGAACATGTACTATTGACTCCGTCCTGAAGGTGTTAATTGTAAATTATCATTTTTTTAAAAGCCTTTCTTCGGGTTGATATTATTTTTTGGAATACCACTAGATTTACCCTCTCTACAAAAAAAAAATTGAACATCACTATCCCACTATCCTGTAGAACCTGGACACAAATAGCAATGCTAATTAGCTGGAATAGCAATGCTAATTAGCTGGAAGCAGTTCAAGGAGTCGGGTGGCTTTCAATACTCATTGGCTCCTATTAGCCCTTTGACAGTTCAGTTCCATTTTAGCAAACCTAAGATCAGTTCCAGATATAATATTTCATTTTGGCACATCATGATTCCAATACTCCATGGAAACCATACAGTTTGCTACATTACCCTCCCGGGGGTCCTGACTACAACTATAATTAAAATAACTGTCATTTAAATAATTTACATGCTACATATATTATGGAGAGATAAGATGCTGTTAGTTAAAAAATACATGATTGATCCTGTTTTATACATTACATTGTATATTCAATCTAATTCACAGCTCATACTTTTCAACTGAAGGAATTTCAAATTTAAGACTGAAATAGATGAACTGGAAACATTCTCCAAGTCAGGTATGCTTCCAGTTTGGCTATTTTGGTCTAAAATTAGAAATTCACTTTAAAATTCACAACAATTCTCATTTTAGAGAATAGTCCTGTTAAACTTTTTATCCAAAATAGTCAAATTGAAAGACCAGTTGGCTTGCAGAATTGCTTCCAATTTAACTAATGTAGCCATGGAATTTGAAATTACCTTTGAATTCATATAATTTTCCTTAGAATTCTTACATTAGTGAACACTGACATTGATCAATTGCTACAACAAAGTAATAGCGTTCATTTTTACATACAATTATTAGAATATTGTCTTTCAAATAGGTTCTAACATTCCTTATAAAATATACTGCAAGCAAAGAAACCATTTTATTAATCTGTATTATATATAAACCAAGGATAAGTTGTCATTTTAAATATATCTTAAATTTTGTTTCCTAAACCATGGCACCGACCTGGCCTCAAGCTTTCATTTTTTGTTGTTTGATAACCTAGTGAGAGCTGTCTATATTCAGCATTTGTATGTCTCTAGGTTGGGTTTGTCCTTAGAACATCCTCTGGGACAATCTTTCAAACAACCATTAACCTTTCAGTGAAGAAGCAGTTTGCTACATTTCCCCCGAGTGCAAAATCTCCTGCAGGCTCAGAACATACAATTTAATCATCATTACCTGCACAGCCTGCGGATTAGGTCTTCAGAGCGTCGCCCAATGCGATGTGGGAAGTCCACTTTCTCAATTCCTTTCAACACCATGTTATAAATTTTTATGGGGTCTGCTCCAGAAAATGGTGGGCTAGGGGTCAAAACGGAGTAACCATTAGAGAGTTAATAACAGAATCAAAGCGTTAAAAGTACTTAATCCCAAATATTGTTTTATTTACATTTTTTTATACTTGGACATTGCTCAAAAATTCGTAAAGATGATGATGTGGACCAACAATGTTCTCTGCTATGCACTTATAAACCTCACTTTGCATTTTGGAAGAGTGGTGGACCATTTTTGCTTGATATTTGAGCTAGGTTTTATGTTTGAGCATCACAGTAAGGAACGGTTCGAGTCACTCTATAGTTAATTCTAGCTGAGCCGAATTAGCTGAATGAGCCGGCTACGGACCAGCAACCTTTAGGACTGAAATTAAAAAAATTAATTAAAAAAATCTGAAGAAACAGAGGGTCGGCTGTGAACATATCAAACTCTTTGTTTCCGAACAGAGATTTTAGCCATTGATTCATCTAGTAACAGATATTCACGAATATGACAGATATCCAGAAGCAATATCCCTCTATATTTCCTCTTCCTAGTGTGAAAATTACTCATATCAAAAAGCACCTGTATCATTTTTATATTGGAAGATATGCTAAGCCTGGCTGCTGTAAGAACACAGAGTATGTTTAATTTATTACGTTATCTTACTATGGTTGGAAGTATGTCTGCAATGCCATCCCAGAACATGTATCAATGTGTTCCCGAGGGATAATAAATAGTGTTTTTCACATAGCTCTGTAAATAGAAGTGTAAACTGCGGAGGGTTAATAGAGCTAAGCCAGAAGGTCCCAGAAGGAATAGCAGGAAACTTTTGCACTCAGCTAAATAATGTATCAGGAGTAGGTTTCAAAACACGTCAGCATTGTTCTCAGCTAAATGTATATTTGAATCTATGCAATGCATTTTTTTTAAAACCTACCATGAAGGAATTAACTCAGCATATTCTTATATAGGACTATACGCAATACTTTGATAAATTAATTTATTTATGGTATTTTTTACATTGTAATATATTTGACCTACAGATACCGCTTAATACTGGTAATAATAATTACTTAATTTAGGAATGATGCAATGATATTTACTAATTCCTCACTCACATTTTGAAGAGACACTCTAAGCACAAGAACCACTGCATGTTAATGTAGTGGTTTTGGTGTAAAGATATTGTTTTTGTACAATGTTTATATTTGTTTCCATCTGTCCCTAATAACACCTCTAGTGGCTGTCAATTAGACAGTTACAGGAGGAACTTCCTATTTCGATGCTCAATCCTTGCAAAACTGATGTCACACTAAGTATGAATACACAGAAAGCTCCCCGTAGAGATGCATTAGTATAATCATTCGCACAGCATGATGGTTGTTCCCAATACTTCACTCTGGGGCAGCATTGGATTGGCTGAGATCAACGTTAATAATCTTAGCTACTGGCAGAGTGGTGTCTTCTGCATGGCATAAAAGTCAAAATAAACCTATATATTTTGGTCTCACCAGGGGGTCATAATTCTAAATTGACAGGAAAAAAACTCTGTTAAAAGTACATTTGTATTTCTAATGTTAGCATTTCCTTTTACATCTAACTCAAGAATATATGAACTTTTTGGGGAATGAAGGAGAGTTGGCAATAAATTGCACAATTTGGGTTGAGTTGAAGAATATCTTCAATTTGCCTATATTGACGCTAACAATTCTGCTTTGGTTCTCAAGTATGATGTAAATCTGTGGAGAGAAAAAACTGAGCAAAGTGGACTGTTACATGTAGCATTTGGTCCCTCACAACCAGGGTTAGGCAAATTCTTTGATGTAACGGTTCTGAAATTTATTGGAGCTGAATGGATTATCTAGGTTTCATGGCAATCTTACCTTCCCGTCAACAATTCGTAGATGAGTATTCCAAGTGACCAGTAATCAGCCCCAAAGTCATGTCCTCTGTTCATGATAATTTCTGGAGCCACGTATTCTGGTGTCCCACAAAATGTCCAAGTCTTTTTTCCTGGTCCAATTTTTTTTGCAAACCCAAAGTCTACCTGGATTAAAAATGTAAGGCCAAAATAATATATTAAGAAAGCGTAGAAAATTATCTTTCTTCATATGCTACTCCAGATATTTTAAGATGGGATTTGTTTTGAGATGCAAATTTTCTCTCTCTCTTTTTTATTGTGAGTTAAGTCCCTAGTGGTGTATAGCAGCAAACCAATAAATGAGAGCTTTGTCGCCTCTTGCTTCTTCACTGATCTGCTCTATCTGTCACATATGAGGGTACTGACATCATACCCTGGGGCCTTCAGTTAGTGAGGGTTCACGATCTAGTGTGATACGTATGGACTCCCGAAGTAACTTATTTATACTTATCCATATCTGTCTCTTGCTCTCCTGAAGAGCCACACTCCACTCTCACCTCCAGTTCTGCTAAGTTTACACCTTGTTTGGTGGCTGTCACCCTTGCTGCACTATTGTGTTTTTGTACCCAACCTCCTCTAGACTGTAAGCTCGTTTGAGCAGGGTCCTCATCTAGCAATTGTTACTGTGTCATTGTGTAATTGTCTCATTTATTGTAAATTCCCCACCAGCGCGTCTTAAAGTCAGGAGGTGGACCTATCATTACCAATAATAATACGAAATCTCTGCCACAGGTGATCTCCTGCTGCCACTACTAGACCACTAAGTGAGTACTCTATAGTTACTGACCACTATTAAAAATAAAATTGCCTGGTCAATTTTTTTAGAAATACATTCTACACAGATTTAAATATATCAAAGGCACTTCCTATCTTCATAGAACTATAAAACTACCTTATGAGACATTACACTAAATACTTTTAAGTTGATCACTCAATATAAAAAAAAGGTCTATAGAGGTTCTAGCAAAATAATGTTTTACTTGGCATTTCCAGCTGCGAGGGCTTAGCTTAACCATAAAATGACCTGCTGTGTTTCAACTTAGTCACCAATGAAATAAATCTAGATATCCCAAAAAAGACCCCGAGACCTTTCTTAATTCTCCTGCACATTCCTTGTCAATTTTCCCTCAATATTCGTGAACTTTTTAAGCTCCTGAACAGAAAATGCACATTGCTATTATTTTCTTTCGCAGTAAAATTCATTTTATCATAAACATCGAAACAATTTGAAACATATTTTTCTGTACTTATGGCTTACAACCTAGCCAATCACAATGAGATGGGAGACGAAGAAAGTTCTAGTATACACATTATCACCTATTTAAATGTGATTCAAATGGTCACACTTGTTATAGTAACTAGTGTTCCTTAAAGGGACACAACAGGCTTGTTCACTTCTTTTTTTTTTTTTAAGTAATAAAATGAATAAATTAAATAGAACATACTCACTTTTCTGTGTGTTTTTTGTTTTCTGTAACTTTCATCATGTAACTGGTTAAAAAGCTTTTATCTTTCGACTGAAAACATGCAGCCAGTGGCACACAAGTCCTTGTTGGCTTATTTCACAGGTAAATTAATTAAGTTGTTATATTATTATTATTATTATTATTATAATTATTATAGCAGTCATGCTTGCCACATGCAAAACAGATGCTTACTAAAAGCTGTGCAGAGTGTGACCAATTAGCTTCGTGCATGAAATCCATGTGTGAAACTATTTTTGTGAGATACGTAATTAAATCCAAAACACACCAGTTGTATTTTTTCCATTAAATTATTTATTTTTATTTTTAAAATAAAAATATGGTGTCAAGTATAGACTGCTATGACTGAACCCACACTACAAATCAGCATAGATGTCCCTTACAACTGTATTATTGCAGCAAAAATAAACAAATACTGCACAATAGGAAAAATCGATTGAGGATATCGGATGTTAGGATATTAATGTATTAAAAAAAAGTAATGTATTAAAATAATGGATATAGTACTGCAAAAAGAAAGTGGCAAGTGTGTGTTAATGAAATGTCCAATTGTCTTGGTATACCATATCAGCTCTGCCAAGCCATCGGTAGTGGTTAAGAGGTTAACACACTGATGAACACACTGATAAATAAACATTACCTTATGTGTCTAGAAGCATGAATTTAATAATGGATATATTAAAGTTATGCCCCATGGAGAATGCAGAATTTGTATGAGTATAATTATGAATTATGAGCTGTTGCAAATAAATAACCCTTTAATAATCGAACATTTTAAAACCAACCATTTTAATGTATCCGTCGGAATCCAGCAGGAGATTTTCTGGCTTTAGGTCCCTGTAGACAATCCCTCGATTGTGCAAGTAATCAAACGCCTCCAACACACAGCCAATGCAGAATCTAGCAATCACTTCCTCAAAGGAACCCCTTGGATAAAAAAAAAAAAAATCATGAATATGGCTTAACAATAATATAATAAAAGATGATCAAAATCGTGGTGGCTTGGATGTTTCGCTCGGCTATTGATACTGAAAATGTAGAACAAATAAACTGGCCTGTCCTTGCACAGGTTGCAGGTAACTTGTATTTAATAGAACATAACTCACTACTGACAGCAACAATTTTTGAATCTTTTCAAATGGTTTTTATTACATTTTCGAAAAACTTGGTAAATACCACTAGGGAACAGTGAATATTGTCCTGCTAACTTTTTTTTTTTTTTCCTCTGGTGTTCTGCTATCAAAAAGAAGACACCAAAAGAAGCAAAACTTAAGTGCAACATTAAACAAATTTCGTAATACACCCTGTATACTACTGCTTGTCTAGGAATGCACATGGTATTTTTGGTCCATTGGCTTGCAGGACATGTCTACTTTCCCACTGCCATGTTTTACTAGTTTGTCCCCACTCTGGCTCAAAGCTCTGCTGGACAAATATTGTACCTCCCAATGTGGGAAGGTATGAATAGTGTTCAAGTCAAAACCTTGGGGTTTATCAGGAAATAATGCCCCCCCCCCCCCCCCCCGCAGTGGCCATGGGTGGGCTTTTACATAAAATGAACTGTGGCACATAGTGTCCCCACAGTCCTCACCCATTGGTGACCAGTTGGGGCTCTAAAAATAATAACGGAGGGACACATTGTCCACACAGCCCTCTCTCATGGGTGATGATGGGGCCCTAAGTAATAAAGGGGGTGGACCTATTGTCTCCCCCGAGCCCCCGCAAATAGCGCCGGGTGGGGGCACTAAATAATACATTGGGAGGTGGATCGGATCTATTGTCCACCCCAGTCCCCACCATCTGATGGCAGATGGGGGCCCTAAATAAAAAGGGGGTGGTACAAAATCCCCATCAGCACCCAGCCATTGATGGCTAGTGGGGGTGATAACTATTAAAGTCAGGAGGTGGACCTATTGCCCACCCCAGCCCCCACTCACATTATGCTCAGGGACTACACTGTGCCACACCACCATACTTCACAAGTATTCAAAAATAAAAATCCATATTTTGGGCTCAAATCTCTCACTGCCCCTTTCTATCCTCATGTTCCTCTATTCTGGGAGCTCCAAAATTTTCCCAAGTTCTTTCTAAACGTATAACAGAGCTTCACAGCAGTAATACTCTCACTACAATAAATGTGTTTAGAAACCAGTCTGTGTAAAGATACATTGCCCTTCTTCTAAATTACATTTTAGTTGTATTAATTGTTAACAGTAAGTCAAGTAAATTTTCTCACAACCGCCCCATCCCTGTCCCTCTTTAGGAACTATGCCCCACTTCCACAACCCCTTTTATTCCCAACCACACACCACTCTGACAGACTGATCCTTGAGATGAGCTAAACTAGAATTGTTAAACCGTTACGTGCTTTCTGCCTATATACCGGCACAGGTACCCTGAAACAGGAAACTTAAGTAACATTTAAGTTACAGCCTTATTTTTTTAAAACTTTAACATTTTAACAAATTCAGTATGTAATAAAATATAATTAAAGTATTTAAATTAGCTTGATTGCTTGCATGTTTAATCAAGGTCACACAAGATTGATTGGTACTACTGTTACAGTATTCACACTAAAATTGCAGTAAATATTCACTTCATTTAATCAGGGGATCCTGGCATTTCACACTAACCATTCCTCTATTTCTGCACGACAGCTTTAATGTCTGCACCTAATATCTGTCAGCTTATCAATGTCAGTATGGACTGCTTGAGAGTCTGAGGTCACGAAGAAGCATTTACGAGATTCAAGGTAGCAATTATTGTATCAGGATCTATCATTATTTTTTCTTTTCTTGCAATGAAAACTCCGCCAACTGTGACGTTTCTGAGATAACGATCAGCATCAAATTCAGGGTATGTGAAAACCAATATATGCAAATACCAGTTATGTCATACTTACCATAAATATAACGTACAGAGATTACAATTTTTTTCAAGTCTGTTATCCTGGTATTTTCCGCTAGTAATGGATGTATTCTGCTGAATTAATTAATGTAATCTGGTGGGAGACACACTATAGTAGCTCCTATTCGAACATCTTGTCTGGCATGCATAAACTTAGGTAAATATTGCATTCGAGTTGAAGGCATGGTAAAGTTAGGGTTAAACAAATTAACACATTGTTAACTATTTTATGGGTTCCAGTACTGTGCTACAAAGGTGTTCTCAAATTGGACAACCAGAACAGATCTTTTGAAATCATGAGACTTATCCAATAGGAAGTGAAGAGTTATGAATTAATATCCACAATTTTTTATTTTATTTTAAGTTCGACGGGTATAATGGATTTATATTTGGCCTTTTTTGGTGCTGAAAAATTAAGATTTCAGAAAAAAGAAAACTTTGAATGGTAATTTAAATTTTATTTACAGGGTAGTAATTTTATTCCCCCCTCACTATTTTTTAGGATGAGGGGGTAGGTAGGGGCTTTTTTTATTTGAGTGGGGGTGGGTGACTAGGGGCTTGGGGACCCCTAGTCACCTTTGATGAAGGGGGAGGGGGGGTTATTTGATTTAGGGCCCCCACCCGCTGCCCAGGGGTGGGGGCTGGGGGGGTAGGACAGTAGGTCCCCCCCCTCTCATTATCATTATGGCCCCCACCCACCGCCCAGGGGTGGGGGCCAGAGAGAGGGAGGACAGTAGGTCCCCCCCTCGTTATCTTTATGGCCCCCACCCGCCGCCCAGGGGTGGGGGCCGGGGGGGGGACGACGACAGTAGGTCCCCCCCTTCATTATCATTATGGCCCCCACCCGCCACCCAGGGGTGGGGGCCGGGGGGGAGAAGGACAGTAGGTCCCCTCCCCCTTCATTATCATTATGGCCCCCACCCGCCGCATAGGGGTGGGGGCGGGGGGGGGGTGGACAGTAGGTCCCCCCCATTATCAGTATGGCCCCCACCCGCAGCCAAGGGGTGGGGGCGTGGTGGAGGACAGTAGGCCCCCCCTTCATTATCATTATGGCCCCGCCCGCCGCCCAGGGGTGGGGGCTGGGAGGGAGGACAGTAGGTCCCCCCCTTCATTATCATTATGGCCCCCACCCGCCGCCCAGGGTGGGGGCCGGGGGGAGGGCAGTAGGTCCCCCCATTATCATTATGACCCCCACCTGCCGCCCAGGGGTGGGGGCGGGGGGTGGACAGTAGGTCCCCCCCCCTTCATTATCATTATGGCCCCCACCCGCCGCCCAGGGGTGGGGGCCGGGGGGGAGGACAGTAGGTCCCCCCTCATTATCATTATGGCCCCCACCCGCCGCACAGGGGTGGGGGCTGGGGGGGGAGGACAGTAGGTCCCCCCTCATTATCATTATGGCCCCCTCCTGCTGCACAGGAGTGGGGGCCGGGGGGGAGGATAGTATGTCACCCCCCCCTCATTATCATTATGGCCTCCACCCGCCGCAGAAGGGGTGGGGGCCGGGGGGAGGACAGTAGGTCCCCCCCTCATTATCATTATGGCCCCCACCCGCTGCACAGGGGTGGGGGCCGGGGGGGAGGACAGTAGGTCACCCCCCTCCTCATTATCATTATGGCCCCCACCCGCCGCTCAAGGGTGGGGGCCTCGGGGGGAGGACAGTAGGTCCCCATCTCCCCATTGTAATTTATGGCCCCCACCCGCCACGCAGGGGTGGGGGCCGGATAGTAGGGATTTTATTTTACAGTGAGCAGCCACTGGCTGCTCACTGTTTAGTAGACATGCCCCTACTCGCCGGATAGCGAGTAGGGGCATTGGGGAGATTTTATTCTCCTTTATACTAGTATGGGGGTCATATTGACCCCTATAGAGTGAGGGGGGGGACCTGGGGGGGCTTATGAAGTGGTGGGGAGCACAGTTCCCTGACGCTTCTGTCTTTACATATTACAAGGAGGGAGCTGCACGCCGGTAGCTCCCTCCTTGTAACAAACTGAATGAACAAGCAAACACTGATACATAGTGTTAGTTTGTTCGTCTGATTTTCTATTCATTCATTCGTCTGTCTGATTAATTAATGAATGAATAGATGAAATTCCCGTTCGCATGTCCAGGTGTTTCACTGGGCATGTGCGGGAATCTCACAGTCTGTCTAGTGTGGGCAGATGACGTGTCCCACAGGGACTTCACCTACCCACACAAAGATGGCGGCGCCCTGAATAAAGATCGGGGCAGAAAATACAGATTAATAAATAGGTAATACGGGGGGCTTACGGCATTTGAGGGGGACTAGGGGGTCAATTGGATGTAGTGGAGGCGGGAGGGGGGTTAAAAACCAAAAACGGGATTCGGCATGACAGTGCCGCTTTAAATGTGTGTCATTGTACAAGAGCAACTGTACAAACTCATGTTCAGATGGTATACTTCCCCAGGGAATTTATTCCGTAGGAAAAAAACCTGAGTGACCAATGCTGGAGAACATGTGAGTAGGGCTGTATAAAGAAAGTGATTTAACCCCTTAAGGACCAAACCTCTGGAATAAAATGGAATCATGACATGTCACACATGGCATGTGTCCTTAAGGGGTTAACTCCTAAATGGCAGAGAATTGACTGCAGAGGCATGATCTACAGACCAAAATGGTTTAATTGTGCTAACATTGTTTTGGTGCCTATAGTGTGCCTTTAAGCATATGACAAAAGACAACTACTTAACGAATAAGCTTACTGCTCAGATAAGGAACACACCTTCTGCCTTTGAGAAACTTTGGCTTCCCTGGGTGGAGTATGAAAGACAATAGGTTCTTGCTCATTTTTGTTTGCCTGGGCTCCCAGTTTTTGTCTCTGCAGCAATCTCCTATTCCCCTTTATCGCTTACTCATTCTATTCTTTAATCCTTAGCCCCTATCTTTCCTTCTTATGTTCGATTGGAGCAGAACCAATGTTCACACATAAGTGTACTTTTTAACAGCCCAAGGAAGAGAGTTAACTCGGTTCCACTTTATTAGTACATTAAAATTGGAGTGCAGGATGGAACAGAATCTTGATATTATATTGCTGTAAACAGGAAATGAACGGATCACTGTAAATTTTTTCATTTATGGTAATATGCTGATGTTTACAATGTTTTACCTTCTGTCTAAACCTAAATAAAGAATGAGAAGAAAAAAAATTACCATATTTCCAATAACACTAGATGTCAGGGGCGTTTTTCCATATAGTTTTCTTATTTTTCCGATTTGATTTAAAATCACAGTTTATTAGTATTCTGGTGTTGGCTGTTGATTCTGTGATTCTGTGATTGTTTTTGCTCTGTGACTTCCTGTAAGTGTAGAGCTTAACCTGTGCACGGTTATCTTACTCCCTCTGAAAACTGTAAGGGTTAATCAATAAAGGGCAGTAGGAGTATTCTCAATGATTAAAGGGGTATCCTCAATGATTAAAGGGGTGTAAGTCAGATGGAAACTTAAGGCTTGTGGTTCCCATCCATTAGCATATATAATTTGTATTGTTATCTAAAGAAAAACTAAAATTTGAAATTGAGGCTAGAAGGATAAAGGAAGGGTTTGATGTAGAAATATTACCCTAGCAATTCATAGAGGTAAACAACTCACGTGTCTCGAAGAATACTCCAAAGCTCTCCCCCAAGACACACCTCAAGAAGCATGTAGACATATTTGGCATCCCTGAAAGTCCTGTAGAGCCTAGAGAAAAACAACAACAAAAAATAACCCTAACATCTGTCACTCGAATTGAGCTGCCAAGAATTGAGATAAATAAACTGCAGAGCACTGTTTAAAGTCATTAATATCCTACTGCGTCTGATGTATTCATAAGCAGCCTTGTGTGTTTACTGAACAATCTTATAATTATTAAGGACGTCTATTGTAAAAGCATCTGTTCGGACTGAAAATTAGTGATTCTGCCCTGAATTCCCTCCTAACACTCGAGTCTGGGAAAATTACATATGTTTGCTAGTTTATTTAAAACGTATTGTAACAGAATTATTATTCAAACAAAAATTATACCAACTTTTTCAGCACAGAGGCTCCCTTGGCACTGCTTACTTGTCCTCCCCCTGCAACATCATAGCATGGTTTTTCTTCGAGATGGCCAAATCCACTGTTCCTCAAAGAGGAGCATTGGGGACCCCCAAAGGAAAGTATTGTATTACTTGCCACATTACTGATTTTTACTCCGTCAGTGCAACAGAATTCCTTCTAGTTGCTTTCAGTAGGACCGCTACTAAAGGTTGATTTAACCTTGATTAACCGGATTTAACATTGCAGTTTCTAAAAAAAATGTCAGGGCTTTACATCGCAGGGCTATTGCACACAGCTCACTTAATTTAGACTTTAGTGTATGTCCCTTTAAGGTACAAAAACAAATTTTACTAGTCATATATTGTATGTTTAGTAACAAGCATTTCAATTTAAAATTGACCTTCTTATTTTGTTCAATTTAAAGGTCCATACATTTCACATTTTGAGTGGCTCTTTGGTGTTAAATGGATACAGTAGGAACAGTAACTGCTTCACCTAATTGAAATAGTATAGTAACCTGTGTCCCCTGGAGGTGTCTTTCTATTAAATTTTTTATGTTTTAATGGAATGTGAGAGTCCCTAGCAGTATAGTCAGATTCTTGCTGTTTACCTGGTTCCATCGCTGCGTCTCTCCCTCACCTCTGTGAGGCCCCATGCAGGCATGCACTGGGGTTCTGGATGGAGTTTAGCTTGGTGGGTCCTCCTCAGTAGCTCCCTGTGTGGTGCTCTTCCAAGTGCCATCAGCAATCTATACAGTTGCTAATCCCCTTTGTTGACTGACCTTTCTGCCTGAATACTCGTTTATGAACCTTTGCTGCCTGGACCCATGTTTGGGAAGTGGGCTCATATCCTCATTTAATGTTAAACTGCTTGAAAATTGTTTAAAATGAATCTGAGGGATGGTGCCAGAGTACTTCACACACATCTAACATTGATAACTGATTACTACAGTACAATACAAGTATTTTATTTTCTATCACTCTTATTAAAATGGGTAACATAGTAACAGGTTTAAGTCAGTCAAATGATGAGAGTATGCAAATTCTGACTGTGGGAGTAACTTGTTTCTGTGGATTTTACTGTGGGGATCTGTGTGTGTTGATCCTGGGGTGATGAAGATAATGTATGTAACGGATCGCCTGGCACCCCGACTTGGTACCTCCGTTAATGGATGCTCCTAGCGCTTCCTGAGGACTCCAAGCACTCTGGCAGACACCACAATCACCGAACCGATTCAGCATATGAACCTTCTCAAGCATATGAATGCTGTAGACCATTGAATAGGAACCATACGAATAGGCTTGTACTCCTAGCAGTCAACTGGAACAGCATACAATAAATCCTTCCCCCAATAATGAGACGACACATCACTTTGAGGGTAAAACAGGAACTCTCGACTGGCTCATCCAGCCTGGCTTTTATTACACTTGTACACTTACAGGCCACACCCAGGGGGAGGCATAACATAACCAATCACATACATGGTACAACCCACACATCCCCTCCCCTCAGATAACCAGTTAACATAATTATACAGCCAGGAAAACTACAGTTTTTATACATGTGCTATAACTTTAAATCCATACATCCAATCTTCCCAAATATCTTCCCACATATTTAGAGTCAGCACACTTTAAACATACACCCTTCCAAAAATCAGACAAATCCATCCAGTGGATCAAAAGTTAGCTGGAGGTCCCTTTATGACCGACCGCAAGCACATTTTCCTGCCCAAAACAGTTCCATAGATTTGGGCTGTGCGGCCGGTCAATTTCATGCGAAAAAACGACCATTTCGAACGGGACTTAGTCTCTGGAGCTGCAAGTTCAGTATGGAAGAAGGTAAGGGTCAGCGGTGTTCGGTAAAATGTGTTTTAGTTCCACAGAATCTTTAGCATACACCGCTGACCGCATTCGACTGAACAAAGATGGCCGCCGCCACGTGCAATTAACCTGCAGTAACCTCACAGCCTGGGAGGTAAATTGCCTGCACACTTTAACTTCTGGGTGGTCCGCCTGTGTGGTACTTGGTTCAGTAAGCCCTATTTACTGAACCAAGTGTGGGAAAGCCAGGGGCAAGTTATTTTACAGGTCTGGGGACATAGTCTTAAAGGAGCATTGTTCACCAAAGTTACAAGATGTCCCAAGACGGTTCTTAAAGGGCCATACACACCCAATAAAAGTCCATAAGTTTTCAGGGGCCATAGTCTTAAAGGGTATTGTTACCCAAAGTCTCAATATGTCCCCAGACAGTTCTTAAAGGGCCAGCAGCAGTACAATAAAATACCATTCACTGTGCTTAAAGGGCCAGCAGTCGCACAACAAAATACAATATGCCCCAAATAACCCAGGGGCCATAGTCAGCAGGTAGGAGGCGGGCAAACAGGCTTCTCCAGGGCCCAGTGGCGAGGTTGGTTTTGCCACAATGTACATAGACTTATTAGACCAGGGGTGCCCGTAAGGTAGATCCCCAGATGTTGTAGAACAGCTTTCTAAAGGCATGCAAAGCATCATGGGAGTTGCAGTTCTATAATATCTGGGGATTTACCTCTTGGGCACCCCTGTATCCGACCAATATATATGCTTGGGATAACTGATGAATTTCCACAATTGAGATCACTGTGTGTAACTGATGAGAATGCTCACAGGTTGACTATAGTTCTTTATTCAAATTACATCGTCAACCGCATAAAGACCTGGTTAGGATGGCTGGTGAGAATGGAATGCATTGTTTGACATAATGAATATATTACCTGATTATAAACGGACAGTTAATCTGCTGTAAAATGTTTTTCTCCCAGTAAACATGTTCCTGTTGATGTGTGTCTACAATGTGTTTTTTCTTAATACATTTTAGTGCAAATGTCATGTCTTCATCTTTTAATTTCACCTGAAAATAAAATGGAGTGATATCAGCTTGCGTCTAAGACAACTCAAATTATCAATTCGTTTCAGTATATGTGTATCTAGATTTTGCTGGCCATTGGCACTACACCAGGCACAGTTCCTACATGGACCATCACCACATTACGTACTCTATATAACTCTGTGATGTCCACCGGCACACAAAAAGTGGCTTCAGCCCAAAGGTTAATTTTATGTCCCCTCCCACATATATTTACATTAGATTCTTCTAAACCACACTCTATGTCAAATAATAAATTGTAATGTTCTATAAATCACATAATTATACTAAATCTTTGAATACACCTGTATTTATAAACTCTGCACCTGCTGTATTAACCCTACACCATGCAATATTACCTTGCACCACAACATTAACCCCAAACTTGTAGCATTACTCATACGGTATGAAGACCCTGTACCCACAACAATACTCCCCAGTTGTATGGTGCTTTAAAGTGGCTTTTGGTTTTAATAAATTATGTACTAGGAAGCGATCATTCTGTCTCAGTACTAGAGGGGACTCGGGCTAACAATAAAAGGGTGCCTAAATCAGACCCTTGTTTTTTTTTTAGGTTCCCATATGGGGCTATAGCCCAAGTCAGCCCCTCTTTAGCAACACCTCTGCTGGCCATTAGGGAAGTATTATTCAAAAACCACATCAGGGGTACACTTTGCCTTGATTCACAGCAACAGAAATCATATAGTTACCTACAAAATGTGTCATGGTTCTCAAATTGTATTTTATATCAATCCATTTCTACACATTATGCATTTTTTAATTTTTTTTTATTTTATTTTATATTTTCCATACAAGCATTCACTACCAGCACTACTGCCAATATGTTTATGTTTGTTATACTCTTTGCAATCTAATGCTCACATGGAGTCTCATTAAACTTGGCAGGTAATACAAGCATGAAGAATGGAAAACAGTTCAGATGTAATGCTTACTTTCCATTGCCTTCTTTTAGGTAGCTATATTTTCTATAATTGCCTTTTGTGCTCAATTTCCATGGCATTCTCTCTCCCATATAAAATTTACTTTGCATTTCTTTTACTCTATCATTTCTCACTTTGCTTTTAACTAGTAAATGGATTTTGCTGCATTTAAATGTAATGCTTTAGAGCACTGTGTTATTGATAAGATAATCTTGACGGGTGGACTCTGCAATAAATATGCATAAAAACTATTTCCAAGAAATACTCTAGATATTCATTGAAATGGTTGTGCTATAAACAAAAACCAAGATATCGTCTCTTAATACAATTTTATCATGTTATGGTCTGTGCATTCATCAGTTAGTTTTTTTTTTTTTTTAAACATGTTGATTAATCCCCCTGCAGAACAACAGTATAAGAGGACACACTGTATGAACTACAAGAGTACATTGATACATTTTCCTGTATATGATAAAGAAAATAACTGTGTAATATTTTGTTTTTCTTTTGTTTTCTCTACACACGGTACGTGGGCTGGCTGTTAACACAGCACTCAGCAGCTGGCACTGTAGGTATGGATGACATCACTCATAAGCATGAGCAGCACATTAAATTAGGGTGCGCACCCATAGAAAATGACCTAAACTTTACATAAAAATACACATTTCTGCTCTAATGATAAAAAGGTGTATAAAGAGGTTTCCTTTAAAAACATAAGCTAATCCAAAGCCACACAAGTGAAGTTAAACAGGAGACAGGTAGGACAACTTGGCCCTTCGTTAGGGTGTGCCACTGTGCATGCTTAAGATGTCACTATATAGTAAGAAAAGAGGAAGCTGAGTACAGCTAAAGGCTCGTTGCTGACTCCCTATGCATATATCAATTAGACTATGGGAAATTTAAATGACATCTTATTCATTGCCTCAATGTTTATTTAAAAAAAAAAAAAAAAAAAACAATACTTAAAGACTCTCTATTCACCAGAATCTTGACTAGTGGTTTTGGGACACAGATTGCAGTGTTTACATTGCTGCCTAACGCCACTTCTAGTGGCTGTCACTCTGAGCCACTAGAGGTGCTTACTTGTTGTAGTCCTGCATAGAAAGAACCGATGTTCTGCATATCCACACTCTGCATGGAGGTTCCAAACATTCCCCATAGAAATGCATTGAGTGATTGCCACACATTTACAGTAGCCTCCTAATGTTTCCTTATGGGAAAGGATTGGATTGCTTAAGATCATCAATATTGATGATCTCAGACATTCAAGGAGTGGAGATACCTGTGCGCAGGGGGTAAATAAGGTGGTGCTTTATAAATTCTATGGGGCCCTGAATCCAACTTGCTAGTATAACATTCTAGTGTTACATGTTTGTATTCTTAAACCAAGAGTGTTCCTTTAAAATGATACTTAATATTTAAAATACCTCAAATCAGAGAGATGTTTTATACACATTCTTTGGGTTTTAGAGAAACATTAGATTTTTTTAATGAAATTTTCCAATCTGTCTTACCAGTTCAACACGTCCAAATCCTCCTGTTCCAAGAGTTGTTATGACATCTAAATAACGGAAGGGTGATGTACTGGAAAACCTGGAAACCAGCTCCCTCAACTGGTTGACCTCTGAGTTATCCCGAGAAATTGAATGATGGAGGCTTTTTCGTCTACAAGACCAGAACACACCAAGCTCAGTTTTAAATATGAAATATAATGTTTCCCCATTAAAAATAGCTAGATTATACAGTATCCATTGCATGTATATTCAATTGCTTATTTCACTACTCACTGGCAGAAAAAGAAAATGAACATTTTTCAAGGGCACTATAAGATAAACATTTGTGGTGTTGGGCAAAACACTCCAATCATGATATTAAACTTCACCTTCCAGAATTCCTGTATAAATATACTATGACTGGTTAAATTGAAATGGGCAGAAAGTTCAATATTCACCATAATTTGCAGACCCCAATAAAAAAAATATTGGATAAGTTTTTGACATGGTTTAATATATTTGGATACACTTTTTAAATTATTTTGATATATTGAATAATATATATATATTTTTTTTAGATATTTTTGTATATATTGATATATTTCTTTATATATGATATTTTAATATTTAGAAAAATAATTTTAAAAGTTTATCCAAAAATATTACATGATTTGAAAAGCTTAACCAAAAATATACAATTTAAAAATTAGAAATTTAATTAAAAAACTAAATATTAAAGTAAATTACTTGTTTTTTTTTTAATAAAACAATTAATACCAGTCATATCTTAAGCAATTTTATGTTGCTTCTGCCTGCTATGGAGAATTATGCTGTCAGTGCTACCATGGTATTTATGGGTGGAGGTAATTATTCTAGTTCTTTAAACTAAAAAGAAATGCTATGAAGACACAAGTATAAATTCTTCATGTTCTAGAAGTGGCTCACACACTTTTAGTTATGGAACATGTGAGACCGAATTACATTTGTTATTTTTCCTACACCTTATCAACCAGTTGATCATTAACCTTCCATTTCTCCATTGAACCAGCATTCCAAAATGTGATACAGCTTGAGATGTATTCACTAAATTTTGTGTTGTTCAGCTGAACACAGACGGGTACATTCACTGTATAGGGGATTGTAATAAATTGAAAACTAAATTTCAAAAGTCAAGCTAAAACAGCTAGTCTGTGACTGCATGACTAACCAAAATGTTTTAATTCAAATTTTAATTTCCCACAATTCAGTGCTTAGTGAATCTTTTGCATGTATACTAATATAAAGAAGTTCTAAAACAAATTAAATCTTGACTTTTCTAGGTACAAAAACTCACGGTTTGGCGAAAAAGTCCCATGAAATTTATTCTTCCACAAATCTTTTTCCATTCACATGGAACAAGACACAAGAAGCCACACACAAATGGATGAGGATGTTTAAAGTGACTTTTTAAAATGCTCATTTGTATGCCTGCCTTGAGAATCCTTAAGATGTGTGAGACCCATTGATGACTCTATCTTTTTTGCAATCATCTACACTGTAAGATATACTAAACACCAATCCCCTGTGTAAGACGCCTGCAATGCAATTTCCACCACAAAAATGTGCTAGATGTGAAGTGAAATGCAACATATGAGAAGAATACAAATAGGTTCATATTATTACTTCAAGGGGGTTCTTATACTGCGTGTCACAGTGCAGATTGAGTTATTAACACAGTCATGCTAGAACATATTGTCTTTGTTCCATTTTGTCCTGGTTTTCCTATTAATATCTAGCTTATATTTTGCCAATATATAATTCTAGGAATACAGCAAATGTGTTATCTGTCATATAAATGCATGGTATAAAAACACATTCTGACACACAACATTGGCAAGCTGGAACATGTGCAAATATTAATTTAGCCCAAAAATTATTTTTTATGCATACCAGGGAATTAATTCTTATCCCATAAGCTCATTTTTTAAATATTAATCAATTTCATGCTATGTAGTCAATCCAAAAATGATTTTTTTACAGGAGTATAAAGGAGTGGCACATAGGAATAGTAAGATAAGTATAATAAGAACCACGGCTACAGTAGCCAACTCTGTACTTACTCTATAGATGCCACATGAAAAGGAAGAGGTACTCAGAAGGTCAGCTCAAATTGTTTTACCACACAACCATTGGAGTAACTACCATGGTCGCAGGGGTCGCAGCCGCGACCGGTCCCGTCCCATCACTCCTAGCCGATCCCTGTGACTGTGGGAAAGCATCCCTTCAGGGCATGTGGTCACTGAGTGACCAGCAGGAATGTAGCACAAAGCACAGCATTTCCCCTCCTGCCAGTCACTGCATGTAGTGTGGTCAAGCAGATCAAAAAATGACAGGAAGTGCTCACTGACAGAGCACTTCCTGTCAGACTGGGTACTGTGGTCCACTCTGAGGTGAGCAGTTACGGGAGGGCCAATGGAGGAGAGACACGGAGGGGCTGATGGGGCAGTATTAGAAATGGTCAGGCTGGGAGGAAAACATGAGACACAAGGAGGGGCTGGGGGGTAAATTAAGCACTTGGAGGGCCTGGGAAAGAGAGATTAACACACACATGGGGGGTGGGGGGGGGGGGGCAGGGAAATTTCTATTTCCTATATTGCTCACAACTAACTTGATCTGGCATTGTTGAACTAATGGGACATCACTGCATTCAAATATGAGTATTTTATTGCACTAAAATCTAACAGCATTATGACATTCACAGTTAAAATGCCAAGCAGAACTTGGAAAATAACAAAATGTCTTAATTTCTCACACTTTAAAAATATATATATATATATTTTATATATATTAAATTATGTTTTATGTATAAATATTTGATATGAAATTTAAGCCCAAGTTCTCCCGAACACAATGATTTATAATTACTGTGGGTGCACTTAATATGAAAGAAATAAATTATGGTTGAAGAGACATATATAGCTCAAATTCTAGGTTTTGTTTTGGTTCTGGACTTGGACAAATGCGTCCGTTGTTAAGGAGTTAACATGCATGATGTTGAACACTGCTACAGAAGGATAGAGGGCTCTGCTCTTATGTGGTTACAATTTTGTAACAGGATGAGAGTGAAAATGGTGGCTGTACTGACACAGGTCTTTACTCTTTATCATGCGCATCTCTGTGTATATCATATGATTAGAAATCATCTAGAAAGAATGATGGGAATCATATCAGAATAAGTCAACCATGTACTGTAGAATAACATACTGCTTGTTGATTATTTCCTGCACCTGTGTTTGTAACGCATGGAGATAGGTGGTGATTTTCTGTGAACAAATACACCTCTGTGCCAATCTCAAGGGCTTCAAATTCAGCCAGCCTTGTTCCATGTTCTACCATGACATGGAATGCCTCTAAACCAGATTGGTTTGAATTAAGCATTATATCCCTCACTTGGGCAGTGTACTTTAGTACAGTCTTTAGTTTTAGACTTGGTACTATAATAGTAGTGTTTTTTTTTTTCAATTAATGTCTGTGGAGACTACCTTCACCAAGCAATCAGGTTTCCTTTTAGAAAATGGTCTAAAGGCTACACAACATCTGACAGCTGAAAGGACTAACAGTCTCTGGAACAGTATCTATGTACTCTCATACTGGACCACTAGAATACCAAACCTGGTAATTTAACCCATTACTCTGGGCTGAAATGGCATGGGTTAATGCTAACCATGACTTGTCTCAATACACTCCATTCTTCACATGAGTATCCTTCAATAGTTCTTTCTTAAAGAATCCCTGCTCTGGATGACCTTTTACTAGTGCTACAGTCCATATGGGTATACGTTAGTTGCACCCTGATTAGGTACTCATTAGCCTGCCCCTATGTACCAAGTGGGTGACAGATAATTGTCTACTCAGAATATACAAATTGTGTCCCTTCCAATACTCACTGGTCCTTACAAAATAATCCATTGCATTTCAATGTATATCATGATATATTTGATGCAGTATGCTGTAAAATGACCTCAATTTATACTAACACAGATGTCAGAGCCACTACAGAGCTGTGCATCATCATTTGTCCCCATGCGTGTACCTTCCACCATTGCGATTGTTGATGAACACTATTTGCAAGTGGCTTGCTGTGGTACCTATTTACCTGACAGTACATTGTTCATTACACTTGTTTATCGCGATTCTGAACATCTGACATCCCTTCTGTCTTGGTTTTTCCTCAGTCATGAAACATTTTCTCTTTAGCCTGTGTTTAGCCTTTTTATGTTTCTCCTATCTATGGCTATTATATAATGCCCGGCCGCTTTAAGAATTATGTTTCTCCTACCTATGGCTTTTATATAATGCCCAGGAACAGATGAATAATATCTATTAAACCGTTTTTTGAACACAAAAGCATTTGTTATAAATTAATCGCTTCCTGAATTAATGTGACATTAACACAGATTCACTTCACATTTCCGCTACCAAGCTGCAATGCTTTTCTGTATCTCTGTCTTCTATGTTCTTGAGCTAGTACACAAGAACACTAAATAGTGATTTTTTTTCTCTCCCCTTTATGAAATGTATGTGCAATCTATCTTTCCCTAATGTCGGCCTCTGTGGAATTGCTCTTTCTTTCAATGGGATCACTTTATTTGAGACAGTAGAGAATTGTTCCCAAAGGCATAGCATATTAGCGATGTTATAGCATTATTATTAAGAAAATATATTTAAATGTAATACCTCTGTCTGGAAGCATTGTATTATTACTTTCTTTTTGTTTTGTTTTGCACAATCTGTATTTTATTGTAGGTTATGTCGATGTAACTTCTACATATATACATACTTGAAACTGATATGAAATATAACATATTAAAGGTGCTGTTTATTTCTCCTTATGTCTTGTGTGTCCCATTCTAGGATGTACATTCCCTACAGAGAGATGTGACCCAAATAAGAGCGATAAGCCTCTAGGCTACAGAGGCCTATATATATATATATAAGGGGGGCAAATATACTCCTGTAAGAAAATGCTCTTTTGGGTATATAACTAAAATAAAGTCTCAGTAGGTTCACACTGTGAGAGATTGACTATATTTCTTACAGGAGTCTCAATGGTTATTTTTATTTATTTATTTATTTTTAATCTGCATTAATCTGGGCCTTCAGGATAACATTAAACCTCAAACATAGTGCATGCATATTTTACTGGTTCTTCATATGCAGCCATTTTATTAGACATTTCTTCTACCAGAGCCTCCAAGCAGCACAATTCTGTAGTTTAGTGTCTCAGGTAGCCTAGAATCAGAATGTATCTATTATTTATTTGTCTCATAGTAAGCTCCTTGGATAAATGTCAACTATTTGTCAAAGTGTTCTGAAAAGTAACATACATTCCATATTGGTTAAAGTGTTCTAAACCTGATCTAAAAGCCACTGTTCAAAAAACACACACATTTAGTGTGGCAGAAAAACAAAAAGTGAAATAGAACATAAATACTCAAAACTAATGATTAAGGTGCAAAAGAAGCAACTGGTGAGAAAACCCAACAGATTAAATCAATTGTGCCACAATTTGGCTGAAAGGTAGATATACGTGATGGCAACACTTTGATGAATCTCCCACATTGTGTTAAAGAATGTAGTTATGTCACAGTAATGCAGAGTAGTGTATGTATCGCCTATGTTAAAGGGTTACTCCAACTGCCATGACCACGTCTGCTTTTAGATGTGGTCTTGGTGGTAGGAATCTATATTTCCAGTGTTTCTGTTGAGAGATATTTGCACTTTTGTGCCGGGAGCTAGACACACCCCTAGTACACGTGACCTATGCATAGCACAACTCTGTTCTGGACCGCCTAATGTCAAGTCTGTGAAAAAATATACGTCTATCATCAGCATGCACAGCGTGCTGGCAACAGACATAGTCAACTTCTCCCTTGCAGACAGTGCTGCTTTCTAGGGAAGCCAAGCTCTCTCCTCCCTCTGTGTACTCCCTCCTGCCTCCCTCCAATGTCTGTTAAAACATTGTTTTTCTTTCTAGGTCCACCCCTCCCAGGTCCACCTCTTCCCTCCGTCCGCATATATGCTCTGAGCTTGGCAAATGGTCCAGTCAAATGCTTCTGATTGAGAGATTGATATGATGGCAGAGCTGACCACAGAGGAAGTGTGGAAGGCAGTGTTTTAGGTCAAAAACTGTGATGGACCTACTTGGTGGGCCCTTATAAGTCTATACAAACTAAGGTAAAAAAAGGTTATAATAACCATTTAACCCCTTAAGGACACATGACATGTGTGACATGTCATGATTATCTTTTATTCCAGAAGTTTGGTCCTTAAGGGGTTAAAGTTATTTAAGGATCCCGTAGTACTTGGGTTCTTTGACATAGTGATGTACACTTCATAATATTGATATATGGTGTAACTAAAACCCTGTAGTTTTCACTTAAAGGGTTACTATAGTCACCAGAACCACTATAGCTCAATGTAGTGGTTCTGATATCTATAGCCTGTCCCTGCAGGCTGAGCATGGTAAACTCTGCCTTTACAGAGAAAAGGCTGTGTTTATATTGCTGTCTAGGAACACCTCTAAAGGCTGTCACTCAGGCAGCAATTAGAGGTGCTTCATTGTCCAGTGTGGAGCACTGGCTTTCTGAATGTTCCCCATAGAGAGGCTCATGATCAAGATTGATGATCTCAGCCATGGAGGCGGAGCCATAGAGGCGGAGACCAGTGCAGCATGGGGAAAAAGGAGAGTTAAAACACTATAGTGTTCCTATAAATGTGTTTAGAACAAGATTAAAGCTATATTTTGTGTTTCTAATAAGCTAATTCTGTATGATTTTATTTTAAATTAAAGGGATACTCTAGGCATTATAACCATTTTATTCATTCAATTAGTTTAATGCTTCCTCCTTAGCCAAAGAAGCACAAAGGGGATGTGCTAGGTGTGGGGGATGTTATTATAAACCTTCCTGACATCAAGGTAGCCATCTTTAGCTTGCTATTACGTGTGCATAAAATATAGGAAAATATCAGGCTCTTAATTTCCTCTGTGTTTGTGAAGTCCCATTTATAATGGATTTATTTTCATGTCTAGATCCAGATTCTGTAATAAGTTCTATAATAAATTGCATGTTGAAACTTCCGTTTTTTTCTTTTCATTTTCTTGTTCCTCTCAGTATATTGAATTGGCTTTAACCCCATAAGGACACATGACATGTGTGACATGTCATGATTCCCTTTTATTACAGAAGTTTGGTCCTTAAGGGGTTAAATAGTTTACTAAAGGGACACTCCAGGCACCCAGACCACTTCTGCCCATTGGAGTGGTCTGGGTGCCAACTCCCACTGCTCTTAACCCTGCAAGTGTAATTATTGCAGTTTTTTTATAAACTGCAATAATTACCTTGCAGGGTTAACTCCACCTCTAGTGGCTTTCTAGTAGAGGTGGAGTTAACCCTGCAAGATGTGGAGTTAACCCTGCAAGCCACTAGAGGGCACTTCCTCCTTCATAGCACAGAAAACCTGTGCTAGAGCGTCGCTGGACGTCCTCACACTGTGTGAGGACCTCCAGCGTCGCTCAATTCCCCATAGGAAAGCCGACGTAATACAGAGGTGGAGCGGCGGCGGAGGAAGAAGCAGCGACGTGGGACATGTCGCTGCCTCTGGTAAGTTAACGAAGGGGTTTTTACCCCTTCAGTAACCAGGGATTGTGGGGTGGGGGGGGGGGGAGGGCACCTGCAGTGCCAGGAAAACGGATTGTTTTCCTGGCACTGGAGTTTCCCTTAAAAAAAAATAAACAATTAGATTTAAACTTTTTCTAATTACCTTGTGTCACAAGAAAATGTTCACGCAACTCTAGCATAGTCACTAAATACAAGCCACTTGCAATTTCAAATAGTTTCTAAATTAATATAATTCAGATGCATCTTAAATCTGTGGTTATAAAGTACAAAGCAGTATATATGTCAGCATAATGTGAAAAAGGCAATTGTTATTCAATTTTAAGAACACTATCCAGAAAAGCAATATATGTGAGACATGCAATGCAGTGGGAGTTTTTTTTTTCCCCCCCTTTTCTACTTGCGGCCCAAGTAACAGATTATACAGCCACGTTTTCATTATTTTCCATCAAATGTCATTTAAATTTGAAAATAAAATAATTTTGAAGGCATTCTGAGCCCAAACAGCACAATTGCTAACTGAACTTCGAAAAGCTCAGGTCATCTTGCTACCTTTGGTAACAAGAACAGTTAAAATGTAAACTAAAGAAACAAAACAAAATGGACATATTGTCAGTATACAAGTAGAGGATCGTGGATAACAAGGAGGCTGTGTGGAGATGGTAGAACACGTTTTCCATTTATTTCTATGTATTTATTTACAGTTTTTTTCATTGATAGTGTAATGCATATTGTGTATAGATGTATGTAAAAATATACAATTTACAAAAAAAAATAACACAGGTGAACTTAAAGTTATAGACATAAGGTGAAGCTGAAAAAATATTGTACATACAAAAAAACAAAAAGGTAGCAATATAAATAAAAGTTAAATAGTTATAGCAGTTAATATAATTATGTAATATGAGGGAGACGGTTGCAATTCTACCTTTTACATATTCGTATATCTGTCACTGACAAAATCAATAAAATACATAAATAAAAAAATAAAAAGATAATCAATTATACCTAAGACAAAAGGAAAATTATTGACTTTAAACTGGCAATAAGGTTTCTTCTTGTAGTAACAAACTGTTAATAATATTCATATTAACAATTATAGCCCTAGATATATTCTTTTGCCAAGAACATGAATATACGTTTTTATTTGCTGAAATTATAACACAGCTAGGGAAAGAACTGCATCTCATTATTATTCTTACTGTAAATTACCCTTTTCGCAAGTCTTGAGAATAACCTATTGTCCTTTGTAATGTCCTGTTAACTAACAGGACATCAGTGAGATGATTTCATTGTCCCTGTTAATTTTTATTTAATGCTTTTATGTCCCCATTGAGATATAACTTTAATGTACACATGTGCAAGTTGTGTAAGCCTTCCTTTACAACTAAAAAAAAGTCCATTCCATTTATTCTAATTTCATTATAACCTTCTGAAAAACCAAATAAAATTGTGGTGGAAAGTTACTGGATGTCATGATACCTGTTGAAATGATCTATATGACATTAAATAGATGCATAATATTCTGGAGATGTTTTAAGTTGTGGGCTGTAATATATAACAAACAGCTGCTATTAAATATATTAAAAAAAACTACTTGTGTAAGATACACCTTTGGGTTATTCATTAAAGTAAGAATCCAATGTGAATTCAAACTACATTTCAAATTTTAAGTATTTGATCTGGAAAAATAGCTGTTTTAACCCCTTAAGGACACATGACATGTGTGACATGTCATGATCCCCTTTTATTCCAGCAGTTTAGTCCTTAAGGAGTTAAAGAGGTTTTCCAATTTGGATATTTTGGTGAAAATTTGAAATTCATTTTGATTTCTCACTTTCCTAAATGGGACATCTAAACTGGGAAGAGAAAGTCTTAAATATGCATGATTGGTGATCATGCCTTCTCACCCTACATTAGTAGCTGTATCCCTCTTTTCTTTGTACATATTTCTGTTTGGTTGGGCATCCCTGTGGGAAGGCTGCCGAGGGAAGCTGCGATCAAGTTACATTTTGTTATATATATTATTTCTGTTAAACAAAAATCTACATTTGTTTTTGTGTTTTTGTATATTAGTATGCTGATGTCAGAATGTGAATGCGCACTGGTACCAAATCAATGCTTGTACTGGTAAGGGTGGACAGTGCTGCGCAACATGAACATCAATAAATGGTACCGTGTTGGAATGTCACATCTTAGAAGATACCAGGTGAAGACAGCAGAACTTCTGCATCAATCTAGCAGTTATTGTAATATTGATTCTCAATGACTCCTTCATATCTAAAAGTGCTCTCATTAGTTAGAGAGAACACTATATAATGCATGAAAGGCATATTGTGCTGTGTTTTTCATTATACATCACACATTGTTGAGTTAAAAGCCCTTTTCATATGGCATTTTATAGTCCAATAATAAGTTGTGTGATTTAATGAGAAATTTAGTGTCTGCTAATAAAACACTTGAAAAGGAAGGCAATTTAGTGCAATCTGCTTACACAGAAAGGTGCTGTTATTAATGTATTAAGCAGATGGATTTTGTTGCTGTGTAACCGGACCCAGGCTATTGAACAATTAATATTTAATGCTGTTCATAGAAACACTTTGGATTGCTTAGAACATTTTCGACTTCCCATGGAAATAAACATCATTTGGCACCAAATGAAAATCCAGTTGTCCATTAATCTAGATTATAAACGTGTTGTTCTCTATGGTCAAAACGACAAAATCTTTGAGCAATCATCATATGCTTATTAAAATTCTCAATGCAAAATAGGTACATAGTTTATTTCATAATAGTGCTCTGCATTTTTTGTTTGTTGGCAATGAATGTGTAAAACTTGCATTCACGAAAAAAATAGTACAAGGTGTCAATATGTACTGATTGCTATAAACTCATACTAAAAGCTTATTTAACATAGTTAATGATTCAACGCAATTCTGTCATGGTTTTAAAATGTATTGTTATTATTTATGTATCTTGATTGTGAAGGTCAGACTAAAGTCAGCCAACAGAAAAGTAATCCATTCGATAAGGGTATGGTCTTAAGAATATCCAGCTCATTAATATTATGACTGAACCTTACAGTGCATTTGTAATAACTTTAACACAGGATGCATTTTGTTAAAAAAAAACAAAAAACAAAAAAAACAAACCATACCAGAGCCACCTTAAGCTACCAAAATATTTAGCTACAATATAAATCAGGTTAATGTGTAACTTGGGCTCACAGAGAGTTAACTTCCCTTTGTGTTCTTCACAAACCCACACATACCAAATATTGAAACCTCGATGACTTCGTAACATGACTTCATGTTATCAATTACTTAAATTCTGTAGAGGTACTTGACAGAAAATAGCTACAGTTCAGTTGGTAGAACGTTCACCACACATTCATTAATTTTAGTGGATGCCTGAGGTGACTTCTCTTGTTATTACCCAAGAAATTATGACATGTCTAATGTTCTTCTACCAATGTTGCTCATGGTGAATTGACTCAACAAAGTTGCCATTTCAAACAGCTGCCTTAACTGCATCTTATTCATTAGATAATAAAAATCACTGTTACCTTGCATTGCGTCTGTCGTGGTCATTCAGTGCAAGCTGGAACACATACTCTCGCAGATAAGTCTGTAGCTCCTGGTATGTCCCAACCATTTGATTGAAGGTACTGGCCAAATGAAAGAAAAAACAGAACAAGTTAGAACAAAGTGACCTTCACAAATGACCATTAAAATAGTGAGTTGTGGTTTATGTGGGAGGTAACTGTGTATTTGGCCATGTTTATGGACCCACAAAACCAAGCTAAATCAACAAATGCAATTATTTAATTGCCCATTAATGAGGGAAAATAACCTAGGGTATAAGGTTGTCTATATAATACAACAGGGAAATGTTTACAATCACCCATCCAGCAGCCCAGTCTTCATTTTAAAGTGTGGGATCTGAAGATGCTTTCTGTGAACTGAAAACATACTTAGCTAGCAAAGTACTCATACTATTTTTGTCTGGTCTACGAGCAAGCATCGTGATCTCTGAAATGCGTAATGCTTTCTTATTTCCACTGTCACTGTCCTGATTATACCTGGATACATATATAGAAGATATGAGAATATGGAGAGTTGGCAGAAATGTAAAAGCTAGCCCTTTGGTTAGTTTCTGTTAAGGTTTGGAACACACTTTTGTTCTTTACAGCGAGAAGCTTAGCAAGTCACATTTAAGACTGGTCTCACTCAGAAGGGTGGTCCAGAACCAAGATGACAGCAGACTCTCTCTCAATAATTAAACTGACATTTCTGGAAGTCAGAAAGATCTTCATCAGACCACCTCTTTCTTTGACTCTCACAACTTCTGAATGTTGAAAGACTTTCGAGTATCATGCACATAGGTTTATGGAAAAAAATAAGACCTTTTAAATGTTTGCATATACAAACGTTAGCCACACGTTCTACTCTAAACTCAGTCATTTATGGAGCTTGTCGACAATGGTATAAAAGCTATCCCATTCTATCCTGTGCAAGAGATGTATAAGATTATGCCAAGAATTAAAACAAATTTAAAGTACTCACTCTCTGTCAATCACAAGGCACTGCGTGTCATCTTCTTCAGCTATGATGTTGGCAGAGCGGACATCCTCACTTCAAAAGAACATCACAGTGAGAAACCAAGCATTGGAGATTTAATTAGCTATGTCTCACATCCTTCAATCATAGCATTATTGATCAAGTGGAAATAATCTCGCTTGAGATTGTTTGTTTTTAGCAAATCAAGTTCTCTCTGTTAATAAAATGGTTATTATGTATCTGTGTTCTTGTGCTTCACTGCTCATTCCTATCTTAATATGACATCACACGGTTTAAGTTCCAATTTTAACTTCCAAATACTCTGAAATCTATTCATTTTTATAGAATATAGATATCAAATTGTCAAAGAAAACAAAAGTCAGTCTTGATGTATTGATCAATATATTGATCTATATATTTTTCAACATGGGAGAATTGAGTCAAATGTTTGATGAATGGTCTTGATTATTTTGCAAAGTATGCTGCCATTGTTCAGAGAGAACAGTCTACTTAAGAATTATATATATATATAGCTATATATTTCTGTTTAGGTTAAGCTAGAAATACTATTTGAAATTTGTAATAATAAAATATTTTTAAATGTCTTATTTTTCGTCATTCAAAACTAGATTCCCTAAAAATCTAACATTTAAGCCTTTCCAATTCAGAGTAAAAAAAATTAATTATAATTAATAGTTATAATGAGCATAGGCCTCAATTTAAAAGCTTTCTAAATGATTCAATACTGTTAGAAAAACTTCCCAAATGATTTATCTACAGAAGTCACCTTTAAAGTAACACTTAGGGTCAGGAACACAAACGTGTATTCCTGACCCTATAGTTAAGTATTTAGGTGGCTGCCCCCTCCCCCCGTTTATTTTCCTTACTTAATTACTTTATTAATTTTACTCACTTTTATTCCAGCTCTGCGCAGCTTCTCTGGTGCTGGCCACGCCCCCGATCTGCCTCTTAGGCTGACATAATCTGAATTGATGGTCTCAGCCAATCACAATGCTTTTCTACAGGATTCTGATTATCTCAGCCAAGGAGGCAGGCCATAGAGCTACATACCACCGTGGCCGTTCAGTACCTCCTCATAGCGATGCATTGAATCAATGCATCTCTATGGGGAAAGTTCAGCATCTCCAAGCAGAGAGTGGAGATGCTGAACGTCAGTACTGCACACTGTGCAGCAATGACCCAGGAATCACCTCCAGTGGCCATCTGAGGAATGGCCACTGGAGGTGTCCCTAGGGAGCATGTCCCTAGGGGAAAAAAAAACAGTGTTTACTGCAAAAAGCCTGCAGAGACTGACTATACTCAAAGCCATGATATTTTACATGTGTTAAAGACTGATGATTTAATTTGTATGCCATTATGGTTGCAAGGAGCCTTAAAGGGACTTTAAAAGCTGGATAAATTTTAGTCATCTACTTATATAACATACACCATTTTGTGGCTACCTCTAGGACTACACAGTAAAGAATTAATTTTAAAAAAATAGAATATTTTGGGCATGGATTGGACCAGTAATTTGGGAGAACAGTTTTTGCTCCCCTATCCATAAAAAACAAGAACAAAATTCAAAAAGGAAACCGTAATAGCAAATTGAATAAGTGACAATTATAAATGACAGAGGATACTGAAGAGCCCATTGTTATTTATTCTTTTCACTTTTCTCTTTCAAGATATTTTTTAGTAATACATGTCAACCTTGAACTGATGATACTGTGGGATTTATGAAACCAATTTCTCATGATTTTTATTCCACATGTAAAAGGTGCTTTAAAGATTTAACAGGATTCAAAATGAACAACTCAGCAGCCAAACAGGAAGAGTAGACAGAATGCATGCTGGGAAATATTATGATCTACACATATTGAGAAAAATAATCTAAATGCAAATGTGTTATTGAAAATAATGTTCTTGTGATTAATGTAATTTTTTCCCCCCTTCCTTACAGACGATAGGTCCCTTTCAATAGACTATTTAGTTTAGTGTATTAAAATATATAAAAGAAGTCTCTTAAAACTGGGTTTATATTTAAAAAAATAATAATAATAATAATAATAATTTGCACAAAATCTTAAAATTTTTAAAAACCAAAAACCTTATATTGATTGTTTATCAAATGATTTACCACTTAATCCATCCAAAATGGCGGCCGATTTTGCAAGATCGCCTGCCATTTGAGAATGATAAAAACATAGCAAAAATGTATTATCCTCCAACCCAGTTCCCCATATTTCCATAAATAATGAATTATTTCCATGCTAGATAAACCAAAAAAATTTGGAAATGTTTGCTAGCTCCTTTTGACAATGCAATTATATTAAACATATCAGTCTGCTAGTTACATAGATGACAAAGTCTTAAAAATAGTAAATTACACAGAAACTTTGATCACATATTTAATTAAAAAAAAAAAAACATGCAAAACACTTGCCTTTGTAAATAAATAGCCTGCAGATGTCTTATAACTTATACTCGTCAATACGCGCAATTGTTATCAAGACAATTTATATTTATTAAAGCAAACCGTGATGATCTCTTCTCAATCAACAGTATTGTGTGTTGCACAGAGAATATATTATCAGGACAGCAATTTATGAAACGTTTCATAATTATCAAAGAACAAAGAATAAAATGCAAGGTTTTCATGGGCAAACAAATTAACTGCAATCAATACACAGAGACTAAATACTCCCACTATTGATTTCAAAAGGGTTGTTGGATTCTAAATAACTTTTACTGAGCCAAGCCTTATTACACAAAGGCGTTCAATACATATTGATGCCTTATCCATTTGTGTCCTTCCAAACAAATCCCTTAATTTAATTTAAAGTAATACACCAGGGTGGATTTTACCAACCATTTTAATTCCGATATTCTAGACAATTAAAAATACTCATAATTATATTGCTATTATTGCGATTACCATTTTTTTTAGACTTGCCCCATTTAAGGTTATTAAATTAGGGAGAGAACTGTGTTTGGTAGATAGATCCCTATTTGGGTATCTGTAAATATGGCAATTCCATATAAGGATATTAAATTGTTGAGCTATCTGCTAAGCAGCTTTTCTTAATTTTTATCTTTCAGCTGTTTAGTGGATAACTCCCTAAATACAATTGATACCCTTATGTGGGATTACCATAGTTAAGGATACCAAATTAGGGAGTTATTTAGTAGATATAGCTCCCTCCCTTATTTGGTATCCTTAAATATGACAATCCCACATAAGGGTACCAAATTAAGAAACTATCAACTAAGTAGCTGAAAGAAAAGCCACGTTCCTAATTTTGATCTTTCAGCTGTTTTGTAGAATAGAATGTCCAGAACAGAGGACACAAGTTAATGGGCTGGGTTTCAGGAGGTTAAGGATACTTATTAGGAATCTATTGACTAGACACAAGAACTCCCTAATTTAGTAGTGGTACCCTGAAATATGGTTTGGTAATCCCACATAAGGGCACATATTTTTCACAAATTAACTAATGAACTAATCAAGCAGAACATTTTGTGTGGAGTGCCCATTCCTAGCTGTTCTTTTAGAATGGATGGGTGTCAAAGCACTCCTTGCACCATAACCATTATATTGTGTTGCTGTGTATGGGTAGGTGAGTGATGTGTATAGTTGTGTGAAGGTCAGTGAAGGCTTTTCTATAGGGGGCACTTGGGGCAGTGCCCCACCAGTGTTTATGATTCTTTTTCTGGAAGGGAGGGTGGAAAGCCAAACAATATGGGAAAAAAATAGTGTCACTTTAATTCAGTAATAGGTTTCAATTCTGCAGGACCCCTCCCCCTCATTGTTAAGTGTTTGAAAAATCTTACATCTAGGACATGTAATCAAAATTTGGAATTTTAAATCTGCCTAGTGTCCTTTAAGAATTAATTTTATGAGTGGAGGCATGCTATTGGCTTCTTCATTCATGGGCCATCATTGGCTCATAGCACCAGGAGTTGGGGTTACAAGGCCCACAGGAGAGAGAAACAAGACTCCATCTTGGAAGCAAAGGGAGAGCACGGCCACATCAGCTCCTGGCCCCTGCCAAATGTAAGTATACTATATTATCTTTTTATCTCCCCCAGTATCCCAAGTGACTGTCTAAGGGCTGATTAAATAAGGAAATGTGCTCAAATATATAATTAATATAAATATATAATGCCAGTTGAGCCCATGGATGACAAGGGGTCAGGGACATTTCTGATACAGAGCACTGTGCTGCCTGTCACTAATAGTTTAAATACCCCGACTGCAGGACTGGGGCTGTGACTCTGATGACTGATCTGATCTGATTTCAATCTGTTTTAATCTGTAATGATTGTTGATTCTTTTAACCATTCCATTTACTTCTTGGCTCCAAATTACTACTACAGATTAATTATATTGCCAGCTGCAAAAGTAAAAAGGAGTCTATCAATATATTTATGCTTTAGCCCTGTGCACACTGTGTGATGAGAGCTAATAGTGAGTCAGGAGAAGCTGACATGGTTGGAGTCTATCACTATCTTGATGCTTTAGCCATGTGCACATTGTGTGCAGAGAGCTAATGGAGTTAATGGAGTAGCTGACATATTTCACAACTGCAGCAATATTTAATAGAAAGCAGCATTTATCACAGCAGGATCACTGCTGAAGATACGATCATGTAAGGGAGAGTTAAGATGGCTAGGAAGATAGACAGAGAGAGAAAGAGCTGGGACTTTATATAGAAACATGTACTGTGTGGGGATCTCTGTATTGCAACTCTGTCTAATCCATGATAGTGATCCTGGCTGTGTGGGAAATTTCTGAATATCTCCTTATTGTACCAGCTTTGTGTGTTATGTGTCTGTATTGTACTCAGTTCTACCTGTTGTATGGGTATCTCTGTAGTCTACCCTGCTCTGCAAATTGCATAGGTATCTTTATATTGTGCCCATCTCTGTGCATTATATGTCTATTTTGTTTAGTTTGTGGTATGATTATAAATTTATATTGTGCACAACTTATTTTACTGATGAGCATCTCTATATTTTTGCTCAGCTCGCTGTATTGTATGAGTATCTCTGTGCTTTATAGGAAAAAGTAAAATTCTGGGAGAGGGGTCTGGTGCCCCACCATCTTGAAACGTCACCAGCAGCCACTGGTGTAGGTAGCTAAAGCTCATGTTTATTAATTTGTGTGGACAGCAGTAAGGAATGTATGTGGGTAGACGGATGTGCTAAATCCTACACCACTTCTATGTGTCTCTCCCATACACCCGTATTTGAATGTATGTTTGCCTTCCAACCCTCTGGCTCTCTTTCCACTCCCAGCTCTCTTCCCATCTGGGTAATCCAACAAGTGCAGAATCAAGAACATAATTATAACATAGCTGGCTTCATGGTCACTAGTGGATAATATGCAAGATCCCAGCTATCAAAGGTGAACATTCCATGGCACAGTAGGATAGGTAAGCTACTCAGAGAGTTCCAAGCAAATGTTTAACTATTCTCAGTATTCTGTGCTAGTATCCATTCTTAAACTGTTCTCCTTCCGTTCTCCCCCATCCTCCTACCTTAAAGTAACACTATAGCGTTAGGAATACAAACATATTCTCAACACTATAGTCTTCTCCTATCTAGGTAGGTGTCTGCCTCCCTTGCAGTGGTTTAAAAGGTAATATTTGCTTACCTTAAGTCCCTCTGCTGTTGGTGTATGTGCAGTTACTCTGTGTCCCTGGCTGGGATCATCAAGATTAATGATCCAAGATAATCCAATGCTTCCCTATAAGGAAGCACTTAGAGGCTTGTGTGCATGCGTGGCAAGATGTCGCAGTGTGGTGATCAAAGGTAGAATCATTTGAGTTTAACTCAGTTATAGCTGAGGAAGCACTTCCTGGCAGCCACTAGAGGCATTTTAACTCTGCAATGAAAACATTACCATTCCTGCAAAACAGAAATGCTTTCAATTGAAGGGTTTTGGCACCCAAAACTCTACATTGTATACCTTTAATGCTAATTGCAGTAACTTTAATTCTCATCCAAGTAACAAATGCTTTGCTCTTCCCACTCTCATTATGAAGTACTGGCATGTGGAAGCAGGGCTAGGCTCAGGAAGTGTGCTGGAAGGAAACCTCTCCACATAGCACCTGGACTTCATTCCTGCAGCAAGACCAAACAGTCACCAAAGCCAGTAGAAGCTGCACCTACCAAACTTTCCAGTGCTACTGAATCTTCTCAAACCCACTGCGATGCACAACCTTTCTTATATCAAAGATGGAACTCAGGTCCAGTCAGGAAGATATTTTGTTCCCCCTGTTGACTCCTAAAACAGCTGGGGTTCTGGAGCAACAACTGAATTTTACCCCATGTACATGCATTTGGTAGAAATATTATTTCAAGAGGCACTAGGCAGGTGTTTTACCCTCACAACATTTTTATTGTTTCACCTCCTTTCATTGGAAAGGAAGGCTCCCAAGTGTGGGAGTAATTCTGATAATGTGTCATGGGAAAATGTTCACATTGCCCAGTGGATGTCACTGGCTTGAGAAATGTAGAAGAATGGAGGCGGTAGAAAAAAATAATTATATGTTCTCCTGTATTTACAAGTTTATTTCAAAGATTGCCTATTTCTTATATGCTGATCAATTATTAAGGATATATTTAAAATGACCACTTTGATAAATCTCCCCCACTGCATCCCTGAACAAAAAATAAAAAAAGTTTTAATGAAAAAAATGCATTGCTTCCTGAATGAGATATTCTACAAATCTCTGTAATGCTTCAAAAATCACATTATACCTAATCAATGCTTTTTCTCCAAAGTAGTCACCAACTCCTAGAGACTTGATTTGCTGTGGTTCCTGAGATCCTTCCACTGCTTGTGTTACAGATACCTGCAGAGAAGAAAACAAGACTCTGGTTATAAATCACGTGCATTATGTATTATCATTTTCATCATTTTCATCCCTCTTTCTTGAGGGTGCTAGAGCAGATATACACTGAACAAAGTTATAAACGCCACACTTTTGTTTTTGCCCCCCATTTTTCATGAGCTGGACTCAAAGATCTAAGACTTTTTCTATGTACACAAAAGGCCTATTTCTCTCAAATATTGTTTACAAATCTGTCTAAATCTAAGTTAACGAGCACTTCTCCTTTGCCGAGATAATCCATCCACCTCACAGGTGTTTCATATCAAGATGCTGATTAGACAGCATGATTATTGCACAGGTGTGCCTTAGACTAGCCACAATAAAAGGCCACTCTAATATGTGCAGTTTTACTGTATTAGAGGGTCTGGTAGGGTCCGAAAACTAGTCAGTATCCAGTATGACCACCATTTGCCTCACACAGTGCAGCACATCTCCTTCACATAGAGTTGATCAGGTTGTTGATTGTGGCCTGTGGAATGTTGGTCCACTCCTCTTCAATGGCTGTGCAAAGTTCCTGGATATTGGCAGGACCTGGAACACGCTGTCTTATACGCCGATCCAGAGCACCCCAAACATGCTCAATGGGTGACATGTCCGGTGAGTATGGTGGCCATGCAAGAACTGGGATGTTTTCAGCTTCCAGGAATTGTGCACAGATCCTTGCAACATGTTGCGTGCATTATCATGCTGCAACATGAGGTGATGGTCGTGGATGAATGGCACAGCAATGGATCTCGGGATCTCAGGATCTTGGATCTCGTCACGGTATCTCTGTGCATTCAAAATGCCATCAATACAATTCACCTGTGTTCATTGTCCATAACATACGCCTGCCCATACCATAACCGCACTGCCACCATGGGCCACTTGATTCACAACAATGACATCAGCAAACCGCTCACCCACATGACACCATACACACTGTCTGCCATCTTACATATGGTCTGCGTTTGTGAGGCGGGTTGAATCAGGGCCGGTGCAAGGATTTTTGCCGCTCTAGGCAAAAGAAAGTTTTGCCGCCCCCCCTTCCCACCTACCCTCCAGTGGCATCGCAATGCCCCACCCATATGATCTGCCATATGAACTAATGCCAGTGCTGCACACAGTGTGTGTTTACATTTAAAAGCCTGCAGGAAAAAAATATAGACACCAGAACCACTTTATTAAGCTGCAGTGGTTCTGGGGACTATAGTGTCCCTTTAATGTGAGGTAAATTAGAGATTAGTGTCACTAATAATATACTAGATTGCCTACTTACAACCAGATGAGGATGGTGATGGGCTCTGGCTGCAGTCTGGCTCCACTGGTCTGGTGTAGAACATGATCTCTGGAGGCTGTTTGTAACTGTGGTCACAAAATTCAATGTTTTGGAAGAACGGGAAGCAGCTCCATTTTTTGGGGCCCCTTACACAGCTCAAGGTCTGGGCCCCAGGGCCTGATGGTGAGTATGCCCATAAGTCTACCTACATGTTCCACCCATGAGTTCGCACACAAGGAGTGGAGTGTGTAGGGGATGTGTTACTGTAGAGGATCTAATGTGTGTGCTTATGGAATGTAGTGTATAGGGATACCAGTTTGTGTAGGTGATGCAGTGTGTTTGTTCGAAGTGGAAGCAGTGTGTTTTTGTGTAAGGGATAGAAAGCAGTGTGTGTTTGTGTACAAGGGATGTATTGTGTGTTTCTTGTTGTGTGTAAGGGATGCATTGTGTGAATCTGTGTTTGTATGCATAAGGGATGCAAAGTGTGTTTCTGTGTATGTAAGGGATGCTTTGAGTGTGTGTAAGAGATGCATTGTGTTTCTGTGTGTGTGTAAGAGAAGCAGTGTGTGTTTCTCTGTGTGTGTAAGGGATGCATTGTGTGTTTCTGTGTATATGTGCAAAGGATGCATTGTGTGTGTGTGTGTGTGTGTGTGTGTGTGTGTGTGTAATGGATGCATTGTGTGTTTCTCTGTGTGTAAGGGAAGCATGTTGTGTTTCTGTGTGTATAGGGATGCATTGTGTGTGTGTGTGTGTGTGTGTGTGTGTGCGTAGTGTGAAAGAGCTCCCTGTCCTGTCCCCTGTCCTATAGAGCTCTCCCTTCCATCCCTTAGAGATCTCCCCTGCCCCTTAGTGGTCTCTCCTCTCCCACCCACCTCCCTTAATGGTCTCCTTTTCTCCCCGACTTTCCATTAGTGGTCTCTCGTCTCCCCCTTAGTGGTCTCTGCTCTCCTCTGCCCCCCCTTTCTATTAGTGGTCTCTCCTCTCCCCCATCCCTTAGCGGTCTCTCCTCATGCCCCTCTCCTAGTGGTCTCTCCACCACCCCCTCCCTCCTTTAGTGGTCTCTCCCTCCCCCACGTTCTCCTCTACCCCCCTCCCTGTGTTTTCATCTCCCCGTGTTCTCCTCTTCTTCTCCCCCGTGTTCTCCACTTCTTCCCCCCCTCCCTGTGTTCTCCTTTTCTTCTCCCCCCATCCCTGTAATCTTCTCCCCTCCCCCCTATGTAATTTTCTCTTCTTCTCCCCCCCTTCCCTCCCGGTAATCTTCTCTTCTTCTCCCACCCCCTGTAATCTTCTCTACTCCCCCCTCCCTCCCTGTAATCTTCTTCCCCCTCTCTCCTATCTTCTCTCCCCCTCCCTGTAATCTTCTCCCCCCCTCCCTCCCTGTAATCTTCTCCCCCTGTAATCTTCTCCCCCCTCCCTGTAATCTTCTCTCTCCCCTCCCTCCCTGTAATCTTCTCCCCCTCCCTCCAATCTTCCCCCCCTCCCTCCAATCTTCTTCCCCCCTCCCTCCAATCTTCTTCCCCCCTCCCTCCAATCTTCTCCCCCCTCCCTCCCTGTAATCTTCTCTCCCCTCCCTCCCTGTAATCTTCTCTCCCCCCTCCCTCCCTGTAATCTTCTCTCCCCCCTCCCTCCAATCTTCTCCCCCCTCCCTCCAATCTCACCCCCCATGTTATCTTCTTCCCCCCTCCCTCCAATCTCCCCCACCATGTTTTCCTCACCTCCCCTCCCCTGTAGCGTGGCCGAGCTCCTTTCTGGTCCGCGGTACAGGAGTTTCTGTCTCCTGTACCCGGCTGGACTGACAGTAAGTGCACACTGAGTGTGCACTTCCTGTCAGTCCGGCCGGGACTGCGGACTGCAGAGGAGCTCGGCCACGCTACAGGGCAGGGGAGGTGAGGCAGTACAGCAGGCGGCTGCAACATTTAAAAGGCCGGCGATGGGGGCGCAGGGCGCCCCCTCCTATATGGCGCCCTAGGCAGCTGCCTAGTTCGCCTTATAGGAAGCGCCGGCCCTGGGTTGAATGTACTGCCAAATTCTCTGAAACACCTTTTGGAGATGACTTATGGTAGAGAAATGAACATTCAATTCATGGTCAACAGCTCTGGTGGACATTCCTGCAGTCAGCATGCCAATTGCACACTCCCTCAAAACTTGCGACATCTGTGGCATCGTGCTGTGTGATAAAATGGCACATTTTAGAATGCAGCCTTTTATTGTGGCCAGCCTAAGGCACACCTGTGCAATAATCATGCTGTCTAATCAGCATCTTGATATGCCACACCTGTGAGGTGAATGGATTATCTCAGCAAAGGAGAAGTGCTCCCTAACACAGATTTGTGAACAATATTTGAGAGAAATAGGCCTTTTGTGTACATACAAAAAGTCTTAGATCTTTAATTTCAGCTCATGAAAAATGGGGGCAAAAATAAAAGTGTTGCGTTTATAATTTTGTTCAGTGTAGTTGGCAAGACTCAATCACAGACAATTTATGCTGTTTTTGATTCTCACCATTCACTGGTCAGTGACCCTTCTGTTTTATACTTGAGCAAATCACAGATGGGATAGTTCAAAAATCCCTATACAAAGCTATTGGTGTTGGCACTGTTCGAAAACAAAATAATGCCTTTTTAATTAACAGATCCTAGATTTTATCTATGAATCAATTAGTTTATATCATAAAAGTGATGTTAACAGATGTGCCTGCAACACATTGTTTACATGGGATCTCTCGTGCCCAAACTTGCAAGCTTGTTCATGCCCACCAGCATATTTTATTGTTCTGCAGAAATCTACTTGTATACAACGAGGCACTTAATTGTTTAAATTAAGAACTGGCAGATCAGTGGAAAGAGGAAAAGCCAAACACATTTAATTTGCATCAACACCAGAAGGAGTGATACAAAAAAAAGAGCAGTTTGGGATGTCTCCTTTGATTCAAATCACTGCCAATAAGCAGGTCTGCTGGAGAGGAGGATAGTTGATTGTTATCTGTTGTAATAATTAACACAGTTGGAGCAGTATGTTAGAAAACAAGAAAAAAATAAAGCTTTAATCAGTGAAGCCTTTTTCATTTTGTATGATGTTTGTATAGAGAATAGATTTTCTTTTTGTTTCTTTTTATTTTACTAAATTAATTAAATGGACATACATCACTTGACAATATTTTTTAAACCAGTAAGTAAACACTATTAAACAAATTATGAATCAAAAAGCAAGAAACACTCTGATAAGCATATAACAAATGTTTATAAACGTACTACAAGCTTGGTCAGATTGCATTGTTGGACATGCTTTTCAGCTTGGCATGTTTATCCAGCCTTGCCCCCCCAACCCATTTTAATCACCCATCTCGGTCCACTAATGACAAAAAAGGGCATTGTTGTACAAAACAGGAGAGAGAAACTCGACACTGAAGCTTGCTTTAAATTAATCAAACTAATCAGACTCATTCTCTTCCTACTGCACATGTATAAATCTGCCAGGCATGCCCAATGCACGTTTTTAGTCATTCCTAGGGATTGGACACTGATTGGTTAGATCAGTGTCTCCCCTGGAGTGGGTGTGGAAAGCACAAGAAACAAGATGCACGCAAATATGAAAAAAAATAATCATAGTTACCTGCGATTTTCATCCTGCATAGTAAGGCAACTGTCTCATTCAAAGCTAAAGCTTTCAAATGAGACAGTTGTAAGTAATGCATTAAATGAACCATTTGTGTGGTTCTATTGTGACTGGTTGCTTCAGAAAATGAATTATTTAAGCCCTCTAATTTATCAGATAGCATTAAAAAGACAAAAGTAAATAGACACTTCCACGTTGAACTGTAAAAAAAGGGCATTATTAATGCTTCTAGCTATCATCCTTCGTTTTATCTTTTAATCAATTCGTTTTATCATGATATGGAGTTGGTCTTCATTTACTACAATAACAGCCTCCAAACTACTGTGGAGGCTTTCTACCAGATGATAGATATTTGCTGTGAGGATCTGCTGCTTTTTAGCTACAAAAATCATATGTGATGTTGATTACTTTTATTATTCGGCAATTAGGCTTGGCTCATAACAGACTTTCCAGTTTATATGAAATATTTTTCATAGGGTTGAAGTTAAGGCTGTGTATGTCTGGGCAATTTATTCCATACTCAACCTTAATTCCATGCATAATTTTTTTTTTTCAAATAAAACATGGAATTGCAATCTTCTTGAAAATTATGCCACTAAGTTGCAACTACAAGGTCTTCTAGAATGTCATTGTGTGCTCAGAACTAGGATATCCCTTCATCAGAAGAGGTATATCATGAGCCAGAGAAGCAGCCCAGGCCATTATTTATTTTCTACTACAATTTATGTTTGGCAATATGCAGTCAGGAAAGGCATGCTGGCACCTTTCAAACCCAGAATCATCTGTCCAGCTGGCAGATGGGGAAGTACAATTCAGCCGATTAATCATTTCAGAGAGCATTTCCAGTACTGTAGAGTCCAATGTTGACAAGTGTTACATCACCCCAGCTGATGTTTGACATTGCACATGGCGAGCTTAAGTAGGTGTTCTCCAGGGAAATCAATTTCACAAAATTTCTGACAAACCGTTCTTGTGTTGATGTTGTTTCCAAAGGCAGTTTGAAATTAGTGTAGAGAATTTTTTTGAGCTGGGAGCTTCAGGTCTTTGTAGTCCCAATCAACAAGCGTGTGTGACCTGCTACATTGTAGCAGAATTTCCATTTCTCAGTAATATTGCTGACTGCTGTCTGACATAGGTCTACTAAGGCTTTTTAAACCAAATTTTGAAAAGCTGATACCTTGGAAAGTCATTCAATTCTTGAGTTTAGGTAAATCTTCTGCCAGTGTCGATGTATGGAGATTGCATGGTTGTATATTGAGTGTGATTTCATACACCTGTCAGCAATGGATGTGGCACAACTAGCTGAATTAACTAATTCAAAGGAATGTCCATATTGTGATTGCTATAACTCTTTGTTCTGGCAAGGAACTCAAAGAATTTCTTTCACTCTTCCACCCTTTAGGTAATAATCATACTGTACTGTATATATACAGTACATATATTTTGTGAAGAAAAATCTGGCACCAATCTCTCAAAATTTTCGTAAACTGGTCATCAAAGTTTGTAGAACGAAAATATACACTGCTAGCAGCTACATAGGTAATGTGAGCTATGGGCTAGAGAGCACTTGATGGGTTGGGTTGCCATAGAAAATATTCATAGGCTCATACGAGACCCCTATTTCTTTTACTTAAAGGGACACTATAGTCACCATAATAATTACAGCTTAATGTAGTGGTTTTGGTATCTATAGCCTGAGAAAAGACAGTGTGCAGCACTGTTGTTCGATACACTGAGATACACCGATTCAATGCATCTCTATGAGGAGATGCTGATTGGCGTGAAATCACATTTTCACTGCTCTGACAGGGTGGATGGGGATCTAAACAGCCACACATGCACTCTAGTGACAGGAATACATGTTTGTATTCCTGACACTATATTGTTCCTTTAAAATATGTCTGCCTGCCTACCTGTGTGTGTGTGTGTGTGTGTGTCTGTCTGTCTGTCTGTCTGTCTGTCTGTCTGTCTATCTATCTTTAGTTTAATGAAAATTGTAGATAAGCAAAAACTATCCCTGCTTTATTACCTAGAGTTGTCTTTCAGTAACACAATGCTGGGTTAAAAAGCTTACAGTCTTTGTTTTAGGAGAGTTTTAGTTTGTTCCTCTCCTTTCTAAGATGTATAGTCTTATAAGTAAAATGGATCATTGAATTCTGGCCTGTCTATACTGTAGAAATAGCTGCCCTTTAGAGTTGAAACCGATAGGAAAATCACAGGCAATAAGGGACGAATGCTTCTCGTGCAAAATCAAAAGAACAGTTTCACTATAACAAGCCCTTACCTTCCCTTTGGCAATGATGAAAAAAGTGTTCCCCTCTTCTCCTTCTCTGATTATATAGTCTCCTTTATCATAAAAGTCCTATGAGAAGTAAAAAATACAGTTAAGTACTGTCATAAGATGAGAACAGGAGAGAAATTGACTGAAAAATAAATGTTTCCTATCTAATGATAATTCTAAATAAAACTTTAACCATAGATAGCTGAACTTCTATTGAATTTATTTTACTGATAGCCAATTAGGCATCAAATAACACCTGCAATCAGTTAAATTCGATCTATTGCAATGCCCATGTCTTTTTAAAGCATCTGCTATCATTTAATTTTTTTAAAAAGTCACAAGGTTTGCAATGTCTAGAATGATCACTTGCATATATTTGCATTGCTCAGATGCTTAAATGGCCGAATTAATATTCATTCACAATTATGTTTTACTGCAGATTAAACACATTATTAGTCTAATAATATATTTAAACATGAGCTCTCGTTTCATAATTATTGACATGCCAACACGACCACAATCGCATCATTACAATATTTTCTACACCAATTTTTGACATTATCACTATGTTAACCCCTTAGGGACCAAACTTCTGGAATAAAAGGGAATCATGACATGTCACACATGTCATGTGTCCTTAAGGGGTGAAGCAGTCAAGCTTAAGTGATTACAATCATTCCAAAGAAGATTTATCGACACGCTTAACAGAACCGTTTTCTCTTATCTAACACTGCAGCCAAAAGAACTTGGTATATCATTGAAAAACACAAGTCTATGTTGTACCTGTAGCCAAGTTGGGATATATAACACAAGTTACTGGAAAATTATGTAATACGCTGATGCCCTTGGCTTGAGAAGTGATTCCAGATCACTAGGTAACGATTTGGTTTGTGAGTCTCAAAATAGATCCCTATGTTCCCTTCCAGTATATAATGCAGGCAACAAATATGTCTTCATGCTCCATGTTTATGCATTATTTATGATTCTGTATACTTTATTAAAAAATTAATCCTGTCATTTAAATAAAATGGCTCAAAAATGTTCTATTCATTGATATCATATATCCTTCTGTTCTGCTGCAGAATATCTTAAGAACTACAACTATTCAATATCATTATTCTTTATTAAAAGGGACACTCCAGGCTTGAGTTACCCACATTATTTTATACATTATATAAATAATAGACAAAAAATCTGGTAAAAGTAATAAAAAACATTGTAAAAATAAAAAGATTCCTTTGAAGTTCCTGAATTTGCAGTAAACATTCTGATATAGAAGTTGTGTAGTGAGTGTCATCAAACCAGGAAATGGCTTTGCTAATCTTGATGCAATTATTGTTTCCAATGGGAACTCAACATATACCATAAACGTCCGCCTAATATGAGCTTATAGAAAATGTAAAATCAGCCTTTGTCAGCTACTTTATTTACCAAGTAGGATGAGAGGAACCAGTGAGTAAGCGGATTATAGCTGTGACTATGAATGTCCATGTTAGTGTGGGCTGGGGCATACACAGTATTTGAGTAGTCACATAGGAAAGCCTTAGCTTTCTCTTGTGACATCTCTCAGTGAGGGGCAAGCGCTCAGCTGAAATATTTATTTTTTAATTGCTGCAGTTTTAAGCTCTTAAGAGCTAGGTGTTAGTTGAACCAGAGAACACATCCCAAACGACAAAGGTATAAAAGACAGAGGTAGTATTACTAGTCCTTACAAGAGGTCAGACAAGAATAACAGGGAAGGCAGAGGACAGGATACCAGAGAGAGACAAAATTATATGTCAGAGCCAAAGGTAGAATTGGCGGAGAGGGAGGATCCTCTTCAGGAAATGGGGAACAGCAAAACTAAACAAAGCAACTTGAACATGACGAGCAGTAAAAATCCACTGAAGGAACCACAATCAGATACTGAGAGATGGGAGGGCTGTGTGTTCATAGCTTCCAACTGGTGTCTGAGAAAGACCTGGTAAAACTGGGACTCATGTGTATTGACAGGTACCAAATTAGTGGTCGAACTAGAAAGAGCAAGAGGAGGCGGCCAAAGGCTGGCTGGATAAGGGGCATGTGTGGGTGTGGGAAGGTGTAGGTGTAACTGGTTAGGAGTGTTAGGATGGGGTGTGGTAAAGGGGGGAAGGGGCTGTGGTATATATAGGCGGGTATTTCCCCCCTTACCATTTTAAAAATTCTGGCGTGGTAACAGCTTTCTCTGGCTGTTATCAGTGGTAGTTAGTCGGCCAGATGGATATTGAGGCCACTCAGGGCCAAGGCCCTTATTGACGGTGGCCGGCACCCATCGGCCCAGCTGGAGCACTTTACCACCGTTCCAACCGCGCCGCCTGGTGCGGCCCCCTGCTCAGTTCAGTCCTTCATGCAAGGACCAGGTTTGGGGGCAGAGTAGGAGCCCTGTTGCGGGCTCGGAGGCCGTTCCCCACACGGCCACGAGCCGTCGGGCTGCACCACTTCCTTCTCTGACTGCCCCAGCTCCCTCCTAGGACTCGCGGGCCAGGTGCCATGTGGCCGTGAGGCGGGAAGCTGCAAGACGGAAAGGTGTTCCAGCCGCAGTGCAGCCGCTTGGTGCTGCATCCCAGGCACCCCATCCCTCCTCGTCCCGGGCTGCCAGAGGACGGAGCTCCAGCATGGCCATTAGGAGGGTACGTGGGCTGCAGGATTGCAGCAAGGGGGGAGGGGGGTAGCTTACGTCCCAAGGGTCAGGGGGGCAGGGCTTCCAAATTGTGCCGCAAGGCATACTGTCTCCAGGGCAGAGTGAGTCTGACAGCTTCCCCTCATGCATACCCCCCTGCTTCCCCTAGGCCTGCCTCTGTAATACTTCATACCAATGACACCTCCAGAAGTGGGCCTTCAAATGCTGGGTTGGGTGGGAAGGGAATTTCACTTACCTTTGCTGTCTTCACAGGTCCCTCCTGAGCAGCCTCTCACTCATACTGCTTCTACTGTTCCTGGTGCTGTTAATCAAGTTGATCCTGTCGCTGCAGAAACAGCTTGGCCTGACGGTTCAGGCTTGGCTCCCCTGCTGCCCATGGTTCCTGCAATCAGTTGTGCGTATTCTTCTTTGTCGGGTGAAGCAAGGGGTGGGGGGGGCCACATCGGTGGGCCTGCGCAAACTTGGCTGCTGCTGGCTATACAATGACAGCCAGTGTAAATGGGGCACAGGGTGTAAGTTTAAACATGAATGCTCTGTTTGTGAGGGGTCACATCCCATTGCTCTAAGCGGGGCAAGGCTAGGGACAGAGGGGACGCCATGGGCGCTAAGGGCAAAGATGACAGTGGACGTCGCCACAATGTGCCCCTGCTTAAGCCAATATAAAAAGAGGAAAGCAGCAGCGCTGCTACTCACGGGTTTCGAGGAGGATTTTGGATCCCTCACTGGGATTGAACAGTGGTCACATCCTGTCGGAACCTTCGTTCAGTGCAGGAACACCCAGTGCTGGTGCGGGGGTAGTTGAACAAGGAGGTGCCGTTGGGGCGCATGGCTGGCCACTTTTGGGAGCCGCCTTTCCTTCACCTGTTGGTTTCCCCTCTGGGTGTGGTTTCATAGAAGGAACTGGGAAAGTTTAGGTTAATACATAATTTATCCTACCCCCAGGGGGGTTTCGATAAATGATAACATCGCGGCGGAATTATGCAGAGTTTCCTACACTTCGTTTGATGCCGCGGTGCGTATGGTGTGGGTGGCGGGTCCGGGGCGCTGATGGCAAAAACGGATATTGAGTAAGCTTTTCGCCTCCTCGGGTGCACCTTGAATGTCATCACCTGCTGGGTTGTATATTCGACAGCCTGTATTATGTGGATCTCAAGGATGACTTGGCTGTGTGGAGCGCATTTCTTGAGAATTACATTGGCAGATCCTACTGGCAAGCGCCGGAGGTGCCTAATTCGGAGCTCCATCTGTTCACCGATGCGGCGGGTTCGGTGGGCTTTTGGGGCTATCTTGGGAATGCATTGGCACATGGGTGGCCTGACAAGGAATTTGGCGTTCCTGAAGCTTTTCCTGATCGTGGTGGCAGTGTATCTGTGGGGGTCTTTTCTTCAGGATCGGCGGGTAGAATTCAGTTGTGACAACCTGGGGGTAGTTTTGGCCATTAATCAGTTTGTCGGCCTCATCTCCCCCTGTGGTGCGTCTTTTGAGGTGTTTAGTACTGCGTTTTTGTAACGGTGATCCCCAACTCGCAGGATTAAGCTTAACAAATGACAGCACAGAGACGAGATACGTCTACCGGACCTTAGAATGGCCGGACTCGACGTAAAGGAGAGAGATACAGAGTCAGGAACGATCTGAGGTCAAGGGCACCAAGAGACAGCATAAACTAGGACTAGCCGAGGTCTGGTACACAAAAATCAGCAAGCCGGCAAACAGAGCAGATAAGGATAAAGAGATAACGGAGTCAGAAACAAAGCCAAGGTCAAGTACGAAGAAACACAACTGAACACAACAAGCGCTAAAGGGAACTGTAACAGAAACCACGATAGGGCAAGGTACTAAGGGAAAAAGGTGAGTATAAATACCTTAGCAATTAATTTGATTGGCCCTTGTCATATCCACGCCCCCAAAAGGTGAGTGTATGTGGAATGTGGCATGACAGGGGCCAATGGGAGACCTTCTCCAATTTAGAGACCCCCGGAGCACTCTTAGAGTCAGGCGGGACACGTGACCTCTTCTCGCGGTCACTACCCGCCTTTCTGTTACAGCCATCGGATGAGCCGCGCGCAGCTCGAACAGAGGACCCTGGCCAGCCCCTGGAAAGGGTAAGTACCGCTACACCTGTTTGACCTTGAATATCACTTGTTGGGCAGCGCACCTCCCGGGTGTTAAGAATGTCATTCAAGTGTAAATAAAGCTGTGGCCTATTTTATACCACAATTATGTCTCAGGTTTTTATTGTAAAGAGGGAGGTTGAATGGGGGATATTGGTGTAGCACTACATGGTACCCACTACCTACACACGTCACATGTTAAGGACTAGGCTTGCGTCAATAAAAGACATACAGATGGAGTGTACAGCATCACACCATCTGCCGCAACATGTAAGTGATGCCATATTGGTTAAGCTCCTAAAACAAGGAAAAAGATGGAGATTTCCTTGCCCCAGTACTTTTGCAAACAGCAAAGCATTTCATGGTGTGTGACGTTATCCTTCAATTTAGAAAGGTAGCTTCAAAAACATAGCTGTTACTGACCAATGAACTACTCTAGACGTTCTGAATTATACATCTCTACAACTCTGGGTTTGAACTGCATGTACACAGTATACTGTATTTCAAGGGTTTTTAAACAACATCCTGATTTAAATTCTACTATTATATATTCTGGTATCGATTTCTCTGCATGATTCTGGGCATTATGGAAACCCCCAAGTAGACGTTCCAATAATAACCAGCAATTGTCTTTCAAGTAATATATTCCACCAACTACTCCTGAAAAACACAGCTTAGTGTGATAAGAAAACTGTACTCATACAATACTTGTCCAGCCTGGAGCACACAACAAAGCACTATAAAATATTCAGATCAGCAACCCATTTGCTGAATTATTTGCAAGTGTCTGATGGAGAATGAGTCATTTGCTCAGTGAGGGACAAACAATTAGTCAAGCAACATTGCTCTCACCAGCTACTAAATTGTAATTGCTCTTTTTGTTCTTGCAGAAGAGTTTGCAGTGTCAGCACAAATCAGCTCACACCCTGCCAGTGTTAATCCATTGTGTTGCTACAAAAGCTACACATACAACTATTGTGTGTATCTATGCTGTGCAATATGGGACAATTACAGGTAAATCATAGTGTACCAGAGTAATTCATAATCATTAGTCTTAAAGGGACACTATAGTCACCAGAACAACTACAGCTTAATGTAGTCGTTCTGGTGAGTATAATAGCTCCCATCAGGGAAAAGCAGTGTTTACATTGCCCACTCCTCAGATGGCCACTGGAGGGGCTTCCTGGCTCAGGGCTGCACAGTAAGCAGCCCTGCCATTCAGCGTCCCCACGCTCTGCATGGAAACGCTGAATTTTCCTCATAGAGATGCATTGATTCATTGCATCTCTATGAGGAGGTGCTGATAGGCTAAAACTGCGTTTTGCCATGCCCCCTTGCCAAATTTAGCCAATCCAATGCTTTCCTCATGGCAATTTTGATGATGTTACCAAGGGGACGGGGCCAGCGCCGGCGGACCCGCGGAGAGCTGGAAATAAGGTGACTTTTAACCCATTCTGAAGGGGGCTAAGAGGGGGGCAAGCCACCTAAATGGTGGGTTTTCACTATAGGGTCAGAAATACATATTTGTGTTCCTCACCCTACAGTGATCCTTTAAAGTTAAACGACATTACTATAGCCACATTTTAGCTATGAGAAGAACAACATGAAATAAAATAATGAAATGCTTCTAGAAACAAAACGATCTAAGCTCATTGCATAGCACGTGATTCAAACATGCCTCCCTATTATCAATCATTGTACACTGTATTTTATAACTTCTGAGTATTTCATGCAGATAAAATCTTTATGAAATACTTTTATTGGCTGTGTTTGAATTTCACTGACATCCCAATTCAGCCCAAAGATATTTTACGACACAGTAGAGACTACTTTGTCTTATAGGCAAAGTCGAGGTTGGCAAAAGTTGAAAAAAGCGGAACTCTGCTATCAACTTTTGTTGTTGGTGGGGAAGTTCTATAGTTGATATTGTTAAATATTCAATAGACCTCTGTTGTACTTTCTTGCCTGCATAAGAGTACGACAGTGTCAAGGGTTTGGCTCATAAAGTGCCAGGAGCTGAACATGGTACCAGTAAGGAAGATGACAGCACTCATCAGACAGAGCTTCAGGAAAGTAGATCTACCAATAACACAAGAAATCTTTCATATAGTAATCTGGGCTCTCAAATACATCAATGCAGTTTAGCACTATTGTTAATAAGTAAGTCGGATTTTGTAGGGATCTATATATACATGGAGTAACATTGGTTGTCACAGGATATATCATTTCCACAAAGTTTATTTTTACAATATTTTCTTATTCCTTTTTTGTTTTAAATATATTTATTGGTATCATGTCAAGTTTTCTTACATCAAACCGAGTTTCATGAAAGCGAACAGTCGCCTGCGCAGAGGCTTAAGCATCAGTATAAAATTACAGTTATAAATTATCGCCTGCGCAGAGGCGAATCAATCAGGTCATTTTTATCGTACATAAACTATGTCTAGGCTTTAATCTAACATTTAACCACAGTATTCTGAATTAACATTTCAACATACTTGTCTAGAAGAAAAACAATAGTTGTGTATTGCATACAACTGTATAGGGTGGTTCTAAATTGGCCCTTGTGAAGATGTAGTGGTACCTTAAGGAGTATGTAAAGGCTTGTGCCATGTAGGTGCGTTACCTAGGTGGATAGTGAAGGTGCTGTGCTTTTAACATTTCGCATGGCTATCCCGTGGATGGTTATTTGTGACTCATGTAATTGTGTTGCAAGTATTATCATCCGTGTCATGTCGTGGATGTGGTTTACGGCTGCATGTGCACATTGCAGTCGGTCGCCTGTGTGAAAGTGTGTTCCTCGTTGTATTAATCGAAGCAGTCAGTCGTCTGCGTGGGGGCGTTTCATACCCTGCATCTAACATCGCGTTTAGTTGCCTGCGCAGAGGCGTGTTTCTCAATACATCTATCATAGCGTTTTTTTGCCTGCTCCGAGGTTCCTTTCACCTAGCTGCAGTGATGACTTTTGGTGCCTGCGCAGAGGTTGTTTGGGCATGTCTATTGCATCCTTAATAGTGATCTTAGTTTGTGTGCTGTGTTTGGTTTGAGTTGTGTGTGGGTGTCGTTCGGTGAGTGAGGTGTGTATTCCTGGTATCTATAGTGGAGTCTGTCAGCGCCGCGTGTGCTTAACATGTTCTTAGGGCTGTGTGTGGTTCAGTGTTGTTCAGATGTGTGGTATATTTGCTTGGCGTGTTTCGGGCGTCTGGTTTGTTATCTCGTGTGCATCCCAACTTTCTAGTGGGTTCGGTTATGTGGCCCGTGCCTCCTGTGTTCTAGGCGGTAACGTGGGTTATGTGTGTTGCGTTGTTTCGTCTTGTTCTGTCTATTTTTGGCCGCTGTAGCCCCTCGGTAAATTCTCAGGCATCTGTGTTGTGTGTGGCTGGTATGTCTTGCTTGTGTCTCCTCAGCATGTGGTTGGTCATTGTCGTATTATGTGTCTCCTTTCTCATCGCCTGGTTATGTGGCTATCTTTTGTGTCTGAGGTTGTTTTTCGAGTGTATGTGTGTGTGGCCGTGTCCCGGGAGGGTATGTGAGGGGGTTGCGGGTTGGTGGCCTGTTATCCAGTCCCCCGTTGCCGCCCCGTTCTGCTCAGCCCCCGGGTCTCTCGGCTCCCCGCTCTGGCCTGCCGCTTTCTTGCTCGTTCCTCTCGGGGGTGTCTGCCGCAAGGCGGCTTTGGAAGGGGTCGGACGTGGTGTGGCGTAGCCAGTAGAACCAGCGTTGTGTGTATTGGTCTCTTTGTCGCGGGGTGACGGCTTTCACGTCTTCGAATGTTCGCGTCGCTTCCACTTCTGCTACCCATCGTTTCAGTGGGGGCGTAGCTGTTTGTTTCCAGTAGGTGGGGATGATTGCCTTGGCCGCGTTGAGCAGTCTGGGGATGATGGATCTGACGTATGCCGGTGTTGGCATGGTGGTTTTGTGTAGGAGGAAGGCAGCTGGGGTTTCTGGTATTAATTCATCCGTTACTTCGTGTATAGTCTTCCCAATCGTCTCCCAGTATGGACGGATCTTGGGGCACGACCACCAAATGTGCTTGAATGTGCCTACTGCCTCCTCGCATCTCCAGCAGGTGTCTGGCATCTCTGGGTTCCTTGCGTGGAGCATTGATGGTGTCAGGTACCACCGAGTGAGGATCTTGTAGGAATTTTCCTGTAGACGTGCTGAGCCCGGTGTCTTTTGTATCAAGGTGATGGCCGTGTCCCAGTCTGCCTCTGTCATGGGCTCGTCTAGGTCCTCCTCCCATTGTCTGATGCATGGGGGTGCCAGTAGGTATCTGCTCGTGATTAGGGTCTGGTATATCTGTGATATGGCTCGGGGTGGTTCTTGGTCTTGCAAACATAGGTGTTCGAATATGGTTGGTTCCCTCAGGAGGTATGGTTTCTGGGGGATGGATCGGGCGTATTGTGTCATTTGCGCTCTCTGGAGTGTGTGTGCGAAGGTATGTGGTCTGTCCGGGAATAGTTCATGTAGTGGTCGGATGTCGAAGGGGTTTCGGAGGATGTCTTTTATGCAGATGATTGGCTTGTGTCCTAGTGGGTGCGGAGTTGTGCCCATGTCTCCTGCCGGGAAGTCTGGGTTGCCTCTCAAGGGGAGGAGTGGGCCGGGGTCTGTCGTCAGGTACTGTTTCGTGCCCTGTTTGTGCCAGACTTGCATGGTGGCCGCCACAAATGGGTTGGTGATGTGCTTGTGTTTGTATGTGGCTTTTGGGATCCACGGTAGTGTCCTGAGGTCGCAGTTGGTCGTGTCTGATTCTAGTTGGGTCCACTGTTTCGTGCCGCTTGCTACCGTCCAACTGATGATTCTCGTGAGGTGTGCCACGTGGTGATATTTCTCAAAGTCCGGCATTGCCAATCCCCCCCGTAGTTTGGGTAGGATTAGTTGGGCATGTGCTATCCGGGGGGACCTGCCTTTCCATATAAATTTGCGGACTTCCGTTTTCAGTGCCGTAAAAAATGATGGTGGAGTTGTTATCGGGACTGTTTGGAATATGAACAGTAGCTTGGGAAGCAGCGTCATCTTGACCGCGTTCACCCGTCCTAGCCATGATATGTAGTATGAGCTCCATTTGTGCAGTTCCTCCGTTGCTTTTCTCAACAGTGGGAGGTAGTTTTGGGCGTATAGGTCTGCTGGATTGGGTGTTAGCCAGACCCCCAGGTACCTCATTCTGTGGTCGCACCAGCGGTATGGGTGTTGTCTCTGGATCGTTGTTTTCAATGCGTGGTTGACCGTGAGGTTTAGGATCTCTGACTTCGAGTGATTGATTTGGAGATTCGAGAGTCGGCCATATAGTTCAAATTCTGTCTGTATTGCCCTGAGGGAGGTCTCTGGGTTCGTGACTACAAACAACAGGTCGTCCGCGTACGCCATGATTTTGTGGTGCGTGTTTCCGATCTCCATTCCTTGTATGTCCGCGTTCTGTCTGATCTTATTAAGAAAAGGCTCCAGCGTCATAGCAAACAGTAAGGGTGAGAGCGGGCATCCTTGCCTGGTTCCGTTGAGGATGTTGAATGGGTCCGATAGTGCGCCGTTGATCCTGAGCCTTGCTGACGGGTCAGTGTATAGCGCCATCACCCAGGTGAGGAACTTCGCCCCGACGCCGAACTGTCGCAGTGTTGCGAACATATTGTCCCAGTCCACTCTGTCAAACGCTTTTTCTGCGTCTGTAGACAGGAGTAGTACCGGCGTCTTTAGCGTCTTGGCGTGGGCTATGATATTTAGGGCTCTGATGGTGTTGTCCCTCACTTCCCTGCCTGGGATGAATCCCGTTTGGTCTGGGTGGATTGACGCGGGGAGCAGTGGCGCCAGTCTGGTCGCGAGGATGCTTGCGAGAAGCTTGAGGTCTGTGTTTAACACAGATATCGGGCGGTAGCTGGGGCACAGTGTTGGGTCCTTCCCTTCCTTCGGGAGTAGGGTGATGTTGGCCGAGGTGAATTGGGCCGTCGGTGTGGCTCCTTCTTGGATGGAATTAAGTGCCACCAGGAGTTTCGGTGTCGTTACCTGCGTAAATGTTTTGTAATATTGGAGGGGGAGGCCGTCCGGTCCTGGGGCTCTGCCGGTTTTCGCCCTCTTGATGGCATATGCTATGTCCTCTGGTGTTATGGGTGCTTCTAACGCTTCCCGTGCTATGTCGCCTATGTCGGGCACGTTCGCGGAGACCAGGTAGTCCCTGATATTTTCAGTGATGTTTGGCCGTGGGGCTCCTGGGGCTGTTTGGCGGAGGTTATACAGGTTCTGGTAGTATGCTCGGAATGTTGCGGATATGTGGTCCGCCCTGTGTCTGAGTTGCTGTCTGGCGTCCTTGATTTTCGGGATGTAGAGTTGGGTCCTGCGCTGTTTGAGGAGGTTCGCAAGTAGTCTCCCGCATTTGTCCCCGTGTTCATGTATCATGTGTTTGAACTGTTGATATGAGCGTATCGAGCGGTTGAGATGTGTGGTGAGTTGATCACGTTTGGTTATCAGGTCTCTGTATGTTGTCGCGTCTAGGGTGCGTTTATGTCGCGCCTCTAGGGTTGCTATGTCTCGGCCGAGGTCGGTTATCTCCTGTATCACCTTCTTTTTGCGTGATGCGCTGAGTGCTATGATCTGGCCTCGGATCACAGTTTTGTGTGCCTCCCAACACGTCAGTGGCGTTACGTCATCGGTTTCGTTTTCCACAAAGTATGTTCGTATGGAGTCGCTGATTTTATCTACCACTGTTGTGTCGGAAAGCAGCGATTCGTTCAGCCGCCACAACATTTGTTTGGGCCTGAACAGCGGTGATTTCAGCCGTATGCGGATTGGGCAGTGGTCTGACCATGTCATCGGTAGGATCTCTGCAGCAGTGAGCAGAGTCAGGTTCGGGTGCGGTGTGAGGAAGTAGTCGAGCCTCGTGTATGTTGCGTGGGTCCTGGAGTAGAAAGTATAATCGCGGTCTGTTGGGTGCATCGCCCGCCAGCAGTCTGCCAATTGTTGGTGATGGAGGAGGCGCAGGGTGTTCGCATATCTGTTGTTTGGGGTTGCACTTTGTGGAGACGAGGAATCTTGGTCCGGGTGTAATGCCAGATTTAGGTCTCCGCCAATTATTAGTGTACCTTCTGTGAATTTCATCAGCGTATTCAGTGCGCGTCCGAGGAATTGGTGTTGCTTAGTGTTCGGGGCATACACATTGGCAAATGTGTATGTTTGGTCCAGGATTGTGCCTTTGGTGAAAACATACCTACCTTGGCTGCATCTGATGGTAGCTTTTTCTGCGTATGGGATACGTCTGGAGAAGAGAATGCCGACTCCCCGCGTGCGCTTGTCCGGGTTGTTACTGAAGTATCCCACATGGAAATTGCGGTCTTTCAGGGCTGGTGCTCTACTCTCCTGAAAGTGGGTTTCTTGCAGGAAGGCTATTGACGCCTTGTATTGTTTTAGGTCTCGTAATAGTCTCGTTCGTTTTTCCCTGATGTTCAGTCCATGCACGTTGTACGAGACGATAGTCAGGTCCTCCCGCGCGAATCCGTTTGGCCCCGGGGCCGGCATCCCGCGGCCGGCCCAGGGGGACCGGTGGATATGGCTGGGGGTGGGGGCAGAAGGAGGTGGGTGGTGTTGGGTTTGCGGGTGTTTGTGCGGGTTGCGTCGTGTTGGTGTGTGTGCGTGTGGGTGGTGTATCTGCCTTGTGTGTGTATGCACTGCCTCTGGGGGTCAGTGTCCGTGTAGGGTAATGGACAGTTAACCCGTCGGTGCGACAGAGTGTCCGGCCTGTCGGTGGGACCTAGTCATCTTTAGGGTGTGTGCGTCCCTTCCTGCGAAGGGGGCCGTGTGTCCTGGTCCTGCGGGGAAGTCTAGCCGTGTGCCTGAGCTTTCCCTACCGAGTCCGTAGGGGTGTTTGTGTTTTGAAATATGATTTGGTGTGTGGATTCCCGTCCCTCTAGTGGCTATGTGATCGGAGCATCCGCTCGTTCTCTCGGTGTGGTGCGTGGATGGGTCGTTTGGTGTGCGTTAGTGCGTGGTGGTGCTGGTTTCTGAGCTGCCTTATGGTGTTCTGGTGTGGTGGTCACCCTGTCAGCCTATGCGTTGGCGCGGTCCTACCGGGGGGGGGGGCCCATGATCCGTGGGCTTTGCATGGTTTTTGGTGGACAGTCGTGTGTCGTGGTGGTTTGGTTGTTCTCAGTAATTTGTCAGGGTCGTGGGGCGGCTGGTCACTCGGGTCTGCCTTGGGGGGGTACTGCTGCGTACTTCTTTTAGCGTCTCTAATACTGATATTTTGAGAACTGGGGTCGTGGTAGGGCGGTTTTTGCCTTTGCGGCGTCTTAGGGAGTCTCTGTTTCGTATCATGTAGTATGTCTGTCTACCAAGTATGTGGGAGCACTAGTCAAAGGGTCTGCTGGCGCCACGTCTGTGAGCATTGAGGCGCTGTGTGTGCCCAGCGGGGGCAGTGTGCGTGTGGCGTCTTAGACATCAGATATATCACAAATAGCAAGCATGCATAGATTATAACCCCTTAACTGCTTTGTAATTCGTTTTGTCTCCCCTCATCTGCTCTTGTTGCCTGTGGTCTCCCATTCCCCTCTCGCCATTCCTAGGGCGCCCCAGGACTAGCATTAGGGTTGTAGTGATTCCCTCCCTCCCTCCTCGCCCTCTCCTTGCCCCTTTCATGCTCTCACTGTCTCCCCTTTCCCCCCTTTCTTCCCCCAGCCCTCCTTCCTCTCCCTCTGTGTGCTTACTGCCGTCTGTGTTTGCACTTTGTGCTCGCGGGGCCCGTGCCCTTCCCTCCCTTCCCTTTTCCCCTGGCCCTCCCTCCCATCCCTAGTGTGGCTCCATTTGTGCGTGCATTCTGTGTCCTTCCTGTGTGCCATGCGGTTCCGTAGAGCTTGGGCGTCAGGTGTTAGTTCGTCCATAACCTCTTTGGCCCCTTGGCCTGGCCCGACCCTTGTTCCCATTCCCCTCCCCAAGAGTCCAGTTCCCTCCCTTCTAGTTCAAAGTTGTGTGTGGTATTATGCGGTAGTCCCCTCAGGCCCCCCGGTTACCCTTTCCCGCCCCAATCTTTCTAGCTTGTACTTGTGTGTGCGTCTATAGTTGGTACTCACAGTTCGGTGTGTTCTCTCTGCCGCCCTTGAGTCCCCCCCTGGTTGTTTGATGGTCTGTTTACCGCTCACGCCTCGCCTGGCCTGGGTTCCAGTCGCGGCGGCGTTGGTGCTGGGGCCCTTGAGGGTTTTGGTCCTGTCTGCGTGGTTGCTGCAGTCCTGGTGGTTGCTGGAGGAATGACCTTGTTAGCCAATCGGGTACCTGTATTGGTGGGAGGCCTAGGGTGCGTAGAAAGCTTGGGACTTCTTCTGCTTTTCTCAGCGTTAGTTGATCCGGGCCCTGTCTGGCTGTCAGGGAAAATGGGTAGCCCCATCAGTACGGAATTCCTGCTTGTTGTAGCGCTGAGGTCACAGGGCGTAGAGCTCGCCTTGCTTGTAGTGTATAGCGGGACAGGTCTTGGTAGATGGATATGCTTTGCCCCTCTTGGCGTATGGTTCCCATGCGGCGTGCTGTGCGCAGTATTTCCTCCTTTAGCTGGTAATTGTCCAGGCAGCAAATGATGTCCCTGGGCTGGTCTTCTGGGGCCGGTATGGGTCTTAGGACCCTGTGTGCCCTCACTAGGCCTATTCTGGGTATCTGCTGACCCCCCAGTACCTGTGCGAATAGTTGTCTCAGGATGTCAGGGATATTCTCCGCCGGGCCTCCTTCTCTCACCCCGCGGACGCGTAAGTTCAGCCTGCGGCCGCGGTTGTCCAGGTCGTCCACCCACGTGGTCAGGTACGCCATGTCTGCTTCTTGGCCCGTGACAGTCGTGTTGGTGTGCTCCAAATCTGTCCGGAGGGCCTTTGTCTCTGCCTCCGCCACGGACATGCGGGCCTCCATGTTAGCCATATCTGCCCGGAGTTGGGCCACCTCCTCACGTACCACCCGGCCTAGGCGGTCTGAGAGGGCCTCAATGTCTGTTTTCATTAGGAGGTTGGGCAGTATCTCCCTCCATCCCTCCTCCTGCTGCATCTGGGGTTCTGAGGCTGCAGATAAGGCTGGTGAGTGCCTGGCCGGGGTGGATGGAGTGGAGTCCGGCGCTTGGTTTGCGGCCTCCATTTCCGGCTGCGGGGATTGGGCGCGGGTAGCGGGTTGCATGTAGGACCTGATTGTGTGGTCCCCTCCGGGACCCGCGGGCCTCGGGGTGCCTCCGGTGTCGGTGAGCTTCTTTGTGCGTCCCATTTGGTGTGTGCTGCGAGCGGGATGAGCTGGTTGGTGCGGTTTCGGTGCGGGTGCCACGAGGAGCTCCGGGTTCACACTGCCATCTTGGTCGGCTGCCGGACACGCCCCCCCTTATTCCTTTTTTGTATATATCTAAATATTTCTATATTTGTAAAATCAATGAATTATTAAATAGAGCATTATATTCAAAATCATTGATTGCGGTATCATTTGTTGTTATTCACTTAAAAGCAAACATTTTAAATGTTTATTGTAAAAAGAAAACAAGCAGCCTGTATGCTACTAATAATAAAGAACTGATAAAAAAAAAAAAAAAACTTTACCAAATACGATACACTCAGAGTTATATTAGCAATACACAGAGTTGGACATTACGTACAACTTCTAGGCAGTCCACTATTTTGGAAAGCTTTTCTTCGGGTAAGTCTTTTAGAAGAGAAACACTAGAAAAGAAAAATTCAGAAACGGAGTTACATTGCTAGAAATATCTGTTGAAATGCAAATTGTCAGACCATAATTCATTTCCCACTTCCTGTCTCTGCTAAAATAGATTTTCTCCCACTCTCTTTCTCGCTAATGTGTATTGCCCACAGCCCTTAAAGACGTCTTAGGAGGCAAAGTAGCTTAACAAATGTTACCGCTTCATGTGTGTGACTTTTTAACTATATATAGGATGACTTAGGCTGTACCAGATACATAGAAAACATCCATATACTCTCCCTGCTAAGCTCGTCCTTTTTGGTTCATTGCCTTCAAATTGTCTGCAGTGAGTATAGGGAATTGTTAATTTAGCCTGTAGGGGTCATTTAAACACATGACTGCAGTACCCTCATAACTTCGACATTTCACAGCCAAGGGTTGCTTAGCTTGCAACCATGTAGCGATCGTTAAATGACCCCCTGTGTCTGGCGTTGCTAACTTGAACAACTCATCGTGTCATTAACATCTCATCTGGCCCATTACTGTAAACATCATCTAAGTTCCTTCGGCTGGAAGCAGGAAATCATTAAAAAATGCATACGCAGCAATATCACAGCGGCTATATATGCAAACAAGGCAAACGTTAATAGTGCTTTGTTGAAAACATTATATTGATTTATTTATTATTTTAGATATTCTAACTTGGATGATATTCAATGTGGAAACATTTTAATGGTTGGGCATAAACTCTTTTAACTTTTGTTTCGTTTGTGTATATGACTTTATCTCGATGTATTGCAATAATAAATTGCAAACTTTTCTGGTTACAAAATGCTTACCGTACAATGACTGCGCAATGTATGTATTTTAATTATAGAAACTGTCTAAACTCAGGGGATTCTAATGACTGGATCAAGCATACAGGATAAAAGATTATCCGGGCAATAGACACTCAAAGAACAATGTTCTTGTTGCTTGCCCTAAAAACATTCCTCCTTAGTGTGCATTAGAGGAATAGTTCTTACCGATCTATTTCATAGCTTATCGAAAAATATAAAGCAGGAGATGAAAATCTCCAGGCCTTCTTTTTGTCAAGACTTACTTGAGGCACAGTGGATACCAAGGCCCTCAAAGTCCATACGTTCCTTTGTAGAACCTGGCATATTTAGCTAGATTTACATTCTGGAAAACCTCATCACTGAAACTTGCAGATTTCATCTTCACCTCCTCTGGACTAATATTGCTATATTATTTAGGCCACACTGTAATGAAACGTACTGCACTTTTCAAAACCCCTACTGGGCTAAATGAGATCATAGGAAATTAAAAACCTTACCTGCGGAGGAAGCTAAAATATTCTTGATGTTGGGCCTGTGCTGAACTCATCATAATATTCTGGAAAACCTGCCTGTCCAGGACCCATATTTTAGAGTCAGTTACCGCTGCGGACAAACATAAAGCAAGAAGCAGTTGGAATACTTAAATATTTAGACTCGATAACTAACTTACATACTTCTTCTCCCTTGATTACATCATCTTATCAGTGTGAAAAGGGGTAAGTGTTCTTTGCCCGGTGATAAGGTAGTTGGGATTAAGAAGCAGAAAAAAGATAAAACATATACTATAAACACAAATGTATCTATAGATGACACTTTACATAATTATATTATATTACCCAAATGGCGTAACATGGAATAAAATTCTGTTGAATAAGTAGAGTAAATCACACATAACCCTGACTAATGGGCAGTTTCAGCAAACACTGCTTCCAAAGATACATGGAAAGATTTGAGGATTTCTGGACAACTTAATACGCAGGTAAAAAATTATTTGTTGAAAACACAAATTAAAATTAGCTGCACAATACAGCACAAGTTGATTTAATAAAACAAAACAGTAATTTCCATTTACTTTTTAAATGTTAACCACTATATTTGCTTTATAAAAATGATTTTAAAGGGGGGCGTGGTCTGACCGTCGATGAGACTAGGCGTGTCTCACTAGAGCTCCGTCCTACAGGCTCCTTAAACACACAAAAGCGGCCTTTTTTGCCTACTACGAACCCCCTTCGAACCCCTTACCATGGAGAAGAGACTCCCCAAAAAACAGCCCAAGAGGACCACGGAGTCCGGAGGCTCCGTACTCGACCTCCTTACAGCACAGCGGCATGGTCGGGCCGGGAGCCAAGATGGCGACGGAGGATCCCCGCACGCATCTCCTGGTGCTGACAAGGGGGCCTCCTCTACAGACCAAGAGGCAGTGCTCGCTAAACTCGCCGAAGTTAAGGCTTACCTCGCTGGTGAAATTGCGAAATCGACAGCCGTGCTGCAAGCAGACATCAGTGCCTTGGGCGAGCGTACAGCCAAACTAGAGGACCGCATGGAAGCTACCACACAGGCCCATAACGAGGTAGTAGACAGGGTGAACCGGATGACGACACATGTTGTGGACATGGATCTGGCCTTAGAAGACCTGGCTAACCGGTCTCGGAGGAACAACCTCCGCCTGAGGGGATTACCTGAAGGGCCCGAAGAAGATCTCCATTTTTTAGCCTCTCCTTCCGCACATCCCGGAGGAGCAATGGCACATGGAGAGAGCACATAGGGCGATGCGAACGCAGCAGGCCGAAGCAAACACCCCGAGGGACGTGGTCATCAACTTCCTCCATTTCCGTACCAAGGAGGCTCTGATGAAGAGGGATCGGGAGGGACCGATTCGGCACGATGGAAATGTGCTCTCCCTTTATCAAGACCTAGCCCCTTCGACATTACAGCGGCGGAGGGACTGGCGGCCAATTACACGGGCGCTGAGGGGAGCAGACCTCAAATATGCCTGGGGCTTCCCATTCAAATTAATGGTGTTCCGAGATGGGCGAGCACATATTCTAACACCTGGTGGAGATCCGAAGCGTTTTTTCCAGGGCCTTGGGATCCAGCCGCCTCCGGACCTGCGGACAGTGGCGATGTACCCAGGAGACCTTCCACATCTACGAGCAGAATGTCGCGAAGTGGGCTCATGAAGCCGCTGTTAACGTTCCAGTGGTATCGTATTTTCTAGCCTCCCTAAGGGGCCTTGTTTTCTGGTGGGGGTTCCGGTTTTGTGTTTGGGTGGGGGCCATGGGTTTGGTGCTTTATACACGCATGCTCCGTGTAATCACCACGCTTACTGCTGTCATCCCTTTCTCATGGGTCGAAGAATGGGATCGCATACTGGGTCATTTTTCGATTTCCTAGTGCGGGCAGGACTGTTGGGGAGGGAATTGGGGTGCGGGGGGAGCCTGGCCCTTGTTTTTTACTGAAAAAATATAAATAAAAAAAAAAGGAAAAAAAATAAAAAAGAAACGGCGATCTAACTGGTGGGGGGAAGGAAGGAGAGTCAATCGGGAAGATACATATTGTAAATAGCTATCACATACAGTGCCATTCGCACCTGGCCCGGGACCCCGTGGGTTGATGCGACGGTATACCTATCCCATTAAGCTACCTAAACCTGTTCCCACGATTTGTACCCCGACTTGGTACACCCTTTGCCCGCACTGTGTACATTGTTGGACTAGGTGCATTTGGCTTTTTGATATCGGGAGAAGGGGGTCACCAGCTGGGGGGTCACTGCTCCCAGTGTCTATGATGGGAGGGAGAAGTGTGGTCGGTTGGTCGACTCCCTCTGGCTCTAATACATCCTGTGGGGAGTGGAGCCGGGGGGGATTCGAAACGTTGAACCGAGCGAGAGCTGATTAGGTATTTGTTTCATATTAGTGGGTCGGATTCCTTTTCATTATCTCTGCCTATTCATAAGGGAACGGGAGGGTTCCTCGAGATTCCAGGGGGGTTTCATCCCTCCCCCTCCCCCAGATCGTATTGCTGGGGTAGTGGTAGGGCATAAGCGGAATGGTGAGTGGGGTGGGTTTGTCTACATTTATAACGATGTTTTATATTATATCTACCGTTTCTTTCCTGGGGTTCCTGAGATTTCACAGGGGGATTCATGCCGTTTGGGGTCTAATGTCTATATCCCTTGATATGTATATATGTATATTGGTCTATGTTTAACACTCCTATTTAAAGAAACAGGGGGGCAAAAAGTAATGTGTGCAATGCCGTTATTTTGTATACCAATATTGTATAGAGATCGCCAGGGAATATGTTACTAATGGAACACTAGTGATTTGCTGCTAGGGGTACCGTGCCATGCCCTAATTGTGAATAATGGTTTATCTCGTTGTTGTATCCCCTTTGATACGTTTTTTTTTTTTTGTTTGTTTTTTTTACAACCAGACTATCTTTGTGGGACGATGGGGGGTGGGGACTCACGCGATATTCACAAAGTACACTTATAATAAGTTACAGTAGTTTAGGCTTTCGATAATGTGGGTCTTGGCTGACTCACGCCCCCTCCGAGGGGGTGCTCTACTCCGTGCCTAATAGTTGAGGTCACTAATAGGTCCTGCTAGTCACTCGACATACCAAAGAGAGGGTGGGCAAACTCTTTCTACTCAGCTCCCCATGGCACGTACTCAAGGATAGACCTTTTCCTGGCTAATGCATAGGGCATGTCTCGAATCACTGGGTACACAGTGGGTGACATATCGTGGTCAGACCACGCGGATGTATCTATCGCGCTGGGCAACCTGTGTGTGGCTTCACCATGGACGTGGAAACTGAACGCGTCCTTGCTACGGGACGAAGAGATAAGAGAACAGATTCGGAAAGGGATAACTGAATATTTAGAATTGAACACCACCCCAGAAATCCCTTCGGGCACAATATGGGCGGCTCACAAAGTTGTCACGAGAGGGAACCTGATTAAACTTGCCACCAGGAGGAAGAAGATGAAACATCAGAAACTGGAGACCTTCCTGGGACAATTGAGAACCCTCGAACAGAAACACCAGACCGTGCCGGATGAGAGAACCTACAGGCAATTGGAAGCAGTACGAAGAGACATTCGTACACTGTTACTGGATGACACGGCCAGATCCATGGAGTGGTCCAAGCGGACATACTATGAAAAGGCCAATAAAATGGACACCCTTCTGGCTAGGACTCTCCGGCCCAGGCAGGAATGGACCCACATCTCAGTCATCAGGCATCCTGACGGTACTACGAAATCGACGCCCGCCGAGATAGCTAAGGTCTTTGAAGACTTTTATAAGAGGTTGTACAATCACATGCCAGACGGTAGTCCCCATGGGGAGCAGAAAGAGGAACAGACTTTACAATATTTGAATAACCTAGGGATGCCTAAACTAAGCGGGGAGGCAGCAGGCGTTTTGGCGGCTGAGATTACAGAGGAAGAAGTGGACAAAGCTATCTCGCATTTGAAAGGCAATAAAGCACCGGGGCCAGATGGTTTTGATGGCACATATTACAAAACCTTTAGAGAGGAGCTTGCACCTCCATTGGTTCGACTCTTCGAAAACTTGCGTCAGGGAGGACGGCTAGACCTTGATATGTCTTTAGCTACTATCGTATTGCTACCCAAACCAGGAAAGGATCCACTTCTACCAGAAATCTATAGGCCCATATCATTGATTAACCATGATCTGAAGATCTTGGCAAAGATTCAAGCGGACAGATTGAACCCGCTGTTGACTTCGCTTATTCAAAGCCGATCAAGTCGGTTTTATTCAAGGTAGGCAATTGTTCGAAAATACCAGACGGAATATTGACTTGATATGGAAACAAGTGGCCACGGGGACCCCCACTCTAGTGGTGTCCATAGATGCCAAAAAGGCCTTTGATAGGGTTAGATGGCAATTTATTTTCCCGGTGCTGAAGAGTATGGGCTTCCCGGATGGATACATGGCGATAACAAGAACGATGTATCATAATGTGTGAGCACAGGTACAGATAACGGGCGCCCCAAGGACCCCTTTTCGACTATACAATGGAACCAGGCAGGGATGCCCTCTTTCCCCCCTCCTATTCGTGTTGTCCTTAGAACAGTTGCTGCAAGCCATACGGCAGCATCCAAATATTGGAGGAGTTAAGGTGGGAGCCGAAGAGTATAAAGTGTCGGCCTATGCAGATGATGTTCTCCTGACTGTTACGAACCCGATAGATTCCATGTTGGCGTTGCAGGTGGTCATGATGGAATACGGTGCGTTATCAGGATACAAGGCAAATATTCAGAAATCCAGCGCTCTCCCGGTCTGCCTCACGGATGCAGAGGTAGTTCGGATTAGGGAAACCTATCAAATCCGGATGGAAACACACTCCTTGAAGTACCTGGGAACTCATCTAACAGCTGATCCTGAGCGCTTGTACCTTGCTAATTACGTTCTGATGATTAGAGCCCTGATGGGAGACCTCGATAAGTGGACGGATAAACCCATTTCTTGGATAGGCCGAATCAATTCTTTGAAGATGAACATATTGCCACGTATACTGTTTTTGTTTCAGGCTCTGCCCGTCCGCGTCACAAAAACTCAATTGACCCCTTTGCAAAGATCGATGGGGGACTTCATTTGGCAGAATAAGAGGCATAGAATATCCAGACAAGTGTTGTATAGACGTAAAGATAGAGGGGGTTTGGGCCTCCCGAATTTCTATTTCTATTATCTCGCAGCTCAGCTAACACAAGTGGCCATGTGGCACTCCCCGCCGGAGGAGAGAAGATGGGTTGACATAGAATCTATGATGGTAGGGGTTGACGTCCCCCAGTTTGCGATGTGGGTTCCAAAGGGGCATAGACCCGTGATACGGAGAACGTGTCTGGCTATACTTAACTCTTTTCAAATTTGGGGTGCGTGTAATCTCAAATATGGACTAACAACGTCCCCCTCCCCTATGACTCCAATCCTTAGAAACAGGGATTTTATCCCTGGCATGGCACCCAGAGACTTTCGTAATATAGAACGAACAGGACTGTAACAACTACATCAGCTATATCGAAACGGAGAGGTAGTTCAATTTGCGGAACTCCAACAAGGTGCTCATTTAACTCCAACTGATTTTTTTCGCTATGTCCAGATTTGCGACTTTGCTAGCAAACCTCACATTAAGAAAGTTGCTTTGGGACAGCTGACCTTTTATGAGAGGCTTTGCTCCAATGGGACTGCCCCCAAAGGTATGATCACGCTTCTGTACGCTCATTTGAGTGCAGAAACTGGAGAATGGGGAAGTTTAAACTATACGGATCAATGGGAAACGGACCTCGGGGAAGTCTTGGAGCGAATTGAGTGGCGGGAGATATGGGAGGCGAACGCCACTGTCTCAATATGTGTCTCTCTCCAAGAGCAAGCATGGAAAACTATGCTTCGGTGGTATACCATGCCAGTGAAATTATATCGCATGCACAAATTAGATAATGATGATTGCTGGCGGGGCTGTGGATTCTGGGGCACATATATCCACATGTGGTTGGAATGCCCAAAAATAACCAGCTTCTGGAGGTCCGTAGAGGATCTCTTGAGACAGACGTTTAACAGGCCCCTAGGTCTGGATCCTTGGATATACCTGCTAAATAGATCACTCGACGGTTGGACTAGGAGAGAACAAAAATTGGTGCATAAGATAACTCTAAGCGCACGCCGTGCTATAGCGATTGCGTGGCTCTCTCCAGAAGGCCCGGAATTCTCTGGGGTAATATCTAGGATTAGAGAATGTAGAATAATGGACGACTTGACTGCTAGAGTGCGGGGGACGATAACATCGTTTCAAAAAATTTGGGAACCGTGGGACAACGGTTTACTAGGCTCGAGCAGTGATTGAGGGGGCCTTTTTTCTTTAAGGACGGGCCCCATATAGAGGGGAGTTCTCCTGGATAGGGACCTGTTCCTGGTCCAATGCCACATGGCTTGCGCCCCCCTCCACCCTCCACCCTCCGTCTCCTCTCTCCTTTCTTCTCTTTCTTCACATCTTCTCTACTCTCTATCTTTCGGTTACTTCTCCTTTTTTTATCTCTCTTTGTTCTGGACTTCCACTTGTTTTTCGGTCTCATCTTTTTTTGGTTATTATCTTTTTTCCTTTTTTCACAAAGCCCTTCCTCTGGTTTCTCCTCGGGAGGTGGCATTTATTTTTACTTTTTCTTCAGATACGAAGATACGGTTGGATGAACAATGTCGCATATGGGCAAGTTAAGTACTCAATTAGACTGGGCTAATGGTCTTGCTTTAATGCACGCCATTTTCTACAAAAACTCACATCGGACAGAAAGTACCTTAGGTATCTGTCAAGAATAGGCATGTACTATTCAGATATGCAATATGTTCCTGTGCAATAGTATTCTTGTTATTTTATGGGCTTTTTCCAAAGTCAATGCGCATTTTTTATAAGTTATGGAGCAACATATGTAGCAAGTTTGATACTAATCTTTAACAAAGAAATCGATCATAAGCCTGTCTAGTATGATGTGTTTATACCAACCTACCATTAATCAACAGAATGATATTTTATGTTCTTGTTCTTAAACTTAAAAAAAGTGCTGTATTAACCTGCTACATGGTAAAATGCTATGAAAAATGCATACAGAAGCTGATGCGGCTCTGTGTGCCTGTTGTTGTTACGTGCACAACAAAAATAAAGAATTTTAAAAAATAAATATTTAAAAAATACAAGGGTCACATAAAACATTTTATAGAGAGTAATAGTGATTTTTTTTTTTTTTAAATTTGTCCTTCAATTCTGCCAACAGTTTAGTAGTCACATATTTCCTTGTTCCATTACATCTTGGGTAATCCCTAAATCCTAAATCCTAAACTATTAGTATTCCTTAAATTCTGATTTGAGACATGTTGCTACTACAGGAATTAAAATAGCTACAGGATAAAAAAGATCAGAGGAGAGGGATTTAGGCTGTAATGCTTACTGCTTTTTTTCTTTTTTTTTAAAAGAATTTGAGCCAGCGTAGCTGACAAACCATAATGACTCATACCTTTTACCGTAGCTGTTCTTTTGCAGTTATATAAGATTGCAAGTTCCCCAAAAGCAGTCCCTGGGTGCATCTGTCCGAGCAGTCTGCTGTTCTGAATCACATCAAGCAACCCCTCTGTGGCAATTAAAATTTCAATTAAAATATAAAAACAACAGCAAAACAACATCATTTATTTTACTGTATCTAAATATTGATTTTTGCTCAGCACAGTTCCATCAGGGATGATTCCATGAAGAATGGAGTCTATTGCAAAAGTTTAATTAGTGCAGTGACTGAATATTCTGCATAAGACAGGTACAAGTTAGGTAACAAATATTGCTGTCTCGCATAGCTCCTTGGTCACAGTAATATTCTTCTTAAAGTTTAGTTGTTGCAATAGAAATCATAGAATAGCTTATATTTTCTGGTGTAGACTGGGTTGATTTCTAATCCAATATTTTTCGGTATTAGCTGTATTTTAAATATGTTTTCAGAATTATACATATTTTGTGAACACCCTCCACAATCTACTGGTGTCCCACATTATAAAATTTAGATTCAGACTATTGTAGTGTTTAATCCAAGTTAATGGGAACGTGCAACGTTGACCAGTATTTGCGTTTTTCCTACAATATATTTTATGATGTAAGAACTACAGGAAAGCTAAAATCACTAAGAGTCATTAAACCCAGAAAGAGGAACAAAGTATGAAGACAAATCAAAAAATTGTAACCCTCGCTGATTATCCCCTAAAAGGGATGTCAGTGCTACAGAAAGGTGTCAACCTTTGCTCTAGTACAGTAACAATGAGAGTACCATGACAAATTGATCAATGCTTCAGACCATTTTCAGCTCTTAGCGAAGCACGAAGTAGAGTAATATAGCTGAATTCTCAGCTAAATGGTTATCCCAGAATTCTATATGTCTTGACATTTTTTTCCTTCTGAATAATCAGACAAACATGCTGAAAACACTGGTCCGTTGATGGAGACATCCAAGACTCTGTAAGATACTGCAAACTCCAATCCAGGGTGGACAGTGATATCAAATTGAGATTGATGAATAAGATTAACAGTAAAAATGTTTCTGCTGAAAATATATGTAGTCACTAAGCAGTTTAAGGAGGTACGTAAAAAAAAGCCTCATGATATCCTAATGGAGTTTGACAAGCAATTTTTGGATACTGGCTACAGTTATTTTTTAACAGAAATGCTTTTACCAGCGAAGAAACCTTTCAAACTGAAGCTTTAACAGTTTTACAGCTCAATTTAGCCTAAGGGTATGGATGCATAGTACATTGGAGATCGCAACTCAGTTAAGAGTTCAGTATATTTAAAGTTGCCAACACTATAGTGACAATGCCACTTTTCTATTTTTTTTTTTTATATAAATCCGGGCAATTTGCCAACAATATCATATGTCAACTTTTTTGCAATCGCAGTAGTTATACCACAGACAGTGAATGGTTCAAGAAGAAATATCAACATTCTCTGTTACGTTTATCAGGTTTAAATTGATAGTAATGTCCCATCAGAGGCACCACAAAGATGCTGAGCAATATAGTGTGCCCTTACTTTTTATTCTTGTATTAAAATTTTCCTTGAATACTGACATTTTTGTTGTCACCAGTAATTCCATTCATGCATTTACTTTATTGTAATTTAATATTTACAACCAGCAGGTCTAGAATTAACAATTTAACATGTCAGGCTATTATCCAGTTGTGTCAAAATAATTCACTACAAACTAAGAATTTGAATGAGAATATTTATTATTCTATGTTTATTCTTCTATTTATACTATCAAAAACCCTACTTAATGCCCTATTTTCATATAACTTTTTAACTATACTCAATAAAATAACAGTAGGCAAAAAGAAAGAATTGCTATGAGCTGTTATTAAACAATTAGTTACAATAACCAATTTAGGATCCAACAAGGTAATTTCAGGGTTTTCTCAACAAAGTATATTCTGATTTCTTATAGTGTAGCTTCTTTTTCCTCCCTTGACCTTTTGTCAGCAAAGTTGACTTCCATACATGTGTCATTGTTAAATGACCACTATAGGCACCTAGACCACTTCAGCGTAATGAAGTGGTCTGGGTGCCAGGTCCATCTAGGGTTAACCCTGCCTGCTGTAAACATAGCAGTTTCAGAGAAACTGCTATGTTTACATATGGGTTAATCCAGCCTCTAGTAGCGGTCTCATTGACAGCCACTAGAGGCACTTCCGCGCTTCTTACTGTGATTTTCACAGTAAGAAGACGCCAGCATCCACAGGAAAGCATTGAGAATGCTTTCCTATGAGACTGGCTGAATGTGCACGCGGCTCTTGCCACGCATGCGCATTCAGCCGATGACGGCAGAAGAAGGAGGAGATTCCCCAGCACCAAGGGAGCCCGGTGCTGGAAAAAAGGTAAGATTTTAACCCCTTCCTCACCCTAGAGCCAAGGACCCTATAGAGCCAGGAAAACGAGTATGTTTTCCTGGCACTATAGTGGTCCTTTAATATATATCCGTTACCATGAGTAATGGATTTTTGAGACTATAAAAACATTGCTACTAAAATAATAACAAAGTATTGTGCATATTACCTTAGCCGAACATCCAGGGGTTATCCAGGGGTTATTACTATTAACCAATTTAATGTTACTCATTTTATCTACCTCGGAAGGATTTGAACCTGCTTCCCAAGGGTTGAACAGAGTCTATTGATGATACATTAGCCTACTGACTATCTCACTGGTCTAAATCTACTCAGTTTAAAGATGTATTGTCATTTACAGAGAAGTAATACTTCCTTGTTCCTTCATTCCAATAAACTTTATTTAGATTGGGTTAATCGCACAGCGGAGGTAATCTTACTTAATTCTGCATGCTCTGCCCTGTGATGTCTCGGGTATGTGCACTAATGATCAAATTCCTTATTCATCAATGTATGCTCAGGATAATCTCTGACAGTGGGCATTAATGCATGTGCTGTGTATATGGCACTTTGCCATGAATGCAAAATATCAAGAGTGAACTGACATACTTTACCTAACATTGAGTGACATTTTACCTTGGCAGTTTCTAAGATAAAATATTGTTAAATATAATCATTTATAAAAACAAACAAAAAACTTTTAGCACAACCAATAGCTAACTTGTAGTTAGATTTACTTAAAATTAGGAAGTGACGACTACTCTTTAAAGGGATAATATAAGTGCCAGGAATACAAAGCTATGAATAAAGGCTTAAAAACTCTTTATTTACTTACTTGACCCCAGTGCTGATGTCCCTTGACACTGGGTTGCAGCTCCGCCTCCTCTGATGCCCTGTGATGAGTGTGAGGACATCCAGCGTCAGATACCGGACCAAAGGTCCGTTAGGATCCAGGAAGCGCCTCCAGTGGCTGTCTGGGAGATAGCCACTGGAGGCAGACTTAGTGCCGCAATGTAATCATTGCAGTTACTCTGGAAATGTAATAGGTACACTGCACCCAGACCATGTCAATGAGTTGAAGTGGTCTGGGTGCCTATAGTGTCCCTTTAAGTTGAATATATGTTTTATAGAAATATTTGGGTTTCTTATGAAACCCACCTGGTTATTTCCAAATATGCAGGAATCTAACCAGTCCCATCAATTAATCTCTGCATTTTCAGACTTAACATTTTTTTTTTACAAAATTTGATATTTTTGTGTAATTGTGAGTAACAGTAAAAGTTGAAGATCTCTTTATCTTAAACATCAACAATATAACAATATTGTCTAATTATTTACCTGCCAAAACATAAAGATGGTTTCCAGCTGCCCCTTCCTGAATAACAAGCTGTGACTGGCTGTATACACGTTCGTACATACAATCCACCATACGCCGGACATGTGAAGCCTCGAGCTGCCTCAAAAAGTCATTATTCATGATGGCACCAGTGATTAGCTTCTTGGCACTGGGAATAGAAAAATACAGAGGTTATTTTAGATATGCTTACACAAGGTAGTTTTTCTAGATATTTTCTCTCATGATAGCACATTAATTATTAATGCTGAGGCTGGATTATAATTTCAGATATGATTAAAAATGTCAGCATGAATGGATTGACTGTAACATTTTATTGCATAGTTGGATATATAATTATTGATTTTTTTTTTATTTTTTTTCTTGCACCAACATGTTCCACAGCTCTCTATGGTGTGCATACCGTACAAAGCATCCTGCTCAGGACTAACAAAAATTTGAGAAACTTATTTCATTTTGATGAAGATTCATTTTCCTCCAGCCATGTAAATACTGATTATCAACCATTCATATGTCTATTAGGGAAGACTGTGCTATGAATATTTTATAATCAATAAATGCTCTATCTATTTTCCTCATAGCGATTTGAAACCTCTTGCTGCTTTTGCATATTTTGTTTTCAGGCAAATACGTTATTTATTTATGCATGTTTATTCCTTACAGTGAATGGATATTTGTAGTTCCAGAGGTTTTTAAAAACATCTGATGGTGGCCTTCATAAGTATTGCTCAGATCATAGGCCATTATTTATTCTACGAAATGCGTTGGCAGGTTTGTCCCTAGTTCCATCTCTTTGTTTGTACCACATGACAGTTTTTATGAAAATAATACTTTTTGTTTTACCAGCAACATACACTTTCAGGAGGATGCTATACACTGAGCACAGCTGGCTGAGAAAGAACAAACAGGTTTTTTTTAAAGTTTATGTTTGGAGCACAAACATCATCTCTGCAGGAATTTTCCACCAAAGCAGGTAAGACATTCTTTACCATTTTGCATTCTTTGGTATGTCTAACCAGTTAAATACATTGTTACGCCTTATGCGCTGTGTTGAGAAAATGCCAACTGACTCCAAGTACTTTCTATCAAAATTATATATAACATAGTTAAAGGTTTATTTTGTTTTCTGAAGCATGTTAATGAAGTTCTTCTAACAGCTTTTTTGTGTAGACAAAGTTATTATAAATTTTTCTTTTTTTTTTAATTCTTTTTTTTTGTTTTACTTTCAAGATTACAGACATATTTAATCAATTTCATACATATTTACTTATAACTAATATGTGACAGAATAAAAAAAAAAACAATCCATACAAACCACAGTCTTACCCCAACAATTCTCTCAACAAATTCTAAATGCCCAATCGGTCACTCTTTCCATAACAAAGTGACCAAATTTCATTATAACCCAAACTCATGGCCATTATTAGAGAGAAAAAACTTTTTCCATAGCAACTTGAAAATCAATTTGTTCACCTATTGTTTTTATGCTATTTTCACTATTTCCCAATTCCTTCCTATTATAATTTTATTTTGCTAGAACAATATGAATACGAAGATATATATACCCTTTTCCCATGCTGAGGGAAATGTTCAATAATTTCCTTATGTTGTCCTGGGCGGATCTTCATGATATGAATCCTGATTGATCAATGTGAACCAATTAAGTAATAACTTTTTTAAATCCGTATTTGACAAATACATTTTGGTGTCAACATTGATCAATGATATTGGTCCAAAGTATTTTTTATTCTAGTTTAATTCTTAGCATCTTTTGGTATTGGACCAATATCAGCTATTAGCATTTATTTTGGCATTTTCTCTTTAGCTGTTATTTCTTTAAAAATTAATTACATAAAAAATAGCTAACTCCTTTTCATAGATCTTGTAAAAAAATTGTTGAAAATCTATTGAGCACTGGGGATGTATATATTTCTACTTCATTATAGTATCTTTCATTTCTTATAAAGTAAAACGCATATTTAATTATTTTAGATCTTCCATTAATCTTGGTAATTTTATACCTTCCATATAAGTGCTAATGCATTTTTTTTCTTATGCAGTAGATAAACTATCGAGATTTTTTTTATTCTATAATTGATGATAGAAGTTTATAAAGGCTAATCCTATTATTTTTCAGGTTCTAGGTTGGGTTTATTATGTTCAATAATTGTATTTAGAATATGTATTCCTTTGTGTAATCTCTCGTATTAGGATACTCTTCAAATATCCATCAAGCCATATTTCTCTAAAACGTTTTAATATATTTCCCCCTTGGTTCTGTTTTGTGTTACTACATTTTTTGGTTAAAATTCCCACCCATTACTAGATATCCTTGTGCTAGATTATCTGTTTTATTCATAAGTGATCATAGATGGTTACAGGGTTTTCATTAAGTGCATAAATATTTACAATAATAAATAATTGTTGTGTTGGCACTTTATTTACAGAGTGGTGTAGGTATAAGAGGTATACACTTAATGAGACAAAATCGTAAAAAAAGGAAGAAAGACCACTATTGCCAAATATACAGAATAGTGAACACTCCGTTAATTCATCTCTAATAGTTATGACAAAATTCATGATATATACATATAAAGTTTTTACAACTATACACAATCTGTAGATATAATAGATGAAGCTGATAGTTCATATATAGTCTGGTGTATCCACCACTAGTTAACCAATTGGTACAGAAAAAGTTGAAAAAAAGCAAAAAGAAAGAGAAAAAAATTGTGAAAAAATGAAAAATAAATGAAAAGTTAAAAAAATTGAAAAATACAAAAATAAGCAGCTTAGTGAAAAAAGTTGGTTGGATCTCACCACAGATCTTTTGAAGCTGTAAATATGGGATGCAGAGTGAGGTTCAATCACTTCTGGATATGTATAAACTTATGGATATGTATGAGGTAAGATTTCAAGAGTGTCACTTTATCAGATGAGTGGTAGTAAAGGGACATTCCAGTCCCGAGTACGCAGCCCAGGCACACACGAGACACGAGACAGGAGATGGGAAACGGAGACCAGAGATCAGAGACCGTAGACTGGACTGGATGGGAATTACCCTTTACTACCACTCCTGATAAAGTGACACTCTTGAATTCTTACCTCATCGGCCTACTTGATACATATCCATAAGTGATTGAACCTCACTCTGCATCCCATATTTACAGCTCCAAAAGATTTGTGGTGAGATCCAACCAACTTTTTTCAATAAGCTGCTTATTTTTGTTTTTTTAAATTTTTTAACTTTTTCATTTATTTTACATTTTTTCATCATTTTTTCTCTTTCTTTTTGCTTTTTTATTTTTTTATTTTTTCAACTTTTTCTGTACCAATTGGTTAACTAGTGGTGGATCCACCAGACTATATATGAACTATCAGCTTCATCTATTATATCTACAGATTGTGTATAGTTGTAAAAACTCGATATGTATATATCATGAATTATGTCATAACTATTAGAGATGAATTAATGGAGTGTTCACCATTTTGTATATTTGGCAATAGTGGTCTTTCTTCCCTTTATTACGATTCTGTGTCATTAAGTGTATAATAAATTAACTTTTGCATATCAACATCTCGATTTGTCCCTTGATATTTCCAAAATAAAATTCCAATTTCAGCTTTCTTCTATAGACATCAAGAAAAGGTCCTCCCTCTTTTTTAATGTTGTCCCACAAGGGTATATAAATAGTTAGATAGTGTTTTTTATGTATACGTTGAGATTTATATCCAGGTGCAGTTGTTTCTCCAAAACGGTCATAGAATATCCAACGTTATTTTGTACATATGTAAATAACATAATCTAAAGAATATTGTAATTTCTTTGATATAGGACTGGAATATAACTGGAATATAACTGGGAGTCTTTAGAAAGGCTATGGGAATTTTGGCGTTTAACGATTTGTAACAGCCCTTGAAAATCCTTTTCTATCTTCCATTATTTTAAAATAATCATGTTGCCACTGTGGTGTACATATAGGGCTGTTTTCATTTTGTTTGGTGTATTAATTATATGAACTAAAACTCAACATGTTTATCTTAACAGCAGCACATATAAAAAAATATACAACTAAGTATAACATGTATGTATTTATTTAGATGTCTGTTATCTTCACTTCTAATTCATAGCAATGTTCACTAGTTTCCTAAAAAGCATAATTTGTCATTTTTAACACATTGTGCTCACAGCTATATGCCAATAAGCCAGTTCTAGAGCAGTGAGGTAAGTAAAAGATTAGCACTGAACCATACGGTTGTCTGTTATTTAAACAGAGCATACAGGTTGCAAATTAAGTAACTAATGACTCGTATCAGAAACACACACTCTGTCAGCTGGAAATTAACTTTGCATTTATTTAATTTATAACATTAAATCAGTGCTAAGGCACTAATAATAAAGTAATTGCTAAAGTCTTACAGGATTGAAGGAGAGTGGATGGTAAATGGATAGATAGACAGACAGACAGACAGACAATTGCAGAAGTGTTCAGGCCAACTGTCTCTATCACAACACTACAAATTATGCATTTGAGATTTTGTTTTATAAAATGTTCTATTTGAAATTACTCTAAAACCCCAAATCAGTAATGTTTAAGTGATTTCACTTTATAAGGTACAATAATTGAAATATGCCAATTATTTATTTATAAAAGCTACCTATCACTGCAAAACAGCCTAACATTTATTGAGATCAGTAAATACAATTGCAATAAAGGAGACCCTTGACCCTTTTATCTGGGTTACCCCCTATTTTGTAGCTCTGAAGTAGGCTATTATTGGACAGATTCCACGACTTCACAACTCATTGTGACCCTGTGGCTCTGCCCTGTATTTCTCATTCCCTTACATCAGTAAATATAAGCATTGAAAATCGTGTAGGAGAGTTTATCACCTGTTTTTCCTGATAGATCTTTGTCGGCTAAATGGACATTGTCAAATCATGCCACCTGAGGTCATGACTTTCACGTTACCATTATAAGATGTGCACATTTTTGTTTCTGATCTTTGCTCTTGTGCTTTTTGTTTTCTAAAGTTTGTGCTTAAAGTTGTTCTTAATCTTTATTTTAAAGGAATAGTAAAAATGAGCCATATGTATATTTTTAAAACATTTTATAATTAATGCATTAAAAAATGCCCAAAAATTTAATTAAGGAAATGAACTCTAAGCCACTTTAAAACATCAGAGTGGGCTCACTGTGCTCTAAACACCATGCACTTTACAGTAATGCAAAATGCATATGGTGTTTAGACTAATCCTTTAAAGCAGTGGTTCCCAACCCTGTCCTCATGTACACCCTAACAGTCCATGATTTAGGGATTACCAAGTTGTGTCTAAGGTGTTTTTAGAAAGAAAAAAACAAAAACACCTTAGACACAACAGGGTAATCCCTAAATCCTGGACTGGTAAGGGGGGACTTGAGGACTGGGTTGGGAACCCCTTGCTTTAACCCCTTAAGGACACATGACATGTGTGACATGTCATGATTCCATTTTATTCCAGAAGTTTGGTCCTTAAGGGGTTAAAGGAACACTATAGTGTCAAAAATAAAAACATGTTATCCTGACACTATAGTTTTGAAAATGTTATTCTCAGCCAATCCAATGAGCTCCCAATGCTGTGTCAATCAGCATCTCCTCATAGAGATCTATTGAATCGATGTATCTCTATGGGGATCTCTATATGGATACGATGAAGGTAGGTGCTGCACACTGTGAAGCACTGTACTAGGAAGCATCTTTAGTGGCCATCTGAGTGACTGCCACTAGAGGTGTTCCTATGTGTCAGGGTACCTGTGGTCTCTACCTCCGAAAGAGGTAGAGACTTAGCTGTTCCTCCATCCAGACGGTCTGATGGCTCCCTTCCCCGCGGTCTATCCGGTCATGCTAGGCCGGCCGCGAGGGAGTGACTGCCTTTTACAGCATCTAGGCAGGAAGTAGTCATCAGGACACTCCCCCGGAACAACCTGTCAGTCAATGGCTGCAGGACCAATCAGGACGCCTTGGGGGCGTGGTTACTGCTCTGAACAGGGTATTTAACAGAGCTTCTTTCATTAGCTCATTGCCCTGTCGTGGTTCTAGCTTGTTCTAGTCACTCAGTGCTTGTGTATTCTATTATCCCTTTTGGTTTTGACCCGGCTTGTTTACCTTACTCTGCTTATCTCTGTTACCCTTGATTCGGCTTGTCTCTCGCTTACCTGTCTTCTGTTACCCTCGACCTCGGCTTGTCTTTGACCATTCTATACTGTACTACTTACGTTAGTCCGGCCATTCTAAGGTCCGGTATACGTATCTGGCTACTGTTTGTACTCTGCGTGTTGGATCCCTGTCCCGATCCTGACATTACGACAGGGCCAATGGATCCTGCAAGTACAAACAGTCAGCTGGCTGCTCCTGATCCTAGGTTTGAAGCCATGGATCACAGAATGGATCAGATGGCGCTTGCGCTACAGGCTCTATTAGCTTGTGCCAATAAACCACCAGAGGAGATACGTAATACCCCTGTTTCTCCTGTCGGTTCAGGTCTAGAGGTAGCCACAGTGGGTGCTTCTTCTCACATTACCCCCCCAGTACGCTATGGTGGGGCTCCTGAGAAGTGTCGTGGTTTTTTAAACCAAATTAGTATCCACTTTGAATTGCAACCTCGCTCTTATCCTACAGATAGGGCAAAAGTAGGATTTATTATCACCCTACTCATTGAGAAAGCTCTGAGATGGGCCCAGGGCCGTCTTTAATATTGATTGGACCCTGGGCAAAGCATTTGCTTGGGCCCCCTGGTACCCTCTCGCCAGGTGTGCAATCCCGTCCTCCACCCCAACGCAGTGGCAGTCCTAATGTAGAGAGGTGCAAGAATTTTTTTGAGCCTCCCTATCGCACGGGTGATTAAAAGGTAGTTCCCCATCTGTCGTGCAACTCCAGCAATGCATTGACAGCTGGGGCTCTACCATTTACCCATGTTTGAAGGTTTGTATTTAGCACTAAGCGGTTTTTATGTGTTTGAATGTAAACAGGTTTTTGTATGGAATGTATGTGGTGTTGGCGTACTTGCATGCATGTATTTATGTGTAGTGTTGGTTTTTGAATGCAGGGGTGTGTTTACATATAATTTTGGTGTGTGTTTGTACGTAGTGTTGGAGTTTGAATGCCGGGGTGCATTTGTATGTAGTGTTTGTATATGTGCATACATCTCCGCATTCACACACTCACACACATAGATATTTATACACACACACACACACACTGAAAAACATGCAGACACACCGATATACACACTGGCACACATGTAGATATACAGACACATATACACACATGCAGATACACAGACACACACACAGATACACCGAAACACACAAAGACAGCATACAGATACACACTGATACACATACAGACACACAGATATACAGACACATATAGACAGACAAACTGACACATACATACTGACATATGGATACCGACACATACACTGACAGACATGCTGACACACACACAGACACATACTGAGACATACTGACATACATTCACAGACACACACACAGACAGACATAGTGGCACACACACACAGACATACTAATACCCAGGCAGACATACTGGCACACTGACACACACACACAGACAGACCTACTGACAGACACACACACACAGACCTACTGACAGGCACACAGACAAACTGACACACATACACATACCTACTGACACACACACAGACCTATTGACAGACACAAACACATACCTAGTGACAGACACACACACATACCTAGTGACAGACAGAAACACAGACCTAGTGACAGACAGAAACACAGACCTAGTGACAGACAAGACACACACACACACACACACACACCTATTGACAGACACAAACACAGACCTAGTGACAGACAGACTGACACACACAGTCCTACTGACAGACATAAACACACACATACTGATGGGCAAACTGTAAATACACATGGGCAAACTGTAAAGCCCCCCTCCAGTTTCCTACCTTCCCTGGGGTTCAGTGTGCTGCCTTGGGTGGTTGGGAGTTGGGGACTGGCTCTCTTTGCTCAGTCCCCCTCCTCGCTGCCTCCTGGCTCAGCCTCCCTCCCGCGCGGGTCATCATCTCTGAGGGAGGAAGTGACTCCCGGACGTCACTTCCTCCCAGGCTGCCGTAAAGCAGGAGGCCCGGTCGTGCTGTTAAATGGCCACAGCATCCGACCGGGCCCGTGCTGAAAAGTGCTCACCGGGTGGCCCTAAGTGTATTGGCCACCCGGTGAGCACCCTTAGAGTATGGGCCCCGGTGCAGCCGCAATACAAGCACCGCGGGCCCATGGGTAGGGAGGGAATTTTTCTTATGCAGGCTATGGGCGGCGGGGCCACGGGGCAGCTGCTTTGGGCCCCCCAGGACTAACTGGGCCCGGGGCAGCTGCCCCGTTTGCCCCGCGTTAAAGACGGCCCTGGATGGGCCAACCCACTATGGGAGAACGATAATCCATTAGTTTATAACTATAACGCATTTGTAGCTGCTTTTAGAAGAACATTTGACCCTCCAGGTAGAAAGGTTAATGCAGCCAGATTACTGTTGCGCCTGAGACAGGAGAACCGAACACTGGTGGATTATGCACTAGAGTTCAGGTCTCTGGCGGCAGAAATCAAGTGGAATGAGCAGGCGTATATGGATGTATTTTTGAATGGCCTATCTGATGTAATCCTTGATGAGGTTGCTACCAGAGAACTCCCCGAGAATTTAGAGGATTTAATTTCGTTCATCTCTCGTATAGATGAACGTCTAAGAGAGAGACAGAACACTCGAGAGGGGAACCAGAGACCTTCTTTTAGGTTAGCTCCCGCTGTTCCAAGTCCTGACTCCACGATATCTTTGCTTACTGAACCTATGCAGATAGGGTATACCCGCCTCTCTGAGGAGGAAAGACAGCACAGGAGAAGAGAGGGTTTGTGTATGTATTGTGGAGCCAAAGGTCATTTACTCTCGAACTGTTCTAACCGCCCGGGAAACGCTCGCACCTAAGTCTCTCTAGAGGACAGGCCTTGGGTGTTTCTATTTTGTCCTCTACTCCTGATTATAAAGATCACAGGCTTCTGCTACCAGTTTCCTTAACTTGGGGGAGGGAAGTAGTAAGGGCTATGGCATTGATAGATTCCGGTGCTGCTGAGAATTTTATCGACCAAGCCTTTGCTAGTAAGAACAATTTCCCATCCCAGCTAAGGGAGACACCTTTGGCCGTTGAGGCCATAGATGGTAGACCACTACTAGACCCTGTTATCTTTCGTGAGACCATACCCATTAATTTAAATGTGGGTATCCTACACGTGGAGAATTTATCTCTTCTGCTCATTTCGTCTCCTTCCGTTCCCATAGTTCTGGGGTACCCATGGTTGAAAAAACATAACCCTATTATCGATTGGGAGTTAGGAGAGATACTCTCGTGGGGCCAGGGCTGCCAGGATCGGTGTTTGTGCAAGGTTTCTCCATTAGCTAATATTAACATACCGGAGAATCCTACTCAGTCCACAGAAAGACAAATACCAGACCTTTACCTAGACTTAAGGGCAGTGTTTGACAAGAAGAATGCCGATTCTTGCCTCCACACAGGTCATTTGACTGTAAGATTAAGCTTCTACCCGGCACTATGCCTCCGAGGGGCCATGTATATCCTTTGTCTGTTCAGGAAGACTCGGTTCTAGAGGAGTATATTCGGGAGAATTTAGAAAAGGGATTCATCAGGAGGTCTTCTTCTCCGGCCGGGGCTGGGTTCTTTTTCATTAAGAAGAAGGATGGCACGCTGAGACCTTGTATCGATTACCGAGGCTTGAATAAAATAACTGTCAGAAATGCCTATCCCATCCCACTGATTACCGAGTTATTTGATCGTCTTAAGGGCTCCAAAATCTTCACCAAGTTAGATCTCAGAGGGGCTTACAATTTGGTGAGAATCCAGCAAGGTCACGAGTGGATGACGGCATTCAATACCCGGTATGGCCATTACGAATACACTGTTATGCCATTTGGACTATGCAATGCTCCTGCAGTATTTCAAGATTTGATTAATGAGGTACTTAGGGAGTTTCAGCATGATTGTGTTATTGTTTACCTGGACGACATACTAATACACTCTAAGGAGATTGAGACTCACCATAGACAGGTCAGAAAGGTATTACACAAGCTGCTGCAACATGGTCTATATTGCAAATTGGAGAAGTGCAGTTTTGATCAGTCTCAGGTAGACTTTCTTGGATACGTGATTTCTGGGGAGGGTTTTAAAATGGATCCTGTAAAACTTCAATCTATTTTAGACTGGCCCTTGCCCAAAGGACTCAAGGCTATCCAAAGGTTTATTGGTTTTTCCAACTACTATAGGCGCTTCATTAAAGGATACTCCTCTATCATTGCGCCTATTACCAATATGACCAAACATGGGGCTGATACTAAGTTCTGGTCTAAGGAAGCTCTGGGTGCTTTCAAGACTCTCAAGGAACTTTTTGCCTCGGCTCCCATTCTAGTCCATCCTGATACGACTCTGCCTTTCTTGCTCGAGGTCGATGCCTCTGAGACAGCAGTTGGGGCTGTTCTGTCTCAAAGGTTAGGGTTGGATAAACCGTTACACCCTTGTGATTTCTTCTCTAAGAAATTTTCTGGGCCTGAGAGCAGATATGACATCGGGGAAAGGGAACTGTTAGCAGTCATTAAAGCCTTAAAGGAGTGGAGACATTTGTTGGAGGGGACCCTACACCCTATTACGATTTTGACGGACCACAAAAACTTGTCCTATATTGGGGAGGCTAAGCGCTTATCCTCTAGACAAGCTCGTTGGTCCTTATTCCTGACTCACTTCAATTATGTACTGACTTACAGACCTGGTTCTAAAAACTCTAAAGCCGATGCATTATCTCGCCAATATGAACCTTCTACTGTACCTGAACCAGTTCTTTCTTCTATAGTTCCGAAATGCAATATCATTGCTAATACGAATCTCAGGATTCATTCTCCATTACTGGCCGAGATCATTAAGTTGCAACATCTAGCACCTAAACAGACTCCTGCGGGCCGTCATTTCGTTCCTCCTGCTCTTCAACTGGAACTTTTACAGTGTTTACATAATAGCAAGATGGCGGGACATCCTGGTATTCGCAAAACTTACGCGTTGATCTCTAAGGACTTCTGGTGGCCTGCTTTACGGAGGGACATTGAGGAGTTCATCGCTGCATGTGAAGTTTGTACTAAAACCAAACAACCCCATACGCTTCCATGTGGATTCCTGCAACCCTTGGAGGTTCCAGAAAAACCATGGTCCTGTTTGGCCATGGACTTTATTGTCGATCTACCTATCTCTAAAAGACAGACTGTTATCCTCACCGTGGTTGACAGGTTTACTAAGATGGCACACTTCATTCCCCTGCCTAAACTCCCGTCTTCTCCCGAATTGGCAGAGATATTCGCTAAGGAGATTTTTCGCCTACATGGGATACCCTCTCAAATTATATCGGACAGAGGCTCCCAATTTGTTTCCCGCTTTTGGAGGTCCTTCTGCTCTCAACTTGGTATTAAATTAAACTTTTCTTCTGCCTATCATCCTCAGTCTAACGGAGCTGCTGAACGTACCAACCAGAAAATTGAACAATATTTACGATGCTTTGTTTCTGAACACCAGGATGATTGGGTCGGTTTGATTCCTTGGGCGGAGTTTGCACACAACAATCTCGTTTGCGATTCTACTCATTCAAGCCCCTTCTTCATGAATTATGGTTTTCATCCGTCTATTCTTCCTTCGGATTCCCCTTCCCAGGGGGTGCCGTCGGTTGATGTTCATGTTGCCAATTTGAGGAAGTTGTGGGATCAAACTCGACAAATCCTTGTGCACAACTCTATGTTGGTCAAGAAACACGCTGATAAACGTAGAAGGGCGGCTCCGGTCTTTGTTCCAGGTGATAGGGTATGGCTGAGCACGAGGAACATCCGTTTAAAAGTGCCCTCCATGAAGTTCGCTCCTCGTTATATTGGACCCTACAGGGTGCTGACCCGTATCAATCCAGTTGCGTATCGTTTAGCTCTTCCTAATACCTTACGCATCCCGAACTCGTTTCACGTTTCATTGCTGAAACCACTCATATGTAACAGATTTTCCTCCACAATAGCCCCTCCTCGCCCCGTTCAGGTGGAGGGTCAGGAGGAGTATGAGGTTAACTCTATTATTGATTCTCGAATCTCCCGGGGGAGAGTACAATATCTGGTTGATTGGAAGGGATATGGTCCTGAGGAGAGGAGTTGGGTACCTCAGGAGGATGTTCATGCTCCCCGTCTCCGCAGGGCGTATCACTCTCGCTTCCCATCTCGTCCCGGTTCATTCCGCCCGGTGGGCGTATCTGAGAGGGGGGGTACTGTCAGGGTACCTGTGGTCTCTACCTCCGAAAGAGGTAGAGACTTAGCTGTTCCTCCATCCAGACGGTCTGATGGCTCCCTTCCCCGCGGTCTATCCGGTCATGCTAGGCCGGCCGCGAGGGAGTGACTGCCTTTTACAGCATCTAGGCAGGAAGTAGTCATCAGGACACTCCCCCGGAACAACCTGTCAGTCAATGGCTGCAGGACCAATCAGGACGCCTTGGGGGCGTGGTTACTGCTCTGAACAGGGTATTTAACAGAGCTTCTTTCATTAGCTCATTGCCCTGTCGTGGTTCTAGCTTGTTCTAGTCACTCAGTGCTTGTGTATTCTATTATCCCTTTTGGTTTTGACCCGGCTTGTTTACCTTACTCTGCTTATCTCTGTTACCCTTGATTCGGCTTGTCTCTCGCTTACCTGTCTTCTGTTACCCTCGACCTCGGCTTGTCTTTGACCATTCTATACTGTACTACTTACGTTAGTCCGGCCATTCTAAGGTCCGGTATACGTATCTGGCTACTGTTTGTACTCTGCGTGTTGGATCCCTGTCCCGATCCTGACACTATGGCACCAATGTAAACACCGCCTTTTCTCTGTAAAGGCAGTATTTACATTAAAAGGCCTGTAGGGACATTACGCTGCAGTTGTTCTGGTGACTCTTGTGTATCTTTAAGTTGACTAAAGCATTTCAGAATATCGCTGTTTTTCTCCATTTGTTAATCCTTCATTTGTAACCAAATGCTTATTGCCCAGAGGTGTTAATACAGAATGATGCAGCCAAAGTCCTACTTAATTATAGGACTTGTGGAAGATAAAATGACTGAGGAGTTTTCCATGAGATCAGATCAAGAAACTCTGTACTGGTGCAATTTAGGTATAAAACATTTCCCCAAAAGTCAGCTAGAGTACTGTCATGATTTGTTTGCAAATTCCAACTATGCCATCAACTTGTACTTTTTTTAGTGATAGAGAAGCATCGGGGACAAAAAGTGCATGTGCTCCTGTTGGAAGTTAGCTGTGAGAACCGAGTATGACTTAGTTCGCACAACAAACGTGCAGGTAGCTAGCCACTAGAGGCGTATTTAATCCTGTGTTGCCATATCTCAGAATTCATCTCTCATTTGAATTAAATGGTCTGGATGTTGTTTAAAGGTCTACTAGCAGCATCATGACCACTTCAGTGATTGGAAGTGGTCATGGTGCCTGGCGTCTGTATGCGTAACATTTTGCTTTGAGTCTCTGCACAAATGGAGTTCAACCTCTTTTCTGCCAGAGGTGTAATCCTACCCTTGGCGCCATCATTAAGATATCATTAGACAAGCTGCAACTAGAGTCAATAAACTGATATGATTCTTGTGTGTAATCCTATGCAGAAACTTTCTTTCATTGGCTAAGAATGGTCGGCTGGTGGGATTGATAACCAGCTTCTGCAGTACTGCAGAAGCCTGTCATTCTCATTGGCCACAGAACGACAGTCCGCGCCTGCCAGGGACCCACATATAAGGCCAAATGATTGCTAAACGGTTTGCCCCATTACAGTTTAATGGGCCAGGGTACCCCTGGCATCATAATCACTGCAGCAGGCAGTAGTAGTATGATGCTGGAAATAACGCTTTACCTTCTTCTGCCAAGAATCCAGGCTATTTTCGCAGTCAATCTAAAGAAACTTATTTTTCTTGTATATCTAATTAATACCAATATGTGTTTGTGGGTTAAGACGTTTGGGTTAAGTTGTGTGTTAAGTAATTCATTTACACATTAGAACCATAAATTGATTTGATTGAAATTTTTAATTTTGTTATCACTTACTGATATTGTTGATACAGGGGTCATATAGTTGATCATGTATCTTATTTAGGTAGAATAGGCATAATGTATTTTTTATTTATTTTATTTAGACAGTGTCGGTTTATTTTATTCAGTATTATTTCAGTATCCAGCGTTTTTACCAATATATCATGATTCAAGGATAAGTTATGACACTGTCAATTCTTACGTTTAACCATTTCATATTATTGGTGAAAACATGTATTTTATTTTCAACTTTATTATCATTTTCTATTTGACATTAAAGTTTTCGCATACATAAATAACCTGGTAGACAAGGCAGGACACCTAGATAGATTGTAGATACTATACAAGATGGTAGCAGTTATCCAGGAGCTTGCTTAGTAGAATGAATGAGGTAAAATTAAATGAAAATTTAAAATAAAAATAAAATTCGGAAAGTGGAAAGAGTAGTCTAGGATTATAAGTTACAGGGCATCTTTAAATATGCTTCATATGGATTAACCATTAAATGTCTAATATAACTATATAGTGGGACACAGTTGTGTGGAACCCAAGTTAGTAGGAAAAATATAAAGAAAATAGGGTAAATTATAACCTTACTGCTCAATTGCAAAAATGACTGAAAATAAGAATAAGTATCGATTAAAGGATACAGTAACCAGATGGTTTAAAGAATGTTCACAAAGTATCCACTATCATCTATTCAAACAAATTGTATGTATAGAAAAAAGTTTTGTCTCTGAAGAAGTAGAGCTATTCTCTACGAAACGCGTCCCACTATATAGTTATGTTAGACATTTAATGGTTAATCCATATGAAGCATACTTAAGGATGTCCTATAACTTATAATCCTAGACTACTCTTTCCACTTTCCGAATTTAATTTTATTTTTAATTTTAATTTAATTTTACCTCATTCATTTTACTAAGCAAGCTCCTGGATAACTGCTACTATCTTGTATGTCTAGTTTTTATCTACAATCTATCTATATTCTCTCATAGGTTCTTGGTGAATCCCTATACCCTTCCAGTTTCAGAGCTTTTGTCTAATAGTCTGACTCCCTCTTTTCTGTTTACTATTATAGTTAGCAGTTTTGTTTTTAAGGCAGGACACCTGCCTGCAAAGCGTTAAAGTTAGCTAAAGTGAATACTTGGGCCTAATACACAAGTTGGATATATTCACCAACTAATTTTTCAGATCTAGTATTTTGGCAAACAAATTTTAATTCACTTTGAATTCCCAACAGTTCATACTTTATGTTTAAATGACACGATTTACAGTAGTATTTGAAATTAAATGTACTCACTCCTAAAGAAACATTGAATATGGTACCCTTTCTGACATTTTTATTTATTATGTTCTGCGGGAAAACTAATTCGACGTGATATATGAGTAATCAGCAAAATGTTAGTGTGCTCTCAACAAAGATGTCTCTAAACTGAATGTAAATATTTGTGCTGTTATCTAAAGATGTGGAAAATGAATGTCACTATAAATATATAATTTCCACAACAGGCAATTTCAAAGAGGCAGGGAAAATCTCTTGGAAGTGTCTCCACATGGGGTATGTACCTTATAATCTTCTTAAGACAAAGACTCTAATGTTCTATTCTATATTCTTAAACACTAAAAGAAAATTGTTTTGTTAACCACTGAAATAATTTGAAATGGTTTCCTCCTGGGAGCTTGACTGTATGACATTTTCAAAGATGATCATTAATGTCATCAGAAAATATACTCAGTCATACTGTAACCTTTTAACGTGTGAGATAATTGTTTTGCAGACAGAAGGTGAACGTTTGACAAATGAAAATATAAATGGCAAAGGGCAGAAAGCTACGGAGAGGACATTTGTTTATCAACAAGTCATATATATATATATTTTTAAAGTTGGTAAGATATCTTAAATTGCTGTTAAAGGGATACTTTGGATCTGAAGGCAAAAATGTAATCCGATTTATTAATTTAAATTTGCAAAACACGTATGATTTCTCAAGAAAGAAAAATGGCTTATGCAGCACAGGTCCATCCTAGATCTTGAAATTCCAAAGCAAACTGCACTTTAATTTTTCACCTACGTAATATAAAATATTACTTCCATATTTCCATTCTACCCCTTTAGTTTATGTATATTCAGGGAACTGCTGGTAATTAGAATATTATGATACTGGAATTATGATTCTGACATAATTAATGGAATATGGGGTAGAAACATGGATGGAAGGGGAAGGAGAGACATGGATGGGGAGGGAGAAGCATGGATGGAACAGGAGGGGAGACATGGATGGAAGGTGAAGGAGAGGCATAAATTGAATAGGAGGGAGAGGCATGGATGTAAGCGGAGGGAGAGGCATGGATGGAAGGTGATGGAGAGGCATGGATGGAAGGTGAGGGAGAGACATGGATGGAACAGGAGGAGAGACATGGATGGAAGGGGAGGGAGAGGCATGGATGGAAGGTGATGGAGAGGCATGGATGGAAGGTGAGGGAGAGACATGGATGGAACAGGAGGAGAGACATGGATGGAAGGGGAGGGAGAGGCATGGATGGAAGGTGAGGGAGAGGCATGGATGGAAGGTGAGGGAGAGGCATGGATGGAAAGTGATGGAGAGGCATGGATGGAATGGGAAGGAGAGGCATGGATGTAAGTGAAGGGAGAGGCATGACTGGAATGGGAGGGAGAGGAATGGATGTGAGTGGAAGGAGAGGCATGGATGGAACAGGAGGGGAGACATGGATGGAAAGGGGAAGGAGAGGCATAAATGGAATGGGAGGGAGAGGCATGGGTGTAAGTGGAGGGAGAGGCATGGATGGAAGGGAAGGGAGAGGCATGGATGGAACAGGAGGGGAGACATGGATGGAAAGGGAAGGAGAGGCATGAATGGAATGGGAGAGAGAGGCATGGATGTAAGCAGAGGGAGAGGCATGAGTGGAAGGGGAGGGAGAGACATGGAGGGGAGACATGGATGGGAGGGGTGAGAGGCAGGGAAAAGGAAGGAGATACATGGATGATAGGGGAGGGATATTAATAGATGAAGAACAGAGACAAGGATGGAAGGGGGGCTGGAAGAGACATGGATGGAAGGGTGGTAGATGTGAGCGGAGCGGACAGTGCAACCACACCTTACCATGTCTGGAGATTGCAGAGGGAATAGGGAGCATACAGTGTGGCTACAGCTACAGGTGTGACACCTTATGTACTTGATTGAGACTGCAGTTTGCAGAGGGAGCAAGCCTAGTGGACTCCGCAGACAGTAGAATTATTACTAAGACAATAAATAACCCCCCAATAGTAGCCTCAATGCCCCACTACAGTCTCATCCCCTCAATTGCAGCCCTGAAATTCCCTATAATAGCCCTGAACTCTGCTACTACAGCCTGCATCCCGCATAACAGCACTCCCCCTTTCCCTCCTCCCCCCCACCTTGTAGCCCTGATTCCCTACTACAGCCACTAATCCCCCTTTTACACCTCATACCCCCACTACAGCCCCTATTTTTTGGCTACAGTCCTTACCCTTCCACTACAGTTCCATATCCTCCCCACTACTGCCCCTTCCCACACTTGCAGCCCATATCCCCCACACTACAGCCCCTTTCCCCAAGCGTGAAGCTATCTCCCAAAAATGAGGTGACCAACTTAGTTGTTGCAAGTTGGGATGTCTGCAATTCTGGCATAAATAAACCCCTATATTTTAAAATAAAAATATAACCGAGTTGGATTTTGTTGCATATGTTTTCCTGCACTCGATCGATGTGACCTTGTTAGGCCTCCCCACCTACCCTGGGCACTCAGAGGACCAGTCCACTTTTCTCTAGTTCGAGTTCCAGAAATGTCAGGGCTCTTTTTGTGATACTACATCTCCATAGTCACATGCCTTTTTTAACATTTGTTAAGAAATTGCACCTTTACTGTGAGACACTAAAGGCAATCTCATTCTAAACCTGCATGTAAAACATTGCCATTATTTCAGAACAGTCACTTCCTCTGCTAAACTTATTTATAACTTAAATGCCTCTAAATTAAATATTGGTTTATCAGTGCCCACTCTGCCAAGAGGGTTATCACTATCCGCTTATTTAAGCCCACTCCTTTAGGAATTGCCATGATCTATTGCCCTCCCCCACCCGGTCATGCTAGGTGATTCATTGAATATTTTTCTACCTGATTCAAATCAAACCACCCTCAACTCACCAATCTCACAGAAACCTCCACTGCCTTGACTTACAGATATTCTCCACCAAACTCTTCTTTTACCCATCTCAAACCACACCTGCCCTAACTCTACAACCACACTCTACAACTCCACCCTCTCCTCTCAACTAGACATTGTGACACCTCCTACATGTAAACGCAGCAAGTGCTCCCAATTACAACCTTGGCACAACAAGCTGACCTGGTACCTGCAAAAATATTCCAGAACGCTGCAAGAGAAAGTCTCACTCTGTATATGACTTCATCCACTATAAATTCATGCTGTGATCCTACAGTTTAGCTCTTTCCTCTGCAAAAGTAAACTACTTCAATACACTCATAACCACACTCTCCCGCAATCCCAAATGCCTATTTCACACTTTTAATTCTCTTCTTAACCTTGTTGCTCCCCCTCCTCCTACCAACTTATCCTCCACAAACTTCGCAACTCAGTTCACTAAAAAGATTTCTACAATCAGGAAAGAGATCACTCAGCTCTCTCCCTCTACTACCAATACTTCTCTCAACACCCTACCCTTGCTGTTCTACAGTGAGGGGAAAAAGTATTTGATCACCTGCTGATGTTTAACGTTTGCCCACTGACAAAGAAATGATCCGTCTATAATTTTAATGGTAGGTGTATTTTAACAGTGAGAGGCCCATCTGAAGTTCGCCACTGAACATCTGATTTGTCATGGTTCTCACCGTGACATCCAGACGGCCAGATGAGGTCGCCCCAGAAGTGCAAATCAATTTATAACTTTTTTGACATGCGTTTTTCTGGATTTTTTTGTTTTGTTATTCTGTCTCTCACTGGTAAAATACAGTTACCATTAAAATTATAGACTGAACATTTATTTGCCAGTGGGCAAATGTTAAAAATCAGCAGGGGATCAAATACTTTTTTCCCTCACTGTATGCTCATTCTTACAAGCTACAATGAAAGAGATTTCTGCTTTGATCTGGTCCTCCCGCCCCACCACCTGTTCCCTCTATCCTATTCCCTCATATCTTATTCCTACTTTTTCTCCTACTCTTGCTCTCCCTCTCACTAAAATCAATCTTGCCCCTTTCTCTGGCACCTTTCCTTCACCCTTTAAACATGAAACCATAGCCCCAATTCTGAAAAAGCCCAAGCTTAATCCCAACTACCGCCATATCTCGCTACTACCGTTTGCCTCTAAAATCCTTGAGAGAGTTGTGAATGCGAGATTGACAGACTTCCTCGAATACAATTCTCTGCTTGACACACTTCAGTCTGGATTCCATGCTCTTCACTTCTTTTACAACAGCTGTGACCAATGTAACCAGTGATCTAATCACTGTTAAATCTTGCAATCACTATTCTATCCTTGACCTTTCTGCTGCTTTTCACACAGCTTCTTCTTGACCTCCATAATCTCGGTCTAAATTATATTGCTCTCTCCTGGTGCTCATCCTTCCTCTCCCAGTGCTCTTTCAGCGTTTCTATCTCTGGCTCTGCCTCTTCTTCCTAAGCACTCTCGATTGGTGTTCTCCCAAGGTTCTGTCCTTGGTCCTCTACTGTTCTTGATCTATACTGCCTCCCTTGGTAAAATCATCAACTCCTTTGGCTGCCATTAACACTTCTATGCAGATGACATGCAAATGTATCTGTCCTCTCCTGATCTTTCTCTTCCCCTCTTGACTTGTCTCTCTCACTGCCTCTGCTTTTTCCAAATGTATGATTGATCACTTCCTCAAACTTAACTTGGCTCATCTTGCTGTCTGCTTGCACTCCCCCATCTCCCCCTCTTTCAGTCCCTACATTGGCTTCCTGTAAGATATAGGGCTCAATTTAAGATTCTGGTACTTGCTTACAAGTCTCTACATAATGCTGCTCCAACCTACCTATCCTCCCTAGTACCCTATGCTCTGCCAAAGACCTACGTCTAACCTCTGTTCGTATTCCCACCTCTGATGCTCACCTTCAAGACTTCTCTAGGACTGCAATGTTCCTGTGGAACTCCCTTCCCTTCTCTGTTAGACTTTCACCCAGTCTTCATTCCTTAAAAAAATCATTGAAAACTAATTTCTTCAGCAAAGTGAATCAATTAAACCATTAACAGCTTTCCCTCCTGGACCCTGGTTCCTCTCCTGAAACTGTAAAAAAAAAAACCCCAGTAAGCCCTCAGTGAATACTTTTCTAGCAAGCTACTTTCTACCCCTACCCTGTATTTGCAGAGGGGGCCCAGCAGACTGCAGCAGTATATTACAGCATTTCCCACTCTCTAACTTCCGCGAGCGTGATGTGCGTGCCGCGCGGAGTGTTGTCATGGTAACCCGTGGCAACGCTCTGACGGCCGCGGGGCTCACAGGAGTTAGAGAGAGAGGTAAGAGCTGTAATATACTGCTGCAGTCTGCTGGGCCCCCTCTGCAAATACAGGCAGCCGGGGGGCCCTCAGCTGCACATATATATATAGCGATCATCGCTATATATATATATATATATGTGCAGAGAGGGAATGTGGGGCCTGGGACTGCCAAAGCAGTACGGGCCCCCCAGGACCGCCGGGCCCGTTATGGTTGTCACCCCCTGATGGCGGCCCTGAATCCACCCATTGTAGAGTGCTGTGGAATTTGTGGCACTTTGTAAATATTAATAATAAGTGAGCAAAAACATGTTTGACACCTGAGCAGGAACTAACTGAAGTGCAAGCTTCTGAGGTATCTCTAAGCGTTTGCCTGCTCCCAGAATTCTTATTTATTTAGACTCACCCTAAGTTAAAAGAGTAATACAGATTTGGCCCCGTGCTCACTGTGCCAAGAGGGGTATCACCTCCACCTCACTGACGAGCCCAAAGAAATTATTGTTGTATCTTTTGTGTAAAGGGGACTTGCCAGCATTTTAGTTCTGGACTGCCCTTATGGGTTCGATCATTCTGGTATGCAAACTGTATATGTTTTCTCTGTAATAGCACAAGTGAGCAAAACATTTTGAGACTGGAGAGGGGACTAACTGAAGAGCAAGCTACTGAGATATCTCTAAGCTTTGGCCTGGCTTTTGGCCTCAGATTTCTCATATTCTCTGTTTTTGATGCATATAATTTACTTTGAACCTATGACTTCTATTGCTCTTGCCTATGTTCATGTCTGCTCCCTTTCGTACCTTGCTAGCCACTGCACGTATTCTAACTGTCCTGAAAGTCTGTTTCCACCTTCAACTTCCTCAGACAGTATTTTTTTGTGCAGGAAATCATAGATATCTGACTATCTGACCGTTCTAGATTTCCTTGACCTTGAGAATAATAGATTTTATTTATGTGAGAATAAATTGCATCTTCCATTTTAGTTCTAAGAATATTTTACTCAATTTAAAGTGAAAGGTGAGGGATGGAATGTTCTGTAGGCATGGGAAATATCAAGAGTAATGTAGTGAAGGAGATTTGAATCGGATAGGGGTCTCAATGTGTTAAATAGATAAGCAAGAACAACAAGTATGATCTTGGCAGTCATTTAAGAGTGTGACAGTATTAGAAGAAAAGTAGGAAGCATGGGAAATAATTGAAATGTACATTTTTTTTTAAACTAAAAACATTATTTCAAATATGGCCAACATGCAATGGTATCACCTGGGTGTAGTCCAGCAATTTCACAGGTTAACTCAAAGTTGAAGTGTAATCTAGTACCCCATGATCTCACCTGGAATCTTTACGAACACAAGTAACATCATTGTTCTGTGACGAGGGGTTGTAGTAATGACGAGATGTTGGTTCTGCTGAGACACCTTCCTTTGCCTTCTGACGTCTATGAATCTCTGGTGCCTTCTCATTATATAGAGCAGGCGCTTGGTTTATGACACTTAGAAGTTTCTTCTTCTGGCTGCCTATTGGAGAAAGCTGGATGTTATTATATCCAATAGCATCCTGCAGCTTGTCTATCTGTACGGACTTCAGTTCTAATTCCTTTTCAAGCTGCTTTATTTTATCATCCTTTTCCTGAAGTTCTTTCCATTTTTGTTTTAACTCCTCTTCTAGAAGTAGTACAGTCTCCTGCAGTTTACTGAAGGCACCCGAAGAGTGTTCTCGCCTCCTAGAAGAGAGACAACTGTCCTCCCTTCTAGGGGCCCTGACAGTTCCATTTCCCATACTGTTTTGGTTGAACATCCCAAAGCCGTTAAAGGTTCTTCACTATGACTGTAAATGTTGTTTACAGGTGTATTCTTTTCATATTTCGTCTTTCAGTTTTCTTCCTGAATGGTGTACTTATACAGGGTGAAGATGTACTCTAAACCCAGTTCATGTCCTGTAAAAAAAAAAAATCTTTATTTTTGTGTACAAATTTAATCTCTACAAAAGAATTCCTACAATAAAAATGTAATGTATATTCAATATAGCTACAGAACAGCAACTCTTTTCATAGTACTATGCAACAATAGAGAACAATACAGGCATTGTAGCTACTTCAATATATTCTAGTACAACTGTAGTTAGATCAAAACCTGTAATTCTCCATCGGTTTAAGTAAAATGTCAAATATACTGCAGTACTAACACCTATACTTCATAGAGGGAGCCTGCAGAAATTTGGGTTTGAAGTCTGAAAAAGTGTATTCTATCTGTAGTTTTTCGCATCATATTCTACGAGTTTTATAGAAATAGTCTTTTAGGCTACTGTGCCTAGCTCCAGTTTTTTCCCTCATATGTATACATATAATACTGTACAAAAACCTTGGGCCACTCTTAAAAGAAAATACACAACATACAATGTAAGTAATCAGAAAAAAAAGATAAGTCTTAAAAATGCATTTTTAAGATAAGGCAGTAGTAATTTGGCCTCTCCTATAATGTAGACGTAAATGTGAAGAAAGAAGTTGAAAGAAGAATATTAAATGGAGGACTTAAAAGCTGTCTGCATGTAATAAAGATTACATAGATGTTGCTACATTTACAAAAAACAGTAGCCCAGATAAGTGCTTGTTCACCATATAAAGAATAGTTATCAAAACTTTAAAGGAACACTCCACTGCCCAAATAACAAAAAAAAAAAAACACATAAAATACCTATTTAGTAAATATACCCCAAAGAAAACATGTATGTCTTTAATTATGCATTTTTTGTTTTGGGGTATATCTAAATACAGCTTTCAAATTCTGCAGATCTCTTGTTTGTAGCCTCTGCAAGCCCTCCCTTTCCCCTCTAGCACACACTGTCTGTGGCTGTCCAATCACAGACATCCTAATGAAGCTCAATGATAAGTATTTGCAAGGCAGGTGCCCTTTGGCAATCTACTGAGCTAAACTACCAGGAAGTAACAGGACCGGTTACCTGATTGAGAGCCAGGGGGTTGTAACAAAGTTTATTTGTAAAAGTGCTTATTTCTATTGAAATCTTTACTTTTCACAAATTGAAAAAAGAGGACACACTCTTCTCACATAAAACAAGCAAAAGTGCTCTATGTGTTTGGGGTCTTCCTTTAAAATTTCATCCTAGTGCTCCATAAATTGGTCTGCCATTTATTGTTATTCCATTTTACATATTGCAGTTTCATCTACTTCTTACCTTTCCAACCTTGATGTCTTCTTAACTTCAACACTCTCTGCCAACTCATTTATTATGCCTAATCTGTTCACAGTTAACCATATTCCACTCCCGGAATTCTGATACTTGAGCAGAGCTATAATACTATGGTATAGGACTTAGCTCAGAGTCCCATTCCCTGCCATTGCATGTTATTTCAAATTATGTAAAGCTGAATATGATAAATTCTAAAACCTAACCGCAAGCATGTATACAACATCTTAGAATGAAAATAACTTAATAACTCTCCAGAAGGAACATTCATTTCTTTTTAATTATTGCAATCATTATCACATTTTTAATCCATGCTTAAATATAAAATTCATTGACCTTAATTTTACCTAAATCACTTTAATTATAAAAAAGTAAATTTTACAGTTACAAATATTCAGTAAATTTTGAACAATTAGATGAAAGAAATGTTTTAGATATACCCATAAAGCGAACATCTCACATTATCATACTACTTCGTCCCTACAGCACATAACATGTCATTTTATCTAAACAATGCCCAAGGCAACAATGTTACCTCCCCCACGAAAAATGAGTATGAAATACTAATTTTGATTGTGTTGGAATGTCACTGAAATTCCAACACAGTCAAGAGACATACTGAGACAAAGCAGGGACTACTTTTGTCTCTGTATAATTCTTACGCCTGGCACTTCTAGACACTAGACGGAGCTACTACCTTCTAGAAGTGTCATTGCCCCAAGCCGTCACAAGTAAAGGCTGCAGATAATTGATCCTGTCTATGGAGGATCCCGCAAGACCATAGCCTTCAATGCTGAATACACCTGGCTGCGAAGGCTCTAGCGAGGGACAGGTTCAGGTAAGTAAAATTTCACTTTTACCTGCCCCTGGCCACCAGACACCTAGCAGCAAAGTTACAATCTTTGCAAACTCTGCAATGTACCCAGACGATGACAGTGCTGCTTTAAAATTGTATACAGATTTTTTTTTTCTCTTTATATTCAAAAATGTTGTACGAGTTATTGGCATGCATTGCTTTCATGTCTTGTGCTTTACACTTATGTTTAAATAAAGAATTTATAAAAGTGCTTTCAATATGTTAATGAAATATAACTACCTGTAGGCTGGGAGAAGAAGAATAAAAAGGGGGTGGGGGATGGGGTAGGATATGCAATAATTAAACTAATCTTTTTTTTTTTTTTTTTTTTGCACACAGCTAGTTTTAGATTTATCATATGAAATATATATGTAAACACACATATTCAACTATTTTCCAGCAATTGCAAATAACAGATGAGGTGAGCGATTCATTTAGATAGTACTTTTATGCTTTCCAATTTCATGAAACTACTGCATGCGTGGGAAGCTGGTGCTTGCAATGATATCAAGAAATGTTTTCAAGGCACCCGGCCAGCCGTAGGAGAAAATGTCAGACAGACTACTAGCGAGGCAGAACATTAGGATTAATATTCCAGAAGCACCTTTTCTGTCCAAAGTAATTCATAATTCCACCACCAAGAAAAAAATATATATTTTCATGGTTTTTTTTTCCTTTCGCCTAAATAATGATGCATCCCTTCATTAAATCTGCCTTACAAACCGGAGTTTGAAAATTGGGGTACTTTGGCAAACGTTCTCCTTTTGTTTTTAGAGGATGTCTCATTAAATATATAAAAATGAACAGTCTTAGTAAAATGTTATGACTTTTAATAGCTGTCAATAAGTAATCCCATTAAGAAAGCACTATGAATTGAATGTATAACTATTTAACTTAATCAACATGCAATATATGTGTGAATAAATCTATATCTTTTGTAAAAGATGCAACCCCAATATCATCTTAATTACACCCTAATTAACTTAAGGGTATAAATTCTGAACAAAAACAAAGCTTGGAATTTTTACCATGTGTCAGTTCCACAGTAATTTTAGAGTTGTCTTTAAGTGCATCCACACATTGATGTCTTGTCATATCATATATGTATAACTAACACAATATTAAGTACGAATAAAATTTAAAAAATGGGGGGAGGGGCGGAGTGATTTTTTTTTCTGTCTGGCTAACAACCATTTTTACACATAAAGTGTACCTAAAGAAAAATAACTAATGTTACACCAAACCTGCCCCTAACTGTATGCATACACTAACTCTAACCTTACACCTGCCCTAACCTTAACCCTAAAATTAACACTACACTATCCCTAACAGTAACCCCAAGCAAACATTAACCCTTACCGTACACTAACCCTATCCATACACTAACCCTACCCTAACTTTGACACTACACTAACCCTAACACTACCTTAAATGGTAGCCCTAATCCTAACTCTAATTCAAAGAGATTCCCAGCTCGCACATTACATAGCGGTCTGTGAGCATGAGCACTCTGTAGTGTGTGATTGTATCATGAGTGGGACCCTATATGGGTCTTTACAGGTCCTGAGGAGCAAGCTTAGGATCCTTCAGGATATGGAATATAATCCTTTTTGGTTTTATTGATTAAATTAAGTCTAGGTCAATATTTATCTTTTTGCTATGTTCATGTAAATATAATCCACGCATGCTTGATGCCAGTAAAGGCTGGTCCATAGGGACAGGTAACAGTGTTTTTGCAAAAAAAATCTATTGGCATCGTAAGAACTACTGATGTGTCTGTCCTGATTATACCTGCAATTTCCATTATTTTCTTTATTGATGACTGGAGATGCAGCTGGTTTTGAACAGGACATGCCATCTCATGGTGCTAAGTTGGTAAAACCCAACAAGCTGGGGGGGGGGGAGGAGGGGACAGCATCCCTCCATCGTTAAAGGCATACTGTAGTGCCAGGAATACAAAGCTGTATTCATGACACTACCGATGACTTTGCCTACCCCCTCCCTTGCACCTCCCCCCCCCCAGGTAAATAAAAGGTTAAAAAAAAATACCTTTATTTAGTTACGTTATCCCAGAGCCGATGTCCCTCGGCCCTGGGTCAAAGCTCCGCCCCCTCCTCTGTCCCGTGACGAATGGGGTCTAATGCGCATGCGCAGCAAATGCCGCACGTGCATTAGACCTCTCCATAGGAAAGCACTAAATAAATAAATAAATGCTTTCCTATGGTGAAAAATCTGATGCTGGAGGACCTCATGCAGAGCGTGAGGACGTCCAGCGTCAGATAATGGACCAAAAGATTCCGGAAGCACCCCCAGTGGCTGTCTGGTAGACAGCCACTGACGGCAGACTTAGTGCTGCAATGTAAACTTTGCAATTCTCTGGAACTGCAATGTTTTACATTGCAGCACTAGGAGCAAAAGGGACACAGCACCCAGACCACTTCAATGAACTGAAGTGGTCTGGGTGCCTTCAGTGTCCCTTTAAACTTCATCAGCTATAGCTTAGTGGCAATGGAAATATGGTAGTGATTATTAAATATATAAATGTGTTGCTTTTTGCTAAATATACCTTTTAGGTGGTGTTATTTAACTTCTGCTATGTAAGAGGTATAGCATTCACCATCAACTACCATGATCAATGTAACTTACAGCATACTATTCGATCTTTTGACAGAAGGAAATACATTGACAGTCTACTGCTGTAAGTAAAAAAACGTTTCTACCATGCAATCGATTCAGCATCATGTACCAGCAGCCCCCATAACAGTAGCACACATTATAAAATAGTATGGGCAGTAAGTGTAAGTAAACGGTATACTTATTTCAAAACATGTATATCTTTTATGTGTCAATCCTTCTTGATATATATCAGAGGAAGACAGACATTCTCCAAACTCAAGTTTCCAGAAACTCGCCACATTATTATTATATGATGATAATAATAATACAAGGGAAAAGTCTCTTACAAATGTTAACAAGGACAATAGGTTAATGAGTCTCCTGTCAAACAGGCTTACAATCTAGAGGAGCTGAGGTATAAGAACACAGAGTAAGAACATCGTGGGTGGCATAGACCTCAAGGTATAAAGCCAATTTCTAGCTAAACTATTAGAAGAAGTATGTAGAAAACCTGTGGATTGGAGAGGTGAGAGAGCGAGAGGGAACCACTAATTATGTTCGGAGAGACAGAGTAGACAGGTGTAAGGAATGAAAATTACCCAAGGAGTTGACAAGCTTGCCTAAACAGATGTCTACATAACTTATTTAGTCAACTTAAATTTGTGCGTAATGTAAATTTGAATGAACATATTGCGAAGGAGCTGCTATTTTGTTCTGTACCATAAAATTCAAGAGCTGAAATAACTTGTTTACTTTAATAGAGAAACATAAATTTAATCTGAAACTGTAAATATGTTGACTTATGACTGTGTAGACATTTTTTTTGGTCCTGCAAGCTGTTGACAAATGCACACAACATCAACAATTATTATATTAATAAAATATGAGCTGTATCATTGTAATTAAAATAGATTTAGCACTTGAGTTTTTTGTCTCATAAATGTTCTTTTTTTTTTCTATTCCCATTTGAGAAATAATGTCAACAAAAGGTGATTTATGAATTATCCAGGAGATGGCATAATATGTGCATGTAATCCATTTTATGAGATGAATGGCTACCGGCTGGCATTGCATTAGGTTACAGCCAATAATATTTGTAAAAGTTATATAGGAACAAAAACAATCAGGTAATGTAAAATGTAAGTTAATGTAGAAGATACATGATAGAATGTGTAGAATGTGTAAGGAGGACATGTAGAGAGGTGATAGGGTGGGTCAATATCTGTTGCATAGAGATGTCTATGTCTATGTTTAAAGGAGCACTATGGTGTTAGGAATACAAAGTGTTCCTCTTCCCCCACTTCTTACTGTTCCCTACCTGCAGCACTACAAGGGTTAAAAAACCCATTCTTTCACTTACCTAATTCCAGTGCAGAGATCCCCTGGTGCTGGCTCCCCCTCCGACTCCTCTCATGTCAGCACTGATTAGGCTTTCCCCATAGGAAAGCATTGAATCAGTGCTTTCCTATGGGAATGTTGAGGATGCTGGACGTCCTCATACAAAGTGTGAGGACATTTACAGTGTCGTTTCATGGAGTCAAATGCTGTGAAGCATCAGGAAGCGCCTCTAGTGCCTATCTGGTAGTCAGCCACTAGAGGCGCTTCCTGATGTTTCACAGCATTTGAGTCCAATGAGATATAATGGTTTAGATGCCTATAGTGTCCCTTTAAGAGAACACATTTGATGTATTAAAGTATGAACGTGAATTACATTAAGAAAAAGAGGCATGTTTACAAAGATCATGGCAGAGATAATAACAGTCTTAAAAAAAAATCATATATTGTAAAAAGCGTGAAAAGTAAGTATGGTGAGAATTAGCTTAATGTAATCCCCGCCCCAAATATTCTTGTTTTTATTTGTAAAGGTATAATGAATACCTCTTGGTAAAAAGCTCTGTGTATCTATCAGAGGTAAACAGAGAAGGTGAATCCTCCATCCACTCTGCAACCTTGCCTCATGAATATGGAAAAAAGAACACAGAGCATGAAGTACTTTATTGAAGATTATTCCTTGACATCAGATACTTTTGAAAATGGAGCAATAAGTGCACAAACATGGATTAAAAGGGCAAAAGTGTAGCTCCAAGCACACGTCATGTTGCTATTTTAGGGTGATTGGTGATGTATGGAATTAGTGGACACAGGAAGATGGTCCCAGGCTTAAGATCAAGGTTTTGTGTCCAGAATGTGTCCCTTCTCCAAAGGGAGAAATCCTAGCAGAGAGCCTTTATGTCTTGCATTACCCAACTGGTAGTGCCAGTGATCTTCCAGAGAGTGCTGAAGCAGTGGGTAAAAATTCTAATATACCTCCACAAATATCAGCCAGACCATTGATAATGACAAGACCAGAAATGCTAATTTATTGATGAAACACAGGGTGTAAACAGAGCACAATGTTTACATAACAAGGAAGGGAGGAGTCAGATAATGAAAAGGACCACATGAAAGACTTAAATCAGTGGCAGTGAAGCCAGTTTGAACTGGGTTGGAAGCCTTGTCCTGGTACAATAGGGCAATCTCTGCAAGTCCACACAATGTAGAATGCCCCAATCATTTTAACACTGATAGTTATCCATTATATCTGGGGTCAGGAGCTCAATTTGAATCTCAACAAAGGGACCCATAGTCTGTATGAAGGAGGCTGACCTCCAAACTTCTCTATAAACCATACAGGTTTATTTGGTGTGGTGTGGTGTGGTTCCATCGGGCAGCCATTCAAATGTTGGAAAGCTTCTGATATAATCAGTATGTGTTTGTCAATGGTGGTGTATATGTGTGTGGCGGACCGCCTGGTACTCCGACTGGGCACCTCCACCAATCACGCTTCCTAGTTATCACCGTGTAGCATAATTACTGCACCGGGGCACCATAAGCACTTCTAACCCCCTAGCCACCTCAGCTTGGCTGGGGTCTCGCCTTCTATTCCCACCCTGGACCCAAGTCCTGGGTCCAGCTCCCAGTGGGTAGACCTCTCCTCCAGAGAGTATAGCAGGTATAGCAGTATAAGAGCAGTATAGCATTCCCCCCTACACATGAGCTGAGGCGTAATGCTGGGAAGTAGTCTGTTTAATGCAGGCACAATTACAGAATTTATACAAGTCACAAACTCCTCTCCTGTGCCTGAGAGATAATTGAGTCAGGAACTGTACAGACTCAATTATCTCCAGGTACAGAAAAACATACAATTTACAAAGACCCCAAAAGTACCCCCAAAATCCATCGATCTGAGTTACCAACATATCTAAAAAAACACTCAGATTGGTTCATTGGTTCGTTTTTTCCATGGAGGTCAACTTTTGACTGACCGCACATGAGGCTCTTGCCCAAAATAGTTCCATGAGAAAAGGCAGGGCCGGCGCTACCCTACAGGCAGACTAGGCGGTGTCCTAGGGCGCTGTGTGAGAGGGGGCGCCTGCAGGGGCTGTAATACTGTCTGAATCACCTGTCAGAATATGCTGGTCGTACTCACTCACCGAGAGCACAGAGACCCCACCTCTGCCTGTGATACAGCTGCAGGCGCCCTCCCCTCACTGCATCAGCCCTCCTGCTTGTATTTCAGATGCTTTCAGCTGATAATAGGAGTTACGATTGTAACTAAATTTTAGTTCCATGCACTCGACGACAAAACACTGCTGCCGAACGGCAGCCACCCAGATGAACAATTAGAACACTGCGTTGAGAATCGTTGCAAGGTGTCAATAGGGTTTAACAAGCTCCTGGGTGGTCTATAGTTTGTGAATCTGTTCGGTTCCCGAACAGTACAGGGAAACCACACAAACAGAGTATTTTTACATGCTTTTTACAGGGCCCATAGTCTTTAGGCAGGAGCCTAGCCAGCAGGCTCCTCCAGGAACACGTGGCAGAGGCATCTTTGCCACAGTATAAATGCAGATGTATGTGTAATATGTAAAGTTTATGTATTCACACAAGCAAAGTATAGGTGATTTACACGAAGAGAGGAAACCACACACTTATATAGTGATAACATTGGTGTTACCAGACCTGGTAGCATAATATACACATAATATGCATATGCGTAATGGTTGTTTTTGCTCTAGAGATTATTTTATTATTATTATTATTATTATTTATATAGCGCCAAAATGAAAAGGTAGAGGTTCCTGAGCTTAGCAGGGCCTAGAGTACAAAAATAATAAAATATATAACTTCATACTTCCCAACTCTGGTGCCGGTGGGGTATGAGGGTGAGACAGTGCAGTCCATAGTGGGTGGATCATCTGAGAAAATCATAGTAGGCTTTTTTGTTGCTGCAGTAAATTTTGTGTTGTCTCAACTTGGCTTATCTAGGTAATATATTTTCCTGAAATTTTGTTTTAGTTTTTGCCACTTTAATTTTGTATTGTTTCCCACTTTCTCATTACATTGTGTAATATACTGACAACGGAGTTCGTTTTAATATGTGCTCAGTCAACCGGTGTGCAAATGAATGCATTATCACTTAACACACATCATTATTTCCAACTTTGCTTCACTATATCTGTTTTTTAATTTTTTTAAACACATTAAAAGCATATTTTCTTGCGGGCAGCACTAAATTAAAAGTATCATTTAGTAAATAATTTGCATTAGCGTGCTTTTGTTTCACTAAACACCAGCAATATATAAAGAAAACAAAAATCAATGTGTTGGAATTTATATCTTTCCATATAAAGGCATATGATTTTGCTATTGTTAAAAAAAAATAACAATATATTCCCAGTTTTTTTTTTTTTTTTTTTTATTCTTTATTTTAGTTGTGCATAGATTAGACATGTACATTAGCAATGCCACAATAGCAGTTGCGAATTCAGGCGACAAACGTATGAAATCAGTTGTTGGCATTTGAGAATACTGCACAGTTTTTTTTTAACGTATACATTTCAAGAGGGTATAACTTGCCCTGACTTATCGTGTTGCATACATCTGATAAAATTTGACAGAGTGTATGGCTAGGCTATGTAGTGATGAGATGTCCTTTAAGTGGACCTGTCCGCTGGTTTGCGCATTAGGTGCTTTCGCTATGTGCTTTGAGTATACAGACATTATAAGAATGAAAAGCTCCTATAGCTAAAGATGGAGCCTAGTTAGCGTTAAATGTGCGTCTGTGTGATATAGGTAAACTGAAAAGTGGCTAAATGTATTACAAGAGAGTGAAACAAGATAGTCTATAACAAGTGACAAGTTACTAGATAATATTAACTAATAAAAATAATGTGAGGTGCAGAAAGAATGCCTATATGACTTGGCAGTCGGCTGATATGTGTGCCACTGAAAACGAAGCCGGAGTGATTGATGCAGGCAGGGAGTAACGTAACTCTGTGTTGCCAGGCAGCAGGGTTGTCCTTCAGCCTACACCTCTCAGCGGTTCTGGCAGCTTTGAAGGATAGTCCTTCCTTGAGGCAGACAGGGTGCCATGATCTTCCACCTTGGGACCCGACCGGAGACACAGGTACTCCTGACAGGTAGTTTGTTGTGGGGGTAGGTGCTGGGTTTGTGCTGCTCCTCGAGCTCGGGCTGTGGTGAGAGCCGTCATGCTGCGTCTGTGGGTCCTCCTGCTGTATGTGGTAGGACTTGGGGCCTCCCCTTGGGTGCGGTAAGTGATCGGGAGTGGGTGGGGGCGGTTGGTACCTTGGTGCCCTCGTGGGGCCGTCCCTGTGGCTGCGGGTGTCCGGAGCGGGCCCTTGCTTGATTTCTGCAGTGTCCTTCGTGGGATTGCTCTGTATGGGTGAGGTACATGCTTTCCTTTCCAACGCCATTTTTTTTTTTTTGTGCGTTTCGCTGGCTCAGCTCCCCGCCGTTGCGGGTCAGGGGGTGACTGTCGAGGTGGATGGTTTGAGCTGGGTGGATGAGTGTTGTTTAGTTGCAGTACTTGTTCGAGTTTCAACCAGAAGTCCATGAAGATGCGGTCCAGGTTGGACTCAGAGACGGGCCTGGCCCCCTGATTGCCTGGGGAACTCGTGGTCTCTGCCATTGTGGGTGGGACCTTCGTCTCTCCGGTCGTTCTCACCGGCATAAGCACTGTGTCGGGGGAAACCCCCTGGGGTGAACCGGGATCACCCCCACCGGTCCAAGGGCGGTGGGGTTGCGGGGTGCCCGTTTGTAGCTTTTAGTCTCTGGATGGCTCCAGGTTGGGAGGTCGGCCGCCTCTCCCGCCCGGCACATACCAGGCCACATGCCCTCGCGGGTATATTCTGCTGCCCATCGTCCACTCACGGGCCGCTTTACCGGTTCACCATGGGAACTTGGAGGTGGTAAGTCGCTTGGGGTCTCGTGTGGTGAGTTAAAGAGTGCCTTTTTAGCAATTTTTCCAATTTTCATAGGGAGCTCTAGTCAGGCACGTCTTCCCTCCATGGCAGTCAGGCCCCGCCCCTATATTCTAAGTTAAGGTGTTAAATAACATTTGAAAATATATACTTTCATGGCATTCACCCCCTGATGAGAGGAGGTGGGTGGATTTGGAGTCCTCTTTGATGGACTCATGTGGACCGCGAATTTAGATCTCTGGACCGGGTGCCTTGCCAAGCTGTACAGGCCTCTCTCAGGGTCTAGGATGCAACCGCCCTTAAATATGGCCTGACATCTACCCAGTCGCCAATGACCCCGTTCTTGAGAAATAGAGATTTTTGTCCCGGGCATGCAAGCTAGGAATTTTAAGGGACTTTAAAACGCAGGACTGCAGAGACTATTTCAACAGTTTGAAAATGGCTCCTTTGTCATATTTGAGGAACTGAATAGTAGGGCCCCATTGAGACCTTTCAACTACTTTCGCTATCTTCAGCTTAGAGACTACGCCCGAGATACCAGGATCAAAAAGGCGGCGCAGACACCATTCACGTTTTTCGAAAGAATGTGTTCAAAGGAACAATTTCAGAGTGGCCTAATCTCCTGTTTATACTCCCATCTGAGTACTCACACTCTGGAATGGGGAGACATTAAGTACATAGATCAGTGGGAAGCAGTGAATGAAGTGCTGGAGGGTATAGAATGGCAGGAAATATGGGCAGCAGCAGCAACATCTTCAGTGTGCGTATCCTTGCAGGAACAATCATATAAGACCTTTTTTCGGTGGTATACCACCCCAGTGATGCTGTGCCGCATGCGTAAAAACACAACAGACTTGTGCTGGACGGACTGTGGACATAAGGGTACATATATTCATATGTGGTGGGAATGTCCAGTGGTGCAGATATACTGCAAACAGATCCCAGCATTGTTGCGAGAAGTGTTTGGCATGGAGGTGAAGCTAGACCCATGGGTGTTCCTATTGTCAAGATCCATGGATGATTGGACAAGAACGGAACAAAACCTCCTTCACAAAATAAAGCTCGCCGCAAGACGAGCCCTAGCGCAGGTTTGGCTACAGAAGAACACTCCTACGAGAGCAATAATGAAACATAAAATAAAAGATACCTTTTTTATGGACAAATTGACAGCTCAGGTCAGAGGGACTACGAAGAAATTTGAAAATATTTGGGACCCTTGCATCAATAGTACAGTAAGTAATTAAAACAGCAGACTGGACCAAAAACATAAACCATACAACCGTACCACTCAGGGCACTGAAGAGACAAGTTACAGACCGCTTCACCTAAACCCATCTCTCTTTGAGGGGATGCCTAGGATAGATGAAGTCAGTAAGGCAATGCAATCCTTGCGACACTTATCGTTGGGCGGCTCCCCCCTGGATTCCCTCTTCCCCCCCCTTCCCCCCTTTTCATCCTTCCCATGCTCACACCTAACTACTTCTCTCTACTTCCTCGGACCCTCAAGGACGCTCTTTCTTTTTCTGATTCCAATCTTTTGAACCATCTTTCATTTTTCTTACAATTGTAATATCGTGCATAACGGGACTATCAAGGGTATACAGTAAAGCTAGAGAAGCAAGTGCGAATATGTATAGTACCCCTAACTGTTCTCAGTGCAAGCTACAGCACGGTAGTTACATGTTTTATTTTACTATGAAAACACCAAGTGGGATGTCTTGAGATACTTAAAGGAGTTAATCACACCTTGGAAAATCCAGGCAAAAACTCATTTGATGATTGTGAATTCTGTAATATGTAAAAATTAGAATGTGCATTCATGCGGATAAAGCCGAAAACTGCTGCGTATATGCCTCTTTTGAAATTATATTGATATTGTTATGTGTGCTATGTATAAGTTGTCCTGCTTTGGAACAAATAAAGAATAAATATATATATATATATATATATATATATATATATATATATATATATATATATATATATATATATACTTTCTTTAAAATGAACACAAAATTCCCAGTATTGTGTATTGTGTCCATTTGGTTCACACCTAGGTTTGGTGGACCCGTACACTGGAATTTTTCATTAGAAAGTTACCCTTTAGTTTATGGGTAACTATGAAGGTAAAACCACCCTCTATGTCTGGGGTGCCCAAGTAGCAGATCCCCAGATGTTTTAAAACTACAGCTTCCATGATGCTTTGTCATTCTAAAGACATTCTAAAAGCATGCAAAGCATTATGGGAATTACAACGTCTGTGTATTTACTTTTTGGTCACCCCTACTCTAGGTAGAACAACCTCAATCACTGAGCAGCTTTGTGACGATATGAAGGGGTTTACAAAACACTAGGGCACTTTAATTTTGATTTTACCATCTTTAGGATGACTTAAAACAGCTGTGAGAGAAAAAGGACAATACAAAGGGGAGAATCAAATTAAAAAAGTCTTCATTTCCTCTTTGCAATTCAATATTAAGAAAAGAGAGCTATGCTTATGTTTCACAAAACCAATCAAACCACTCTTGTAACGGAAAAGTGTTGGACTTTGTCAGAAATAGTTGTCTAAATTGAGAGCACAAATGCTGTTCAGGTTATCTCGTACAATAAAAATATGTCCATGCTGATGAACATCAAAATGAAAAGCATTTAAGTGGAGTAATTTTTATCAGTAAAGCACAATGCCTTTTGATGCAAATTGTACAAACTCTTTCATCGTTTAATCTTGTTTAAACATAAATATTTATATCTATAAAAATGTGTGTGAAAATGTGCTATAATTGCTGATATTCTGTCCGTAACAGTTTTGATCTATTAACTAAGTACCAGATGGTTATATTTCAGGCAACAGGCGGTAAATGTGGAAACTCTAAATACAATTTCAGTACCGCCCACCTCTGTATCACACTATTATAAAAGTGTTATAATTTGTGCAAAATATACCGTCAGCCTTTACAGAAAGTGTACATATATCTGCTAAGTGCATCATTATGGATCAACTTGTGATAATTATTCTCCTTGATCTGATCACGTTCCAAGGGTAGTTTAAATTATTCTATGGTTAGCAGTGAGAGATACTTAGCCCTTACTCTAGATGTTAATCATGATATTAATTGCCTGGCATTTGCTAAAGCCATAAGATAAATACTACAGAATACATTACCAAGATTGAAAGGTCTTCAACGTCCCTCAAATAATATTTACATTTCTGTATTCCACTGCAAATGTCTATTAACAGCCTCATTACATGAGGATTTGAGTGAGAAGTTCAATGTGGAAGTGATGTGATGATATGCGAGAATTTGTGGTAAAACTATAAATTTAACAGGCTAACAGAGCATGAAATTTCGATAGTAAGGCCAAATCAATCCGTATAAATTAGATTCCGTTACTTACAACATAAGATGACAGGATGAATGGTTCATTCAGCTGATATTGCGAGAGATTTATGAACAAGGAAAAAATATGAATGTCACAAAAAAGTCTCACTGATGCTGAGATTGTTCAATAATGATTTCAAGAAAATAAAAGGAAACGAAAGCATCTGAATTTTGTTACCAGTGGACGTATAAAGATCCCAAACCAATGTCAGGCACCTAAAGGAAAGTAGCCAGACAGGTAGTAAGTAACCAATAAAGATCCAAATAAGAGGCTCATGAATATAATTAAAAAAAATTCTAGAGCAAACCAAAAGAAAGTTGAAACATAACAACAAAAGTATAAATGAGACAACGTGCTTGGTTAATGAGCTCTATATAAATGAGTCTTATAAAGGAGATCTTAAACATTGTATGCATGTGTACATGTATGATACATAAATACGTGTACAGAGACAGAGATGCAACTCAATCTTAAATAATGTTAATGCGTAACACATACTGTCATACCTCCAAACAACGGGAGGTATGGAAATGGAACAGGGAGGATGTGGCCTTGATGGGGCATCACTAGTGACTCAACCCATAATTGGAAGGCATGCCTGAAAAAGGCCCACCCATCGCCAGCCTTCAGAACCACACAGGGAACACTGCTGAAGCACTACTTGCATTGTCCAAGTGCCCACTACACAGCCTGAGGTCATTTATTGATGTCTATGTAGTGTGCTGTATTGGTACAGTTCTCAGGGGCTATGATAAAAAAAAAATAATACATAAAGGGAATAAAAACAGTAAAGGAGGAGACTATATTTTAAGGAAGAAAAACTACCACAACAAGAGGACATAGTCTTAAATTAGAGGGGCAAAGGTTTAAGCATGCTTTGGATAGGCATAAGGCTATCCTTAACTTAAAATAAGGCCAGGGACTAATGGAAGTATTTAAACAATTAGGCAGACTAGATGGGCCAATCTGTTTTTATCTGTCATCACATTCTATGTTCCCATATATGGGATATCATGGAACTGAAGCAAGACAGTGGGACATGACCCCAAAAAGGTTACTGCCCTGCTAGGAGGAGGACTGTTGGGTGTCCTGTATTGTTAGTCAAGGGCACAAGTAGATGGTGAGATGGTTTAAAACTTCTACTGGAGCATTAAATCAACCAATGAAGAGGCACTTTTCAAAAAAATACAAATAGTGCTAGCGTGCAGCCCGTTTGCTGTCCATCAGCTGACTCATTTATTGCCCGTTTACTGCCTATCAGCCGATATATCTAATAGGAGGACTTCACCGCAATACGAGCTATAGATGCAGGAGGACTCTCTCTTCTACTGTCTTATTGATTTATTTCTTCAACAACCAAGGAACATCTTTAACATCACCACAGTCCATCCCTACAAAGATACTACCTGTGGTGAGATCCACCCATTTCATATTTATTTTTTCAGTGCACTGTTTTCTACAATTGGACTGCCTTATATACATTTTGCCTTTTTTTCTTTTTTCTTTTTCCTGTTTCCTTTTTTCTTGATTTTTTTTATTGTTGGCTAGGAATATTGTTTTCCTTTTGCTTTTTCTTTTTCCTGATTTTTTCTAAGGCCTAGTATTTTTACATCAGGTGAAAACTTAGCCCTGCATGTATGGGACATTAGGACTGTTAAAATCTGTAAATAGTATATACCATGAACTGTTGCTATGTGTATGATATATGAACTTATGACGGGATCACTAGTGGTTGTAAATAGTATCTGTATATATCATGAATTTATTCTAAGTGTCTGATATATGAATTGAAGAAAGGATCATAAATTCTCTTTCATAGTATTTTTCTCAATGAAAGAGACGGAATCAGTGATTAATAAATTATTTTTTTCTGCATACTTATATATGAATGTTGTCTTAGTGTGCATAGTAAATGCATTGAGTGCGGTATTTATATTTCAATTATTGAAGAGGCACTTTTCAACCTCACATTCTTTGATGTTTATTTTAAATTTGGTGTTCTGAAAAGGCCACCTGAGATAAGAACTTCTGCAAAATTGCAGGTCAATATCTACTGAATTTATGAAGTTATAGGGGTGCTAAATGTGCAAATCTGACCAATTTTCACCGTCTTGTTATCATTAACATTCAATCTTTGCTATTATCTTATCTGAAAGAGCTCTTCAGTACCTTTCCGAGCACACCTGAATCAATGCTATAGGTGCCCTAGTTACCGAAATATTGAATGTGTATAGTTAATTCAGTATGTGGTAATTTCCAAATAAATGTGTAGTTTAGTAGACTATACTCTCTTAATAATATAGTGATACAATGTATTAAATGTAAGAGTTTATAAATATATAAACAATATAATATATACAATATATACAATAAATTCACTTAAAGAGGTTTCATTACTGGACCCTTTTTAGTTTAGCTCCTATTATGATGAGCTAATGAAACTTCTAGAAAATAATAAAATAATAATAATAATATAGATAATATATTAACCCCTTAAGGACACATGACATGTGTGACATGTCATGATTCCCTTTTATTCCAGAAGTTTGGTCCTTAAGGGGTTAAATATTATATGTAAAACCAGTATGTTAAACTGTCGTGTATTCACTGTGCATGTGCATGGCATCAGCTGACATTATTCACTGGAGTTGCACAGTTAGAAGTGTCTGTAAGTGTGTGCCTGACATTACAAAGCTAGAAATAAAGCATTAGAACATTTTGCATGAAATGATGCTGATGCTACAGGCAATGTTTTATTAACTCTATTAAATGAACACTCATTTAACATCAGTAAGAGGCGGGTCTGGCGAAACTGTTAGGCGAACTAGGCATTTGCCTAGGGCGCCGGCCTGCTGGGGGCGCCCACCGGGATAGTTCCTGGTGGACTCCACCTGTCCTAGGCTGCAGCGCTGGGCGAGCGTCTCTAGAGCCGCCTCCCCCTCAGCACCGGGCCGATCCTCCAGGCACCCGAACATGGGGGTGCCGAGAGGAGCCCTGTCACAGGGGCCCAGAAGGTGGCCATTTGACCTCCTCAAGGTGCCCCCGAAGCTGTCCTTCAGTATGGCAGAGCAGACACCTGCTTACCCTGATGGCAGGTGCCTGCTCTGCCAATGAATGCCGGAAGAGAGGAGGCAGACGGCAGTGTGGGCAACGAGGAAGGCTCTTCTTGCAGCTCCCCACTCCTCCCTTGCACGCCCTCTGTGATGCTGGGAGCTGGAATACAATGTCATTCTGGCCCGGCATACTAAACAGCGAGCTGGAGGAGTGAGGTGCTGCCCCACACTGGACCCCAGGGAGGTAGGGCGACTGGATGTCTGAGTCTGAGTGTTTGACTGTCAGTGAGTGTTTGTGTTGGTCAGTGAGTGAGTGTATGTATGTCAGTGGGTGTCTGTGTGTGTGTCTGTCAGTGAGTGAGTGGTTGTATGTCAGTGAGTGTCTGTCAGTGAGTGAGTGTATGTAGTGAGTGTCTGTCAGTGAGTAAGTGTATGTTTGTCAGTGAGTGTCTGTCTGTGTGTGTGTCTGTCTGTCAGTGAGTGAGTGTATGTCTGTCAGTGAGTGTATGTCTGTCAGTTAGTGCATGTTTGTGTGTCTGTCAGTGAGTGTGTGTCTGCCAGTGTGTGTCTGTCAGTGAGTGAGTGACATGAGGGGGCGGCAAAATGGATCTTTGCCTAGAGCGGTAGAAATACTTGCACTGGCCCTGGTAAGAGGATTAACAGAATTAAGGGTCATTGGACAGTCAACTATCACTGGAGAAAAGTTTGTACTGCTTGCACTACTTCTAATACTATTTTAGTAACTTGGCCATCCAGGCTTGAATACAGTGCGTCAGCAACAGGACCATTTAAAAAAGATAAAGATCCACTGCTGTGATAAGACAAATAGACTACGGTACTAAAGTTATTGTTGGCGGTCATTGACGAAAGCAAATTCTTTGTATTGTGACTACTTAATAAGCATAACATATTTTTACACACTTTAGAAATAAAATTTCAATAGGTTTGAAGGCTCATTTGAAATGCTAACTTTTGCAGAAAACCTGTGAAAAGAAGTCTTATTTCAAATATTTGTCGTGTGGATTTCTTAAATTTATATGAGACACATTTTTATCAGACACAAGCTAAACAAGTATTCGAATATATCTTCATATCAAAGAAGGGATGTGCCATGTTTCCTTCTCGGGTATTTGTTTCTCAAAATATTAGTGTTGATGGATAAATGGATAACCTACCTGGTGCTATTGCCTGCTTTTCTTTTGAGTAGAGAACATGAGAAGCCCCAATTTTTAAGTAATACAGGAATGTCCTAGCATGAATGAGGGGCCTTTTTTGATTCTCACTAAATGCAGCAATGTGTACCTATATAATGTCATGTCTGTGCAGTAAGCAAAAGTAAGTAGAAGAATCTTAGATAAACATTCATTTTACCACATCAAGAAACTCTAAACTCATAGTTATCCCCAATCTAAATGTCTAGTTTAAGTTACAGGAGGCTTAAAACTCCACTTAGAAAGTCGGATATGAAAATATAAAGTTATTTACAGTCACTCTTGTAAAAAAAATAATAAATTCAGCTCTAGCAGTGTAATAAAGATGTCCTAAAAATAGGCATTGTTAGATTTTAGCATATTATTTTTAAACTTCAAATTCTGCACATATCTCAAACATATATGAAGGATCTAGAGCAGGGGTGGGGAACTTTCGGCCCTCCAGATGTTTTGGACTACATCTCTCTTAATGTTTTTACAGCCATAATGCTGGCAAAGCATCAAGGGAGAAGTAGTCCACAACACCTGGAGAGCCAAAGGTTCCCCACCCCTGATATAGAAAGATGGGTGGCAGTATGATATAAAGTACATTGTTGAATCCACAGACATTTACACCGAAAATGTTAATTAATAATGATGAGAAGAATGGAGAAAGAGGGACCTTTGAATAACATGGTACAATGTTACTGGAAAATAAAAACAGCAGAATAACAATAGGGCAGAATAGGTTTGGTTGCTATAATCATATTTGGAAGACAAAAAAAAGATGGCTGTAAATTTATTGAAAATGTTTTATTGTTTTGTTCATTTTATTGTTTATATATATATATATATATATATATATATATATATATATATATATAATGATTATAGAATATAGTAGAATCAATAAGTTATTGTTATTTGTATATTATCAAAATCATTTTGTTTGGTTTCTCTTCTCATTTCTTGATATTGAGCATGGTAGGTGGAAGGGATCGTAACCGTGGAAATGGATGGGGTGAAGGATGGGGGATTGATGTGATGGTTATCATGTTTTGAGATCCAGCTAGATCCATTACTAGACAGGTTCAAAGTCATAGGGGTATAGGTTAATTTTTTTTAAGGGGATTTAAAAAAACTTGCAAGGTGGGGTTAGAAATTATCACAATTATATATCCTTTACAGTTTCTTCCGGATTTTCTCTAGCACATCTCAAATCAGCATAAAGAGTGGCTAGTGGACTACTCCATAGGCAAGCTAACCTTCTGTTTTCAGGGCAGTGAAATTCAACTCACAGCTGTGAGATATCAGTGGGAGCAGAGGAATGGAAGGCTTTGTAAGTGAGAGTAGGTAGTTTATATTTAATTTACGTTTAAAAAAAAGAATGAAGTGAAGTGCATTGCAGAGAGCATCTACGGATTAAGAATAATGTATAAGGTAGCTAAACCAGGCAGCAGACTAGTTACTATCCAAACATGTCTCAGGAAGACAAATAAGGAGAAGGTAGACGTAGCCAAGATGTCACCTTAAATGAGAAAACAGTCCTCCTAGATTTGTTTGACACGATCTCAGGGATTATTGAATATAAGTAATAACAGACAGGGTTTGTCAAACATGGCACTGAGAGCCTGTGTCATCCACAGTGAGAGGTAGTTCAGGTAAGGTCAATTTGGGAAAGGTTATGTTTCAAGCAATGGTGGTAAAAATAGGAAAAATGTGCAAAAAGAGATGGTGGACAGGTAATTGGTTAAAGTAGATTTAAAAGAGGGTGAAGGGACAGGAGAAGGGAGATAGTTTGGGTTATTATTTGTCTGTGTGTGGTAATTAAAATGAATTATCATGACTATAAGACTGAAGACTAATTTTGTGGGGATATTCAAAATATAGTTTGATGATTAAATAAAACATTTGGAGATTAATTACCTAATTTGGTAACATTAAATTTGGGTTCTCTGCTCAGTGGAGTCTGGTATATGATGTTCTTTTAGGAAGACACCATCACTGTTGTACAGGCCTCTTTTACACCATAAACTGAAGCTACATACTTGGAGGGGATCATTAACCCACAGTGTTTTAAATTATGAATGCACGGCCAAACTGACCTATTTATAAACCAAATGGAATTTCTGTAATGCTCACACAGATTGTTTAATTAATTATCTCAACCTTACTGGGCAAATTAACTTGTGTCATCTACTGATAATATTATTCTAACTCAATTTCTCTAAACCATTGGTTGCGGGTAATTTAGAATTGAAAATGTACTCTGAGAGCAACAATTCATTTTTTTTTTATTTATTTTTTAACCAGAGTGCTATCGGGGGTCTTTGAAGATAAAATCCAGCAATTTATTTATTACTTCTAGATAAAGAATATTCTCCAAGTGTTACTGCTCAGCATGAAACAGGCTGTTGCTCTTTCAAATGTTATTAAAAAGAATGAAAAAATGTCATTAACTGAAAGCTATATAACCTAAAATTCACTCTTGAGTAAATGTATATTGCAGTGTAAGGGTAACTTGTGCAAACACAATACAGAACTCAATGGTGAGAATGTTTCACATACACCACATTTCTACATACCTTTAAAGCTTAAAGGTTATTGCAAATCTAAGATACAGACATGCTGGATAGAGCATTTTCTAACATCAGTATTTATTTTTTAATGTGACTGTTTGAAAAAAAAATGTAAATAGTCATATGTCACTTCAGCACACATATCTTTATTGTAAGACAAACTGTGCTCAACCAATTAAATACACACAGTTAAAATAATTCAGATGTATACACAATAAATCAGACTACAGCGGCATGAAGAAGTGTATCAGAAAATAAAGGGGGACCGAAAAAGTGAAGTGTGAAATAGAGAAGATGCAAAAAGTAGAAAAAGACACACAATACAATGTTAACAGTACATACACGCTTAGTAAAGTAGATCAAAGTATATTAGCCAGTGCCCCAGAGAAAGAAGAGAAAGGGGGGGGGGAGGGGGGAGCCTGCCTGCAGAGCCAAGAGGACGTGAACCTCAAGAGTTCCGGCACCAAGCTACTCTAAAAACCAAAACCCTAGACCCAAAAAGCGACAAATTGGGCCACAGGGGCCAGCAACCGACAGGAGTCATGAGGCAGAGCATAATGATACCTCACAAGCGGCACTACAAGCAGTACTTGCCGGTCCGAAGTCTGGGGCCTACTCAAATGGCTAGCACGGGAGGCTCGGCCGCTCTCCCACCGCCACGACTAGCTACCTCAGAGACTAAGGGCCTTGTTCCCCCCCTCCCCAGACTGGTGGGGGTCATCCCGGTCCACTTACCCTCTGGTAGCACTCACACCGGGGGCACTCTGAGGCACAATGCCAACCAAACGGTCTCACAAGGCACAGCCAAGATGAGCGACGACAGTGACAAAGACTTGAAACGCCAATTCGCCGATACCTGGGCAGCGACTTTCCGGGCCAAATTCGACGCCGTTTGCCAGAAGTGGTGGGAGCCCTTAGGGAAGAAGAATCTACCTCCTGCTCCGACACCAGCCACAACGACATCACTCCCACAAGCACCCACACGACCGCAGCCGAGACGACCAACCAAAGCGGCAAAACCGCAGGAGCGGCTAAACGGCATCAAGGCTAGGCAGAAGAAGAAACAACAGGGCAATACCCACCCAGGCAGAGCGAAGCCACAGCCACACATGAGGGGACTCCAAGGACCCCCCCGCAACCCGGAAGAGACGCCAAAAGCCTGATAAGACAAGCCGGAGGGTCGAGGCTCCCATCCAACTTCCAGGCACCCTGCTGACAACAGCTCCCGGGCCAGAGACAGCACAACTAGTTGATCCCCGCGTGTACAATGCTCAACACCCGCCGAAGACCAGCAAAAGAAGGCAGGGGTTACCTTACCGGGCCAAAGAGGGGACTTTCTGCTCCAGCACATCAGTGGCATCGGTTGACGACATGCTGTAACTAGGACTCTCTTTACTGCTGCTGAACACGGTTATCATTTACAACAATTTATTCTACAGTATTAGATATGTCTGCTTGTATTAATAGGCTTTTCCCTATCTTTGCCTTAACCTTGGAGGCTTATAGTACATGTATTGCCAGTCTACACTCAAACCACAGAATCCACTGCCCAGCTGCTATGAAAGTACCCTACAACTACTTATAATTAAACGGACCGGTGTATGGCCCCGTATAACCCCGCTCACCCTCACGCAAAATACACAGGTCAACCCTCGGACCTACTCAACCCCACGTTACACATAACCAGACTAACCTCCAGGCCCTTATAGTGTTCCACGCTTAGCTACCTGACAGTTTAACAACCCTTACACTTCGAGCAATATCGGACTACCTACTGCTATGGCGGTGACTACGCACAGCTAAAGGGCCACTAATCATATACATAACGCAATCTAACTGAATGTTCCTACTACGCATTTGTTCACCTATAAATATAAAAATGAGTGCACGTAATATCGATTACCCCACTGTTGTATGATATTTGACAATGCAAGAGGATTGCCGTTGGGGTACCTCACGCAAGTATGTTACCTCTTTATTCACTGCAAAAATAAAGAAAGAAGAGAAAGAAAACATTACAGTGCAGGTACAAAATGCATAACAAACAGAATCTAAGGATGTTTTTCCCTCCTCAAGAAACACAGTAAATGAATGAATAAATACAAGTCAATAAATCTTTAAAATACAACCAAAAAATTACTGTACACAAAAAAAAAAAACATCCTTCCCTAGAAATGTGATTCCTCCCATCTCAATATCTGGTCCACACATTGTCCAATTGTTATCTATATGTCCTCTCTGATCCCTGGTGTCTCTCCCCTGCTTTGTGATTGGCTGTCTTTAGCACAAGATTCCCCTGATGAGGTTGCAAATGGAAAAAAAAAAAAAAAGCAACAATAAGTATGTTTAGCCAAAAGCTACCCTTTCATTAATATGCACAATGGGTGCAAAGCCTCCAATGCACAAAAAAACAAAAACAAAGTACATTTATTAATAAATAAGAATTATAGATACCCAATTATCAAAAAAGGCAACAAAATTCTAATCCAAATGGCTTAAATGGATTATTATTTAGAATTTCCAATTAATTTATACAGTAAATAAAAACGTGAACGTGAAATATTTTTTTATAAGTTTATATTCAAGAAAAGATGTTGTAGGAACATGTATCCTGACATATCACTTTAGTGTGACAAACAAATACATTTGAAAGCAATGTTGCAATGTTTCGAAAAACTCTATAGCAAAAAAAAATAAAAAATAGAGTTCTCTAGAATGGAGACTTAAAGGAACACTCTCATCCCTAACACAACTCAGCTCATTGAAATTGTTATGGGGGCAGGAGTGTTTGGGTGAGGGTTAAACTGTTGTGCAGTGGTTTTACTTCCCTGAGTTGAAGTTGTCTTGTGGAAAGTTCATTTAGAGAAATAAATGTATGTAGTAGTGAAAATTACATTTTTAAAGCCTATTTTCTAAATATGCAATATTGTCTTAAGTGGAACATCAGGTTGTAAGGAACTTCATAGACATGGTATGGAGCACTTTCAATAATTGGTTAATGGTGGAATCACTTAGTGCACTCATGACTAAATCCTATCTACTGTTTAAACAAAAACTAAGGGAAGGGGATATTTTTTAAAAGCCATGATCCAAAAGGTAGTGCACAATTTGAAACGCGACAAAAACACCAATAGAATGTGCCAGATGATTCTAATGGTTCCCATGTTGATTGTTCTACATTTAGAGGTTTCACAACATTTTACAGCATGGCACTGTCTGAATTAAAAGCAAGACACCTCCCATTTGTATTTGCTTGCATTTCTCAACCAGGCACAGATAATTGTACAAAATAGCCTAAATGTTACTGCTTCCTTGAAAATCATTGCATCTTGGTAATAACTATAGGTCTTATAGAAATATATAAGATTAGCAACAAAAAAAAATCTTAGTGATCCACAGGGACAAAGATTTGTTATCCCATACATGTTGTATATCTAGTGCACTGCGATCTCACTATCTAGTCTTAGTTCTGTCTATATAGTTTCAGTTTATTGTTCGTTATGTTAATCTCTGGACTCATTCTCCAACCAATAGTCATTATTGCTATATAGAGTCTCAGTAACTATGTTAAATTGTACAAAGTGATACAGGTTGCACCAGATGCAGGAGCTGTCCTAATTGTGTACTCTGTGGATAACTTCTGTGCAGCATAATGTCTAGGACAGATGAGGGAACATTAGGCCAGTGCCAACAAAGCAGAACAGATCAATTGAAATTAACTCAGCTAACTCCATTATTACAAGTACTGCAGCAAAACCATATTCCAGGGCTAGACAACTTTTTGGTAGTAATGTGCTAAAAGAAGATTTTGAAGTTCATATTTTTTTTTTAATTTGAGGTGTAAAGTACCTCAAAACATAACAAAAACATACAGTAACCCAACATGTCCTACATCCCCAAACAGCCATGATCTGAGTGCCCAAGTTGTCCAAATAGCCCTCAGATCCCTGCAGTGTAGGGTAAACACCACCGGGGCAAAGTTCTGACCGTCCGCACACGTGGTGCTATGCCCAAAATAATTCCATAGCAATGTGTGCTTTGGCCAGTCAACTTTTGGGAGCTCCTGTGGCCAAAATACAGGGTGCTCCATCTAGCTCTCAGGTAGCATTTCGTCCTCTTAGTCTCAGGCACCTTCCCTCCAAAAAGTGCTCTCCTGGCAGATTGGAAAATAGTTAAAAACACCAGACCAAGTTGACCGCAAGGTAACATAGCCGAAAACAGTTGCATAACATTCACGACTAAGTACCTCTGAAGACCGTTCATGGGTTAGTGCGCACAAATGGTCCAATGTGACCAGGATCCACAAAGCCCTCATGCCAACTTAGTTCCATAGCGGTCGCGGCTAAGTACTGCTGAGGACTGTTCGTGAGTTGGTTCATGCGAACGGCCGCCAGGGAGCTAGCATTCTTTTAAATCCAGAGAAGGAAAGTGCCGAACCAGGGGCACCAAGGGAAAGCCATTATGGGTGTAACTCCCGATGGGGTCTCAGACCTGGAACCTAGCTGGAGGGCAAGAGGCCAGCCTCCACACTACTCCAGGAGTTTGTGACAAACATTCATGGAATGGAGCGTTTATCCCAATTTGTATGAGGGAGGCTTCTTCTGCAGCTCTGTGTATAGCTAGCAGTGTGGGTGGCTTCCCTGGAGTCCAGTTGCAACCAGGATGGTCAGGTAAAAGTCAAGGGCAGAGGCTGCAATAGCTGCTGCGGGCTGCTGTACTCCAGAGAGGATTCCCGTTTACAAGTGTTGGGATGTAGTGATCTGAAAAGTGCTATAATGTGTAAATTGAGGATTGCCCCTCACCACCTGCAATCACTGCTCAGTTTGCACTAGGGACTCCTCATATTCCAGAGCATGCTTGGCTCTGGCAGCCTTAATTGCCATGCATGGCACACGTCTCACACGTTGATGACCCCTGTCCTATTCTATCATATCTATACATATTCACGATGGCTGACTGAGAAGGGCATTGCCAAACTCTGCTAAACTTGTTTCAGTTTTAATGTATTATTGAATGAAATGTGTCTATACAATTCATACTTCTATGAAAGATACAAGAGATTTAGATGTAGCAATATTTAATTATATGTTATTTAAGGACTTTTCAGTTTGCAGGCCACCGATCCATCATATTCATAAAAACAAATAAATATTGCTCACTCAAATGTTTTAATTTTTTTAATACATTTTCCATTTTCTTGTAAATTCATTTAAAGAACCTAGCAAATGACATAGTTCATATAGTTTATAACAATATTCTCAATTCCCTGAAAAAAGGGGGACTGCACATGTATTCAAACAAACAAAGAGCTTCAATGGCCAGTTATCAGCTTACGGGCAGGGGTCTCTCTACCTCTTATATTTGTCTGTCTATAGTGTACGTTCTCCACTAATTTCACAGTGCTGCAGAATCTGTTGGCACTTTATAAATACCAGTAATAAATAAATAAATAGGCACAGTATCTGTATAGGTGTTTTACCAGGATTAGGAGATGGTGAATGTAACGGATCGACAGGCACCCCGACTGGGTACCTCCGTTGATGGATGCTCCTAGCGCTTTCTGAGGACGCCAAGCACTGTAGCAGACACCACAACCACCGAACCAGAGAAGCATACGAATGCTCTCAAGCATATGAATGCTGAACAGGAAAAGCATACAATCAGCTTACACTCCTGGCAATCAGCATACAATCCAATTCCCCCAATAACGAGACGACACTTCATTTTGAGGGTCAAGCAGAACTAACTGTACTGGCAAATACAGCCTCTTTTATTCCCAATCCACAAACATAGTACTGCCCACAGGGTTTTACAGAACAACCAATCAACACGTACAATACACACAGACACTCCCACACAAAATCCTCCCCTCTGCCTGTGATATGATTACTGAACACAATGGGTAATATAATTATCACAGACAGAGAAATACTGTTTTATAAAACATATCACAGGGACCCCAAAACATGCAATAACCCAATATAAAGTACATCCTCAGAACCTGGGGGATCTGGGTGAACCACATATCCAAAATTCACCCAGATACGTTCAGTAGTTTGGAAGATACAGTTTAATGCAGATTCCGCAGAACATATACAGATTATATAAAAAATAATTGCTGTATAATGTGTCCCCTGTTGTATAGTTTAAAACTACTGCACGATGTCTTTGTGCACCAAATACCGGCGAGATGGCACCGTGTAGAAAAGTCACAACAGTGTCTGTGAGTTAAAATGGCCGCCATCCTCCATCGTTCTCACCATGTGCTTCATCCATTGTTCTCACCATGTGCCTCTGATACATGAAATGGTGGCCACCCAGTAACTCCACAGTATGTCCCCAGATGGTTCTTAATGGGCCAGTAGCAGCATAATACAATACAACATGCCCAAATCCTGTATTGACAGGGTCAAATCTCCCATAGTCCATAGGCCATAGTCAGCTGGCAGGAGGCAGGCAAACAGGCTTCTCCAGTGGCGAGGATGGTTCCACCACAGTGAATATACCCAATATCCACTGAGTATCTAATCCGGCACACAATTTCTTCAAATTATAGACACTAGTGGGAACTCCAAGATAAAGTAAGTTGGAGTGCCTAGTAAAACTCTCACTTTGAAGATATTGTGAGCACAATTTTTTTGTGAATGTACAGAGTTTATAACAATGACTGACAGGGGGCTAAGATTGAAACTTCCTGTTGCTGGATAAACATGTATTTATAGCTACATGCAAATGTAATTTTCACACCTCACAAGTGAATATTTATCAAATAGAAGGCATAAGTAAAAATAATATGAAAAGTCAGGGAAAGGGAGAGTTCCCTTTAAATATTAATATGGGTGCAATTGTGTGGATATTTTTTAAATATACATGAACATTAGTCTATGCTTATACCTAGTTATCTAGGCATTTTAAGAAATCTCTAGATGTTTCTTTTCTTACTAGTCTTTTTGACCCGGAGCAGAAGATTAAAGCTAAATGTAATATCAATCTCAAAAAAAAAATCACCAGTTCCAATACAGTTATGATATCATTCAGAATATTATTTTGTGTTAACGTGTCCACAAGACACCTGATGGTAAAGAGTTTTCAAATACCCATACTATTTATTATCCAATGTTATGTTATTTTACTACACTGAATCTCCTTTTAACTTTTACTTTGTCATCTTGGCTAGTGTTACTATGACACCACAAATGCATAGTCCATTTCTAATATAAATAATAAGAAATAAGGCGATTTAAAGCATTTACCATGTTACGGACCACATCCATTTTTTTTTCTCTAAGACAGTAAACTTGCATCTTTACTTTTCACCACTGCATTTCCTTTTAGAGGAATTGTACAGGCAATTGTAACCCAGAGATCCCTGGCACTTTCTAACCTGAAAGGGCTACACTATTCTTAAACGGTTAAACCCCCTAAAGATGCTTTCCAGAACCAGATCTCCCTTTCCCCAGCGGCATCCGTCTTCTTTAATTGTGTTTCAGTAAGGGCAAAGTGCCGCTGGGCGGGAGACCCGCTGATTGGCTGGAGCGGTGAGCTGATGCTCTAAGCCAATCACTTGCTTCACATTCATAAAAAGGTATGTAAACAATTCTCGAACGGTTTAACCCCTTCAGGTAAAAAAGCACCAGAGACCTCTTGGCACCATAACAGCTTCATGTTGATGATGTTGTTATGGAGTCCAAAGGGTTCCTTTAAGTCATTGATCTGGGGCCCCTGTGTAGTACATGACCCCCACTTTCCTAGTCTAATCTGACCTCTGGATGCCCTTGTCCTAAAGTGCTTGAGACCAATATTGTGTAAGAGTAAGGCTTTAACCATTTATTGTCCGTGAACTAGCAGACAAAATAAAAATTATAGTGACTTCTGAAACGTCATTGAGTGTCTAAATACATACTAAACCTCTCAGAGCAACCCAGATAAAATATCTTGTCAAGATAGCAAAAATAAGAACTATTTTAATTACAGGAACTAACATACAGAATGTAGAAACATCCAATGTTGGTCAATGCAAAGATCTGACTTTCCTTTGACAAGAAAATATTGATGGAAAAACATTCAACATCTGAAAACATCTATGTACTGGTAATGGTGTATTTAGATTCTTCTATGTCAGTTCGGGGCTGTCTTGACAGTTTTATGTGTATCTTGTATGCATTTATGCATATACATTTTGTCTAAATCCACTGTAAAATAATTTATTCAGATTAAACATTAATCAGTTCTTTGTGTTCCTTTTGAATTTTTATTTTATGTAAATGAATGGTATATTCATCAGAATTTGAATATCTAAAATATATCCTTTCTACAAGTTGTTTTTGTTTGTTCTCCTTGTCTTTGCGTTGTTATAACCTGTCAATGGTTTTGGCTTCAAGTAAAGTTTTGGATAGTAAAGCAAATACTTTGTTAATATATAGGAGCATTGTGTCCTACAAGAAAAAGTGAGAGGCTAGTTAAAGATGTGCTCGTTATATTTGCAGTAACCACGGCCTGCTAAATTGGCCAAAAAGTCCAGGCCAAAAAGTTACTCATTACTGCTAGCTGGCCTATTATACGGGAGCATGTGCTTGATCCAGTGTTCCAGTATCGAGACCAGGAGTTAAAATTGTAATTTCAATACACGTTCACAGTATGAAAACTAGCTTCTAAGCACTTATTTAAAGGGTTACTCCAACCAACATGATCACTTCAGTAATAAGAAGTGGTCAGGGTGGTAGGAGCCAGGATGTGAAGTGTTTCTGCATGAAAGGCTGCCCATCCAGCGATGTTTGCATTTGTGTGCCGAGGGCTAGTGCCACATCCAGCACAGGTGACTTGGCAGCCCGGAATTCTGCTCCTGACGGCCAAATGTCAATTTTGTGCATATTTAACATATTTTATCAGCCTGCACAGCATGCTGGCAACAGCTGTAGCAATATTCCCCTGCGCAGGCATCACCCCTGCAAGGGTAGGCTCCCGTCCTGCCTCCTTCTATTTGGTCCCTTCATCCTCCCTCCATTAAATAAATAGCAATTTTTAAAAAGTTTAAATCTCCTCCCATCATCCCTCCCCTTCTTCCTCCTTTTCCTCCAGTCTCCAAGTTTAGAGCATTAACATTTGCTCTATGCCCCCACAATGGTAAACTCAAAGGCTTCTCTCTTGAACCATGTGAGTTCGGGCATGGCGTTTGATGGGTGTGGAAAACAGGGTCAGGAATTTCACCTGACTGTATTCCAGGTATGTTTTACAAAAAATTGCATAGGGGCGGTGGGACATTAGTATGAATGCCTAGTAGTAATATTTTATCCCTGTATCAAACTTGGAACTTACTCCATATTAAGTTTTCACATCACCACTGAACATCCAGCACAGAAATGTATGTGTTCACCAAGCCCTTAAGTAATCTCTATGTCTTACATAGTTGAACTCTATACTATCTTAACTATACCCTCACAATACATGAGCCTACAAGGCTTAACACACTGGTCCTCAACAAAAGTAGTTTGGATGGAAGATGTAGGGAGGGCTGATACATAGTTTTGGGAATATTGTAGCAAGCAGTCTCATTAAAAAACTTCATTGTTTTAGGCATAATAGGGGAGATAGATGGAAACCAATAGAATGTCTCATATAATTTGAACTTTGCAACTTAAACAGTGCGTTTTATAAATCCAAACCAACATTTGTATTCTGCTGGCATTTTTGTAATTTGCATTTTCAAACCAAGCCAATTAATTTTAAATATCCACTGGTATTTGTCATAATTTTAATTATTATATTTCACATCTTAAGACAATATCAAGTCACATCAAAATACTGAAAAAAAAAAAAGGGTTACGGTATAATATATCATGGTTTTTACACTATAACACTTTTCCAAAGAATGAGTAAATGCATTTAAAAATGTGTAAATCTTTACATTCCAGGTATCTCTGAACAAGCAGTCTGTAAACAAAATTAAAGAGGCACTGTCACTTTTTTGATGTGTTAACATGTCCAAAATCCCTTTCGGCTGCCCCATTTTGTTTGGCAAATCATTCTTATTTTTACAGTTATACATAAGGAAAAGCAGGGATTTTTCCTTATCTATAACCTACAGGTTAATAAAAGTTTGCACAGTGTGGAGCTTTAGTCAAGCTTCACATCCTTTGACAACTTTGTCATTGACCATCCTGTCCTTTACTCCCCTCCCTACAGTGTCACACCACTTCCAGGAGTGGCACATCATAGATCTCCTGTGCTGACTCTTGTGAGGTCCCAGTCCATTGGTGTACTGGGCATGTGCATGATTTCACATGCACACTCTAGGAAAGGGCAGAAGATTAGACTTTCGTCTGCCTCCATCTTTGAAATGTTATAAAGGTGGAGCCATGAAAGATGATCTGCCAGGACTGGAACAATGCCTAAAAGGGTATTTTTGGCTTTGTTGGATGGACTGGATCACTGGGCTGACTAAAGGGATTCTATAGTGCCAGGAAAACAAACCCGTTTTCCTGTTACTATATGCTCCCACAGTGCCCCCCTCCCGATCCCTCCCCCCCTCCCGCAGTGCTGAAGGGTCATTAGTATGAATGCCTTGTAGTAATATTTTATCCCTTAATCAAATTTGGAACTTACTCCATATTAAGTTTTCAAATCTCCACAACTGAACATCCAGCACAGAAATGTGCTGCCCTTTCGGTCACTTACTTAAATGACCCTCGTCGCTGGGTCAGGCTCCATCCACGCTCCTCCCCCGACGGCTGCAATGGCCGCGCTCACATTGGGATTTCCCCATAGGAAAGCTTTATTCCACTGCAGGGTTAAGGGACATGGGACATTGCACTTAAACAACTTCAATAAGCTGTGTCCCTTAACCCCTTAATGATCAGTGACAGACAAGGTCCATCACTCTGCAGAAACCCTTAACGATGAGTGACGGACCTCGTCTGTCACGCGGTAAAATTAACCCCAGATCGCCGCAATTGCGGCGATCGCGGGGTTAATGGTGCTCTGGTCTGCCTCTGTATTAGAGACAGACCGGGAGCACCCGATCGGGCTGCCCCAGCAGCAGTGCCCGCTCTGACAGGCTGTCAGAGCGAGCACATGTGCTGTATATACTCACCTTCCGCCTCCCTGCACTTCCGGGTTCTGTGTGAAGTGCAGGGAGACGGATCAGCACTGATCTGCTTCCCTATTTAAAAAAAAATAAAAATAAAGTTTCATTCAAATCCCACCCCCCTTTACCCATTTTAATAAAAAAATTAACCCCTTCCCTGCCAATTGATCATTGACTACAGTGATCAATTGGCAGGGATTGCATTTTACTATGATCTGATTTTTTTTTTAACCCCTGAAGGTTAATTCTTTTTTTTTTTAACCCTCAGGAGTTAAATTTATTTTATTAATTAATTTAAGTATTTTAAAATTATATATTTAGCTAGCTGGGGAGGGAGGAAGTTAGTGGGGAATTGGGGGATTTGGTGTTAGGCTAACTAGGGGTTAAAAAGGTTTTAAAATAAGCTTTAAAAAGTAAAACATTAAGTTAAAAAAAGTTTTAATAATGTTTAAGTAAAAAATAAATAAAAAAAAAACACCCCCCTTTACCCAGTACAAATAAAAATTAACCCCTTCCCTGCCAGTCGATCACTGCCTACAGTGATCAATATACAGATCACAGTATTATACTGTGATATCATTTTTTTTAACCCCTGACGATTAACTTTTATTTATTTTTTAACCCTCAGGGGTTCAATTTATTTAATTAACTAATATAGATATTGTATAATTAAATATTTTGCTAGCTGGGGTGGGTGGGAGTTATGGGAAATGGGGAATGTACTGTTAGTGCTGCTTACTGCTAGTTAGGGGTTAACGGTAAAAAAAAAAAGCTTAGAAAAATGTTAAATCTGTAAAAAAAAGTTTTAAGAATGTTTAGGAAAGTTTAAAAAAAATGAATAAGCAAAACAAAAGTTAAAAAAAATAGTTTTAAAAAGTAAAAAAAGTTTTAAAAAGGAAAAAAATACATTTAAAAACACTCATTACCACTACACCTGGAACAAACTAGAGAATAAATGATCCCACGCTAAGGTCCAAAATATGCCTTTTGAATTACCCCAGGGTGTATTCTTTAATAAATAGTATGTGTTTGTGGGGAAGTTTCAATAACCAACCATCTAAATTACTCCAAATTGGAACATGGACATAGCGTAAAACTTCAAAGTTAGAAAAAAAACTGAATGGCTGCGTCTCAAATGTGCCCCTTCAACATCCACATATACCTGGCAAAGGTACATACGGGGGTATTGCTGTACTCAGACCACACAGCTGAGCAACATATGAAGTATTATACAGTCGAAGCACACATAAGGTTTGCAAAATATACTGTGCAAACTCACTTTGTGTGTCAAAAAGGCAGAAAGAACGCTTATTACCACTACACTTGGTACAAGCTAGCGGAAAAATGATCCCACGCTAAGGTTCAAAATATGACTTTTGAAATACCCTGGGGTGTCTACTTTAAGAAATTGTAGGCCTTTGTGGGGTAGTTTGAATTTAAAACCTGCGAAGATGCTTGGAAATTGCACATAGGCCCAGCGTCAAAATTCAAAGTTCGGTAAAAACTGATATGGCTTGGTCTCCTATATGGCACTGTGAATTCACGAAATAGTGCCAAAGACATTCATGGGGGGTGTCTTTTTACTCAGAAGACTTAGCTGAGCATAATTTGGGGGGTTTGAACTTAGTGGCACATATTAAATATACAAAATGCCCAGCAAAAATGCAAACCGTATGTAAAAAATGCACAAAATTATTTTTTACTACATACTTTGGCATATATTGGTGAAAGAATGGGGGCAAGTTAAGGAACAATATGCACCTTATGAGATACCCTGGAATGTCTACTTTTACAAATGGTAGGCCTTTGTGGGTTTATTTTGAACAGGCAAACTACTATAATACCCCAAATGGAAGCATAGGCTCATTAAATCCGTCTCTCAAAATTCGACTGTGAATACTGAAAAGGAAAGGTGTCCTATATGGCACTTTAGCTTCACGAAATAGTGCCAAAGACATACAAAGGGGGTGTCATTTTACTCAGCAGATGTAACTGAACACAAAATAAAACTTTGTACAGGAATAGCACACACCAACTTTACAAAATACACATGAGAAGTTCTTTGTTATAAGTTTGTGTGCCAAAACCCCCAAAAAACACAATTTTACTCCAATATTTATCAGAGGTTGACGGTGAAATGGTTACGTAGAAAGTGTCAAAAAAACCTTAGGTAAATAGCCTGTGGTGCCTACTTTATATAAATATATACTTTTGTGTGGCAATGTTGTTTTCTTTTATGGCTATTAAGCTTACAAGACAAACATACCAAATTCTAAAATTGCTCCACATTAAAAGTTCATTTTACTCCTTGTGCTTTGTGACCTGTAACTACCAAAAAAAAACTTCAAATCCCAGACACATTATATATTCTGTAAATCAGAACAACTAAATGAATTTATTTTTAATTACTTTCCTGAACCTGCACTAATTGTGCACACATTATTATTGCAAAAACTGTAAAACAAAACAATAATATTTTCATTTTATTTGCATTTTTCTGTATTTTTTTATAATAAATAAGCATTTATATATATATATATATATATATATATATATATATATATATATATATATATATATATATATATATGTGTGTTACATAAAATTAAAGCCCTTTCTGTCCTTTAAAAAATGGTATATTATATGTGTTGGTGCAATAAATTAGTAAAATGCAAATTGCAGTTGAACGCAAACAGCAAAAAATGCTGTTGTCATTAAGTGAAAGCCAAGCTTCTGAAGCTCTGTCCTTAAGGGGTTAAAGATGACAGCGCTTTATAGCTACGTATTGCAAATACATTTTAGACATAGGAGAATATTTATCATTGCAAAACTACAGTGCTACTCTGGAGTAAATTGCTAAAAAGGAAGCAGTAACCATGGAAACCAACAGCGTGTATTTCCACTTTTAACATTTTGCCCTGGAATGGATCTGTTTAACTTAAAGTTTTTTATTAGATTTTTACTTTTTGAAAAATAACAGTTTCTACAATAGCTGATAGCACACATCATCTCTGAAAATTTGCTAATATTATTAAAAGCATAAACTCTCCGAAATGCAATTCTCTGGTGACCTTTTACAATAGTACTGGCATAATTATATACAGAATATTAATCAAAATCTTAACAAGTTGGCTCTTGCAAGCATACAAACATTTCTGTAAATGTACTTTTTTTTCCTCTTAAATTCAGTTCCAGACTGTGAAGACGATGGCATTGAATGACATAATATATATTATACATAAACATTTTATTAAGATTATATTATTATATAAACATATTATGCATATAAACCTTTTATATTAAATAGTTATAATTATAGATGAATATTTTAAAAAAACTCTAGGTTATATTAGAAAAATATCTTCTAAATAAAGGGACACTATAGTCACCAAAACAACTTTAGATTTATAAAGCAGTTTTGATGTATAGATCATATCCCTGTAGTCTCACTGCTCAATTCTCTGCCATTTAGGAGTTGAATCACTTTATTTATGCAGCCCTAGTCCCATCTCCAGGCAAGTAACATGCACAGCCTTCCTTTTTGCAAATTCTGTTTAATTTAGAATCTTCTATCTCATGCTCTGTTAATAGCCTGCTAGGCCTGCAGGTGCCTCCTGTGTGTGATTAAAGTTAAATTTAACCCCTTAGTGACCAGACCACTTTTTAATTTTCTTACCGTTTGGGACAAGGGCTGTTTTTACATTTCTGCTGTGTTTGTGTTTAGCTGAATTTTCCTCTTACTCATTTAATGTACCCACACATATTATATACCGTTTCTCACCAATACATGGTCTTTCTAAAAATATCATTAATTTCATCATATCATATAATTTACTATAAAAAGAATTATAAAATATGATGAAAACATGTAAACAAAAAAAACATACTTTTTCTAATTTTGGCCACCAAAATCTGTTACACATCTACCACAGCCAAAAAACAGCCATACTAAATGGTTTCTAAATTTTGTCCTGAGTTTAGAAATACCCAATGTTTACGTGCACTTAGCTTTTTTTGGAAAGTTATAGGGCTGTTACACGTAGCACTTTGCTATTTCCAAACCAATTTTTTTCAAAATGAACACACGTTACATTGTAAAACTGATATCTGTCAGGAATCCCTGACCCTTCACATGTATATATTTTTTTAAAAGAAGACAACCTAAGGTATTGTTTTTTTTTTTTTTTTACTCTTTGCATGCAACCATTTTACCACCAATCTGTGCCAAATTAAAAAAAACAAAAAACAAATAGGTGATTTTTTTGACACACATAGCAATTTAAGAATACATGCATGGAGAACTTTAAGGGTTACTGCCAAAGAACAACCCAATATGGGCTCAGCAACATCTCATGAGTACAGTGATACCCCCTATGTATAGGTGTGTCGGGTTCTCTGGGGCTAAAATACCTTATTTGGAGGGTGCGCATTCCTGTTTTCCAACTTGGAATTTCCACAGCTGGTCATCATGCACCCATGTCCTATTTGGGACATTTTTGAAGCCGGACAATATAATTTACCCCCATCAAACCATATATGTTTGAAAAGTAGACAACCCAGGGTATTCAATATTGGGTATGTCAAGTCTTTTTTAGTAGCCACTTAGTTACAAACACAGGCCAAAGATAGCATATATATTATGTTTGTGAGTTAAAAATGCAAAAAACAATAATGAACGCTAACTTTGTGACTAAGTGGCTACTAAAAATGACTAAAGACTGAACATACCCCATTTGCAATACCTTGGGTTGTCGTCTTTTGCAAATGGTATGCCATCATGGGGGTAATTCTCATCAAAGGCAACATAACCAGTCTGGCAAATTTCAATGGGAAAATATATTTTACCCTGTAACTTTCAAAAACACTATAAAACCTGTACTATTATACTCAGGAGACTTAACTGAACAAAACAGTAAAACCTATTGCAACAATGATATTATCAGTGAAAGTACAGTTTGTGTATAAAAAAAGCAATAATTGTCACTTTCACTGACAATATCAAAAATGCAATAATTGTCACTTTCACTGACAATATCATAATTTTTGTCACTTTCACTGACAATATCACACTATTAGTGTTTAAAAACACCAATAGTTGTGTTCAGCAAAGTCTACCGAGTAAAACAGTATCTCCCATGTACAGGTTTTAGGGTGTCATAGAAAGTTACAGGGTTAAATATAGTGCTAGCAAATTAAATTCTCTGGACTTTCGGCCTGGGTTGTCAGGCAGGTCCCTCAAATTGCAATCAATAAAATTACTTAATTATGTAAAAATATTAAATACATATGCACATAGAATTTAAATATATATATACATATTTATATATTTGTCTACGTCTATATTTATGAAATTATTTATGTAATTATGTATATGGACATTTGTATTTTTCGTATTATTTTTATTTATATATACATAGAGATATATATATCATTTCATTCTAAGTGTATTTTGATATATATATATATATATATATATATATATATATATATATATATATACATATATATAAATATCAAAATACAGTTAGAATAAAATTACATATATATTTCTTTTTTTAAAATTACAATTATTTTTACATTTTTTATTTATTTTTAATTAATTATTATTTATTTTTTATAATACTATACATATATATATACACACACAATATATATATAGTTATTATATTATATTATATGTGTAATTTTACTCTAACTGTATTTTTATCGTCAGTCACAGCCAGGGCAGGTGTGGCTAGGGCTTCATTAACAGAAAAAAAAGAGCTGTAATTCCTAAATGGCAGAGGATTGAGCAGTGATAATTCAGAAGTGTCCCTTTAAGCTCTGTTCGATACCTGATATGTAAAGTTGTCTAGTTCACACAGTTCTAGGTGAATCTAAGGAAAGTATATGGTGCAAATGCCTAGTTTCAACATGTTCCTGAAAACATTGTATATTCTAATCCACATATATTAATGCAGCCATTCCTTGTCTATATCGTGATTTATTTGGTTTGTACACAGCTGCAGGTAGTGATATCATTTCTGATATCAAATTCTCGTAAGTATTTTAGTTTCCCGTACAGCGGAGGTGTATAGAGTTGGGGAATGTCTCGACAGATTCCATTTGCGCTGTCAACACTGGCAAAGTAAATGTCTGTGTAACTGACTGTTTTGCAAGTCAAGTGAAGGAGCCAGAAGCAATGCTTTCATGCCTGCACCATATAGTTTGTGAATTTGTTGCTAAACAACAGTTGATAAGCCAGTGTCTCGGATTAACTTTCCTATCAAAATATCTAGGGTACAAAGCCGGTGGAATTTTCTAAAGTATGTCTGTCATTTAAATTGAGTAAGTAGGGATATGTTTTGTCTTTTAAAAAAAATTATGTTTTCATCAGGTCTAGTTTATAATCTAAATAAAAAGTTTCTTAACTGCAAAATTCTCAACAACAAAATAATCTAAAAAAAAACGAACAAACAAACAAACAAAAATCAATATTATTACCCCCCAAAAAACGAACAACTTTAAACACCATAGTTTGGAACCTTGCGTTTCAGTTACTATTAGCTAAAACTTTAGGAATTGTTGACCATTAAAAAAACATTGTGATTTTCAGAGTCAAATTCACTGCAGCTAAAGAAATAGGTACATTATTTAAGCTGGTCTGGTGAGATACCTCAGTGGATAGGACTCCAACTGCAGGTTCATATCATCTGCAAGAACAACTCGTCCTTTTGAGCTTGATAAAATAAGCACCATTAAGTTTGATAAGAACATCTAGACCCCCACGAAGTACTTGTAGACTAGCAAAAGCTTAATGTACATTTCCTGGTTTCATATTTTGATATTATTATAGCTAAATGTCAATGTTGCATAACAGAGCAGCAGTTCCAGCAATTAACATCAATTGCATTATATAGTAATTTAAGCAAAAAAAATTAGCAATAAAATGTTTACTGAAAAATGTGCTCATCTTATCTAAATATTACTTGGTATCAAAAATTAGCAATAAAATGTTTAGTGAAAAAATGTGCTCATCTTATCTAAATATTACTTGGTATCTTTGAGTGCATTTAGCATATTTCTGCAGCTAATAGCTTTTTATAATCTATGCAGTTCACTAACATTAAATTACTCCATAGGTACCGAACATTAGGCCTCCAGCTGTTTTGTGTATCCTGTTACCCATGAATCTCTGCCAGCCATAGTATAACAAGAGCTGGAGAGCCACGTTTAGGCACCTCTGATCTGGACCGTAATTGCTTTTTAGTTAAATTGAATGAAAAAAAAAAAATAACAGTAAAAAACAAACAAAAAACCCCACCTTTTTTCATGAGGATCCGAACTTTAAAAATGTATTTTATTCTTGACTCCACTTTAATGACCCTCTGTCACGAGAGGGGAACTACCTAAGTCTTTGCATATTTTAAGGATATTGGTTAAGGTGATGAGAAGCATATGCATTGATGTTTGAAAATCCAATTAATCCAAGTGTCGTACTTTGACCCAATCCAAGTATATCCTCAACATGCAATGGGATGCTGTAACCTTAGCCCCATGCAATGACAGTCACCTTGACCAAAGACACCGAATGTATTTAGCTGTAGAATGTCGCAATTCACCCACGTATCTAGAAAACAAACTCTATGATGTAATGATAAGGATTTTCTCTTCATTATTTCTAACCACCATAAAAAGCCTGAGACAATCATTATGTCAAATGAGATACAAATATTTGCTGTCTACTAAGTATATAAATGTAATTGTCATCGAAAGTATTAATGATGTATTATCAACGCTCAAGAAGTAGAGCTCTGCATTGAATCTTTAACTCACTGCGTACTAAAAAGACCAATTACTTGTAATTCTCTGGTCAGTTAGTCAGAATAAACAATTAGTTTAAAACAGTTGCTTCTTAGACAAATTCATTATCTTACTTAAGTGAAATCCATACTAGATACCCCTGTTAATGACTGAAAGGCAGGTATTATTTGGCACAGGTATGCAGAGTAAATGTATGTTGAGCCACACTAGCACCCAATATAATTTTGTGAGGTTATCAACTCTGTGTGTGAAGTAAGTTCGAAGTGACACTTTTAGGAAACAGCATGGAATTTACCTTTGGTATTTTAATAGATCATTTCTTATTGCTTTATAATATAGCATTTCTAAAGATTGTTTTATACACAACATCACAACATTTGTATATTTCGATTTACATACAAATGCAGTGATGTCCAATATACATTCATATGTGCAACGTAATAATGTACATATATAATGTTTACTGTGTACCTTAAAACCTGCTTTTATATTATGCATATCATGACACATCTGGCATGGCATTGTTCATGAAAGTTTTAAATATCAAAAGCACACACACACACACAAACACAAACACAAAAAAAAATAGTTATATATATATATATATATATATATATATGTAAATGGAGCTATCCATGTAATCCTATATTCATAATTTTTTTTAAAAATATGCTTATATTAATATGTATACAACCTGAAGTATGAATATATTATATATATTTCCATTTTCTATTTCATTATAGCAGCTATACGAGTAAAAAAAAAAAAAAATCTTTGAATTAAAGATGAAGGCATTAAAAACAATCCTGTGGGACAAATGCTTAAGATAGTGATCTCGACCTTATCTTGTACAGCCACAATACCCACTGATGTCACTTTAGACATTTGGTGCACTCAGAATTAGAATATTCACAAAACACATTGTCACTCTGAGCAGAATACAGGGAGGCAGTAGCAGCAGCGGCATAAGCTGTTCTGGGTAAATCACTTGTCACACATGAAAAGAGATGTGCATTTCAGAGAGAGAGATGCAGTGTGCGTGATTGTTTCATTGTGGGCTAACAACATGAATAAGTTGCCCCAGTCAAATCAGAAGAGAAAGAAAAGGATGTGAAAACTGTCGGAGAAGTTCACAAGCTAAATGTAGGTGACCGTCTGGATGTCATACCCACCTCTCTCTCCTTGAACTAGACAGCAATCCGTCCCAGTAGGTTGACTGCATTTAGCCCAACAATACAGAACACGCTTCTGTCGTGTTTTTTCCTCGTGGAGATGTTCACTGCTCTCAGACCCTCTCAGGATATCGCACAGTGTGGACATTCCTGGCTTGCATTTTACATTTTGGCTTCCAGGGCTGGTTCACGTTGGCTTGCATGAAAATGATCACATCTGGACCTCAGGCGAAGAAATGTCAAGGGACGGGCTGTAAAGACTGCTTTTACGCTTTGCATTTTCCATCCAGCTCTGTGGCAAGTGCAGTTAATATCAGGGCTTCCATGTACTGAAGAGGTTTCACAGCAGCTGCGAAAACATGAAAGGCAAAAGGGGTGTATGGGATGGGGGAACGGAGTCAGTGAGTGCCACCTGCAGGGAAGAAAAGGCAACGAAATCCTGCATAAAGCTTTCTGTACTTTGTGCAATGCTCTCTGTATGCTAATAGAAAGGGTTACCAATAAGTTGGAATGTATTCTATATCCTAACAGAGGACACCCAATGGTGACAGATTAAATTACAATATTTACAAATCCCTTAAAAAGACAATAATTCAAATACAGATACTCTATCGAGGAGTAGAGAGCTAGACGCAGGGATCACAGAAAGCTCCTAAATGATTATGTTTAGATGAACACAGATAACATAATGTCAGCAGTTTATATATATTGAGAGCAGGATTATCATGGTAAAACAGGTGCTCTTCAGGGGTAAAGTATTAACCATTGATAAACATTCTAATGTTTCCATGGTGATTGATGTTCATTTAGTACTTTCCCATCTAGTAGCATCCTTTCCTTGTCGGATAGACCTTTCCCCCTTAGTGCTAACTGATCAGTGGATACTTTTACAGGCATTTAGAAAGACAGAATGAGTTTCTGCGGAACTAAAAGGGATTATCAATAAACCTGTACATTTTAAGTACACATTTTGAAAACAGTGACAATGTTCTGCATGCAAAGTTCATACTAAGAAAATCATAAACAATTATTATGTTCTGCAGCATATGGATTAGAGTAGGGGTTCAAATGTATGTAGTGCAGAATTAAGGATTTTCTTAATTACTGAGTACAAGTCGCAACCATGATCGTTAAACCTGTGCAGAATTAGTGGCTCTTCAGTAGCATTGGCTTATTTTTGCCTCACACATCTTGCAGGCTATATTTACCTATGATGCTCAGAAAGCCATAAAAATACAAAACAAATAAAACATACTCTTAGCTGGCTCATAAGGGATCAATGGGAAACCAATTGGCACTTTAAGGGGCAGTGCTCTAGATATCAAGATGGTAGCAGATTTATCTGTAAACCGCAAAAACAATATGGTGTCTGTGTATGTGTGTATGCCTGTATGAATCAGTGAGCATGGGATGTAATTTGCTTTGCACAAGGTTGGGGGAACACCTTGTTGGTGAATTGCAGCTTGTGACAGATAGTGAGCCCTTTTTTCTGTTTTGTTGTATCTTCATGAATCAGTGAGTGTATGTGTGTGTGTGTGTGTGTGTGCATGTATGTCTGTGTTATGTAGTAGTTAGGTGTTTGAATCATTATGCATTTTAATGGTGAATTAGTTATGTGTGAGAAGTTATGTTATGGGCGGATGTACTTTGCTCACAGGTGGGTGGGTTGGGGCAGCATCTTGCTCTTGGTTCCGTGCAGCAAAATATCTTGGGCCAGTCCTGATCATAGTGCTTAAAAGCTCTTGTGCCACAGGTCAGCCAACATGATTGCAGAGTATATGGACCTGTAGAAATGAGAAAAAGTCATCCCATTAATGTTCTTATTTACAAATAAATGTAATGCAATGTGATCTTGCCCTAAGCAAACAGATCTGTTCCTCTAGCAAACTATGCCCCCCTGAATCCAATGAGTCCCTGTTTTCTTTAAACAGAAGGCTGAGTGTTTGTTGAGTCAATTTTGCTACAAGTTCACAGTCATTTGCGAATACATCTGACTACCGTATATCTGAACTGCTATTTTAGATTCTTCATATATATTTAAGTACCTTAACTGGAAAAGTAGATAGACAGTCAAGTTGCAAAAGACAATCTGTGTCAAGCTTCTAGAGGGAGTAAATTCTTATTTTGTGATAACACCATTGTTCCAAAACATCACGTTTCAAAAAAAGAGGTCAGGGTCGTAGATGTGCACAATAAGCAGACAAACCCAAAACTCAGATCCCACTATGGACCACATCCACAGGTAACTTGCAGATTACCACCGGCTGTAGACCCTCACCTGCAATGTGTCAATCCTGGAGCTAAGCAAGACAGGAACAAGCTTCCTTCAAACACTAGTACATAGGGGATGCCAGCTTCCACAGGGAAAATTTAAACAGAACTTAGAATCCAAGAGAAGAATCTAAAAATGGGATCAGTACCTGTGATCAAGCACACAGTGCATGAAAAGTGTATGGTGGCTTCTTTGCTATTGTAGTCCTCTCCAAAAACTGACATTTTGTGTGTAAAAAGTTCACACTACGATCTGGTGCACCTTTTACAAGGTATCTTTATTTCTACCTGTTGTGATACTTAATCATACAGAGAAATCATTTAATAATGGTGGTAATATATCATTGTCCAATTATGTTTCCATTTAGCAGATTTTTGACTGTTGTTTTCATTTCAGCCATTAACATTTCACACCAGGTTTTTCTCAAGTGTTATTAACGTTAACAATGTACCTGCATAGATCAATATCTTTAGAGATATGACATGTTGCGCATCTCTTTTCAAAGTTGATATCTTCTATCTGTATTTAAATATATCCCATGATGCATGAATGGATTCTGTTCCTCCAAGGGACAAAAAAAAATTGTCATTTATCATCAGATTTTTCCATCATGTCTTGCTATGCTGTCTAATTAATTGTAATTCAGTTACGCAGTTAAGAGAATTTCATAAATAGATCCCAAGGGTAAACTATGTCTTCACTACTCCATGCATGTGTCTTCGGATGGGTATCTGGTACCATTTGTTTTCCCAATATATGCATATTTGTAGATTTTCATCATAATTTAAAACAATATCTTTTTAGAAATATATTTAACTGTTTGAGTAACAGAGCAGAAGCAGACCTCTCCCAGGCATCATAGTAGGAAATTATTATTAAATAATAAAACTGACTGGATACTAATTTATATTGTAATAGTTTGAGATAAATCTATCAAGAAGACTAAGCATTATGCTCTAATTCACCAGAATAAAATAAAAAGTGGCTTATGGAATATACATTTATGGACTACACGGAACCCCACTAATTAACATCACTAATTAATTTTCTCCATGTGTTTTCACCAGATTTATGAGCTTTGCTCCACTTCTCTACCTTGAGCTGAACTTTCATTGATTACATTGAAGGGTGGAGCTGCTTGTGGATGAAATATTTGGTTGTAACGTTGTGACTCAGCCCCCATACTCCGACTGAGTACCTCCACCCAGTCCCCAGTCCGCTTCCTAGCCGCTTCAGGGACCCTGGAACGATTCAGCTCCGGTCATCACAAGAACTCTTACACCCTTTAGGTCGCAGCTTTCTTCTACCGAGCAGGCATCGTCCCCTCTGCCTTAGTCTCTTCAGCTTTACCAGTCAGGTATCCACACCTCTGCCTGTACTGTGCCTGTACTATACTGACTCTGTTACTGGCATCTCTGAATAAATCAACCAGGACACACAGTTCCAGAAGGGACCAACACACTTTATTTTTTACTCGGGACTAGCCCATATGCTTATTACATTAAACTTATTAAACTTATTATGACAAACTTAATTTAATACAAATAACAACATCATATGAGGTAACATACAGGTACTCATAATAATGCACTAACATATTTATAAAGGAGTGAGATGACAACAATTAACACAAAATATCTCCACTGCGTGTAGAAGTCATATTATGCAAATTTACCTGAATATGCAAATTAATAAGCCTTGCTATTCGTTTGGTGCACATAGCTGTTTCAGGATCCTTACAACCAACATATGGCGCGGTACATGGTCCACAGTCATATCCACCTAGTCAGTTTAAAGCAACAGCAGAACAAGAGAGCGCACAAAACTTTTAACACCAAACAATCACATTATACACCCTCTGCACCCACAATTGGCACAGGGTCATCCAGGTAGGTCATCCAGGGTCCTACTTGAAGTGTCCCTCTTAAGCTCCCATTGATGGTGACTACTGTCACAGATGTATAAACTGTCCATCTGCAAGGTGCAAAAAAGAATTAGGAACAGTTCATGGAATGGTTGGAGTTAATGTTTACACAACCTGACAGCCAATTAAGATAATTATTTTTTCATTAATTGAGTTTTTTTACTTTTATCATATGCAAGACTGACAGGACATATACGTGATATAAATCACTTTAACCCATGTGATGTTTTGAGTACAATGAGTACTTCCTCATGAAAGTGATGCAGAGGTAAGAGTGATGTGTGGCTCTTGTGTCCTCCTGGTCCTCCCTTCCGCTCTCCAGATCCCCCCTTACGTATGTACGTGGCTGAGAATCAGATGAACTTCTTCGTGAGTACTTGGTCACTTTCCAGAAGAACATGACCAGGTACTCATGTAACCTGTGTTGTGATACTTCATTTTCTATGTTTTTAGAAGATAGTAATTAATATTCAGTAATGCTCTCTATTCCATGACCATGTACACAAAAACTCCTTCCTTGCCTCATCATAAATTATTATGATTTCATAACATATAGATTTAAAATTATATTTTATTAAGTACAAATTGTAATTTTATTCATATTATACATTTATCAAAGCACCAAATATATTGGAAAACTATGTTTTACTATTTGGATTATTTCCAAGGTATAATATGATTTTTTTTTCTAGCACATACACTATGTGGTTTCCTTGTCAGCCACTATTGCTAGCATTACTTGAGCCTTAATGATCACCTCTATTCTTTGCTTTTTAACAAAGATTGTGCATTCTCACCCACTCATCTAGACCTCCTGACTAATGAGTTTCATTGCTGGAACCCATGCTATCATGATGAGTTCAGGGTATGTATATATACATATTCTAGACTTTGTTAAAAAAAAAAAGTGAATTAATTTAGGTTTTGATTTACTGATAACTTGGCGATCAAAAATAACATACGTCGCCTTTAATAGAAAATGTATTCACTAGAAGTACATTTCTAACAATTTCTATCAGAGTGTTCTTAGCCTAATTGCAGGGCGTGGCAAGGCTTTATAAGCCTTCCCCTGCCCTGCAAAGCTCAGTCTGCGCGGAGCCCTCCATGGGTGAACATGGATTTTTTTTTTTTGCGCTCGTTTTTTTTTTTATTTTTATTGCGTCGGTTATTATGGCTTTTTATTTGGCTTTTTTTGGGGCTGAAGAAAGAAGATTTTAGAGGAAAGAAAACATCGAATGGTAAGTTGATTTTATCTAATTTTTTTTTTTTACAGGTTTTTAGTTAAAGGTCCCCCCTCATTATTTTTAGGGTGAGGGGGGTAGGTAGGGAGATATTTTTTTTGGGGGGGGGAAGGGTTAACTAGGGTCCCCCCCTTTGTATTTAGGGCCCCCACCCACCGCTCAGAGGTGGGGTTCGGGGGGGACAGTAGGTCCCCCCCTTATTGTTAGTTTTAGGGCCCCCACCCACCACTCAGGGTTGGGGGCTGGGGGTGGACAGTAGGTCCCCCCCTTATTGTTAATTTTAGGGCCCCCACCCACTGCTCAGGAGGTGGGGGCCGGGGGGACAGTAGGTCCCCCCCTTATTGTTAGTTTTAGGGCCCCCACCCACCGCTCAGGGGTGGGGGCCGGGGGGGACAGTAGGTCCCCCCCCTTATTGTTAGATTTAGGGCCCCCACCCACCCACCGGCTCAGGGGTGGGGGCAGGGGGGGACAGTAGGTCCCCCCTTATTGTTAATTTTAGGGCCCCCACCCACCGCTCAGGGGTGGGGGCCGGGGGGACAGTAGGTCCCCCCCTTATTGTTAGTTTTAGGGCCCCCACCCACCGCTCAGGGGTGGGGGCCGGTGGGGACAGTAGGTCCCCCCCTTATTTTTAGTTTTAGAAAGCGAGCTGAGCTGTCAGTCAGACAACTCAGCTCGCGAACGCGCATTCCGCGCACATGCGCGGTAAAGCGCTGAGTGTCTTCATAGGGCAGCTGTCAATGCCGCTCTATGAAGAACGCGATTGGTGCAGCGCATGCACCACATCGCGATGACGCTTCTCTGTGAGAAGCGTCCTATTGGGCCCCGACGCTGGAACGGAGGTAAGTTTTTAATATAAAAACGCTCCGAAAATTATTTTTAATAAATGAAAGTTCATATAAAAGCAAGAAGGAAGGCTGGGGGACCTGTCTTTCTTGCTTTTATATGTTGACTATAGAGTCCCTTTAATGTTATTATGTTATCTGTATTTTAACTTTTTACGATTTCTCATCTTGTAAGATTGCTACCTGTTTAATTAACTTGAATTAGCTCACCTCAACTCTTGTTGTCTTCTTTTCTCATTGTATTTTCCTTGTATACTTTCTTTTCAATTTCTACATGGTGAGCACTTGATAGGCTTACTGATTAACTCAGACAAAAAACTGCACCTTGCTTACGGTTACTTCTATTGGATAGCATGAAGCTGAAATAGTTTTATTAGTTATCAGTAAAGAGGTAAAAAGTATTTTTATATGAAATCGATTCAAGTACTCAGCCTTCAATTTACAGTTCTGTGTTATACCTTTGAGGATTATAGCCAACACTTAATGCTCGCTATGTCATGTTTTAGTCCATATTCTGCTCAAAAAAATAAATCTTGAAACATCTTATAGAGCACTCATTTACTAGACTTATAATCGATCAATGTCTGCATTTAATAATACCTTTTGAAAGCTTGAATACGTCAATATGATTTATTTTATGAACTGACGTTCTTCTGTATCGTCCTTTAAAAGTCAAATGTAAAAAAAAATATTCTCTGTGATGGACAAAAAAATAAATAACAAAAAATCACTTTCCAATATTTGACTGGTAGCAAATTTACCACTCTACATTAATAAACAATTAGCAATCAATGAGATTTACGAGAGACAGAGGCTACATATGTCCAGAGTGTTCTCTAAATTGATGTAACTGTTGAACTACTCGCATTGTTCCATTAACTAGGAGACAGGGGCTCAGGACCTTTATAGGCCAAGTACACAGTAATCGATATATCTTTGATTACTCATGGCTGTCTTCTATTGTTGCTTGAGAGCACCAACGTCACCCATGCATCTTCCTCTAGATTCTATTTCAATTCCTAAAAAATAGCTTCTAGTAGTAACATTTTTATTTATTATCTTTTCCTAACCAGTGATTTCTGTCTAACCAGTGATTTTTGTATAAAAACAGCATTTGAAAAAAAAAATCTCCTCTACTGCTTATCTTTCCTCACTATGACGAAAAATTGATATGCAATTAGATCGCTCATCCAATTTATTGTTTGAAGACATCTAAATGTGGTATAAATATATTATAATCCCTCTGCATGTTACTGTAAACAATAACACGAGGCAGCCATGTTGTACAGCAAGAGGTGCCTCTTTTTCCATAAATTATGTAACACCAAGTTTCAGTGACAATGCATGTAAATTAGAACAGCCGCATTCCTACACTATCCATCTTACAGAATACATTGTACAGCACAAATAATATTTAAGTGGCTTGGACAGCACTACTGCAGGTATTTACAAAGAACATTCTTCAAGTCGTATTTGTTCTTGACATATCCTTAGTGCTGGCTGGCAACTAGCCCGGGAAATTTCCCAGCAGGTTTTTGCCACGAGACAAGACAATTATATGATATCATAGATATGGCTGGAAGCTTCTTACACAGAACTGTTATAATCTCAGTGATTCTAAGCCCTGCATTGCAGAGCAACAGCCAGCACAGTAGCAAGTGACACAAGGGAGAATTTGCTTTTATTTTGAGGCTAAAAACTGCCACGGTAATGGGGATCTAATGGTTTTAAAATTATAGCAGGCACCGTAGCTTCATAAAGAACTCATGCTGATGCTTAAAAACCCACATTGTTTGATGCAAAGGTGGATGAATTTTTAGACTCGTTCAACAATATTTCTCTGCTAATATTAAGTGGGAAAATGGGAGCAAGTCTTTGCAAACCTTAGAGGTTTTCCCATGTCAAATGACCTCTATCATTCAATGTTAAGGGGTTATTTTCAGCAACATGAACATCTTTGGAACAAAGCATGTCCATAAGAATCTGTCCTTGTACTTAATTCTTGAAATAGATGTATTAATTTACAAATTAGAACTCTATCGCTCCTATTCTACTTAACTTTCTTTACTACTCCAATACAACATCAAAGAAAGGGTAAAATAAGTTAATGAGACAAAGAAAAATGCAACCACACATGAGACAACATATTTAACCAATCAAGCACCATCATAGTTTATATAAATGTACAAAAAGTATAGTTAGAAACATATACCAATGGGGGCGCCACAATCACAAAACGTGTTTATAGTTACCATGCGTTTTCCATATTGACCATATAAAGAGATAAAAGATAAAACATATATAGTGAAGTATTTAATAACACAGTTTAAAAGATAAAAACAAGTGTGTACACTCACAAGGGTAGTGGCACAAAAAGACTTATATCTGATTGTGCTAGAATGCTTGTCAGCCCCTCCTGGGCTAAGTCCCCATTAAATACGAATCCAGCTTCAATGCCTTCAGATAGTGGATGTTCTTCTCCTAAAGCAGTGTAGGAAAGTGGTAGAGTCTCAAATTCTTAATGGGGATACTAACAGCTTCTCGTCCGCTCAGAAGAGCGGATAAGAAGCTGTCAATATCCCTATTAATAATTTGAGACTCTACCACTTACCTTTGCCTGATTCACCTTCCTACACTGCTTTGGGAGAAGAACATCCACTATCTGAAGGCATTGAAGCTGGATTCGTATTTAAAGGGGACTTAGCCCAGGAGGGGCTGACAAGCATTCTAGCACAATCAGATAAGTCTTTTTGTGCCACTACCCTTGTGAGTGTACACACTTGTTTTTATCTTTTAACCTGTGTTATTAAATACTTCACTATATATGTTTTATCTTTTATCGCTTTATATGGTCAATATGGAAAACGCATGGTAACTATAAACACGTTTTGTGATTGGGGCGCCCCTATTGGTATATGTTTCTAACTATACTTTTTGCACATTTGTTTTACTTTTGGGAATTGGGAGTGATCCCTTATCTGGAGTGTCCTGCCTGCACTGTCTATGCACTTTATCCCACATACCGTTTTTGTATACTAGTTTATATAAGCCAATACCAGTCCTTTCAAATCCTCTTTCCGGGCTGCTCCATGGCTGAAGATAATTATTTAATATTCACTGTTTTGTGGCTCTTTGGAGAATTATTGTTCCATTGTTTTTTTTTTTTGTGTGTTTTCTCTGATGTATTACCTTTTTCTTTATTTTGATTATGACCAGGTATTCTCTTTGCTTTCTGTTGATTCTGTGTCCGACACATTTTCACCATACTACCATTAGTTCTTTTTTCATTTTATGGTGTCTTATTTTCTCTTCTTTGGTTCAGGCGCAATGTTTTCTTTTTTCATGCATTTTCTATCAGTTTTCCAATGTCAGGCGCCAATGTGTCTTTCCTCCTCCTCCCTCCGTGTGTTAATAGAATGCTTGTCGCGAGATTTGTGCTGACTGCTATATTTCCTCACCCAAATCTTGTCAGCGATCGTACATGATTTATTAAGACCTTTTAGGCTCAGCTGTTTTCTTGCATTTGCATATTTTAAACCATGGTACAAGTATTCATAGGTTTTATGTCTTACAGATCCTTTTTCAATTTGTACTATTATTGTTCAGTTCTATGTTAGTTATTTGTGTCAACTTATCTTATTATGACTAATACAGAACTTACTAAGACGCCTGCCTCAAACCCTGATGCACCCTCCATGGCAAATGAATGTAACTATTTAAAGAGAATATTTGGTGCTTCTATGAATCAGACATGACTGCCACGTACTCCTTTTTCGAAATTAGTGGCTTTGGCATAATCTAACCCTTCTTTATTAATACATTCAAACCCTGTTATTCCCTTGGACATTTTTTGTTTCGCTAAGTTGTCTGAAAGACATTTGGTTCAAGGTTTCTCTCACTCTGGTAAGGCCACCTAGAAGCGCAATCATTGCAACAATCCTGTTATATCTGGTGTTACGGTACCACCTTCCGAGCTCCAGACACAGCATTCAGTCACTTGTAATCCCGGTTCCCCCAATAACGAGACCAAGCTCCATTATGAGGGTAAAACATGAACTGAGGACTGGATCAGCCAGCCTGCCTTTTATTTGCATTTCACACATACAGGCCACACCCAAGGGGAGGCATAAAATAACCACTGGCATTGATGGTACATCCCACACATTCCCTCCCCTTGGTGTGACACATAATCCTATTATACATACAGTTTGGAATATACTTTTATACAACTTTCATAACTCCAAATCCATCCATCATATTCACATAAGAGGCACATATTCAGATTCAGCATACTTAAAACATAAACATTCTCAAAAATCACACCAATCCCTTTAGTGAATACAAAGTTACTCGAAAGTCCGTTTATGACCGACCGCAGGTACCATTTCGTGCCCAAAAGAGTTCCCTGGATCCGGGCTGTGCGGTCGGTCACTTGCTGGCCTAAAACTGGCTACGTCCCGCTCGAAGTGGGTCGGTACTTCGACTTTCGTTGAACTGTCGAAGTATCGTCGATAGTACGGGTCGGCGGATTCGAAGTTAAAATGGCCGCCGCCACGTGGTCCTTTGTTCGATGTCGGCCACCTCGAGGACGTTGGTAGCTTTGGCGCTTCGTTAGTTTCTGTTGCATTCGAAATATCATTTGTACAAAGTCATAACCCTCTGCATGATCCCTCAGGGACCATAAGTACTGGGCAAATCAGACGAATACAATAGGTTTAGTCCAGATGGATGGGTCTGTCACATGGCTCCCTCCTTGTGGAACACTCCGGCAGACCCGGCTTGACCCTGTGGCGGGTCAACTTGGGGATGACCGGACTTAGGGAGAATAGGGACGTCTATTTGCCGGGATAACCCATCCGCATTCCCATTCTGCTTACCGGGCCGGTAGCTGATAGTGAAATTATAAGGCTGCAAGGCCAAACTCCACCTCAGCAGTCTGCCATTGTCCCCAGAGACCCGGTTAAGCCAGACGAGGGGGTTGTGGTCTGTTACGAGGGAAAATTCTTGTCCATATAGGTAGGGGCTCAGTTTCTTCAGTGCCCAGACCAGGGCTAAACACTCTTTCTCTACTGCCGCATAACTCACTTCTCGAGGTAGTAACTTTCTGCTGAGATATGCGACAGGGTGCTCTCCTCCATCCTCCCCGACCTGGCTTAGCACAGCCCCCAGTCCATACATGGAAGCGTCTGTGTGGACAAGAAAACGTTTGTTAGGGACTGGGGCCGCCAGGACAGGGGCATTCACAAGAGCCTGCTTCAGGGCTTGAAACGCGGCTTCACAAGCTGGAGACCACAGGACCTGCCTAGGTAAGTTCTTTTTAGTCAGATCAGTCAGGGGTTTGGCAATCGTGCTGTAGTCGGGGACAAATCGTCGATAATAACCCGCTGTCCCTAGGAAGGCAAGTACTTGGGTCTTGGTGATAGGTGTGGGCCAGTTAGCTACCGCTTCCACCTTGGCCGGTTCGGGTCTCTGGCTCCCACAACCCACCCGGTGACCCAAGTACTGCACTTCTGCCATGCCTAAATGGCACTTGTCTGGTTTCAGAGTCAGGCCGGCGGCCCGAATCTTGTCCAGCACTACCCCTACGTGTACTAGGTGGTCTTCCCAAGACTCACTGTAGACCGCGATGTCGTCCAGGTATGCACATGCAAATCCCTGGAAGCCATCTAGGAGCCTATCCACCATACGCTGGAAGGTAGCCGGAGCATTCTTCATCCCGAATGGCATAACCCTAAACTGGTACAGGCCAAACGGGGTGACGAAGGCCGACTTGGGGATAGCATCCTCGGCCAGGGGGATCTGCCAGTACCCTTTACATAGGTCAATGGTGGTCAGATAGCGCCCCCTGGCAATGCGGTCTAATAACTCGTCTATCCGGGGCATCGGGTAGGCGTCAGTGGTAGTCCGCTCGTTGAGCCGCCTGTAATCCACACAGAACCGGGTGGTCCCATCTTTCTTGGGTACTAGGACTACGGGCGACGCCCACGGACTATCTGAGTGCTCAATAACCCCCAGCCGGGTCATCTCCTGTATCTCCTTCCGCATTCCTTCTCGGACTGCTTCCGGGATACGGTATGGGGGTTGTCGTAGGGGGTTCTGTCCGGGTGTCTCGACCTTGTGTATAGCTAGGGGGGTGTACCCGGGTTCTTGGGAGAAGGTCGCCTGCTTCTCCCACAGAAGCTGTCTGGCCTGGGTTTTCTCGGCCGGGCTTAGTCGGTCACCTAACTGTACGAGGCTAGTAAGGTCGGTCTGGGGATCCCTTTCTAGCAGGTCAGGCAAAGGTAAGTTCTCTGGGTCGTCGGTAGCTGGGGCACAAACTGCTGCAACATCCTCGGGTCGTTCCTGATACTCCTTGAGCATGTTCACATGAAAGGATCGTTGTACCCTTTCATCCGAACAGCTGGCTATAAGATAGGTAGTATCGCATACCTGAGCTAACACCTTGTACGGGCCCTGCCAAGATGCTTGCATCTTGTTTGCCTTCACAGGTTTGAGCACTAGAACCTTCTGCCCAACCTGGAAGACCCGCTGTCGAGCACCCCGATCGTACCATCGCTTCTGTTTCCCCTGGGCCGCCCGGAGATTTTCCCTTACCATCAGGGATAGTTTCTCCATGCGGTCCCGGAGTTCCAGAACATATGGCACTATGGGGGTCCCTTCTTGCTCCGTCTCCCCCTCCCAGTGTCCTCTAATGAGATCTAGGGGTCCACGAACCCTTCTCCCATAGAGTAACTCAAAGGGGGAGAACCCAGTTGATTCCTGGGGCACCTCTCTGTATGCAAATAGCAGATGAGGCAGGAATCGCTCCCAGTCTCTGCAAGTGTCAGTAAAGGTCCTCAGCATCTGTTTGAGGGTGCCATTAAATCGCTCGCAGAGACCGTTGGTCTGTGGGTGATAGGGTGAACTAAGTAGCGGGTTGATGCCGCACACCTTCCACAGCTGCTGGGTGAGCACAGCGGTAAATTGGGTTCCCTGATCAGAGAGGATCTCCTGAGGGAACCCAACCCTAGTAAAGACTTTAACCAGGGCATCAGCAACCGTCTCTGCCTCTATATTAGACAGCGCTACTGCCTCTGGGTAACGGGTGGCGTAGTCTACCACAGTAAGAATATATTTCTTACCGGATGGACTAGCCCTGGCCAGTGGACCCACAATGTCAACGGCTATGCGGGAAAAGGGCTCTCCAATGATAGGCATCGGCTGTAGCCTAGCTTTTGGATGATCTCCTCGCTTACCTACCCGTTGACAAGTGTCGCACGTGCTACAATACATCCGCACATCTCGGTTAAAATTGGGCCAGAAAAAGTTTTGGGTGATTCTATGAGCTGTGCGGTGGGAACCTAGATGGCCTGCTAACGGTACGTCATGCCCAATACGCAGAATCTCCTGCCGATACTTTGCAGGTACTACTAGTTGTCGTTTCTGCGGAGAGGCATTCGGTTTCGGGGAAGGTTTCGGGATCCTGTACAGCCTATCCCCCACCCACTCGTAGTGTTCCCCACCTACTCCTTCTTCCCCAGCGTCGGCCCTGGCTCTGTACTTGGCTAACGTCGGGTCCTCCCTAGTTTCCTTCCCGTACATCTCTGGGGTATCCCAGCCTAACGGGGCCTGGTCTAGGGTACAAGTCGGGGTAGAGAGTCTTACCTGGGTCTCAGCAGCAGGTGGGCCGGCCTCAGCGGCACGGGTCTGGGCACGGGTCGTGACAGCGTCCACTGCAGCGGGGCCCATGGGAGCAAAGGCCGAAACCAGGGGGGCCAAGTCGTTGCCAAGAAGAACATCAGCGGGTAAATCCTTAATGACCCCCACATTCACGTGTCTAGCGCCCACTCCCCAATCCAAATGTACCCGGGCCACGGGTAGGCGAAATACTGCACCCCCGGCTACTCGTACTGCCACGGTATCCCCGGTATGTTGAGCTTCGGACACTAGGTGCTTTTGGAGCAAAGTCAGGGTTGCACCAGTGTCTCGTAGCCCACTGACTTCCCTTCCGTTGACCTTTACACTCTGTCGGTGGTGTTGTCGATTGTCCTGGTGGGCAGCCTGAACAGGGTCCGCCTCATGTAAGATGCCCCAGCATTCCTCTTCCTCTACACAGTGAGCTGCTGGAAGAGGTGCTTGGGAAGGGGCCCCCGTGGGTTTCCTCCAGGACTGGTTCCTGTTGGCACGGTTCATCGGGCAGTCCTGTCGCCTGTGCCCTAGCTGATTGCACAGGTAGCACCGAAGGGGTTCAGAGTACTCTCGGGCGTTAAACCGGGGTGGACGTTGGTACTGGGCAGACGGAGGGGGTGCGGATGGTCTGTGTATGGGAGGCTGATAAGTGGTAGCGGCTGGTTGGTATTCCGCTCTGGCTGTGGCCTTGGTGATGGAATTGTCCAGTTTGCGAGCGTCGGTGTACTCATCGGCCAAGCGAGCCGCCTCGTGTAGAGTGGAAGGCTTACGGTCTCTTACCCACTCTCTGACCCCTGTTGGCAATTTGTCGAAACAATGTTCCAATAAAAACATCTGCAGCACCTCTTCTCCTGACACCGCCTGGCACCCTGCCATCCAGTGGGCAGCTGTGCGATGTACCTTGCAGGCCCATTCAACGTATGAGTCCCCAGTTGTTTTTGCAGTGTCTCGGAACCTCCTCCGGTATGCCTCGGGTGTAACGGCATACCGGGCAAGTAAAGCTTCCCTGACGGTCACATAATCCCCGATCTCCTCATCCGGAATGGCCCGAAAAGCGTCGTTGGCCCGGCCGGATAACTTGCCGGACAGTATAGCAACCCAGTCGTCCGGGGGTACCTTGTGCAGGGCACATTGCCGCTCAAAATCCGCAAGGTACCCGTCAATCTCTCCTTCTGTCTCACTGAAGGCTTTGAAGGCCGCAAATGGCACTTTCTGTTTGTCCCCCGGGTTTGCTGTGACTGGGGCTGCTGCAGCACCGTTTTGGCGTAGCAGGCTGGCCTCCACAGCGGCTTGAACCTGGGTGATGATCTCCGCGGAGGGGTTGGGGCCATAATGGGCCAGCCTAATTCTTACCGCCCGGTCAAATCTTGCCTCCTCGGGGGTTCTGTCGTCTAGGCTGGGCCCATTGGTTCCCTCTGCCGCTGGTACTCCATCCATTTCCAGCAATAAAGCAATAATGTCCCTCTTCTTGAGGTTACTGGCCTGTCCGCCCCTTTGTTCCAGTAAGTCTTTTAAGGTGGCTCTTCTCAGGTTTTGGTATTGTAGTTCCATTTATTCTTGGTCGTAGTGGTCTCTTTGGGCGTTGAGGATCATCCCGTCGCTTGCCACCAGTTGTTACGGTACCACCTTCCGAGCTCCAGACACAGCATTCAGTCACTTGTAATCCCGGTTCCCCCAATAACGAGACCAAGCTCCATTATGAGGGTAAAACATGAACTGAGGACTGGATCAGCCAGCCTGCCTTTTATTTGCATTTCACACATACAGGCCACACCCAAGGGGAGGCATAAAATAACCACTGGCATTGATGGTACATCCCACACATTCCCTCCCCTTGGTGTGACACATAATCCTATTATACATACAGTTTGGAATATACTTTTATACAACTTTCATAACTCCAAATCCATCCATCATATTCACATAAGAGGCACATATTCAGATTCAGCATACTTAAAACATAAACATTCTCAAAAATCACACCAATCCCTTTAGTGAATACAAAGTTACTCGAAAGTCCGTTTATGACCGACCGCAGGTACCATTTCGTGCCCAAAAGAGTTCCCTGGATCCGGGCTGTGCGGTCGGTCACTTGCTGGCCTAAAACTGGCTACGTCCCGCTCGAAGTGGGTCGGTACTTCGACTTTCGTTGAACTGTCGAAGTATCGTCGATAGTACGGGTCGGCGGATTCGAAGTTAAAATGGCCGCCGCCACGTGGTCCTTTGTTCGATGTCGGCCACCTCGAGGACGTTGGTAGCTTTGGCGCTTCGTTAGTTTCTGTTGCATTCGAAATATCATTTGTACAAAGTCATAACCCTCTGCATGATCCCTCAGGGACCATAAGTACTGGGCAAATCAGACGAATACAATAGGTTTAGTCCAGATGGATGGGTCTGTCACATCTGGTGATTTTGAGCATGTTGCACATAAATATCATAACGTGACTGCGAACAAGATCGAGTGGTGGAATGCAAACAAAATGGCGCCGGAATGCAGGATGGTGTTTCAGAAGAAAATAACCTAGTGTTTCCTGGTTTCCCTCCTCACTCCCAAGTGATTCTTCTTTACAATTACTGAAGGTATTTTCTTCTGAAATGCCATCCTGCATTCCGGCGCCATTTTGTTTGCATTCCACCACTCGATCTTGTTCGCGGTCACGTGCTCGGAAAGTTCAGTTTTTCTGTGCGTTTCTTGCTGGGACGCAACCCAGCTTTATTGATAGTAATATGTGAGAAACTCTAGGAAGAGACTTATGTAACGGCACCCCGGGCATAAAAGGGGTTAAACCGCCGTTTAGAAGATCTTCCCCTTCCAGAGATACAGGCACAGCTACTGCAGAACACCAACCTCCCGAACTGAATACAAGGGAATGCTCCAAACTCCCGAACTGCATACAAAATAGCACTCCAAACCTCACAAATAGCTGCTAGCAGACGAACAGGAAAAGCATCCAAGTGGCTTACACTCCTGGCAATCAGTCTCTAACAGCATACAGTAAATCCCCCCAAAGACGAGACAGAGCTCGGTGTTGAGGGTCAAGCAGTGGTCTGGTTTATTCAGGGCTACCTGCTCAGTATTTATACAGGTCTCCCACCTGGTGGACACTCCCCTAGGGGACCAGATGGAAGACTAACACAGACAGACATGTATCACATTTAGACACACAGAAGTAAAACATCCCCACGATGCATCCTAATTTCCCTCTCTCTATCCTGGAGATAATTGGGAAGTAATCCAATTATCTCCCAGGACAGAGGCAAAGCTCCATTATACACGTGGGAACACAAAGACAGCAAAACACTTTAAAATATGCAAAGTTACATTTTATACATAAAATACAGACATGTCACATATCCCCAGATAGCTGGAATCTGAGCGCACATAACTACCGAATAGCGCTCAGATCCTATACACACAGTTCAATTGCCATGGAGCCAAAGTCTTTAATTACACAAATAGGCTCCATGGCATAGCTATCTGAGTTAAAACAGTCGCATAGGAAAAGTCCCGATCAATCCAGCGTTCGGCTAAACCGCCACGAATAGAAGCAAGGAGGCTGATGGCTCAGCGGTGTTCGCGCAAATAAGTTTCCGTTTCCAGTTCCATAGTTTGGGCGCTGAACACCGCTGGCCGTTTGGGACTTTAAAATGTCCGCCGCCACGTGTTCGGCAAACGGACAAAGGCCACCCAGCATTTGTCAATTAAGCTGCGGTTAACCGCAGCTTCTGGGAGGTAAATTGCGGACACACTCCAGCTCCCAGGTGGTCCAGTCATTCGTGCGTTAGTTCGGTAGATTGAATCTACCGACCGCCGGGCAGAAAGGCACGAACAAGCCTTTTCTGCAGGGGAAAAGAAGGCTTTTTAACATGGGGCCATAGTCCAGAGGCAACAGGCGGGCAACCAGGCTCCTCCAATGCAATGTGGCGAGATTGGTCTCGACACATCTCTCCCCTCTTCCAAACAGACTAACAGGGTATCTGACCTCCTGCCGGTCAGTGCCCTGGTTAGTCCAGCAACCCACCCACAAAACACAATCAGTAATACAGCCCACCCACAATAACTGGTTACTACACCTGGGTAGAGGAGAACTTTGTCCATGTCCAGGTGCCTCACCATGGCTGTGTGGGTGACTGGTAAGCTGACCTGGTGGGTTGCTGAGTGGGCAGAGACCAGTGGTACTCTGCCCTGGTGCCAGCACTACCACGGGAGTAGTCTGGTTGGAGCCTGGTTGCTGGAGGGGGTTGACCGACTGTCTCCCCTTTAGATACACAGCTCTGCTGCTGAAGGGGGAGACCGACTGTCTCCCCTTTAGATACACAGCTCTGCTGCCGAAGGGGGAGACCGACTGTCTCCCCTTCAGATACACAGCTCTGCTGCCGGAGGGGGAGACCGACTGTCTCCCCTTTGGCTAAACAGCACTCTCGCTGGGGGGCAGGACCGACCGTCCCTACCTCCTGTGCTGTAAGTGCAGAGACCACGGTCCCATCTGCACGGTTGTGGGGCTTACTGTCTCCCCCTGGTACATTAAGCTGCCGCTGGGGAGAGGGGGTAACAAGCTCCTCTCCCATATATACTTCCAGCCGCAGGGGAGGGAGACCGACTGTCTCTGCTCCCAATATAGAGTCCTGCTGCTGGGGAAAGGAGACTGGGCTCTCTATTCCCTGTAGGACACTCTGCCACTGGGGAATGGAGACTGTGCTCCCAATTCCCTGTAACACACGCTGCTGCTGGAGGCCAGGACCAACTATCTCTGCCCCCTGTAACTCAGCCTGCCGCTGGGGAATGGAGACTGGGCTCCCAATTCCCTGCAATTCACTCTGCTGCTGGGGGACAGGAGCAACTATCTCTGCCCCCTGTAACTCAGCCTGCCGCTGGGGAAAGGAGACACTGCTCTCTATTCCCTGCAAATAACTCCACTGCTGGGGAATGGAGACTGGGCTCCCAATTCCCTGCAGGACCGGTGGTGAGACCTCGGTCCCATCTCTACCGGCCACCTGGGTTTCTTCCCAGTAACACTCTGCAATATCTGCCCAGCTGAATGGGTCTGGATCTGGGTCTCCACTTCCCTGTTGAGCCTTCTCACTGGAGTGGAACAGATTCTGGTAGCCCTGCTCCAGCTCAATCTCTTGGTGGACCAGGTCTTGCTCAATCTCATGAGTGTCGTCCCAGTCATACCTGCTCTCCCTCCACTCCAAGAGATCACTGAACCGGCTTGTGTAGGGCTCCCAAACTCGGGCTCTGAAAAAGACTCCCATAACAAGCCAGGACCATCAAACTCCTCTCCCTCTGGCTTGTCATGCTCGGCTGTCCAGGGCAGGTACTGTGCCCCATACCACCAGAGCGCCTGGTAGGCATCTTCCAGCCACATTTCCTGCCATACTAGGTGTTTCAATTTCTTCACCCATTCCTCCAGGAGCTGCTCTTCCAGGAAGGGCATCCGCAGGGCTACTCGCTTCTGTAACCGCTGTACTTCCTTGGGGAATCTCTCGTCCCGCTGGTACTCCACAATACCCAGTGCCTGGTACCAGATGCCTTTGCGAACTGCATCTCGGTCATCCATGACACCCTCATCGTACTCCACTGCTGGTTCCATCCTGGTGCTGTTAGAGTCGCTGTACTGGGACATGCGTTGCCCTCAAATTGTAAAATCCAAAGAAATGGTGTCTCCTGTAGCTGTCCTTCTGGCTGTAGGAACGATCCCGCCGCTTGCCACCAATTGTAACGGCACCCCGGGCATAAAAGGGGTTAAACCGCCATTTAGAAGATCTTCCCCTTCCAGAGATACAGGCACAGCTACTGCAGAACACCAAACTCCCGAACTGAATACAAAGGAATGATCCAAACTCCCGAACTGCATACAAAATAGCACTCCAAACTCCCAAACTGGAACCTCACGAATAGCAACCAGGCTCCTCCAATGCAATGTGGCGAGATTGGTCTCGTCACAACTTATATTACCATTCACATTGCGGTAATGGGAGTTGAAGATACAGGCACACACAGATATTAAATACTTAGTATTTTACTTTCTTTTATAAAAAAGGTCACATCTAGGAAGTTGATAATATTCTTATTTCACTCCTGTATAAAAGGGAGTGCTAATAATCTCAGCTCGTTGCCTGTATAAAAGACACCTGTGCACAGAAGCAATCAATCAATCAGATTCCAAACTCTTCGCCATGGCCAACACCAAAGAGCTGTCCAAGGATGTCAGGGACAAAATTGTAGAGAAGGTGACAATAGTGTAGCGGTACTTACCCTTTCCAGGGGCCGGCCGGGGTCCTCTGTTCGAGCCGCGCACGGTTCTGTTGCTGCACGAGCCGCGCGCGGCTCATCCGAAGGCAGGAACAGGAAGGCGGGCAGTGACCGTGAGAAGCGGTCACGTGTCCCACCTGACTCTAAGAGCGCGACGCGGGTCTCGGGCGCGCTCTTAAAGGGACAGTGGGAGCCTAAATTGGAAAAGGCCTCCCATTGGTCCCTGTCATGCCACACTCCCCATACACTTACCTTTTGGGGGTGTGGAGATGACAGGGACCAATCAAAATAGATGTTTAGTTATTTATACTCACCTTTTTCCCTTGGTTCCTTGCCCTATCGTGGTTTCTGTTTCAGTTCCCTTTAGCGCTTGTTGTGTTCAGTTGTGTTCCTTCGTACTTGACCTTGGCTTTGTTTTCTGACTACGTTATCTCTTTATCCTTATCTGTTCTGTTTGCCGGCTTGCTGTTTACTGTGTACCAGGCCCCGGCTAGTCCTAGTTTACGCTGTCTCTTTGTGCCCTTGACCTCGGATCGTTCCTGACTCTGTACTTCTCCTATATACGTCGAGTCCGGCCACTCTAAGGTCCGGTAGACCTATCTCCCCTCTGTGTTGTCTTCTGTTTAGCTGAATCCTGCGTGTTGGGGTATATTCTCGTTACAAATAGTTGGTGCGATTATTCGCAAATGGGAGAAACACAAAATAACTGTCAGTCTCCATCGGTTTGGTGCTCCATGCAAGATCTCACCTCGTGAAGTTACAATGATCATGAGAACGGTGAGGAATCAGCCCAGAACTACACGGGATCTCAAGGCAGCTGGGACCATAGTCACCAAGAAAACAATTGGTAACACACTACACCGTGAAGGACTGAAATCCTGCAGCGTCCGTAAGGTTCCCCTGCAAAAGAAAGCACATGTACAGGCCCGTCTGAAGTTTGCCAATGAACATCTGAATGATTCAGAAGAGAACTGGGGGAAAGTGTTGTGGTCAGATAAAACCAAAATTGAGCTATTTTGCATCAACTCAACTCACCGTGTTTGGAGGAGGAGGAATGCTACCTATGACCCCAAGAACACCATCTCCACCGTCAAACATGGAGGTGGAAACATTATGCTTTGGGGGTATTTTTCTGATAAGGGGACAGGACAACTGCACCGCATCTAAGGGACGATGGACGGGGCAATGTACCGTCAAATCTTGGGTGAGAACCTCCTTCCCTCAGCCAGGGCATTGAAAATGGGTCGTGGATGGGTATTCCAGCATGACAATGACCCAAAACACACATCCAAGGCAACAAAGGAGTGGCTCAAGAATAAGCCTAGCCAGTCGCCAGACTTTGATCCCATAGACAATTCTGGAGGGAGCTGAAGGTTCGAGTTGCCTCAGCCGCAAAACCTTAATGACTTGGAGAGGAACTGCAAAGAGGAGTGGGACAAAATCCCTCATGAGGTATGCAAACCTGGTGGCCAACTACAAGAAACGTCTGAGCTCTGTGATTGCCAACAAGGGTTTTGCTACCAAGTAATAAGGGGTCAAATACGTATTTCAGTCATTGACATGCAAATCAATTTATACCTTTTTTGACATGTGTTTTTCTGGATTTTTTTGTTATTCTGTCTCTCACTGTTAAAATACACCTACTATTCAAATTATAGACTGATCATTTCTTTGTCAGTGGGCAAACGTTCAAAATCCGCAGGGGATCAAATACTTTTTTCCCTCACTGTAACTTTACAGGCCTGGCTAGTGGAATAGGACTTTAAATGGTAAACTCTGATATTTTATGTTGCTTAGTGAATCTAATGTGCATAATTAGAGCCTCCTGTCTGTAATAACATTTTCAGGTTTTTCCTAAGATTTTTTTTTAAAAGAGGAGGCAAGTATTATCTCTTCCAATTTTAATCCACTCTTGTTCTGTTTGCCTGCTTTTCTTACAGTTTAGTAGAGACTAGAGATGTCCCGAACAGTTCGCTGGCAAATAGTTCCTGGCGAACATAGCTTGTTCGCGTTCGCCACGGATGGCGAACATATGCGATGTTCGGTCCGCCCACTTTTCGTCATCATTGAGTAAACTTTGACCCTGTACCTCACAGTCAGCAGACACATTCCAGCCAATGTGAGCGCTTCAGCACGTGTCTGGGTGCTTTTAAACAAAAGAGCATGCGGTCTAGTACTTAGTGCTTTCAACCAGCTGAGATGGTACACTTGTCAAGTAACTCATAGGATGGTCATCTGTGTGGGGTGTACGTCATGTCTGGTGTTTAGTGTGCAGTGTGGAGTGTTTGTCGTGGTTGTCTTGTTATGTTCACGCTTGTCCGCTGCCTTCTCCTGGGTTGGGGGGGGTGGTTGTTTGTTGTTTGTGGGGTCTCTGGTTCGGTGTCCCTTGTTCGATACCTTTCTTAACCCTCTTCTGTAGTGTGTGGTTTGTAGTGTGTCCCCTCTTCTGTAGTGTGTAGCTTGGGACTAGTTGATTGTGTCTCGCATAGTCTGTGTGTTGGGCAGGTGTGGTAGCGTGTGTGCCTGCTTTGGGATATTTGGGTCGATGTATTAGCTTCCAACGATTTTGGCAGGGCAGTCCCGATTTTTGGGACCTGTTCAGCTGTCCCGACTTGGGCTTTGATTTAATAAGGTTTCCAAATGATTCAATACTGTTAAAAAAGTTTCCAAATGATTTATCTACAAAACTTCCCATAGACTTCAATGGTGACTTTGTAGATAAATAATTTGTAACCTTTTTTTTCAGCAGTATTGAATCCTTTGGAAACCTTATTAAATCAAGGTTTTAGTTTCCTGGTGTCACACTTTTGGGGACAACAAGGAACTGTCCCCAACAAGCATAAAGCAAGTACATCATTAGACACTATGTTCAGGTACGAGAACCCTGCAGAGACCACTGAAACAGTGCTGCATGGTCTGCCCTCGGTACCCTGGATCACAGATATGTTGTCTATGTGATTGGATGCAGGATAGTATCTCTTAAAGAGGCCCTACCCACCCAAAAAAATCATAAAGATAAAACCTTTTTATCTTTTATTTATTTCATTAAAATTACTACACAGGGACTACCTTGTATTATGCCAAATGCCTAACTTGACAAGTGGCAAAGCTACTTCTGTCAAGTTCTATGGCTTCCCACAACAGTCGTTAGCTATAGGAACGCCATCCGTACTCCCACATCTGATGCTCGCCTCCAAGATTTCTCCAGTGCTGCATATTGTCTGTGGAACTCCCTTTCCTTCTCCGTTAGACTTTCACCCAGTCTCCACTCCTTCAAAAAGTCTTTAAAAACACACTTCTTCAGGAAAGCATATCACTTAAAATTTTAGCAGGTTTTCATTCTTCCCTTTCCCCCCCATATTATTCCTCTCCTGCAACTGTCAAAAATAACCTACCGTATATACTCGAGTATAAGTCGAGTTTTTCAGCACATTTTTTTGTGCTGAAAAACCCCAACTCGACTTATACTCCAGTCACTGTCTGTATTATGGCAACTTACATTGCCATAATACAGACAAGGGGCTGTTGGGGGCTGGCAGAGAGCTGTTACTTACCTTTCCTGCAGCTCCTGTCAGCTCTTTCCTGCTCCACGCCGGTCCGGTCAGCTCACCTGTCAGCTCCCAGTGTAAGTCTCGCGAGAGCCGCGGGGTCAGAGATTTGCCACGGGTTACACACACACTGCATTCATACACGCACACTGCACTCATACACACACACTGCATTCATACACACACTGCACTCATACACACACACTGCATTCATACACACACTGCACTCACACACACACTGCATTCATACACACACTGCACTCATACACACACACACTGCATTCACACACTCACTGCATTCATACACACACACACACACACTGCACTCATACACACACACTGCATTCATACACACACACTGCACTCATACACACACACTGCATTCATTATATACACACACTGTAAATAAATATTCAATTAGGATCTAATTTTATTTAGAAATTTACTAGTAGCTGCTGCATTTCCCACCCTAGTCTTATACTCGAGTAAATACGTTTTCCCAGTTTTTTGGGGTAAAATTAGGGACCTCGGCTTATATTCGGTCGGCTTATACTCGAGTATATACGGTACTAAGTTCACAGTAAATATTTTTCAAGCAACCTATTTCATAACCCCTTGTGTCACTATACCCCGCTCCCTCTAGCATGTATACTCATTGAGCAGGGCCCTCAACCCCTGTGCGTCCATTTGTCTGGTTACAATTACGTCTGTTAGTCCACCCATTGTACAGCGCTACAGAATTTGCTGGCACTATATAAATAATAAAATAAGAATAATAAAAATAATAATAGGAACAAGACAGTGTGTTCTCATGGTGAGATAATATCTGTGAAGGCTGCTAGGTAAGTGCTCAGATCATATCGCCTTTGAAGATGTAGCCAACATTATTTGCCGTGTAATGTGTGAGAATTTCTAAAATTTTTAACTGTACATTAACCCCTTAAGGACAGACGACGGATATATTCCGTCATGATTCCCTTTTATTCCAGAAGTTGTGTCATTAAGGGGTTAATAATTCAAGCAAGTGATGCTGAAAAAGATTTGAAAATTTAGGTTGTAGCATTTTCATTTTGTAACTACTTAAATCTCTTCTGTCTGCACACTAATCAATTATAGGTTTGTATGTACTGTTTTAGAACCTCCAATACATGGTCAATGCAGCATCCATATTAATCTCAAAGTCATTATTTTGCTGCAGTCCGCGTCTCTGGAAATAATAATCGTGCATTAAGTCACGTTCGGTACTAAAAACGTTAAATCCTGTATGCTGTATTTTAAAATAGGGAGATAGAGACATTAAAATATAATTTACAAAACGTATACAGCATATCTTGTCCAGACACATATGGAGATCTCCTGTTACAAGTAACACCATTTTTGTAACGATATCTGCTCTGTGCTCTTTCCATACTTGATGTAATAAGTTACCAACAAGAGGTAATCTTTAAAAACGTCTGTCAAACAATTGCAAATGTTGTCTGTTTCCATGCTACATAATTTCACTGTTAGCGTCTAATTATTAGCGGCTGCCATAACTTTTTTTTTTAAATTGAGAGTTTTTTTTTTATTTTCAGTAATCAAACGGGGTACAGAAAGAAAAAGGGGGTGGGGGGGATCACATTTCATATAACATGCAATTTCGTCTCAGTAATTAGTATGTTATGTCTCGGGCGGTCTTACTCTAGTATCCTAACGGTAGGGATTAGGAGCTAGATATTGGGAACCTTTCAGATTGCTATATTTGTAGGCCTTTGAATTGAAGCCCATGGATCAGCGCAGTCAGGGGAATGGGCCTTGACAGAGCCAAGGAGTAGGCAGGTGGAGCTATAGATTTAGGGGTGGGGAATTAGGGTGGAGCATGTTAAAGGGTGTGAAAAGTGCAAGTATATTAAGCGGCCATTTTAGCAAGTGGCCATTTTAATCAGAATCTGCACTGACCTGTTAATTGTCCCTCCCACCCTCCCTGGTTTTTTAGCAGGTCCCGTTTGGTCACAGCGGCGGGATAGGGCTAGGGTAATTGGGATGGAAGTGGATTAGCAAGTGGCTAGGCTAAGCTTAGGTTGAATTAGGCCAGAGTTGGAAGTGGTCTGTTGGTTCGAGCTCATCGGTGGCTCCGAACCTGGTGGTGTAGGGGTGTCTCGGTACACCCCTACAGTTAATAAAGTTATAATTATGGGGCCTCTTTGGTAGGCCGTGTGTTATATTTATGTGTTATATATATTGTTATATATTGTTTATGGTATGGGGTCATTGTCTGGGTTAATGCTGTACGGATGGGGGTGGGGGTAAATTAATTTTATTTGGCAATGACCCCAATTTGTTATCTTGTTTAGTGAAAAATTTAAATAAAGCTGTGGACTTTTATTTTCCAACAGAAATTGGTGTCTGTGTTTATTGGGGGGTTATGGGGATCAAAATGCCACAAGCCGAATAACGACTTTGCGCATGTCATGACTACATACATCCTTGTAAGGTTCTATGTATCACATTAAAGCTCCCGTTTTGCCTTCCTACACTGGTTGATCGCTAGCCCCCCATTTTCATGTGGGTTATGTTGCAAGCTCAGATATTGAGATCCTCCAACTGGGAGATAACAAAGGAGAAGCCGTGGGAAAAAGGGTGGGGAGGTGTGTATCGTATTATGTTGTAGCGCTTGGCATTATGTTGCCATGGTGATTATTAATTATTGTGTAGTAGCGGTACGGCTTTCCGGGGTCCATGCCTTTGCCGCGTTTGTATCCACTTCAGAAGCTCTTCAGTTCGTTGCGGGGTTAATGCAGGGGTGTGGGTTCTAGAGCTCGTCGTGCAGGGCGGAAGAACTTGGCCTGTTATGGGATATTATGAGTGGCCTTTCCTTGATTAGCGCCTGTTTGGCATGGGGTGCCTTTACCAGGAGCTGTTCCGTCTCTTAGATCCACCCAGGGTGCCCAATCTGTTTGGAAATTTTTCCGTTGAGCGACAGTTTTGGTAGACAAGCTTTCATATGTGTAATATTGGTGGATTTGGTCTAGTAGTTGGGATCGGGAGGGACAGTGGGGTTGTTTCCATTGAGTCGCTATCAGATTTCTCACCGCTAGGATAACAATGGCCATTATGTACCGTACATGTTTTGGGGTGGAGTGTGGGTATGAGAGGAATATCCCCGTGTGTATATCGATGAGTGGTGATGTAATACCCATAGACAGCAAAACAGTTTGTGCCTCTATCCATAGGGGTCTTATGCGTGGACACGTCCAGCATACGTGGAGCATTGTACCCTTATCAACCCCGCATCTCGACATAACTTTTAATTTCTTCCACAGAAATTAATGAGAGATAAGGAGTGTCAAAGGGATCCTCTAAGCTCCAAGACACTTTAGCCTAATGAAATTGTCTTGGCATATAGGTCGTGCCCCTTCAATAGCACTGCTCAATTCTCTACTATTTAGGAGCTAAATCACTTTTCTTTCTGTTTATGTGACTCACTCAGCCTACATTAAGAAAATGGTTTCCTTTTCAATCATATCACTGACATTATAGTTGCTCTCTTTTACTGACAAGCTGCTAATTATTAAAATGGCTGTTGTTAGCGACAAGTTAGCGACTCTCAGTTGTTTTCATGCTACAAAATTTCTTTGTTAGGGACTAGTTTCTGTATCTCCCATAGATAATGAAATTGTAAACCTGGTTCAGTTCATGGTAAAGCGAAAAGGCGAAAAGTCAATGATTGTTGACCCCCCTAAAAATCCTGTAGGAAAATAGACAGTCATTTCATATTTAACCACTTAAGGACCGAACTGTTTTGGCGATGTTGGACGTTAAGTACCAGAGCTGTTTTAACACTTTTGTGGTGTTTGTGCTTAGCTATAATTTTCCTCTCCCTCATTTACTGTTCCCATACATATTATATATTGTTTGTTTTTTTGCAGGACAAAAAGGGCTCTCTTTACATACCATTATTTGTATCATGTCATATAATTTACTTTAAAAATATTGATTGAAAAAAAAAATGAAAATATGTTTTTTGACTTTTACTTGAAAAATCTTTTACTCATCTACTTAAGCTAATGAAAAAAAAAACCGCTAAATAGATTCAAAATTGTGTCCAGAGTTTAAAAACACCCAGTGTTTACATACTTTTTTGGCTTTTTTTTTTTGCAAGTTATAGGGCTATAAGTACAAGTTTTTACATTGCTGTTTCAAAATATATATTTTTAAAATGTATCAATAGTGACATTGTAACACTGTTATCTGTCATAAATCTCTGAATCACACCCCACATGTACATATTTTTTTTTTAAAGTAGACAACCCAGGGTATTCATCTAAGGATATTTTGACACTTTCTATGCAGCCATTTTACCACCAATCTTTGCCAAACTTGGCATAGGTAATTTCTTTGTTTTATTTTTTTCAAATACATTGCAATTCAGGTATAAATTCACAGATCCTGTTATGTGTTGCTGCCAAAAAACACACTAATATGTGTCTATCAATATCTCCTGAGTACAGTGATACCACACATGCATATTTTTGTCGGGTTGTTTGGGGGCTAAACGGTCACATTTGGCAGGTGCTCATATCTGTTTTCCAACTAGGAATTTTGACATGTAGTGAACCTGCGCCCATGTCCTATTTGGGGCAATTTTGAAGCCGGCCAATGTATTTTACCCATATATTTAATTGTAAGGACATTTCTTTGTTTGTTTTTTTTCACACACATTGTACTTTAGACATAAATTAACTGATCCTGTTATGTGTCACTGCCTAACAACACCCCAATATGTGTTCAGCAACATCTCCTGAGTACAGTGATATCACCCATGCATAGGTTTGCTGGGTTGTTTGGAGGCTAACAGGCCACGATAGAGACTTGTGCATGCCAGCTTTTCAACTCAATATATAGGTATGCGTGGTCTATCTTCAATTTGGCGTATTTGTGCAGTGCATCCCCCAGTTAATGTTACCATCATGAAAGTATATATTTTTTATAAAGTAGACATCTTAGGGTATTGTATATGAGTTGTTTTAACATCCTTCCCCCAACCATTGTGCTAAAAAAATTTCAGAGAAAGTACATGGTGGTCATTTTTGAATTCTACTTTTTTATTTTAGCCAGCTGGTTATCTGTTGCTGCCAGAAAACACCCCAGTTTGTTTTCTGCAAAGTTCCCTGGGTACACCTATGCCCCCCATGCATTGGTTTGCCACCATTTTACAGTAACACATTTTGGACTTGCCCTTTTTGGCTGAATATAGTTTGCTTGCTTTGCTAGGCACATGTTGAGTGTGGTGCATTTTTACATCCCCCAAGTTGAATTTATGGTTTGAAAGTATATATTTTTATAAAGTAGACATCCAAGGATATAGAAGATGGGGTGTTTTGACTTCTTAACCCTAACCATTTTGCCCCAAAAATGGGACAGTATTCGGGACAGTAAAAGGGGGTGTCTGTCCTTTTCCCTTTTTTGTACCAGACTCAGCTAAGTTTTTGGGGTATTGACTTTTTTTTCAGTTGGCGGTATCTTGAAAATGAAATGTGTAGCCCCAATTCTGTACTCCTCTAGCACTGTTGTTGGAACTTGATCATCTTCATAAATTATTATAGAAATCAGCTTGAGCTGAAATTGGAGAAAGGTGGTTCTTCCTGGATTCATTTTTTTTTTTTTTTTTTAAAGTACAAATGAATTGTGCGTTGCTACTTGCATAAGATAGATAGCCACCATTTTATACCAGGTTTTTGTCTTTCTTACGATCAGAAATGACTGCATTAGCTGATCAGCCAAATCAACACCCCCAATGTGCCGGTTATAAATCCTGATGCAAACAGGTTTGGTCTGTACTCTGCCTCAGACAGTGACGCCTGACATTGTTTCGTCATGGATGGTGGTTATCATGTTAACATCCTTCCTGTCCTTAAATTGTATTGCTAACACTTCAGCTTTGCCTGGAGCTTGGCTTTCTCCTTTTTTAATTTGCAATTTATGAGAGGTCTGGGGAAATTTGGAATTTTTTCGCATAGTGCCGCTGGCCAGTGTCTGCAAACCAGAAAGTGTTCTAGTAAGAATGAATTGATGGCTTCTTTATAATCCCCATGAGCATAGTAAGAGCCCAGAATTGTTTGAGTTCAGGGACATCTGTGTGCCAAGCATGTTCTTTGATTCCTGAATTGGTATCAATAAATTGGATAGCATATAGATTAGTCTGGGAAGCAATCTCCTGCCAGATAGAATCCCCTAAAAATAACTCCATATATTGCATAGGGGAGAAGTCATGCACGTTGACATTAATGCCTGCCTTGGCACTAAATGGGGGTGGGGGGATGTTAGGCTCAGATAACTGTGGAGGTACCCACTCCTCCTCCACATTCGGCGTAGCAGGGGAAGCACAGCTTCTTTTTGCAGCCGGCTCACACACAGATGATGTGTCACTAGACGTGTCAGAAAACTGACCTGGGTCAAAATCGGACATAGTGTCAGTGGCGTCAGAGTCTGACGCCAAAATGGCAAATGCCTTCTCCAAACTGTACATGCGCTGCATATTTAAACAACCTATCTAACTGACTAAACTAACAAATTACTAACACACATTGTTTTCTTTTACAATCTACCTAACCCTATGATAAAATGACTAAAACAACTGAATACACAGCTTTTTAACAAAAAATAACCCTTAAGGGCAAAATAAAATAAAAAATACAGACAATACAAATGCACTGCTGTAACAGGATTTGGCAGGGAAAGGGTTAAAAAAGAATTGTATACACTTTTTACACTTTTTCATAGGTTCTAGAACACTTCTGGCAACAAACTATCACTGATCTCTGTCTCTCTCTCTCTCAAAACACTACAGAGGAGAGAGGGGCAGAGATCAATGTCAATGTGTTGACACCCACTTTGACAGCAGCCAATAATGAGCGATCGCGTGTTGCTCAAACATAATAATTGGTTGTTACTATCTGCCTCACATGCCTGGCAGATAGTAACAGCGGTATTTCGGTGTCTCCGATTGCCCCCGCTGTTTGTTTTAAGTCATGACAGTTTAGGACAGTCATCAGTCCTCAAGGGGACTGAACCGTCATCGGTCCTCATGAAGTTAAATGGACACTCCTGACCCCCAAAGCACTTTAACTTGCTGAAGTGCTTTATGTTTGAAGAGTGTGTCCTCTTTATTCATTTTACAAGAAGTACAGATTTCAAAAGATTCCAACTAAACAGCACACTGTAGAAAATTCCCAACCAATTTGCAGCATCTAGGCTAAACAGAAAAAAAGGGAAATTAGATACTTTTGCGTGAAGTTTGTAAATTTGTGTTCCACTCACTATTAATACTATATTATGTTATTATTTATATAGTGCAAACAAATTCAGCAACACTTTACAGTGGGTGGCCGAACAAACATGTGGTTGTAACCAGACAACCAGTCAAGGCGAGAAAGGACAGTGGAATGGGCCAGCACCTTAGTCGCATCTGGCATTAAGTAGTGTCGGATGAGCGCAATGTTTTTGATATGGAAGCGGCAGGATTTGGCGATAGACTGAACATAAGGCATGAAGGAGAGGTTGGAGTCAAAGAGAACACCTAGGCAGCGAGCCTGCGTGGTGGAGCTGATGGTAGCACCGTTGACTTGGAGGGAGACAGACACAGGAGTAGCAACACTTGAGGAAGGAAAGACCAGAATTTCAGTTTTGGTCAAGTTGAGACACTAGTCAAGAGGGACGGGGAGAGATCAGGAGAGGACAGATAGATTTGCGGGTCATCCACATAGAAATGACATTGGAAGCCAAAGGAGCTAATGAGTTTACCAAGGGAGGCAGTATAGCTAGAGAACAGTAGGGGACCAAGGACTTATCCTTGGGAAACTCGAACAGAGAGGGGTTGGAAAGAAGAGGCAGAGCCAGAGAAAGAAACAATGAAAGTGAGGTGGGAGAGGTAGGAGGAGCACCAGGAGAGAGCAATTACAGAGGATGAGAAGAAGCTGTTGATGATCAACAGTGTCAAAAGCAGCAGAAAGGTCAAGGAGAACTAGGATAGAATAGTGACCACAAGTCACTATTTTGGTCATGGTCATGTACTTTGATCATGGTTGTTTCCACAGAGTGATGAGTGCGGAAACCAGACTGAAGCGGGTTGAGCAAAAAGTTGGATATGAAGAAATCTGTCAATCTTGCATACACAACTCTTTCAAGTACCTTATACGCAAAAGGCCATTGCAAAAAAAGGGCAGTGATTGTATGGGGAGTTAGGATCGAGGTTGGGCTTTTTCAGAATCGGGTTACAGTTGCATATTTGAAGGGCGATGGAAATATTTGAAACGTGATGGAAATATGACAGAGGAGAAGAAGGAAACTGAATGGTGACTATAAAAGTGTACATTTTGACTAGCATGTATGGATCTGTTTGTATGTCAGTGTGTGTGTGTGTGTGTGTCTGTATGTCTGTCAGTGTGTGTCTGGCTGTCTGGCTCTGATCTGTAGATCCAATTCAGCTTCCCAACCCCATTTTCGGGGCGCCAGTGGAAGAAAATAAAGTAGAGAGAACCATGGTGCAAGAATTCTTTCGGACCCTTCCTATCGCAAGGATGGCCAAAAGGTAGATCTCCATCTGTTGTACAGCTCTGTTGAGACACTAGTCAAGAGGGACGGGGAGAGTTCAGGAGAGGACAGACAGATTTGCGTGTCATCCACATAGAAATGACATTGGAAGCCAAAGGAGCTAATGAGTTTACCAAGGGAGGCAGTATAGCTAGAAAACAGTAGGGGACCAAGGACTGAACCTTGGGGGAAACCAACAGAGAGGAGTTGGGAAGAAGAAGCAGAGCCAGAGAAAGAAACACTGAAAGAGCGCTGGGAGAGGTAGGAGGAGCACCAAGAGAGAGCAATATATTGTAGACCGATATTGCAGAGGATGAGAAGAAGCTGTTGATGATCAACAGTGTCAAAAGCCGCAGAAAGGTCAAGGAGAATTAGGATAGAGTAGTGACCACGAGATTTTGCAGCGAGTAGATCATTGGAAGCTTTGGTCAGTGCCGTTTCCACAGAGTGCTTAGCACGGAAACCAGAGGGAAGTGGGTCTAGCAGAGAGTTGGACTCAAGGAATTCTGTCAATCTTGCATACACAACTCTTTCAAGGATCTTGGATGCAAAAGGCAGTAGTGAGATAGGACGGTGGTTGGATGGGGAATTATGTGATGTCACATTAGAATTGGGATTATAGTTGCATGTTTGAAGGGCAATGGAAATATGCCAGAGGAGATAGAGAGAGATTTAGAATTTTAGTGAGAGGTAGAGAAAGAGAAGAAGACAGAGTACGGATGAGATGTGAGGGAATTGGATCTACGGAGCAGGTGGTGGGGCGGGAGGACTGGAGCAGAGCAGAAACCTCTTCCGCTGTAGCGGGTGCGAATGAACATAGAACAGCAGAGGGAGTGAGATTAGGGTAAGTATTGTAAGGGGAAGAAGAAAGATGAGACATCTCTTCCCTGATTGTAGAAATCTTGTCAGTGAAGTCTGAGGCTGCCAAGTTAGTAGGTGGAGGAGGAACAATAGGGCGAAGAAGAGAGCTAAATGTGTGAAATAGTTGTTTGGGTTCACAGGAGAGTGTGGCTATGAGGGTATTGAAGTAATTTACTTTTGCAGAGGAAAACCAAGCTGTATGAGCGCAGCATAAATTTATAGTGGAGAAAGTCAGATGCACTATAATCTGCTATACAGTAAATAAACCTTTAGGAGCCAAATTCTTAGATGGATGTTTTAAGCATTGCATTGTCAAAACATGCTTTTTGAAAACTAGTAAAAGCAAATTGATGGTTGGAATCAATGTAGGAAGATATGAGTAGCACGTAGATGGGAAAGATAGGGGTGGACCATGTAAATCAGTTTGTATATTCTAACCAAAAAACATGGTGCAAGAGTGTACTGAGAACGGACAGAATCTGAAATAGCCTGCCCTTCATAGGGTCCCTGCTCAGATCTAAAGCTAGTTTTATCTCATCTTGTGCCATTACAGAGAGAACATATCTGAAGCATATCATACTGGTCCCACCCTTATGGGCAGTCCAGATCCAAAATGCCAGAAAGTTCCCTCTACACAAGAGACACAGCAACCCCAGACGATCGTTTCAACCTTGTTAGGCATCATCAGTGAAGCATAGCTGATATCTCTCTTGGCACCGTGAGCAAGGGGTCCACATCTGGATTACCCTTTAAACTTATGGAGAGCAAAAAACAAGGCACACGAGTGTACTGAGAATGGAGAGCATCTGAAATAGCCTGCCCTTTGGTTGGTCCCCACTCAGATCTCTTGCTACTTGTTTTTCTGTGTGTGTGTGTGTGTGTGCATGGGTGCAGTGTGTGTGGGGGATGTGGTGTGTGGGGGGTGTGGTGTGTGGGGGGTGTGGTGTGTTGGGGGTCAGTGTGTGTGTGAGGGGTTGCAGTGTGTGTGCATGGGTGCAGCGTGTGGGGGGGTGTAGTGTGTGAAGGGGTTCGTGTGTTGGGGTCAGTGTGTGTGTGGGGGTTAAGTGTGTGTGTGGGGTTGCAGTGTGTGTGCAGGGGTGCAGTATGTGGAGGGGTTGTGGAGGGGTTCAGTGTGTGGATGAGTGCTGTGTGTGGGGGGTGCTGTGTGCGGGGGGTTTAATGTGGAAGGGTGTAGTGTGTGTAGGGGTTCAGTGTGTGTGGGGGTCAGTGTGTTTCTGGAGGGGTGTAGTGTGTGTAGGGTGCTTTATATTACCCCCTTTTCTTCTTACCTTTGACCGGAGAAGGGGGTGACTTTTCAAGCTCAGGTGGTCCAGTGGCATGGGCGTAGGAACCAGGGAGGATGGGGGGACGCATCCCCCCAGCAAATCATGCAGGGGGGGACAGGTATGGGGTGCAATTTCTGTTAGTCCGCCGGGTACAGGAAACAAAAGCTCCCTGTACCACGGACCATACAGAGCTCGGCCACGCTACATCATAGGTAGGGGAGGGGGGAAGAAAGAAAGAAACAGGGAGGGGGAGAAAGAAACAGGGAGGGGGGGAAAGAAACAGGGAGGGGGGAGAAAGAAACAGGGAGGGGGGAAAGAAAGAAACAGGGAGGGGGGAAGAAAGAAACAGGGGGGAGAAAGAAACAGGGAGGGGGAAAGAAAGAAACAGGGGGGAGGAAAGAGGGAGGGGGGAAAGAAAGAAACAGGGAGGGAGGTGGGGGGAAAGAAAGAAACAGGGAGGGAGGGAGGGGAAAGAAAGAAACAGGGAGGGAGGGGAAAGAAAGAAACAGGGAGGGAGGGAGGGGAAAGAAAGAAACAGGGAGGGGGAGAAAGAAACAGGGAGGGGGAGAAAGAAACAGGGAGGGGGGAGGGGAAATAAAGAAACAGGGAGGGAGGGGGGAGAAAGAAACAGGGAGGGGGGAGAAATAAACAGGGAGGGGGAAAGAAACAGGGAGGGGGGAGAAAGAAACAGGGAGGGAGGGGGAGAAAGAAACAGGGGGGGAGAAAAAAACAGGGAGGGAGGGGAGAAAGAAACAGTGAGGGGGGAGAAAGAAACAGGGGGGAGAAAGAAACAGGGAGGGAGGGGGAGAAAGAAACAGGGAGGGAGGGAGCGGAAGAAAGGAACAGGGGGGAGAAAGAAACAGGGAGGGAGGGGGGAGAAAGAAACAGGGAGGGAGGGGGGGAGAAAGAAACTGACAGGGGGAGGGAGGGGAAGAAAGAAACTGACAGGGGGGAGGGATAGAAATAAAATGACAGGGGGAGGGAGGGGAAGAAAGAAACTGACAGGGGAGGGAGGGGAAGAAATAAACTGACAGGGGGAGGGGGAAAGAAAGAAACTGACAGGGGAGGGGGGGGCAAAAGAAACTGACGGGGGAAGAATGGCAAGGGAGGGTGGGGGAGAAAAAAGAGAGTGAGGAGGGAGGAAGGGAGGGGGAGAAAGAGTGACAAGGGAGGGAGGGGGAGAAAGAGTGACGAGGGAGAGAGGGGGCGAAAGAGAGTGACAAGGGAGGGAGAAAGAGAGTGACAAAGGAGGGAGGGAGGGGGAGAAAGAGAGTGACAAGGGAGGGAGAAAGAGAGTGACAAGGGAGGGAGAAAGAGAGTGACCAGGGAGGGAGGGGGAGAAAGTGAGTGACAAGGGGGGGACGGAGGGGGAGAAAGAGAGTGACAAGGGAGGGAGGGAGGGGGAGAAAGAGTTACAAGGGAGGGGGAGAAAGAGAGTGACAAGGGAGGGAGGGGGAGAAAGAGAGTGACAAGGGAGGGAGGGAGGGGGAGAAAGAGAGTGACAAGGGAGGGAGGGGGAGAAAGAGAGTGACAAGGGAGGGAGGGAGATTGACATCCACCACACACACACACAATCACACAATCATACCACCCTTACACACACAGAAACACACAATTCATCCTTACACACACTCAATGCACCCCGTGCACACACACACACACACACACACACACACAATCACACAATCATGCAACCTTACACACACAGAAACACACAATGCATTCCTTACACACACTCAATGCACCCCGTACACACACTCAATGCACCCCTTACAGACGCACACACTGCATCACGTACATACACAGAATCACACCTTGCAGCCCTTACACATACAAACACAGATTCACACAATGCATTCCTTACACACATATCAGGACATCCCCTACACACTCTACCCCCTGTGAACAAACTAATTGGTGGAACATGAAGGTGGACCCTGGGATCCAGACCTTGAGCTGTGTAAAGGGCCCCCCAAAAATTGAGCTGCTTCCCATTCTCACAGAACATTGATTTTTGTGACCACAGTTACAAACAGCCTCCAGAGAGCCTGTTCTACACCAGACCAGTGGAGCCAGACTGCAGCTAGAGCCCATCATCATCCTCATCTGGTTGTAAGTAGGCAATCTAGCATATTATTTCGTGGCACTAATCTCTAATTTACCTCACATTAAAGAAACACTATAGTCCCCAGAAGCACTGCAGCTTAATGTAGTGGTTCTGGTGTCTATAGCCTGTCCCTGCAGGCCTTTTAATGTAAACACATCGGCACTCCAGCACTGGCGTTAGTTAACATGGCAGAAAAATAATTGGAAAGGGTTAGGGGGGCTACTAATAAGGATAGGGGAGAGGGGTAGGTAGAAAAATAATTGGAAAGGTTTAGGGGTGCTACTAATATGGATGGGAGGAGGGGGAGGTAGAAAAATTATTGGAAGGGGTTAGGGGAGTACTAATATGAATGGAAGAGGTAGGGTGGGTTCTAATATGCATGGAAGGGGTTAGGGGGTACTAATATGCATGGAAGGGGTTAGGGGGGTACTAATATGCATGGAAGGGGTAGGGGGTTAATATGCATGGAAGGGGTAGGTGGGGTTCTTTTGTGCATGGAAGGGGTAGGGGTGGTTCTAATCAGGAGGATCCCGGCGCTGTATCCGGGTAAGTAAAACCCCTTCCCTGTAGTGACCCTTTAATGTTATTATTTAATCATTTATATAGCGACTGCAAATTCCGTAGCGCTGTACAATGGGATAAACAACTCCTAGTTTACAGAATAAGAATATACCCGGCGAGTAAAAATGCTATCCCCCCCAGATTTTTTTGTGTTCCTACGCCCATGTCCAGTGGTGGTGCATCCAGTTCATCCTGAAGCTCCTCTGGCTGCAGGCTGACCTCTCTCTCCTTCTGCAAGTACACTGCAGTGTCGGAGCATTGCCATGGTAACTCGCGGCAACGTTACACTTTCTGCCTCCCAGGCCCAGCTCCATATCTCCCTCTGCTCTGGCAAACTGCCTTTGGACCGGTGTGGGAGATCGTTGATATCCCTCAACAGCCCAAGAAGGAAGATAACAGGTCAGCAAAAACCGGGACATTTATGCGTCCTGAGAAACTTTGTCTGTGTAGAATTAACTACATTACGTTAAAAAACGTTAAAAAAAAATAAAAAAAATAAAAAATATCACAAACTATTGTGCAATTATTTCAAGTGGTGTTTAACCAAATTAGATGTCACTACTAACATTAGTCAAATCTAGAGTTGCAAAGCTACATAAAGGAGGAGTTACAATACGCTCCTTGATACCAGGTTATCTACTTTTCAATAAATGCATTCTGTTTTTGGGCGGATCTCTGCGTGTTGACCCTGTAAACTCACAAAAGTATACTTCAGGCAATGAATGAAGATGTAGAGACTCTGGAGAGTGGTGACTTGACTCACATTAATGTTTCGCTCAATGTTTGCATTTTAACCCATTTTAAATTAGATTGAATAACTGTTTTTGATGATTAAATGCCCTATCTATCTATCTATCTATCTATCTATCTATCTATCTATCTATCTATCTTTTCAGTTAAAATATATTACGTATAATGAACAAATTTTACAAATAACTGATGGACAGAATTTTTGAACCGAGATTTTTAGCTCCTCACAATATACCCATTGTCCCCAAGGATAATTCATATTTTGTCTTTACTAATATATTTATATTGTCTGTTCTTTTGAATGCCTTTTGATAATACTTAGATTTTAAATTCCTTAAATCTATATTCTGGTTTGTTATTCTCTTATCTACTTTATACTATCTGTTCTAGTGGTTCCACTTCCTTGCAATATAATATTGACTTCTAGTAATCTATTAAACGTGTTCTATTTATTTTGATGTTTGTTTTACATTTTATATAGTTCCATATAATGTATTAATAGCAATTTGGACAATGTATGATGTTGTAGATGCACTTTCTTTAATGTCCACTATGGGTCAGCAAAGGACTAGACTGAAATCATAGATATTTCAAAATCACATGGCCATCTGATCTGAATTCCTGCAGTGTGCCATAACACTATTTCCAGGAACATTAAATACCATCCAAGCATGCTAAATAACAGGACTTTAAAAAAAACTTTATTAAAAAAAGAACTATGCACACTCTAATAAAAGTGAGTCTAAATTACTATTATGTTTCATCCTAACACCTACCCTTTCACTTTTTTTTTTAACACCAACCAGAAATAAAAATGAGGACTTTGCAAGCTACTGCATCAAATCACCCCAGATTTGGCATTCCAACCTAATTTAATTACTTTAATAGTAGATTAATATCTATAAACGTAGAATCTGCTGCAAATCTATTGCTGCCAATGGAGATAAATATGGATACTGAAACTGTCCAGTAATTTATGGACCACTTTAAACACTATCAATGAGCACCTGTCACAGGGAGCTGCTTAACCTAAATGTCTGGAGAGAATTTCAAATCTACAAAAAAAGTATGGAGAGGAAAACAATAGCAGGAACAAGTATTTTATCAACCCCTTAAGCATGGAGTAAATTAGCCAATTGTGAGAAATTAAGAAAAACATTTTTTCCAAGCTTAGCATGGCATTTATTACAGCAAATTTCATAAACCTGACAACTATTTCTGTTCAACAAGTACAAAAATGCCCCCCTCCACCCTCCCATGTATGTTGCTGTTATTTTTGCAAGTTACAGGGCCAAATATGGGTCGTAGTGTTCACTCATGGAAATTTGACAAATTTATTTTTAGGACTATGCCAATTTTGAGGCTTACAAGCCAAGCAGCCACAGCTTCTAATAAGAATTCAAAGAATGGGAAAGCCTTCTTGATTTTTACATTATTTTTTTTTTTTATCAGGTATTTTTACATTTAAGTACTTGCAATGTGTCACTATGGATTTTATTTTGTGCTTTTTTTAGTGTTGAATAAAATTAAATTTAGAAGACGCAAGACTTCTGATGGTGAGTATATATTTTTTTATTTACAGTCATTTGTTTTAATGCCTTCTAACTATTATTAGGGTGAGAGGGTCACTTTATTTTAATTTAGCTAAAAGAGGCTTAACAATGGCCCAAATTTTGGGGGAGGACAATGGCATGTTCATCCTTCTATTTGTATTTAGAGCTGTCCATTGTGGGGGCTGGGATGAAGATATTAAGTCCACTCCAGATGTACTAGAATAGCTCTCACCGGATGACCATGGTGGGAGCTGTGGAGAACATTAGGTCCTCCCTGGGTCAAATTATAATAGCCTCCACCAAATGCCAATGGTTTGGGACATGGGGGAGACAATGCACCCCGGTTATTTTACAGGCCACATCCCCATGGAATCTGGCCTTTCTTGTGGCTGCCAAAGTACTAGTTTTAGTAGATATAAAAACCTCCCTTATACTGCTTATATCTGCTAATCCTGAGGCTGAATATTACTAACAGTGGTGGTGATTGCATAAGTTTCAACACTCCTCATGGCCAAGGTGTTCCGACTCTCAGAAGCCATAGCACTATTGCTGACGGTGGATTGGAAAACAGGAACCCTTCCCCTACCCATGTCCTCTATCAATTTTGTCTTGCGAGTTGTATGTTACATTGATAATGGTGGGTTTGTTTTTCTTGTTACAATAAAATAGGTATTTGAATGATTTTGTAAACTAATACAAAAATAGGTGTTTGTGCTGTAAAATGTGTTGCTGCTTGGTGGATTTACTACTGCAACGTTGTTTTTGATATTAAGAAACTCACATACTTGCATAGTTCACAAAAGACTGAAGACACTTGGCAGGGGGAAAAAAAATTCTTTCTCCAAAGAGCTAACAAAAATAATGAACAACTGTATATTGGTAACATATATTTTCACTTGGAGCAATGACAATATTCTAAGTGCCCCTGACAATATCTAGCTAGATACAGCAGCAAGCTAAACCTAGTCTCACACTAGACAAATGACCCAGCATCTCCCACTCCCAATATCTCCCACTACTTGGCATTGTATTAACACCTGAATGCTCCAGAGCAGCAAATTCTAAAACTTTGGCTTTTATAGAGTTGGTCACACTTGCGGATGATCAAATAATCAAGGGCATTTGATTAGCAGCACCTGTCTGTTACTTAGCATCTTAATTCCTATGGAAGCAGTAAGGATGTACTTAGTATTTCACACATGGCTTCTCCATTTTGCCTTTGATTGTATTAAATAAATCATGACATGGTGTAATATATCCCCTGTTGTTGTTCACCTGAGGTTGTATTTACCTTATTTTAAGACCTGCTATGGAACGGATGATTGCTATTATGTGCAGATATGTAAACCCATAGAATCCAAAGAGGGTATTGTTTCTTTTTCCCATGACTGTATATATATACATATATAATCAGGAAACCTGTTAACGTAGCTCAGTATGTATGTCTTTGCAGGTTGGTGATAAACACAACAAATATTAATGACTAACAAACAGGGACACCAGAGTAGAAGGAAAGGAGTAGGTCCATATGTTACTTATCACTTAATTGTTCAATATTCTTTCACCCATTGGGATTTATTCACTAGACATCAAATTGTTTACAGAAATGCATTTTGCAGAATTTAGACTAAAATAATTTATTTGTGACTGTAGATTAGTGTATATTTTTCTAAATCGTGCCATTTAGTGCTTCGATTCACCACAATCTGAATTGTGAGTAACCAGACTGATAAATTTCAGTTGCACTTTAGTTTTTCTTATCTTTAGACAAAAGCCAGAAAGTAGGTCTCCAGCTGCTACAGAACTACAGCTCCCATGATGCTTTGCATAAAATATTGAAAAAGCTGGGGACAGGGATTTATTGTGCCCTAAGCCAGCATGGCCTAGACCTAGTTCAGCAAGTTTGATTGGGTGGATAGTCGGCTGCCGTGTAAAGCAGGCTTGTTATGCTCCCATGCCCTTAGCATCTTGTTACCTCCTGAAAATTCATAAATTTTGTTTGGCAGTAGAATCCCTAAATACATTGCTGACTGGGGATTGACCCTTTGACCACCACTGGCTTCAGTAATTAGTATATAGCTGTTTATTTACCACTCTGTGCGTTATTTTACATACCCTGATGATTTATGTCACCAACCCAACATTTTCATTAGTGCATCTACGATCTGTGAGGCCATGGAAACAAGATTACAGAATCTAACATAAATGAAAAAAAAACAAGAAAGCAGTAATACATTTATATCTTGAACTTGTTAAACACAAACTGAACATGTTCCTAAAATAAGAACATTTCTCTATTTGCTTTTGATTACTTTTATATGATTTCAACATTTCCATGTCAATGGTTATGCAGGGTGGCCCCGAAAGGTCGCTAGTAATTTTATGTCAGTCTAATTACACTGTATTTGTATAGAACTTTGCTAAAATATACTGAAAAGCAGAATTCCCTTTTATTTAACAGGATTAGCAGTTTTTTTTACATTTGTGCACACTACCAATTTTTTTCCATTCATCCTTTTAAATCACAGGAAGCTATGTAGCAAAATGTTGAGGGGAACCGCAAAATGGTACTAGTCTGCAAGAGTCTTTTGTTAGTATTTAACATTTTAATGATGCTTGAGTTGTTTGGCTTTCGAGCAAATGGCATAAACAAGAGGAACTTAAAATGGTTTTAGCTTCACAAAGAATTATCAGCTGCCTCACCGGCAAGGAATGTTAAACTATCACAAGTGAGGGTGGAAAGTATTATAAAGTCGTGCAGGAAGTGGATTAGGTATTAGCTGGGAATACCACACTTCTCTTTGTGTTGCTGTCATTTCTCCTTAAAGTCCTGGGTCCTTCACTGAGGAAAAAATATGAAGAAAAGAATCTGATGTGTTCTGGAGTTCTAAACATTTATGGGAGAAATGGAGAGAAAAAAAAAAAAAAACTCTTGCAATAAATGAATCAAAATGATAACAATTATGTATTTCCCCAAAAATTACATTGTAAATACATAAATAAATTTAAAAAGATTCTTGCTTATGTTTATGTTCCTTTTGTACGTTTTCCCACTGATCTCCTCAAGTCACTAGCTCACGCATAGGCAACATTTGGCACTCCAGATGTTTTAGACTACACATACCATGATGCTTTGCCAGAATTATGGGTGTAAGAGCATTATGAGGGATATAGTCCACAACATCTGGAGTGCTGAAGGTTGCCTATCCCTGCACTAGCTGCTAGCATGTATGGGGAACAAGAGCTGGCTCAGATCCAATCCTTGTTCTCCCATTGGTTTCCAAGATAAATAAGGAAGCCTGTGCGATGGTGTGGGCACGCACACACAATACATTTCCATTGTAATTCCTGTATCTGCATGAATACATATACTTAACACATGAATGAATATCCAACTGCAAGTACATGTATATGTTAGTGAGCAACATTTAGATCATCTAGCTCAGTGTATCCCAAACCAGTCCTCATAGCCCACCAACGGTCCAGGTTTAGTTAGTTTTATACATAAATCTGGATTGTTGGTGGGCCATGAAGACTTTTTGGGGACCACTGCTTTAGCTGGAATATCCTTTTGAATTAAAAGAGTTTAGATGGTGGAGTTGAGCTTCAAAAGTTCTTTGTGTGGGGGGGCAGAGCCGAGCAAGCAAGCTGGCTGGTCACACTTCACATGGGCTCCAGCTATATGGACTCAAATACATTGAAAAAGCGAGCCACAGCGACAAGAGTGGTAAATAACCAAGACCTTCAGACTGACATAATGCTGGTGCACACACCGATACCGGTATCGACACCCAGCTTGCCCAGGAACCGCTGTGGCTGGCTTGGGCCTACCGGAGGAGGTGAGGGGGAAGGACGGCCGCCTTCCCATCCGATTCAAGGGCCGTCAAATGCACAAAAACTGCTTCCCCCCCCCTGTGGACTGGTGGGGGTTATCTCGGTCCCCACCAGAAGGGAGACCCCACACGCCGCACCAATCGTCGGTTCCCGCCAGCCTTTCAAGCGACGCGGTGGTGAGGGCCTCCAAGATGGCGGCACTGATAAAACCAGACACTCGAGACCAACAACGACCAAATCCCACCCCAAGCACCTATGACTCTACTGATGACCCCATCAATGCGCTGTTCGATCGCTTCTGGGCCAAGTGGATGAAGCGACTGCAATCCATCCATCCCACGCCGCCCTCACAGGCAAAAGTCCATGGCGGGAGGAGACCGGGGCCTCCACCTCAGGGCACAAAGAAAACAATAAAAGCAACCTCCCACAAAAGAGGCCCTCCCGGGCTGGGAGCACCCAGGGGCATGCCCCGCAAGCGTCGACCACACCGGCGGACAGATGCCACATGAAGACCCGTGCAACGTTACGCAACTCACCGCCACCTCCCAACAGGGACGACCATGGGCCACAGTGGATCCCAGATCAGTTGTAAGAGGGCGCTAGCTCCAACACAGTCCCGGGGCAGAGGGGACCACCCACCACCACAACGCCACACGACCCCCAGCAAGTACCAACACCTGCACCAGATAAGAGGACCGGGGGTCCACTGCGACCAACGAGTCTACACAAGCAAGACGCCTGGGCCACAACGGGAGGGGAGCAACATGGCTGCTTCAAATCGCCCTACTGATCGAGCCCACCTACCAGGCCTGTATCCAAGTGGTGGAAAAGCGGCAGAAGCTTCTAAATGGGACTGTAAAACATGCCACAGGCAGGAGTTGGCTGAATGGGACACTTACCACCACAGATAAGAAATCCGCCCAATCCTTCATACCTCCCATTGCCTCTGAGACTGCTTACAACCCACTGCTAATTATAGCGCCATGCTATACCCCTAGTCAAAACACACCTAATTTTTGGCGATGAGACACACTTGCATACACCAGGGGTAGATAGCGAAACACATGTTGGCCTCAACTGTATTGTAGTAATGTTTTAGCAGCTAAGCTACAGAAATATAATTCAAGTCCACACATATTCAGCCTGCGCATACCACACTTGTTTATGCCTAACACTCATGACAATGCTTTTCCTAACCGAAGCTTAAATATTATTGCAAGTTGCATATACACTCCTTCTCCTAATAGGCTTAGCATAACTGTTACACTGATGTTTATCCCTACTAACATAAAATTGTGCATGTCTAGCTTGATACCCCAAGTGTACCATATGATGCTTGTTTCGAGGATTACCGTTGGGGTACCTCGAAATTGTATGTTTTGATTTTTTATGCACGGCAAAAATATAAAATAAAAAAATGAAAAGTTCTTTGTGTGATACATTTTGCATCATTGGTGCTTGGAGTAAGCCTCTGAATGTTAGGATCATGACACATTATACACTTAAAAGGATGGTCTGAAGTTCTTTTGAAATTGTTAGCAGGTTTTATCACTTTGTATGCAATTTACAAGCTACTGAAGTGAGCGGTCACATGTCTGCGGTGCTCCATGACTCAAAGGCTATTTTTACTACTATCACCAGCCCCTAGGCCAAACTAATCGACCCCAACTGGATCCTCAGACAGCCCACATTGATATGGGCCAAAAATCTAAAAAACAGAAGTCAGACAAGCCAAGATTGGGCTTGAGCATCAGAGATTTGTGGCAGCAGGCACATGGAGCCTCCCAGCCCAAGAGGGCCTCCTACATGGATGAGAGCTCTGACTTCTCAGATGACTAAACCTTGGGGCCGATGACCTCCACTTACCTGCTACACAGACGCCGACTCCGGCACCTACTGCCTCCAAACCGGATTAGACGCCGATAACTAAAGCCGACATGCAGGAGCTGCTGGCGGACCTCGGAGAGACATCCATATAATTATGGCCAGGTTCCACAAATACCTACAAGGCCTGACAGGCCACATGGGCACCCTGGAAGACTACTCCCACAATGCAAAGGCACAACTCACTCACCTGCAACAGGAGATACACACGCATCAAAGGCAACATACCACCATAGAGCGGCAGTTCGCAATGGTGGATGATTCCATCAAATCATAGAGGAATCTCAAAATCAGAGGGGTATCAGAGGCAGTACCTGAAGTGAAACTACCGCACTTCATGAAAAGTCTACTAAGTGTAATACTATCCCCCAAACAGACGAAATCGGCGACGATTGAGAGAATGCTTCGGATCCTGAGACTGACCAAGGCACCTGTCACAGCTCCAAGGGACCTGATTGTACGCTTCCAAAATGGGCAAGACAAGGCAGTGGTTATGGGGAAATCTCCCTACAGCTTTGAGAATTTATCTCTCACATTTTATGCCGATTTATCAGGGAGCACCCTTGTATGGCGAAAAATGCTGCAGCCGTTCACATCGCTTCTCCGGACGCACAACATCTCCTACAGATGGAAGAGATCCTGCACACAGGTGGTCCTTGCAACCCAGAGGTTTGAATGTAGAATTTGATTTATTGTGCTTTTTAATATAGGTTTTATGAATTTTTATAGATTTACCTTTTTTATATTTTTACCTTTTTTTATATTTTGGGGTTTGTTATTTTACTGTTATTTTACTGTTTTGAGCTTATTTATGGATTGTATATAACCTTTCCTTTTTTCTATGAACTGCATGTCTTTGTAACTTTGAAATATATCTTTGTAATATTGTCTTTGTTCTATAGGAAGTAAATTCCTTTGAGAGCATGAGTCTTAATAATAATAACATTTATTTTTCACTGATTTAAAGAATGAAGGAATGATATAATTGAAACACTGGTAGAGCATGTCTAAAAGAATGTTTAAAACATAAATATCTTTCGGTTTTGACTTCTTGTAACATTATTTTTTCTTTTTATTGTAATATTGTTTCCAATTATGAGCTAATAAGAGATGAATGAATCAACTTAATGCGAGCAATGAGCCGCAAGAACTGTATAAGTCCTCACACAGATGGAACGCACACGCATACGTCCACTCGTAAGAACGTATGACGCCATTCAATTTTGGAGTGATGATACACAGACTATTTTGGAGAATCTGGGTCTCCCAAAAGACTCTCTCATTAACAGGGGAACAGCAACAGCGGCCAAAACACACTCCTGGGACCCGGCTAACACAGCCCCTTTTGTGCCCCGGAGGCCTTCTGCAGATGCCTACACGGCCATTACCACATGAACTCCCACTGCTGGTCTCCTGAACTCCTATAACCAGCCTAGACACACCCAATTTTAAAAGATTTGTTTAGCATTCTTCTTATGAACCTACCTGATTTATTTATTTTTTTTGATAAGAAAAAAATATATGTAATGTAGCACTGAGATAGAATAAATGGCATAATTAGAGTGGATCACCAGCAACCTACTCTACATTGATGACATCAAGCTGTATGCAAGCGCAGGACATTGTCACGTCTAAACATTTGTTATGAAGGAACACAACTGCAGATTTCTTATAGTTTGAATATTTATTATAAAAAGTAAAAGGTATGGACGTTAAGTCCAATTTACAGGTACTGTAGCTTTAATTAGTAAACGATAACTGAAGTCCACAAGTACAGGCACTGTAGCTTTAAGTAGTAAACGATAACTGAAGTCCACAATTACAGGCACTGTAGCTTTAAGTAGTAAACGATAACTGAAGTCCACAATTACAGGCACTGTAGCTTTAAGTAGTAAACGATAACTGAAGTCCACAATTACAGGCACTGTAGCTTTAAGTAGTAAACGATAACTGAAGTCCACAATTACAGGCACTGTAGCTTTAAGCAGTAAACGATAACTGAAGTCCACAATTACAGGCACTGTAGCTTTAAGTAGTAAACGATAACTGAAGTCCACAATTACAGGCACTGTAGCTTTAAGTAGTAAAAGATAACTGAAGTCCACAATTACAGGCACTGTAGCTTTAAGTAGTAAACGGTAGTAATTAGCAGACACTGAATCAGAAAGAGTCTCTTAGTAGTATTAATGAATTAGGTGATAAGAAGTTACAATAGCTGTTCCATAGTATTTAACTGAAGCAAGACAGATGCAGCTAACTTATATAGAGTATGAGTTGAAGTTAGCTGTAACTGGTTTGTTTTATCGAAGGACTTTGGAGACAGGAAATAACGGCTTTGAGATGCAACGCTTATCACAGAGGTTTTACTTAGCTTCCGGCACATAGAACACTGGTTCCCGAGATCTCCTCAGAGGCGGTTATCATGAGTGGAGAGAGTTCAGCTTTAGTCGTGGATGAGGAGAGGTGAAGGGAACTTGAAGTCTTCCAGTCCGGTCCGGTAACAGAGGGCTTTCACAACGAAGTTGTAGCCGGTTCGTGAGTACGGAACGTAGTTCAATAATCCAGCGTCGATCAGCTGGTGCGGTCGGATTAAATAAGGAGACCGTGTCATAAAGGGGTGTGGCTAGGCTCCGTGGAACCAGGAAGTAAGAGGATACCATAGTTAAGGCATGACAGACATCGACTGTCTTATCCACCGAACTAGAATATTTTGCAAGGACATTGGAATGCGAACTAGATAAGTGTGGATAGATGATAGCAAAAAGAGGGAAGATGATCAAGATGGGAGTTGAAGTGCCAGAAGGCCAAAAAACAGACACAGAGAACAGTTACAAATACTTGGGGATAGTTTAACCCCTTAAGGACACATGACATGTGTGACATGTCATGATTCCCTTTTATTCCAGAAGTTTGGTCCTTAAGGGGTTAACCACATGGGCACCATGATAAATAGGCAAGAAGGACAGCAACATCTAAGTACCTCTGGAGAGTCAGTCAGGTCCTGATGCCTAAGCTCAATGGTAAGAACAAGATCCATGCCATCAACACATATGCTTTGTCAGTCATCAGGTACCCAGCTGGAATAATAGGTAGCCTAGAGAAGAACTGAAAACCATGGATATCAAGACTCAGAAAAAAAAAAACTCATTATGAATGGAGGATTCAGCACCCAGCTGGAATGAAAGAGGTGGGGGTATAATGAGTGTCAAAGCCACAGTCCTTGATGAAACACAGAGCATCCACAAGTACAACTTAAAGAAGTAGGGGTCTACCAACCAGACAGGCTTCCATGATGCAGACTGTACCTAGAGTCATCTGAAAACATCCAGCACATAGTAGCCATGTGCAAGATGTTAACAGGGACAGCATACACTGAGAGACACAACCACATTGCTGGAATTGTTGCCCCGTGACTATATGTTCAAGAAAAAGAAACACCAGGAGGTGGAAAGTAAAGACAGTGGTAGTCACAGTTATAATAGGAGCACTCAGGCTGTAACCCCCAGTTTGGGAGAATGGTTTCAGTAGATGCCAAGTGGACACCTGAGATCTCTGTTCTGAAGAGTGTAGTTCTAGGAACAGCTAAAATTCTGTGCAGAACCCTTAGATACTCAGGTCTAAGGTAGAGGACCAAAGAATGAGGAACGCACAAAAAATATATGACCCAGAGCTGTGAGAATATATCTAGTATAGTACTAAATGATGGCAAAATTAATATAGTTGGTCCTCACTTTGCAACCTACCTGTTTTGCGACGGCTCACACTTACGACCAGCTCTCTAGCATGTGGATTCAAGGGATTCCCCACGTTAGATAGCAGGTCTATGTTCAGGGAATTTTCCCCAAACATAGATTAGAGGGATTCCCTGCTCTGGTGCGTATGTCTACGGTCAAGGAAATTTCCCCAAACATAGATAGATGCACCAGAGCAGGAAATCCATCTGATCTATGTTCGGGGAGATTTCCCCGAACATAGACCTGCACTAGTGCGCATGCACCTCACTTACCAATCAATTCGTAAGAACGGAACCCGGTCGGTAAGTGAGGAGCATCTCTATTTTATTAGCTTGATCATACTCTCCTTCTTCAAACTCTTCAATCACTCGGTCTCTGTGACTCTGTCCTCTCGTGGTTTTCCTCTTATCTCTCCCAATGCTCATTCAGTGTTTCCTTTTCTAATGACACCTCCTCCCCTCGTCCTGTCTCGGTTGGAGTCCCCCAAGGCTCTGTACTTGGTCCCCTTCTATTTTCTCTTTATACTGCCTCTCTTGGCAAACTTATTACCTTTTTTGGATTCCACTACCACCTGTACACTGAAGACACCCAGATATATATCTCTCCTCCCTGGATCTCTCTCTCGCCGTCCTGCAACGTGTCAATGCTTGCCTTTCTTCCATCTCTGACTGGATGTCCTCCCGCTTTCTGAAACTCAATCTCTCTAACACTGAGCTCCTTGTCTTTCCTCCTTCTAATACTTATTCTCCTCTTTTGCTCTCCCTTCAAGTTAGTGTTACCCACATAAGTCCGACCTTGCAAGCGCTCTGTCTTGGTGTCATACTTGATTCTGGCCTCACCTTTGAGCCTCACATCCAGTATGTTGCCAAATCCTGTAGATTCCATCTTAAAAACATAGCCCGCATCCGCCCCTTTCTTACGCAAGATGCTACCAAGGAGCTTGTCCATGCTCTAGTAATTTTCCTCATGGATTATTGTAACCATCTCCTGATTGGTCTTCCCAAAAGCAGTACTGCACCGCTACAGTCCATAATGAACGCTGCTGCCAGACTGATTTTCCTCTCTAGTCGGTTCTCTCACACCTCACCCCTCTGTCAGGCCTTACATTGGCTTCCTGTATGCTATAGGAGTCAATTCTAGGTACTAATTCACACCTATAAAGCACTGAACAACTCTAGCCCCTCTTATATCTCCTCACAGATCCATAGGTATGTCCCTTCTCGGTCTCTCTGCTCTGCCCGTGACCACCTCCTGTCCGTTGTTCACACCCGTACGGCCAACTCACGCTTGCAGGACTTCTCGTGAGCAACTCCCTTCCTATGGAATAGCCTGCCTACCGCCATCAGACTCTCCCCTAGTCTTGCATCTTTTAAGAAGTGCCTTAAAACCCATCTCTTTAGGAAAGCTTATGGCCTCCCAGACTAACCTCTACCTCACATACCTGTCTCTTGCACTCTCCTAAAGGGCAGCACTCTACTCTCTCCTCCAGCTCTGCCTCACTCCCACCTTATTTGATTGCAAATTCCTGTCCTATTGTGTTTTACACGCCACATCCTATAGACTGTAAGCTCGTTTGAGTAAGGTCCTCTCCAACCTATCGTTCCTGTAAGTTTTTTGTAATTGTCCTATTTATAGTTAAATCCCCCGTCTCATAATATTGTAAAGCGCTACGGAATCTGTTGGCGCTATATAAATGGCAATAATTATCTATAAGAAAGGGAAACAGCATTCTCTTCTCAGTTATCATATTGGAATAGAAAAAAAAAAGAGATTGTGTTTACGTAGATCTGTTGTGATCCTTCTGGTCCCAGATGTAGGTGCACCCCGAGTAACCTTTATTATCGCACATTTATATTTTATTGAAAGCGTAGGAAAGCCATTGCTTATTAACCCCATGTCCAGTCCTTCACATGCAAACAATCCAGTCGTAACAGAATATTTGTTTCTAAGCATAACAGTTCTCAGACACCAATCCCTACAGACGTCGATCTAAAAACAATATAATAAATACTTTGTAAAGGAGAAGGTGACCTCTCTCTTGGCACTTCATATGGCAGATAATAACATTTGAGGATTGATTGCAGAAAGGTTATATTTCATTCTTCAAACTGATGAATGCACTTGAAACAAAATAGATTTATTCTATTATCTGTAAAGGTTTAACACTGTTTTTAATCTTTGAAAATCATATTATGCTCTATGAGGAAATCTAAAGCTTAAGGCAACCATAAACATTTAATAGGGACCTGGCAAATGCACCAGTTATTAAAGAAATTTGCGTCTTATGTTTAATGTTACCGACCGTCTCTTTTCTTTCCCCAAACTTTGAATCGTACTTTCCAATCAATTTTACTTAAAACAAAATGAAAAAAGAAAAAAAAGCTGTGATTTTTAAAATTGTTCTAGAACAGTGTATAGATAGATTGTATAATATATTGAAAAGAGTATTTCTAAGAATAAGACCATATTTATACACAACAATAAAATAGTGGGGGGTTGTGTATTTTATGAAATTATATTCATCTGGTCTCTATCATAAGCCAAAAATACAGTGTTAATCTTCTTTGCAGTGAATGCCTTTATGGAAAGATGACTGAAGAGTCATATCATATACGTTCAATAAATGCTGCTTCCAATTGACACATAATCTTTCGTATAAGGACTATAAAGCACCTAATTTAACATTAGATAAAAATTGACTTCCCGAACGAGTGTGCGAGCCAGCTGTGATCACAAAGGCAAACTTAATTTCCAAACAAATAAAACAATGCTAGACTGTTGGTGCTGGCAGAACATGAAACATTTGCTGTTGCTGTTAAAGGTGAAGTCATGAAGACTTAACATTGACATTGTCCAGCAATATGGATAGTAAAAACTATGAGCGATTGTAGGTTATATACATCTGTATACATTCGTTATATTTGAGTGCTGCATTAAACAATTAAATACTTTTTTCCCTATTTTTTTTTAAATACTTAAATAAATAAATAAGATCAGTTCCAATATGAAGAATACCAAATAAATCTCAAAGAGTGACTAAGATGCTTAGCCAGCTGTGTCTGCATTTTTCTGCCCCATGTACTGGTAATAGCTCAAACTTAGCTGTAACATTAATCGTAAATGATGCTTCATGTTCATATTACAAAGTCAATTCTAAATTTTCCAGTTCCTGTAGTCAATATATTAGAGATTTCATAACAAAATTGTAATATAAAGTACAGTGCAAGATCATAATTTGTGCTTTTTTTTATTTCCTGAAAAATATTTTAACTGTATCATTTTACTAGTGCAAAACGCACCAAAACCTTGTTTAATCTACCAATTATACCTACCATTGCATTTAGTACGGGTAAGACAGTATATACTTTTAGAGTTAAATGCTATTTTACCCAATACAGCATCTCTATTCTTCTGTGTAAAGTATGGAGGCTGCTTTACTACCAAGTGTCACTTAATACAACATGGAGTGAGAAAATAATAATACTTTTAAAAAATATATTTTATTCTAATGATATAATGCATCGAATGAAATGTGACAAAGCAAAGTTATAAAATAAAAGTAGTCACTGATTAACATTTACCCATTTTATATTTATAGAACATGCATTCTTATAATATAATAAAAAGTATTTGGAAGAAAGATGTACACACGCTAAAATATATATTTTTTAAAGTATCTTCTAATCACAAGTACCCCGAACCAAGGGGGCAATAAAGATGGAGGTGAAAATTTGAAGACTATGTGGACTTGTAAATATACCAGCTTAAAGGGACACTATAGTCACCCAGACCACTTCAGCTCAATGAAAGTGTCTGGGTGCCAGGTCCCTCAGGTTTTAACCCTTCACATGTAAACATATTAGTTTCAGAGAAACTGCTGTGTTTACATTTGGGGTTAATCCAGCCTCTAGTGACTGTCTTCCGGACAGCCACTAGAGGCGCATCTGCGATGCTGGAGGCAAATTTCGCCTCCATCGCGCAGAGCGTCCATAGGAAAGCATTGAGAAATGCTTTCCTTTGGACACTGTGAATGCGCGCACGGCACTTGCTGCGCATGCACATTCCGCTCCACTAGGGAGCTGAAGTCGGATGGAGAGGAGAGGTCACCAGCGCCTAGGGAGCCCGGCACTGGAATAAAGTAAGTAACTGAAGGGGTTTTAATTCTTTCAGCACCACGGGAGGGGGACCCTGAGGGTGGGGGCACCCTCAGGACACTATAGTGTCAGGAAAACCACTTTGTTTTCCTGACACTATATTGATCCTTTAAATGCTCTTAGTACCATGAAGTGGTTTCACAGAGAGATGTTTATTACTGATTTATATAAAACTATTGATATACAGTATATATAGTATAAATTCCCCCACTAGGAACAAAGAGGAGCACTCTGTCAAGCATGATTGGGGATAGATCTCAATGTTCCCTGTGGGGATATTTTAAGGCCAAGACTGGGGTGATTATTTTAAAAAAATCTTCCAAGCTATAGTGACAGAGAGCCAAAGAGCAGTCCACTGGTATGACATGTCAGTGTCTAGGAATCACTTAGTAATTGGTGTCAAAGATTGGCGTCATAGATTTTCGCAATAGTCTAATTGAATTATGTAAATCATGGGAAAATGTGAGTCAGTGCAACTTGAAATAACAGCTATACCCTGAAACACAGTCATTAAGTGTTGTTTATCCAAATGTGTCTAAAAGCATCTTTGGGAGCAGCATTGGGTGCCTGCGGAAACTTAGCAGTTCAGTGTATGTCTGAGGTCACAATTCAATGTATGAAGTATGGAAGTTCTTCCAGGGTAACGGAATCTGAGTCCCTAATGTTATGGTTCTTCCCTTTGCCTCATGGTCAACCTGCAGGGTAAGGTTAGTATGTTATGCGTGCAATTGATGCACTGTTTCCCCTAATGATGTCAAAGCTTGTTGTAGATCCACTAGGTCTTTTTCAGAGGCCTGGCCCAAGCAGTAACCCTTTCCACCTCTGCCTTTACAATTGCAAGATTACTGCAAACAACTTTTGATCCTCTGCATATCTGGTTTAGTGGCTGAGAGTGTTCTATCCAACTCAGCTGAGGTGGTTGTATCGAAAGCTGGTCACATTTTAGTCAACTAAAATGTTTGAGATTTAGCCTACTAAAACTAGACTAAACCTATTTAGATTGCAAAAGTGATTATAGGAACCACACTCAATCCCAGCAGCCACCGGTGCTCCGGAATAGGACCAGCAATCCCAACACGTTAAGGCAGCAAAGAGATTCCCAGGCACTCAGAGTGTTAAAGTCGCAGACAGGTTTATTGAAACAAAAAAGGCAGCAACGTTTCGACCTACTTTTTCAAACTAACACCACAGAGCAAACATAAATGTATATGTTGCAAGCAATGCCAAGGAAAAGGTCTAACAATAATTCACTTAAGTGAAGGTCATTAACAGAAATCAATAATTAGCACAAAATCAGTGGCGGATCCGGGGGGGGGGGGGGGGGGGGCAATGGGCAATTGCCCCCCCCCCGAGATTCTCCCCTGCCGGCTAATGCAGGGCTGACATTGCCCAAGTGCCAGCCCTGCATTGTGCCTGCAGACCGGGGAGGGAGATGATCTCCCTCCCCGGTCCGCAGGCAAATTACTGACAGTCGACCGGAAGGGGAGGGAGAGAGGACCCGGGAGCTGTTACCAGCAGCTCCTCCGGGTCCTCCTCTCGCGAGATTTGGAGCGTTGCCGCGGTTACCACGGCAACGCTCCAAATCTCGCGAGAGTGAACTCTAGCCCTGGAGCGCGGGCTAGAGTTCACTCCTACCACTGGGACCACCAATGAACCACGAAAGATGTCCCCCCTCCTCCCAGTAAAGGTAAGAAGGGAGGGGGGACATAAAATATATATTAATTTTAATTAAATGTAAAAAAAAAAAACACACACATTAAAAAAAAGCCCCCCCCTATCCTTCTTCTACACACACATTGCCCCTGCCCCCCATACACACACACATTGCCCCTGCCCCCCATACACACACACATTGCCCCTGCCCCCCATATACACACACACACACACACACACATTGCCCCTGCCCCCCATACACACACACACACACACACACACACACATTGCCCATGCTCCCCATACACACACACACATTGCCCCTGCCCCCCATACACACACACACATTGCCCCTGCCCCCCATACACACACACATTGCCCCTGCTCCCCATACACACACACATTGCCCCTGCCCCCCATACACACACACACATTGCCCCTGCCCCCCATACACACACACACATTGCCCCTGCCCCCCCATACACACATTGCCCCTGCCCCCCATACACACACACACACACACACATTGCCCCTGCCCCCATACACACACACATTGCCCCTGCCCCCCATACACACACACACACACACACACATTGCCCCTGTCCCCCATACACACACACATTGCCCCTGCCCCCCATACACACACACATTGCCCCTGCCCCCCATACATACACACACACACATTGCCCCTGCCCCCCATACACACACATTGCCCCTGCCCCCCATACACACACACATTGCCCCTGCCCCCCATACACACACACACATTGCCCCTGCCTCCCATATACACACACATTGCCCCTGCCCCCCATACACACACACACATTGCCCCTGCCCCCCATAAACACATTGCCCCCATATACACATACACTGCCCCCATACACACACTGCCCCCCATAAACACACTGCCCCCACACACATACATTGTCACACACACATACTGACCCACACACACACTGCAACCCTGACATATACTGCCGCCCTCACGTACACACTGCAACCTTCACACACACACACTGCTAATACACTGTCCCCCACACACACACACACACTGCACCCCTCACACATTGCACCACTCACACATACCACTGCTCCTCTGCCCTACTACAGCCCCATTTCCCAGAGGACCTCAGGTAAGTTGTCAAACAGTTCTTAAACAGTTTGACTACTTACTCTGGGAGGGGGTCTTGGCATTATTGGCACTATAACCACTACACTGAGCTGTAGTGGTTATTGTGTCTGCATTATTTATTTAAATAATCTACAAGTGCCCCTCCCGAGATCAGGCTCTGGATCCGCCACTGCACGAAATACACAGATCATACAAAATATGCAACTCAGTAAGAAGGTTTTGTAAGGCAGGTGCTCTGGGCAATTTCCTGCGTTTTGAGTTTAGCTCCACTGAGCTAAACAAACAGGAATTAACAGAACTGATCATGTGATTGACAGCCAGGGGGAGTAACAAGGTTCATTTAGGAAAGTATACATTTTTACTGAAATCTACCTTTTTCGTAAAATGAAAAAAACTGAAGTGCTTTACAGGTCCGAAGTGTGCCTTTAAACCTGCAATGTAAAAATTGCACTTTTTATAAAACAGGTTGAAAGGAGAGGTGCAATGCATCTAGACCTCTTCATTAAGATAAAGTGGTCTTATTGACTTTAGTGGTCCCTTAGTTTGCACATCTGAAAATGTTTTTTTCCCCATTCCTATTGACACAGAAAATAGAGCAGAGCACCATTCTAATTATAACAAAACAATCCATGTTCATTTCATATTTGAGTCTTGAGAATTATTTTTTTTAGCATAGATGGAAAACTTGCTGCAGTTGCCGGCAATACAGTAAAATGAGGTAATGAGGTCTCTCTCTTTTTTAGAGATAAATGTTCAGATATATGACACTAATGGATATTTCCCTTCAGAAGTATGGTACTTACCTATAACAGGCATAGGCAACCTTCGGCACTCCAGATGTTTTGGACTACACCTCCCATGATGCTTTCCCAGGATTATGGGTGTAAGAGCATCATGGGGGTTGTAGTCCACAACATCTGGAGTGCTGAAGGTTGCCTATCCCTGACCTATAACAAGTGCAAAACAGACAATAAGCTATGTGAAATGGCAAAAAGGGTCACATAGGGATTACTAACCCATGATAAATGTCAGTTAATGGCAATTAAAAATCAATGAACAGAAATAAGATTCTAACACATCGACCATGACCTTTTTTAATTCAACAATGATATAGCAGGAAAGCTGTCTAATACATAGTCATTTTATTTATCTTCTTATTTCTGGCTCACAATTTAATTGCCAGTTGGTAGTTTTTACATTTAACTGGCTCCAGAATGTAGTTGCCAGGTCCTCCATGTTTTCTGGTGCACATAAGCCTCGCTAAAGTGCTCAATTTTACATTTTTGCTACCCTTCTCTCCCTCTGTCCACCTCTGTCTCTCCCTCCACTTCCCAGCTTAGAGTGCGCCTGTGATCAGAGTCGGGAGAATTGTGCAATCAAATGCTTCTCTATGTGAAGCATTTGATTGGACGACGGAGAGGGAGGCTGTGATGTTTGATGTGGTGTGCAATCCAGCGAGGGGAGCTTAGCCAGAGATTTGATTCCTAGTGAGTTTATACTTTATTTTACAGGGTATTAAGGGGGGGAGGAAGACCTAATAACTTGTGTCCAATAGGTCACTCATGTTTTCCAAGTTAAAAGGCTATAAGTACAAGTAGGACATTGCTGTTTCAAAACATATATATTTTTAAAATTGATCAATAGTGACATTGTAACACTGTTATCTGTCATAAATCTCTGATTCACACCTCACATGTACATATTTTTTTACAGTAGACAACCCAGGGTATTCAATATGAGGTATTGGCCAAAGTTAGCATTTATATTTGTTTGTGTGTTAAAAATGCAAAAAACTATTACGAACGCCAAGTTTGGCCAGTGTTTGTGACTAAGTGGCTACTAAAAAAGACTGAACATAACCCATTTGCAATACCTTGGGTTGTCTTCTTTTGCAAATGGTATGCCATCATGGGGTTAATTCTCATTCCTGGGCTACCATACGCTCTCAAAGGAAACATAACCAATCTGGCAAATTTCAATGTGAAAAAAAATGAAAATCAAGCCTTATATTTGACCCTGTAAAACCTGTACATGGGTGGTACATATCACAACAATGATGTCAGTAAAAGTTCAGTTTGTGTGTGAAAAAAGTAAAAAATTTCACTTTCACTGACAATATCATTGCTGTGATGTGTTTTACTGTTTTGAAACACTAATATTTGTCTCCCAAGTAAAACAGTACCCACCATGTACAGGTTTTAGTGTGTCATGGAAAGTTACAGGGTTAAATACAGTGCTAGCAAATTAAATTCTCTGGACTATGTTAAATATAGAGATTTCATTTAAAATTTTTTTTTTTTTTTACAGATGCAGGGAGACTGCCTGTCATTTTAGGCAGTCCCCTTGCAGGCAGATACATGGACTCCTATTGCAGTCATGTGACCACTCTTTCAGAGCGATCACATGACCCGTGGGGACCTAATTTGCAGAGGGGCGACTATCTGGGCTGTCAGGCAGACCCTCCAGACCGGGAACAACACCTATTGCTGGCAGGGGAATGCCGGCGCTCGGATAAGTAATATATTGGCCGCAGACGTACTTGGTATGTCCGCGGTTCCTAAGAACCGTTTTTGTCGGACATACCTAGTACGTCCGCAGTCCTTAAGGAGTTAAAGCCTGGCACAGCAAGGGCCTTTTGTTGTGCTTTTAATTTGCACTATTTTACCCATGTGTTGCACCAACATTGTTTTGTACTCTTATGGACACTATTTGTATCTATCTTTAGACAGACTTAGTTGTACTGTTTATAGTTAATAGCGAGGTGTGTTTTTCCTCCTCTCCAGGTGCTGCCAGGTGCAAAGGTCAGAGCTTTAACACCAATTGACAGGGAGCCAGGTTCGTATCTATCAAGTGTCCTATTTGGAAAGTAACAGTCCCTATTTTGGGTCCAAATCCCAATCTGTCCTCTTTTCTATCCCAATGTCCCTCTTTTCTTAAAGCTCCATATTGTTGTTGTGCCTGAATGTATAACAGAGCTCCACGGCAATAATACTCACAGTAATGTGTCGTTAAACTACAATAAATGTTTTTACAAATCACACTGGGTAAATAAGATACATTGTGCTTGTTCTGGATTATGTGTTAGCTCAATAAATTGTTATTAGTCATTCACCTAAAATTTCTCAGACCAACCGCACCCCCACTCACACCCCTAAAATTAAAGTGTCCCTCTTTGTCTATTTGGAATGTTGGCACTCAGTTCAAGGATAGAGGTAAAACCAGCAGTATCAGTTTCTACATTAAATAATATTTCTCAGTTTGCTAAATATAGGGTTAAATAAACGTAGTGCTAAAACCCATGGGAAATCGATTATCATTTATTATTAACATGCTAGAGAGTGCTATACAATCATACATTGTGGATATAGAGCAACAAGTAATTTATGAGCAAAATAATGTTGACCCAGGGCACTGCTCCAACCAGACACTGATAAGAGTTCCCCTTTTAATAAAGGAAGACTTTAACATATACATTTTCCACACTGTACGGCAGAACTTTCTATGTGCTGTCCATCAGCCAAAGAAGTGATTTGAAATCATGCTGGATATGATAACCCAAATTCAATAAATTGGGACATATCGAATGCAGAGCAATCAGCAACTTTAGCTTTAGTATTGAAACTTTGCGTGCCAATAAAAAAGATTTGTATCACATACTCTTTAAATATTTCACACACTATAAATGTTCTGGGGCTGGTGGTGATGTCAGATCTCTCTCTCTAGTTGCTAAGCAGTTAATATGACTGGTGTGAATATACCGGCATGTCTTACACCTGGAGAGACGTGTATATTTAAGCCTCTAAACTAAATTACTCTGACTGATTTCCTTCCCTTGCCAAATTGAAAACACTTGTAGTGTTAATAGAAAGACCTTATGGGAACAGACAAAGGTTCTTTTTAGCACCCCAAGTTTAATCCGTGGAAAAGCCATCACTATTGAGACATCCTCCTACAGAACTTGTCTGAGAAGGAAGTTTGCGATGCATTGCATTTCCGAATATAGGGATCATTACATTTGGATGGCTAAGAGGCCCTATTTTTCATTTTGCAAAAGAATGTTCTGTTATACTGTATGATGCCTATAACTGTTCACTTCCAGATCATCAATCTAACACCGATTGATTGTTATTTTTGTCAGTTTGCATTACAAATGATGGAAGAAGGCTGGGTTTGGAATGGACAAATTATGTTTTTTAAAATGTTAGAGCACATGCAAAGGTCAGTTAATTCAGCGTGTGATTAAAAAGCCCAATATATATTTATTTTTGTAGCAACATGATTGTCCAACCACCAGCAAAGCACCGTAATCAATACTCAAGCAAATATTGGGTTAATGAACTGTCAGATGTTTTACTGATTTTGCATGCCATACGTTAGACAGCTTCTATGATTGCAGGAAGCCTTAATTAGGTTAATTTTGATCAAGAGGACAGATATCTAATTTCAATCACCACGAATGTGTGGAATTAGCGGCTTAAAACAAATATGTAACTAATGTGCAGTAAGGCATGAGAGGCTTTGGAGACTGTGTGAAATGGAGATTCTTCCTATAATAGATATGTAGGTAATTTAAGCCTATTTATGGCTGTATAAATGCACCTGACATATAAGTTAGACATAGAGTCACTAAATCCCTTTTCAAAGCTTTCAAAAGGACAATTAACCAAAAACTTTTGGCTCATTTTTATTCCTTTTACACGCCTGTCTGCAAATTCACCAAGCAGCAACATGGTTAAGTTAAATTTCCAGACATAAATATTTATTGAATTTAATCGCTGCAGGGTTGTGCTACCATATAGTCTGCTCAAGCAACCTAACCTGCTAGATTCACTATGTCTGCCGCAAAAATTCTCACTTCTATATTATGACGGACAAAAACAGAAAAGTGCTTTAATACAGTACATTTTAATGCTGCATGAAGACAATCAAAATCGATTATCAAGGAGTTCCTTCAACAACATTATGGCATGCTGTAATGGTTATGTGTCAAACTGTTCTGATATTACAGTGGCTATGGTGCCCCTTTAATGACCTGCTGCATATGAGTTATACATACTGCATAGGGCAGCACCTCTCAGGTCCTCCTGCTAATCATCATAGAGATGCATTAAGTTTCCAGGAAAACAGGAAGGATTTGGAAAAACTACAATCATCTGCTTGTTATCTGTTTTGTTTGAGGTCACAGACCTTTGTCCACAAGGATGCTGCTAATGTAAACAGTTCAACAGACTCTGTGCTTCCATCTCCTCTAGACTGCGTTGTGTGCATACACTTCTCTGATTTTAGCAGTTTTTTTGTTTTTTCTTGTCATGACTTATTAGTTTGGGTGATTACATCTGCAACTGGGCAACTAGTAGATGTTTATTTAGGCTCCAATAGTTTCAGTGGTAAAGTAAAAAGGTGGTAGTAATAGGTTCAGATAAATGTACACTTGTGTTTTTGTTTTTTTCCAGATAAACAAACAGCTTGTCAGCCGAGGTAACTAATTAGTGAGCGGGCTGACAATACTTACAAAAAGACATTTAAACAAAGTAAAAAAAAACAAAACATATATTCGATCTGTGACAAACTTCGGGATATAAATTAGTATAATGTTTAGTAGGCTGATCTCTTTTCTACATCCTTAGCAGATGGGAAAGGCACAAACCTTATGCACAAGTAATGAACCTGGAAGGAATGAGAAGGAATTAGAAGAGTCACAAACTTGAGAAGATTTCAAAACTATAGTGGGAAAATGTGGAAATGTATAAAACTAGGCTAATGGCAATAGATACAAAATGGAGCTGTGAGATGGGGAGAGACAAACAGTGGGGACAGTAAGAGCAATTTGAGTAAATGGGGACTTAAGCAAAAAAAAAAAAAATATTGCATTTTCTGATCCAACATTTTAAGTAAGTTGGCTACACCTCTTTGAAATGCCTAAGTCTATTTTTTGTTTAAATTTGACTCCATCAGATCTCACAGTGTCTACAGAGGATTACTTGTCATTAACTCCATTCACGTAACAACTTCATCACAATTTAGTTGTTAACGGGGCCGGAGGCACCCTGCTCTTTCTTACATATTGGTTTAAACGGTTGTTGTTGTTTTTTTTACTGTTTTGAACATTTTATGTTGTAACTAAAACATAATTGGAGATATATTGAAAAATATACTTATTTGTTTAGAAAAGATTTTACTAGAAAAAAAATAGAGATATATTGAGACAACTGATAAGTTTGAAATTGCACTGAGGAATAGTTTGTAAATAGGAGCTTTATAGCAACCAAAGGTTATGGGTCATGGTTATACTACAATCAGCTACCCATTCACATTTTGCACATAATTCCTGCCTGACTGATACTACCTAATGCTTTGTCTGACTGTTTATTGAATCCCTGCTGTTGCTTAGCAATATCTGAGAATGACACCAAACTCCACAGCTTTCTTTTAATGATTGTGAAGAAGTAGATAGACAAGGCGGACACCTCAGGTGGCAACTATGCTCAGATATTGCCACACACTACGGTTCAATCAAAATGTAACATTTCTACCACATAAAATGTATTAGACATATTTAAAAAAGTTCCTGATCTTCAAAACAGTCTTCAAGGACCTGCTGGTTTGACTTCATGGATGTATTTTGTACCATATTAAAAATGCAGAATTTTTTGTTTTTTAAATACTGTTCATCTCCACATTTGTAATCATGCAAGTTAACGTGTCTGACAATCTTAAATATGGTCTGTACCTTGATTCTTCTGCTGTCTGTTGTGCCAACTATATTGCTGACAAGCCCCAGTCTCAATATTCAAGTTTAAATTTTTAGGATGTACTAAAATGTGGAGTTGCAATGCTATGACAGGTAGTGTTGTATGTGACCATTGCACCACTCTGCAAGTCATGATACTCAAATACTCATTCTAAGCAAAAGTACAGTTCAGGATAGGTAAATGTACTGAATTTACTGAACAGTAACTTATAGTGGATTGAAAGAAAGATTTTACAAAATATAGACCAACGTAGTTTTATTGAAAGTTCCTTAGCAGGTATGCAAGGAGAAAACAATGGATCCTTATTGTCCCTCCTTACTTCCCCTTAAAGGTGCACTATAGGGTCAGGAACACAAACATGTATTCCTGACCCTATAGGGTAAACACCACCATCTAGCCCCCCTGGGCCCCTCATGCCTCCATAAATATAGCAACATCTTACTGTATTCAAACCAGAAGCTGTAACTCTGCATGCTGTTAGACTCAGAGAAACAAGCAGTGTGCTGACATCACCAGAAGTCGTAGCCTGATCCAATCACAATGCTTCCCCATAGGATTGGCTGAGACTGACAAGGAGGCAGATCGGGGGCAGAGCCAGCATGATTCAAACACAGCCCTGGCCCATCAGCAACTCCTTATCGAGATGAATTGAATCAATGAATCTCTATGAGGAAAGTTCAGTGTCTGCATGCAGAGGGAGAAGATACTGAATGTTGGATGCATTTTAGGCAGCCATGACCCAGGAAGGATCTCTAACAGCTATCTGAGGAGTGACCAGTGACATTATCACTAGGCTGTAATGTAAACACTGGATTTTCTCTGTTTACAGCAAAAAGCATGAAGGTAATGATTCTACTCACCAGAACAAATTCAATAAGCTGTAGTTGTTCTGCTGACTATACAGGGAGTGCAGAATTATTAGGCAAATGAGTATTTTGACCACATCATCCTCTTTATGCATGTTGTCTTACTCCAAGCTGTATAGGCTCGAAAGCCTACTACCAATTAAGCATATTAGGTGATGTGCATCTCTGTAATGAGAAGGGGTGTGGTCTAATGACATCAACACCCTATATCAGGTGTGCATAATTATTAGGCAACTTCCTTTCCTTTGGCAAAATGGGTCAAAAGAAGGACTTGACAGGCTCAGAAAAGTCAAAAATAGTGAGATATCTTGCAGAGGGATGCAGCACTCTTAAAATTGCAAAACTTCTGAAGCGTGATCATCGAACAATCAAGCGTTTCATTCAAAATAGTCAACAGGGTCGCAAGAAGCGTGTGGAGAAACCAAGGCGCAAAATAACTGCCCATGAACTGAGAAAAGTCAAGCGTGCAGCTGCCAAGATGCCACTTGCCACCAGTTTGGCCATATTTAAGAGCTGCAACATCACTGGAGTGCCCAAAAGCACAAGGTGTGCAATACTCAGAGACATGGCCAAGGTAAGAAAGGCTGAAAGACGACCACCACTGAACAAGACACACAAGCTGAAACGTCAAGACTGGGCCAAGAAATATCTCAAGACTGATTTTTCTAAGGTTTTATGGACTGATGAAATGAGAGTGAGTCTTGATGGGCCAGATGGATGGATTGGTAAAGGGCAGAGAGCTCCAGTCCGACTCAGACGCCAGCAAGGTGGAGGTGGAGTACTGGTTTGGGCTGGTATCATCAAAGATGAGCTTGTGGGGCCTTTTTGGGTTGAGGATGGAGTCAAGCTCAACTCCCAGTCCTACTGCCAGTTTCTGGAAGACACCTTCTTCAAGCAGTGGTACAGGAAGAAGTCTGCATCCTTCAGGAAACATGATTTTCATGCAGGACAATGCTCCATCACACGCTTCCAAGTACTCCACAGCGTGGCTGGCAAGAAAGGGTATAAAAGAAGAAAATCTAATGACATGGCATCCTTGTTCACCTGATCTGAACCCCATTGAGAACCTGTGGTCCATCATCAACTGTGAGATTTACAAGGAGGGAAAACAGTACACCTCTCTGAACAGTGTCTGGGAGGCTGTGGTTGCTGCTGCACGCAATGTTGATGGTGAACAGATCAAAACACTGACAGAATCCATGGATGGCAGGCTTTTGAGTGTCCTTGCAAAGAAAGGTGGCTATATTGGTCACTGATTTGTTTTTGTTATGTTTTTGAATGTCAGAAATGTATATTTGTGAATGTTGAGATGTTATATTGGTTTCACTGGTAAAAATAAATAATTGAAATGGGTATATATTTGTTTTTTGTTAAGTTGCCTAATAATTATGCACAGTAATAGTCACCTGCACACACAGATATCCCCCTAAAATAGCTATAACTAAAAACAAACTAAAAACTACTTCCAAAAATATTCAGCTTTGATATTAATGAGTTTTTTGGGTTAATTGAGAACATGGTTGTTGTTCAATAATAAAATTAATCCTCAAAAATACAACTTGCCTAATAATTCTGCACTCCTTGTAGTGTCCCTTTAAGCAATAAACCTGAGTACGATGTGTTTGGAGGCTTTGAGTGATTGTGCAGTGATTAGCTTAGTGTGATATGTTTGTGTGCAAGGGCTGTTGGAGTGTGACACACACACATACAGACACAGGCATACACAGATGGGCACATACATACACATGCACAGACACACACACCCAGGCAGGCGTATACAGACATAATACACAGACAAAAGCAGATTCAATTCCAAACCTTGGAAAATGTCCGGTTGGCCGCGATGGGCATGGGCTGGGGCCAACTGGGAAGATCAGAGTAAAAATTTCCCCATCGGCCCACTGACACTTAAATACAGAGAGGAGATGTAGGGGCTCTAGCCTGAGGCTCCACCAGATCCTAAAAATTCCTCTTGTGAGCTTGCATGGTTACCATGGCAATGCTCTGACAGGCTGGAGCTCACAAGAGTAAGTAGTAGCCCGAGGAGCTGCAGGCTGGAGTTCACTCACCACTGGAGCACCAGGGCTTATAATGCCCTCCCTCCTGGGCTCTCACACACATTGCACCCCTCACGCACGCACATACACACACACACTGCAATCTTCACACAGACACACACACTGCACTTCTTAGACACTTCATCACTTACATACACTACATTTCAGACACACATAAGTTACATACCTTATACACATTCTGTATCATCTACGCACACACAATAGATCCTGAGATACACACCCTGGATCACCTATGCAAACTATATTACCTATACATACTTACTACAGCTCCTATGCACACACTCACTACATCCCCTTGTAGCAGGCTGGCCAGGTCTTGGGTCATAAACAGAAACAGTTCTTTCTTCCAATATGAGGAAAGCTTTATTTAGTAAGCCGGCCCCAATTTAGCCACCGCAAAACATTAAACAAAAATAAACTCCTACTCCACATTGGATACTAACTAACTAACATAGAGTACCCTTTCTATGCTACTGGGCAGGTAAGCTGACTCCAGTAGTTTAACAAATAAATATAAAGGCTTGCAAAATACCTTTACTTTCCACTCAGTTTCAGCAGTCTTTTTGACTCACAGTCTCTCTGTCTCCTTCCTAGCTCTTCACAGGAGAGACTGATTTCCCTCTGCATAGGGTTTATGTAGCTCCCTATTTGATGTACTAGACTAGAGCAACCTGATTTTTACCCCCCTCTGTGGTGGAATCTCGGTAAAAATAAATTTTAGTAGGCCGAGATTGCCACGTGGTATGTGCACGTGCATATGCTGATGTATCGGTCGGTTGGTTGCACGTGGCAACGATACAATCAGTAGTGTAAGGAGCATGTGCAGGAATACAGGATATACGAGCATTCCCCTCCTCCATTGTGCTGGGCAATCCAAGTGGTCAAACAGGAAAGTTAGTCTTTATTCTGTTGATTGGGTTAGAGTACATGTAGGTGGAACTGATTATAGGAGGAGCTATATGTCTATATAAGGGACCTGTTTTTGGTGACATTAGTCCCTCTGAGTCCCGGTCGGTGAATCGAATGAAGATCCTTCCTGAAGAAACCTGTGTCCATCTCTCTGTGCTTGGCTTCCGTCAGTTTCTCCGGTATCACCTCTAGTCAGGGAACACTGAATGTGCCATTTTGGGGCTAATATAGCAGTGTTACCTCACACTGCCACACCCTACACACACTTTCTCACTTTCTACAGCTCCTAACCACACATATTACACAACAAACACAAAACACCATCCCACAATTAGCTCACTCTACAAACACATACTCCCAGAAACACCCTTCAAACACATGCACAATATGCTATTATAGAGACACCAGAGACAGGTCACAAGCAAACATAGCGCAAGTGTCATTAAATTTGCTTGCACAGCGCAGAACCAATACAGGGTCCTTTTTCTCATGTGAAAAGCACTGCACATAAATAAATAAAAAACAGAGAAGCCCTATTATAATGAAACTTGACAGTATGACCATTGACAATATATTAAAGTGCTGGGAGAAATTTAAAATTGTAAAATGCAAAAAAGATTTATCCATTAAAAAGCTCGATTGAGCAGGGTCCTCTTCAACCTATTGTTCCCGTAAGTTTATTTGTAATTGTCCTATTTATAGTTAAATCCCCCTCTCATAATTTTGTAAAGCGCTACGGAATCTGTTGGCGCTATATAAATGGCGATAATAATAATAATAATAAAAACAAAATAATTACATGCCTCCCCATAGTCTACCTATCTTATAATATACGAGTGATGCTCAAAAAATTAGAATATCGTGCAAAAGTTAATTTATTTCAGTAATGCAACGTAAAAGGGGAAACTAATATATGAGATAGACGCATTACGTGCAAAGCAAGATAATTCAAGCCGTGATTTGTCATAAGTGCGATTATTATGGCTTACAGCTCATGAAAAGCCCAAATCCACAATCTCAGTAAATTAGAATATTACATGCAATCAATAAAACAAGGAGAACATAGAACAATATCGGACCTCTGAAAAGTATAAGCATGCATATGGACTCAGTACTTGGTTTGGGCCCCTTTTGCAGCAATTACTGCCTCAATGCGGTGTGGCATGGAAGCTTTCAGCCTGTGGCACTGCTGAGGTGTTATGGAAGACCAGGATACTTCAATAGCGGCCTTCAGCTCTTCTGCATTGTTTGTTCTCATGTCTCTCAACTTTCTCTTGGCAATGCCCCATAGATTCTCTATGGGGTTCAGGTCAGGCAAGTTTGCTGGCCAATTAAGCACAGTAATCCCATGGTCATTGAACCAGGCTTTGGTGCTTTTGGCAGTGTGGGCATGTACCAAGTCCTGCTGGAAAATGAAGTCCGCATCCCCATAAAGCCTGTCTGTGGAAGGAAGCATGAAGTGCTCCAAAATCTCCTGGTAGACGGTTGCGTTGACCCTGGACTTAATGAAGCACAGTGGACCAACACCAGCAAATGACATGGCTCCCCAAATCAACACTGACTGTGGAAACTTCACACTGGACTTCAAGCATCTTGCAGTGTGTGCCTCTCCATTATTCTTCCAGACTCTGGGTCCTTGGTATCCAAATGAGATGCAAAAGTTGCTCTCATCAGAAAACAGGACTTTGAACCACTGAGCAACAGAACAGGTCTGTTTTTCTTTAGCCCAGGTAAGATGCTTCTGACGTTGTTTGTTGTTCAGGAGTGACTTGACAAGAGGAATACGACATCTGAAGCCCATGTCCAGGATCCGTCTGTGAGTGGTGGTTCTTGATGCACTGACTCCAGCCTCAGTCCACTCCTTGTGAAAGTCCCCAACACTTTTGAATGGCCTTTTCCTGACAATCCTCTCCAGGCTCCGGTCATCCCTGCTGCTTGTGCACCTTTTTCTTCCACACTTTTCCCTTCCACATAACTTACTATTAATGTGCTTTAATACAGCACTTTGGAACATTCAACTTCCTTCGCAATTACCTTTTGAGGCTTTCCTTCCTTATGGAGGTTGTCAATGATGATTTTCTGCACAACTGTCAGGTCAGCAGTCTTCCCCATGATTGTGATTCCTACTGAACCAGACTGAGAGACCATTTAAAGGCTCATAAACCCTCTGCAGGTGTTATGGCTTACTTAGCTGATTAGAGTGGGACACTGTGAGCCTAGAATATTGCACCATTTCACAATATTCTAATTTACTGAGATTGTGGATTTGGGGTTTTCATGAGCTGTAAGCCATAATCATCGCACTTATGACAAATCACGTCTTGAATTATCTTGCTTTGCATGTAATGCGTCTATCTCATATATTAGTTTCCCCTTTTACGTTGAATTACTGAAATAAATAAACTTTTGCACAATATTCTAATTTTTAGAGTACCACCTGTAGTTAACCTTAACATACCAAATTGGATTAAATGTGTTCTTTTAAAAATTAGCAATTCAATAAATAACAAATTGAAAGACTTCTACTCATTAAGTATTGAATATAACTTAGATAGTTAGGAAATCTTCAACTATCGAAGAATAAAGGGTTTCCTGCATAACCACTTATCTAATGAAAAATCAAACAAATGAAATATATTGAAAAAGCTATTGAAAAAACCGACTCCAACAAAATTGATAGCCGGTTGAATAGATCTGATTAGTAGGGATCCCGATATACCTATCAAACCAGTCATTAAGAAGTGGGACACAGATCTAAAGACTCAAGTTAGTTGTGATGAATGAAGGAATTCTTGGGAAGAGATTTATAAAACTGTTCACTGTCTCAACATATTGGAGAGCCATTATAAGCTCTTAAATAGTTTGTACTTGGTTCCAAGTAGACTGTACAAGCTTTTTTTCTAGATCAGATATATAGTTGCTGGAGGTGTGGGGACCATAGAGGATAATTCTTACACATATGGTGGGAGTGCCCTCCTATTCATCTGTTCTGGAGTATGATCAGGGGTAAGATCCAAGCACTAATTAGGAAACCTTTTTATTTTTGTCCTGATCTTTTCCTATTACAGCTTAATTTTAGACATGTTTTTGGAAATTACACCCCTTTGGTTACTCATATACTGCTGGCTGCAAAAATTATGATAGCCAGACATTGGAAATCACTCATTGTTCCACTTTGATCTCTTGTTAAGGAGCAGCTCACATGTCAACTAAAAATGGAAAGAGGCATTACTAAGGTCCCCCAAGATGAGTTGATGGCATGTCTAAATTTAATAGAGAATCTCTAAATGGAGATGATGCTTCTTGATGGTTTGTTTATTTCGGGTGTCTACTCTATACCTGCATTAGTTTGACATAGGGCTTCATCCAGGATCTCATATTTCCTCCAGGCCCCCCCTGGGGGACACACAATCATAAGGGATGAAAAACAGTTTTTGTCCATTGCTGTTTTGTTTTGTGTGTACAAAGTTTGTTTAAGTTTGTTTATTTTGTTTACAGTGTACACTGATTATGTACGCTGGTTTATCATCTAATTTTTGTAATTTTTTTGTAATTTTTTTGTAATTTTTGTTGATGGAATATTGTATAGTAAGCGTCTTAACTACACAATGTGTCCCTGTTTTTTTATATGGATGATTAATACAAATATAAAAAAAGAAAAGCTCTGCACATAGTCTGCCCTGGAAGAGCATTGAATCAGCATTTTTACTTTGAGAGGGGCATGCTTGTCATCGTGATGACAAAACACTCCCCTCTCTGACTCTGCCCCCTTCTCACTGAGCTACTGCAATTAAAAATTGATCAGGTCAAATTTTTTTTCCCAGGCCAGCCCTGTGCTTGTATATGCAAGCCTACTTCCCAAGTGTCTGCATAAATATGTCCTAGTTTTGAAAAATGACATGTTCATAATAATAAGCAAGCAATATTTTCTCTGTGTATCTTAACCAACTACCTGATAAATATTACAAAGCTTTATGAAAAGCAACAAACAAACTTTCTAAAAACATGTATTTGTGTAATATCCATGATATATCCCAAAATGAATATTATGCACTTACTCAAGACAGTTACAAGGAACGAAGATGTTCAGGCCTGCTGTGACGTCCTTTCTCCAGATGCATTCAGTTTTTATCTCTTGATGTTCCATTCATGTTTTAGACCGAGCCTGGTGAGATATCAGTTTCTCTACTGATTTGTTCACTGAAAGAAAGAAGATTATGCCTACACTTCAATAGTTGAATGATCAGCCACTAAGCAGAATGATTGGCAGCTTACTACATTTTCAAACACAGTTTGTTTTAGCAAAGCTGGAGTAGAATATTATTTAAATGCACATTCCATTATTTTTAGATTTAATTTATTTTATCACTTTGAACTGTACACTCGTCAAGTTTTCTGAGTAAATATACCAATTGTATTGCTTGAAGAAACACTCCAAACACCAAGCACTTTTGCTTTATGTGTGACGAGTGTGTCCTTTTTTATTTTTATTTTACAAAAAGTGCAAAGTTTAACATAAATTGGCACTTTTACGAATTAACTTTGTTGCATCGCTTGGCTGTCAAGCAGATAACTGGATAACTTCCTGCTGTGTTTAGCTCAGTGGAGGCAACAATTGCTCAGAGCACCTGCCTAGCGAAGACTTTTTATTGAACTTCATTGGGTGATTTTGTTAGCCTACTGTTTTTACATGGCCCTAGTATGAAATCCAAAAAATGTTAGAGTGGGCTGGTAGAACCTTCCCTCAGATGGTGAGAAGTCCAGCTGTCCTTTTTGAAAATGCCTGTCATTGTAGTGGAATCTTGCAATTTCCAAAGCACAAACTGTGGCACGAAGCACACTGCAAAGAAAATCTATTACCAGAATTATTTTTTCAAATAAATCACAAATCAGCGAAACAATTCTAAATTAGTTAGTCAAAGTGAGTGTAGGTGGCAATGGCACTAGCAGCTAGGCAAGAGGATCTTTTTTGTTCTATTTTCATTTTCTAATTTGTCCAATGATCAGGGGCATGATTGCTCCTGTCCTCACCATACATTGCCTAACTGAGTTGTTAGCAGTATTAGATGAGGTAACACTGGTGGTAGGTTGTGACCACCGAACAGAATCAGGTGCGGCACCAGTGGACCTTTTGCCTGCTCTAGTACTTTCTTGTTCTGCTTCTTTACTCAATAAAAATAGGATTGTGGTATCTTTTCAGGTGTTACTTCACTATTGTTGCCGGTCCTCTCCACACACTTCTCTTCTAATTTCTCTGGCTCATCATACTCATAGTCATACTCATAGTAGAACAGGACCTCTACCCTCCCTTAACTTCGTCTTAAGACTAATACAATATTAATGATGGTGGGTTTGTTTTCCTTGCCACAATAAATTAGGTACATTAATGATGTGCATTATGTAAAATAACACTAAATTATTCAGCAAAAATAGAAAATGGGTTAATGCTAGATGAATTTAATACTGTAATGTTATTTTGTTTGACTTTAAGAAACACGGCAGAGTGCTTGCAGTCTTGCACATCACTAACTATAATGAACACACTCAATAAAAAAGATTAAAGGTGTTTCTTTCTCTAAACCAAATGAAAAATGGATACTGTAAATTGGTAATTCCAAGTTGGTGTCCCTGCATTAACGATAACCAACAGTGTCACAATAGGATAAATTAAGTGGGCCATCTCTACCACCCAAAATTTACGTGAGTTCCAATGAGTAGCTAGACCTCACATTTAGCTTTTTACTGAACAAGAGAAACCCCTCAAAAAATATTTTCTTTCTACAAACAGTAAACCACAACAAAAAAAAATCTTCTTTTAACAATTGTATATTGTTAATCTAGTCTAGGATCTATGACACCATGTCAATCCCATGTCCTATTCAACATAGTATTTAGTGCTCCTGGCAGTAGCTAGCTAGCTCGATACAGTTGCAAGCTAAACCTTGTCTCACACTAGAATCAATGACCCACTTTATATTCCACTCCTACACAGGCACAGCAAGGGTAAAACATGAACTATCGCTGCTGGTCTGTCTACCTCTGTAACTACAGTTAAATTGTCTGGAAAAATTCTGGTTGCAAGTATAGATTGCTTTACTGCTCCTCTTTCTTGTTTCCCTCTTTTAGTGAGATGTCACTTTATCTGTGAATTAAAAAAAACATTTACTTGCTGCCCCCTAACCATCAATTACTTATTTGTTTTCCTACCTCTTATTGGGCAGGAGATACAGCCCACATGATTAGGCAGATTTCTTGTCCATCATGAGAAGATAAGATGCCTATTTGCCTCCACCAAAACAAACAAATAACAAGAAAACACTTTCTCCTCCACTCCATATCCCCCTTTTTTTCTGGTGGCACTCCATATCCTAAATGAAAACAAGCATGTTTGTTAGCTGGTTTCTCCAAGATTCTTGCATGTGGTGGCTCAGAAATCAGCATTTCGGTCAATCATGGTTTGACCAATTTGCAATTTGGCACAAAATGAATCTCCACGTATAAGAGCTGTCACTTCCCAGGATTTTAATATTATGTTTATTTACCCCATATTTTTTTAAGAAATATCTAGTTGTGAGCTGTGAAGAGTGAATTAAATGTAGTAAACATTACATCTTTATCCAGCAAGTGGGAGCATCCATCTTTTCTCCTTGTCAATGATTGTTATAAGCTTTGTCCTTTGCACCTGACAGCCAACATAGGGAAAGAATACAGAGAAAAGGAAGAATTGAATGGAAACTATAATGCTAGGGATACAAAGTTATCTTTCTAGCACGATAGTACTCTATAGTGCCCATTTAACTAGCACAAACCCCTCCCCCACCCACAGAGCAGAAAAGGTTAAGAACTAGAGATGTCCCGAATAGTTCGCTGGCGAATAGTTCCTGGCGAACGTAGCTTGTTCGCCACGGATGGCGAACATATGCGATGTTCGGTCCGCCCCTATTCGTCATCATTGAGCAAACTTTGACCCTGTACCTCACAGTCAGCAGACACATCCCAGCCAATCAGCAGCAGACCCTCCCTCCCAGACCCTCCCACCTCCTGGACAGCATCCATTTTAGATTCGTTCAGAAGCTGCATTCTTTTTTATTTTTTTTAATTTTTTTTAGACAGACGTGTGTTATATTTGAGCATGCTAGGCTGAACGTGCGTATATCATGGCTAGTTGTACTGAGGGTATGAGTATATAGCAGTACATTGTTTGAAAGATGGCTGTCATGTTTAGGGTGTAGCTTGCACGTTATCAACTGTGTATTTATATCAGCAGCATGAGACTAGTGAATAACATAATACATGAACTGTTAAGGTAAAGGCATGTAAGGAACTACGACAATAAACTCTTTAGGAGGTGAAATAATGACCTGTTTAAACGCTTGCTACTTTACGATTAGTTAATGTGCAGAGAGCAGTTCATGTGATCAAAGGCATGGTGTGGAGGATCGGCTATAGTGGGACATGCTTGGCAGGCTGCTGTTTACTGCTTGTGCTAATCCGATCCCTTATGGGTGCCAGGTGCAGACCCTGGGAGTCCCTGATACCTGGAACAACAAAGGCAAGTCTCTGGCTGAGTGCCAGGTTCGCGGCTTGAGCTGGTGGAAGCTTGTTTTGTCGGGTGGTCAGATGTGTCCCGGTGGTGCTTCACGTCCGGTGCGGGATTGTGGTGGCTTAAGGTGGAGGCGAGTGCTTGACGTGGGGCCGGCTCTGCATTTCTGTTGGTGCCTCCAGTCCAGTCTTCGACGCCTTTTGCGTTGGTGGATTTTAATGGGGACTGCTTCGCTTAGCTGTGGTGGAGCTTGAGTCTGTCAGGCTCACAGCGTATACTGTGCCCACTTGCCCAGTGCCACCACTCATATCTGGTGTCACAATAGCTTGCATTTAAAAAAAAACAAAACTTTTTTTACTGTGAAATAATAGCAGTCAGTTTTCTTCACACGTGTGCGTTTCAGGGCCTGCCAGGGCACAGTGTCACACCAGTGCAACTCATATCTGGTGTAACAGTAGTGTACATTTAAAAAAATAAAATTACATTTTGACTGTAATAGATTGAATAGCAGTTGTCTGCAAGCGTGTGTCAGGCCTACAGCGTCTACTCTACCAACTTCTGCCAGTGCACAGCGCCACTCATATCTGTTGTCACAGTAGCTTGCACGCATAGTACCACTAATCGAAAAAAAGACAGGCAGAGGCAGGCCACCTCGCAGGGGCCGTCGTGGTCGTGGTGCTGTGCTTTCCTTTGGCCCTAGAATAATGCCCAGTGTTCAGAGGCCACGTACCCTGAATTCGAAAAGTTCTGAGGACATAGTTGACTGGCTAACACAGGACACCCAATCTTCTACAGCTTCCGCTTGGAACCTTGACGCACCATCCTCCTCCAGCTTAGCTTCGGGCACCTCTCAAATTACCACTCGCTCGCCTGCCACCACCACCAACACTAGCACCACAGCCGCTTCACTTGATCTGTCAGAGGAGTTATTTACACATCAGTTGGAAGAAAAGAGTGATGCGCAACCATTACTGCCAGAGGATATAGATAACAGGTATATGTCTCAGTCAGGCAGCATTACACACATGGACGTACGGTGTGATGATGATGTTGTACCCGCTGCTGCTTCCTTTGCTGAGTTGTCAGATACAAGTGAAGCGGTTGATGATGACGATGCGTCCGTGGATGTCACGTGGGTGCCCGCTAGAAGAGAAGAAGAACAGGGCGAAAGTTCAGATGGGGAGACAGAGAGGAGGAGGAGACGAGTTGGAAGCAGGGGGAGGTCGTTGCAAGGAGCTAGTGGCACAGTCAGACAGCATGCATCGGCACCCGGGGTCAGCCAGACAGCACGCCAATCAACGCATGCTGTTGCCACCACCAGAATGCCGTCATTGCAGAGCTTAGCAGTGTGGCATTTTTTTGGTGTGTCTGCCTCTGACAACAGTTTGCGGTGTTTGCGGAGCGTTAAACAGGGAGTTTGGTCTGTCACTGTGAAGCGGGCGTAACCCTTACACTACCTGATCGATACAACATCATACCTGATGTTTTAAAGCACGTTATTCCAAACAATTTAGGAATGTTAGGTGATTTATGCCCTTTATGGATTAAAACCAGACTCTGCATCAACTATGTATTTTTCCATGGGAGTTTTGCCATGGATCCCCCTCCGGCATGCCACAGTCCAGTTTTTAGTCCCCTTGAAACAACTTTTCCATCACTATTGTGGCCAGAAAGAGTCCCTGTGGGTTTTAAAATTCGCCTGCTCATTGAAGTCTATGGCGGTTCGCCCGGTTCGCCCGTTCGCGAACATTTGCGGAAATTCGCGCTCGCGAACGGAAAATTTTATGTTCGCGACATCTCTATTAAGAACCCTTTTGTCACTTTCCTGATTCCAGCACCAATGTCCCTCAGTGCTTGGTTTAGGCTCTGCCTCTGCTCCTCCACCGACATTAGCTGGTGGGGAATTAACGCACATGCAGGGTGAGCACCACAATTGCATTAGGACTACCCATAGGAAAAAATGGGTGTTTTGGTAAACAGCCACTAGATGGTGCAGATGACCCTCGAAGGTAATATTGCAGTTTTTCCTAATACTGCAAGATATTATTGCAGTTTATGTAATAATTACCATTGCAGGGTTAAACTGACGGGCAGTGCAACCAGACCATTTCAATGAGCTGAAGTGGTTTGGGTGCCTATAGTGTCTCTTTAAACAATATTTGTTTTTCTCCTCTCATTTACAGTGTTTGCCCTGGCGCTCCTGTGTCTGAACTGCAATATAATCTAATTTACTAAATATTTCATATAAATGATTATGATATCATTTACTAAATCTTTTATATAAATTGAAAAGAGAATTGAAAATAAGTAAAAAGCTAAGACAAGTTTTAGATAATTTTCATTGTTCTATTCAATGGTATAAATTCCAGAGAGGTGACAATTCCCTTTTAAGTATTTAGTATAAATGGTGGGGGTGTTTCCTAAATAGGAAATGGCTTTATTGCTTTAGTAAAAATTCCAAATTTACAGGTATAATCCATTTATAAGATTCCCCTAGACCATTTGGATAACCCATTAAAAAGATAAAGAATTCCAGCAGGAGTACATGAACCTTTCAGTTGTTATGTTGTTCAGTCTGGGCAGGTGGATGTATCGTCTAGCCAAAAATAATGAGCCTGTGTTCTCTCTCTTGTTTCTTGTAACTTCTTTATGTGAATACTTTGTTCAAAGGATATAGTGATATAGTTTACTTAACATCTGTAGGACTTTAGGTAAACTTGTTATAAAGAGTTTTATCTCAGAGGTCCATTTGTTATAGTGTAATTTAGAAATAAACAAAGATGTTTAAATGTCTATCTGTTCCTGTCCAAATTAGAGAAAATTGAATTGGGTATATACGCTGAAGTAATTCAGACTGACACACGGAGTTCAGGTTAAAATAACTTCGAGGAAATTTATTGGCAAGTGAAGCAAGAGCGGGCTCGCAGGCCCTTTTAAGGGGAACTTTGCATCATCATTGATTATCGAGATATCAGAAAATAAACATCATTAATTGGATTAATTGTTAAGTGTTTGTGTCAGTGACCACCCATCAATATGATTAATTGGCTCAAAAACTAAGTGGTTAGCTAAGTGTCCACCCACCGAGAGGTGGTATTGTTCTGGACACTGGTGTGGACAGAAGGCTCAAGCGCCATCTTTCCTAGCATGAGGTTTACTCGGTGGAAAGGGGGGCTTGAGTGTCATTTTACACAGTCTGTGATGTCAAGTCTTGTGGTCAGGTGCAAGGTTCTCTTATGAATAGAACATTTCATTAGTACAGTGTTCTCATGGCCTTCAGATTATACTATGTTGCAAGTTATAGGAAATTAAGCAATTCCTGGGTTAGTCATGTCTTTATAGAGAATACAGTCTCTTGTTCATTGTATTAAATGTTACTGGGAAATTCTGTCATGTAATGTAGTTTGAAATGGGTTAAAATGGAGGATCTGTCAGGTAATGAGGACAAAATGGAGGGTTTGTCACAGTGTGAGGTTAAAATGGGGTTAGTACAATAATTCAGTACAAGTTCAATAAAGATTTTTAATAATTCTACATCAGTCCCCCCTATGAAATATTAGATTCTAAGAGATAAACTTTATTTGTTAATACCAGAAGACGTGTTAGCCCAAAGGCACAGAAACCCCGTGGCCGCTAGCTAGGTGTTAATGCAAAGTGCAACTCTGTCCCTAACTCTGACCCTAATAGGCTAACTCATCGTCAGTATGGCTCTCGAACACTTCACTCCCATGGGTGGCCCATGGTGGCTTGTCCACCACTTCTCCACACGGGGTCTTTACCATTCACTGACAGATGCTGTCCCTGATTTGGTCCCTTCCTAGAACTCTCGCACTTTATCAACAAAAGGGATAGTTTGTAGCGGTAAACAGGGTGAGTTGAGATCTTGGAAATCTTGGTCATCAACTTCGAGATGTGTGAAAGTGGGTGCCGCTTGGTCAACAGTCTTCATGAGGGATTTTCTCAGACAAGGGAGGACACAACAAACAAGAAAAGCAAAGATAAAAGAAAAATTAGTATTGCTATACCAATATGCATTAAAGCCTTTTGCCATCCTGTCATCCAACCAAACCATCTGTCCCAGGGATCTTTTATCCCAGAATTCCTTTTTAACTCTTCAGAGAGCTCATTTAATTTTTCTATGGCTAAGGTAACTTTACCATTAGGGCCTGTGTTTTCTGGGATGTAAGTACAACATGTCATGGTGTCGGGCAAAATTTTACATACTCCTCCTTTTTCGGCTAGAATCATATCTAAGGCCATTCTATTCTGGAAGGCCATTTGGGATGTGGCCTGCAACTGTTCGGCTAATCCCTGGAGGGCATCTCTGGTGTAATTAACAAAGCGCTGTTGGTTATAATAAATGTAATTGATCCAATTTAAATTCTTGTTTGCGGTAACTATGGTAAAAAGTGATTCAAATCCTGCGGCAACTTCATCTCTTACTTTAAATTCATTGGGCACCCCCCTAGGCACCCCAATGGCATCAATATAAATGTGAGGATCAAAACTTCCTTTTACTGGGGCTTCGCGCTTAACCTTAGCTGGGGTGTGACTGGACTCATGGGTATTGAGGTGTGTGTCAGAGATAATGTGTATAGGCATAATGGCTTTAGCCAAAGTACACTCCCCCCACCATTCTTTGTCCATTCTGGATCTTAGCTGTAAATCCCCACACAACCAGTAAATATCCCCTAATGACCTAGTATGGAACTGCAACAAGTTCATGGAGACATTTCTGTAGGTAGCACAATACCCCTTAGAGAAGTTACCCAAGAATTTACCAATTCCATCATAATTAGCATAACAAGTGTAATTACCTTTATATACTGTAATACCATCTGGGGGTTTGACATCCTTGGTTAGAAGAGGATACTCTACTGTCCATGCTTTACATATGGACCTGTTGAAATCGTAGTGATAGGCAAACAGACTCAAAACACATTCTTCTATATCTACTGGCAGGGTTAAGGGCACGGTGCCCAGATGAGGCCGGGCACCGCCACACACATAGCATGCGGTTTTGTTATGCTTGTTGGCATTATATTTAATCCATTCTAACCATAGATTAACATCATTAAAACCTGTTTCAGCGGCCATAGTATCTTCAAAGGTGGGGTTAGCAATGGCCATCATGTCTTGAAAGGACTGGATGTGTGGTTTTAATGGATTAGGGACCATATGGGTGGCCCCTTGCCACTCAGAAGAGTTGCACATATCTTTAAGGTAGAAATGCCCTAACTTGTTATAGGAACCTTTTTTCCAATACATTCCCATTACATACTGGTCTGCATCTGTTGGACTAGGATGCTCAATATTAAGGCTTAATTTCATTGGTGTACCCCCCCCCAGGCTTTTTCAAAGTCATTCTCTGGGGAAGGGATCTACCATGATCATCTACTTTAGATAAGGCACTTTTTGGTTTGTAACCCCAGGCAGGCCCGGCATTCCATCCCGCCGCCCCCCAATGGTCACAATTGTGCCCCCATTGTTTGTCAACTACACAAACATATGGGTCTTTTGCATGAGGGATATCCCTATAGATATTCTGAATTTGTGATGTAGGGAATGGGCATTCTATGATGTCACAATAATCAAAGGTATAGGTAGCCACATGGGTACATGATGAATTATACCAGAAGGTGTACCCACTAACATCTTTGGTGATGGCTACCTGCTGAGCCTTAATTAGACTAATTAAGGAGATAATGTACCAGAGGTACATGGTTGTGCGGTATCTGCTTCCTCTGGGGCAGGAGACTTCTTGCAGTGGGAAGCGTGGATCCAATGTGGCCTGCCGGCCAATTTGACAGAGGTTGCGGTGATCAGGAGAACTTGGAATGGACCGTCAAATCTTGGTTCCAGGGTATTTTTCCGCACAAATTTCTTGACCAGAACCCAATCTCCGGGAAGCAGGTTGTGGGTACCTGTATCCAAATCGGGATCTGGAAATGAAGAGAAAACTTGGGCATGTATTTTGTTTAAGGCACTTGCAAGTTCAGTTACATAGTCTACTAAAACATCATATTGAAGCTGCAACTGTTGCGGATAATAACAACCTAGTCTGGGTGCTGTCCCAAATAGAATCTCATATGGGGATAATGAGTGCTTCCCTCTAGGTGTGTGCCTAACGCTGAATAAGGCTATTGACAGGCTTTCTGGCCAGGGCATCTTTGTTTCTTGTGACATTTTTAACATTCTGGCTTTTAGAGTACCGTTCATGCGTTCCACTTTACCACTACTTTGTGGGTGGTAAGGGGTGTGAAAGGCTAGCGTCACTCCCAGAGCAGTCCAAATTTCTTTAGTCACTGTTGCTGTAAAAGCTGGGCCCTGATCACTTTCAATGACTTCTGGAAGTCCAAATCTACATACAATGTCTGTAAGTAGGCGTCTTGCGGTTGTTTTTGCAGTGATATTGGCCACTGGGTAGGCTTCTGGCCAGCCTGAGAACATGTCCACTATTACATATTCATGAGACCCACTCTTGGGCATTTGTATGTGGTCAATTTGAATTCTCTGGAATGGGTACATGGGTTTTGCCAGGTGTTTTGAAGGCACCTTAATTGGTTTTCCTGGATTGCATTTTGCACAAATGACACAGGCCCTACAGAAGCTGTTGATCAATGTTGTGATTCCAGGTGCTTCATAATACTTTTGTATAAGGGCGGCCATTAGGTCTTTTGACAAATGTGCAGGTCCATGTGCCCATTGGACAACTGCTGGATATGAATTTTTTGGAAGGCAGAATTTAAAGTTGTTGTAGTATATCCCGTCCTTTAGGATAGCTCCCTTCTTCTTCCATTTCTGGATTTCTTCAGGGATAATTGCAGCTTGCTGTTCTCGCAAAATTCTTAGGTCCGTAGGAAGGGTTTGCAAGGTAAAAATAGGAACTTCTTCTTCTTGTCCGGACACTTCTTCATCCACTTCCTGCAAATCTCTGGCTGCTTGCTTAGCAGCCTGATCAGCCAAATGGTTGCCCTTTGCTTCATCTGTATCCAACTTCCCATGTGCCTTGACTTTCAAAACTGCCACTTCTTCAGGGAGTAGGAGGGCATCCATTAGTTCCTTGATTGCAGAGCTGTGTTTGACTGGTGTACCGGCAGTGGTAAGGAATCCTCTTGTTTTCCAAATTAGGCCGAAGTCATGTGCCACACCCAGAGCATATCTTGAATCTGTATAGATGTTGGCACGTTTTCCTTCGGAGATTTTGCATGCTGAAGTCAGGGCTTGCAATTCAGCTTCTTGTGCAGACATTGCTGGTGGTAAAGATGATGACTTGATAACTTCATCTGTTGTGGTTACGGCGTATCCTGTATGGTATTTTCCTTCTTCATCAGCATACCTTGAACCGTCCACAAACAGGGTGAGATCTGGATTTGGTAATGGATTCTCATGCACCGTTGGTAAGTGTATTGTCTCCATTTTCATCTGTTCAAAACAGTCATGAGGTGTTTCTGGGTCATAGTCATTCACTATGACCAGATCTTGAAATTCTTTTTCCAGGAAATGGCGTGGCCATGCTTCAAGAAGATCAGTTGTTGGGTATTTGGCAATGCCATTTTCCTGTAGCTGTGATTCATCCATGGTGGCCCATAATTTTGCCATGGGCCCAAGATCATTCCATGATCTTGTCTTTAACTTGGTAACGGGGACATGTGGGATAGCAGTATCCCAATGGCGGTACAGGTAATTGAGTTCTGGGGGTAGTTGGATCAGGACCATGCTATTGCCTTCAGAGTCACAATAGAAATCTTGAGCAGTGAGCTTCACCTCTATCCAGTGATAAAGCTCATCTTCATAGCAAGGTTCAGGAGTAATGTTTGGCTTGTACCACATGGTACAGAAGGCGTAATCAGGGCCTTCACAGCGGGTAGTCGTTTCTTCATGAAATGTTAAATCTGGATGCATCCTCTTAATGCACCCACAGAGAAGGTAGATGTAGGTTTCATCCATGATAAAACCATAGTAGATACCCCCCTCAGGGAGTGGAAGAAGAGTGGATGGATTAAGAACTTGACATCTTTGTATGGAAATGTTGTCAGGTAGAAGAAGATGACACTGTAGACGCAGGTGTCTGGCAGGAGACACGTGCTTGAGCTGGACTTGGTTGATAATGGCGGAAATGTCATGAGGGGCCAAGACAACCAGGGGGTGGCCGAGGACCAGGTCTGCAGTTCTTTCAATAAGTTCTCTTGCAGCAAAAACAGCCCTAAGGCAGGAAGGGGCCCCTCTGGCCACAATATCCAGTTGGCAGGAGAAATATCCAATAGGCCTCTGGCGGCCTCTTAAGTCATTTGTTTGGGTGAGTACTCCAGTAGCATGGCCTTGTCTCTCAGAGACGAATAATTTGAAGGGTTTGGTATAGTCTGGTAGGCCTAAAGCAGGAGCAGATGCAATGGCACGTTTTAGAGTGCAGAAATTGTCCAGAGCTTCATTGGTCAGGCAGAATGGGTCTGACTTGAGTGCATCATAGAGAGGTTGCATAAGCAGAGAGGCTTCTGGGATCCATGCTCTGCAGTAGGAAATGAGGCCTAAGAAGGCATGAAGAGATTTTGAAGTCCTTGGAGGTGGAATATCCAGAACTGCTCTGACTCGGTCCAGAGTGAGATGTCTGGTACCTTGAGATAGGCAATGACCAAGGAAAATTACTGAAGGTTGACAGAATTGCAGCTTGAGAAGTGAAGCTTTGCATCCTTGTTCTGCTAAATAGCAAAGGAGACTAATTGAACAGTCTTCAGTTGTGGGTATATATCATCTCCACAGAGCAGTAAATCATCCACATACTGGAGCAAGACAACTTCCGGGTGGTCTGCTTGCCATGGGTCAAGGATGGAGCACATGGCTCTTGCAAATTGACTTGGAGAGTTTTGTGCCCCTTGGGGCATGACAGTCCAAGTATACTGTTGCATCTCATGGGTGAAAGCAAACAGGTATTGAGAGGCTGGATCCAGTGGAACACTGAAGAAGGCATTAGCCAGATCAATGACTGTGAAATATTTTGCAGATGGTGGGACTCCAGAGAGCAGAGTGTGAGGGTTTGGTACAAGAGGGGTGTCCAGGACAGTTGCTTCATTGACAGCACTGAGATCCTGAACAATTCTGTACTTCTCTGGCTCACCTTTTGGAGTTTTCTTCTTCACAGGAAATAATGGAGTATTACATTCTGATTTACATTTCACTAGAGCACCCTTCTCCAAGAGTGCTTTGATTTGAATTGAAATGGCTGCAGCCTGGGCTGGTTTTAAAGGATATTGTGGTTTTCTTGGTAACTTAGCTCCTGGAATAAGCTTTACCACCACAGGTGGGACATTTAGGTGACCTATGTCCTCTGGGCCTGAGGACCATAATTTAGCAGGCACCTTTGTTTTTAACACATCTGGAAAGTTGGACCTCTGTTCTGCTGCTTCCCCACTGGGTTCTTCTAAATGCAGCATCAGAGGCAGGGAGCACAAGGCTGAGGTGTCTGATTCAGATAGGGGTGTAGACATTTCTACCTGTCCATCTGGAGTGAAGGTGATAGATGCCTGCAGGCGTGAGAGGACATCAGCGCCTAACAGGTTAATTGGGCATGTGGAGGATACCACAAAACGAGCAAGCAGGCTAGGGTAGTTGCCAACTCGTAATGGAGTTGTTAAAGGACTGTGTCTTGGCTGGCCATCCACTCCAACACAAGAGACATCAATATTTGACAGAAAAGATGGGTCTGGCAGGTCTTGTTCTCGTAGAACACTCCGGGCTGCACCTGTGTCAACAAGAAATGTGGTTGGTTGGCCCTCAATGGGTAAAGTCACTGTAGCAAGTGGCCCCCCCTTATCCCCTGTAGACACTGCCATGACAGGGGTTACAGACACAGGCTTGCCAATTTCCTAATCATCAGGTTCCTCAACTATTGGAACCATTGTTTCGGCCTTGGGGGCCGGGGCAGGCTTGGACGGCTTTCTGGGTTCTCTTTTAGGTTCTGGGCAATCACTTCTAAAATGTCCTTTAGCCTTGCAATTAAAACAAAATCCATTCTCTGGTTTAGTGCCCCTGGGAACAGGGGTAGTGCGGGACACCATGAGAGGAGCTGAACTGGGCCTTCTGGGGGTCTGGGTAGATTCCAGACCTCTAGCAACTAAGAGTAAAGTATCCAGAGGAACAACCTTATATTCAGGGCGTGCAGCAATGATTCCCTTGCGTATGGAGTCTTTAACACCTTGGACAAACGCACCTGACAGCATTTGTGAATGAATCTTGTCAGTAAGATCAAACCCCAAATCTGTAAACATTTGATACAGTCTTGCATGAAACCTTTCCACTGATTCTCCTTTATCTTGTATAATATCAGTAAGGCCAGCAGCCTGATCTGCAAGTTTGTCCTTAGCCCATTCTCTCAATTGGTTGCAAAAGGTTACTCCGGAGGGGTAATCAACATCACTTACAAGCAAATCTGTACTGAGGTGGCGGGCCATGCTGGGCCAATATGCATCCCCGGCTTTAATAGCACAAATGCTTAGTAAATCACGCCATGCTGCGGAATAAGTCTTTTGAATCTGAACTATCCCTCGGTAAAAAGGCATAGGCTGCTTTTCTGGGTCAGGGAGTGATTTCATTAAAGCACTAGCTTGGGTGGGATTAAAGGCAACATATTTAGGAGGGGCCCGTTCTCCCCAACCCTTGTGTCCAAAAGGATCATCGATGGAACGGTGGGCCGAGGCTCCTGCAGCCTCCAATGAGTCCTGGGATACCCTGTCATCCTCTTCCTCTTCTATAATCTGGGCCCTTCTACGTGAGGGGACCACCTGAGGTGACAGAATCGGGGGATGGGAGGGAGTCCCAGATGCGGGGGTGGCTAGTGGGTCATAATCTTGGGATGAGTAGTCACCGGGAAGCACCGGCATCAGGGGTGCTGGATGACTGGGGCCGCCATATTGGAGGCGTGAAAGGAAACTGCATTGGGGTTAAGGGAAGAAGTGGTGGCCATGTTGGATGTGGGCACATCCGGGGCAGACTGTGCCGGACTGGGCATGACCGGGACTTGGGGAGTGGCTTGGGGAAGGGGGTATGGATAATTTGGATAGGGCAGGGACATGGGGTATGGGAAGGGTTATGGCCAAGCCATCTGGGTGGGGACCGGGGCGGAACCTGGGGAGGGCAGGAGAGTTGGGTAGGGATTAGGGAAGGAGGTGGGAACCTGGGCTGTGGGAGTGGCGAGTAAGGGAGAGGACGGAGAGGGATTAGTAGAGGTGGGCGTAGAAGGAGGAGCCGGAGCGGGTGTAGTAGGATTGGCAGCAGCAAGGGAGGAGGGGTTAGTTAGTTGGGCGGATGCAGATGGGAGGGTAGGATTATCAACGGAGAGAGAGTGTAGAGAAGAAATGTCAGATGAAATATTTGGATTAGGTACAGAAGGTAGTGCAGGGATGGATGAGGATGATGGGAATGTTAGGGATGAGAAGGGGAAAAGAAAGATCCATCAGAATTCAGGACCGGGCAAACAGGGGAGGTGACGGGATGGGTGTTGGGAGGATTGGGAGTGGGGAGCATAGTCAGCTGGCTATCACCTATTGCTGACTGAACCTTGGGGATAGACATCCCCTGGGCGCCATTTTGGGGCGCTGGCTGAGGGAATACCCCAGCAACACAATTATTATGATACACAAACAATTTCACACCTTTGTCATTTATTTCTTCCTCAACCCAACCTTCCTGCTGAATAGCCTTCGCTACTCTGTACCACGCTTCAGCAGTCTTTAATAAATCGTTATCTGTAAGCTTGCCTTTCTTCTCTGTCAGTAATCTACGCCAGCTTTCTGGCTGCAATCTACCACATGAAGGCACAGCAATTTTACACACTTTAGCAATCTTTTCAACACCTTTAACCATCTCCTCTCCCTCTCTGTCTTCAACTAAATCACATGTGAGCCAGCCCTTACTGGGCTTACTCAATTCCTGTCCCATATTCCCCTCCCCCTACACAGGCGTCCCAGATATAGGGAAAGAAAAGGAAAATGAACCAGAACGTCTACAATGCTCGATTGCCACTCAAGAAGGGTGGGTCCCCCTCAAGTGCGTCTTCCCAAAACGTAGACCAGTCACTGAATCCGCCTACCCGGGGTGGTAGACACGGATTGGAGCGGGGTGAGAAGTGTGTGACCAATCACTTCTCTATCAAGAGAAATGGGAGTGGATAGAGTAATAACACAGGAAGTGTAGGAAAGGTAAAAAGTAAGGAGAAATTTTAGAGACAGACACAGGAGTTTGAATGACTCCTAATTAAACAAACAATACAACAATACAATTGAAATACAGTGCATGCATCACAGTTCAAATAAAATCAACAGTTATCCCTTTCCTTTACTCGTGTGACCAAAGTCACCTCCCTCAATCTCGTAGTGTCCCCGCTCGGAGAATGACTTCCTCAAGTCTCACTACCAGCGGCCAAGGATAACAGCTGACACCGGTCCGAAATCCATATGCCTCCCTCGTTACAGCAGTCCACTAGGAGTGGCCACCTCTATCCTCACCCTCGTAGTGCCCCTATGAACCCACTCATAAGTCCCACTACCCCGTGGTGATGAAGACAGCAATGCCTGCCCGAATTCACGCACCACAAATAAAAAAATTGGAATGACTCCAGCTCAGCGCTCAAAGCTGGAGGGTACCACCTCTCTGCAAGCAGAGCTACGTGCACAATGAGGCTAGCTAGGCTATCAAAGTGACACCAGAAGGATCCCCAGGAAACTATGAGTCTACACAATCTCCACAGATCCAACACACCTCTTTTTCCATACAGCCACAGCCACGAGGCTCCTAAAAGAGGTAAACAGGCAAAGAAGACCCCCAGGAAAACTTCCACAGGTCCACCCCCCTTTTTCCCTACAGCCACAGCCACGTGGCTCCTAAAAGGAGTAAACAGGCAACACAGGACCCCAGGCAAATCCCCCGGGTCCACCCCCCCTTTATCCCAAAAGGGGCAACAGACAAACACAGGACCCCCAGGCAAACTACCACAGGTCCACCCCCCTTTTATCCCAAAAAGGGGAAACAAATAAACACTCAACCCGGGCACTTAACTAAAACAGGCCAATTCAAACACACCCAGGCAACAGATAGACTAAATGCAGGTAAACAAGTGAGTAACGAGACACCGGGCAAGATATTACCTGTCTTTGATGTCCTCCCGGGAAGCAGTCACAGACACATGGACAGGTCAATCAAAGGGGCCGGAACATACCGGTGGCTCTGCAGAAGTCTCTACCGTGTACTTGGAGGTGATCAGTCTCCCTTTCCTTCCCCCCGGATTCCTCCGTCCAACAGTGTCTTCCTTAGGACGGCTCACCGGCCAGAGGCCATAGCCCGATGCCCCACGTTGGGCGCCAAATTTGTTATAGTGTAATTTAGAAATAAACAAAGATGTTTAAATGTCTATCTGTTCCTGTCCAAATTAGAGAAAATTGAATTGCGTATATACGCTGAAGTAATTCAGACTGACACACGGAGTTCAGGTTAAAATAACTTCGAGGAAATTTATTGGCAAGTGAAGCAAGAGCGGGCTCGCAGGCCCTTTTAAGGGGAACTTTGCATCATCATTGATTATCGAGATATCAGAAAATAAACATCATTAATTGGATTAATTGTTAAGTGTTTGTGTCAGTGACCACCCATCAATATGATTAATTGGCTCAAAAACTAAGTGGTTAGCTAAGTGTCCACCCACCGAGAGGTGGTATTGTTCTGGACATGGGTGTGGACAGAAGGCTCAAGCGCCATCTTTCCTAGCATGAGGTTTACTCGGTGGAAAGGGGGGCTTGAGTGTCATTTTACACAGTCTGTGATGTCAAGTCTTGTGGTCAGGTGCAAGGTTCTCTTATGAATAGAACATTTCATTAGTACAGTGTTCTCATGGCCTTCAGATTATACTATGTTGCAAGTTATAGGAAATTCAGCAATTCCTGGGTTAGTCATGTCTTTATAGAGAATACAGTCTCTTGTTCATTGTTCATTAAATGTTACTGGGAAATTCTGTCATGTAATGTAGTTTGAAATGGGTTAAAATGGAGGATCTGTCAGGTAATGAGGACAAAATGGAGGGTTTGTCACAGTGTGAGGTTAAAATGGGGTTAGTACAATAATTCAGTACAAGTTCAATAAATATTTTTAATAATTCTACATCACATTCACTAAATGCCGAACTGGCTTTTGCAATTTGGGAGATTTCATTTGGCTCAATTCTCCTGTATTTCGTTGTTAAAATTTCTGTGTGGTTCACTGTATTCATTCACAACTGAATGCTAAGAGAATTGAAGAAATGTCAACTATTTTTAAATGAATCCCAATGTTGAATTCAGAATTTAGTCAATGCATGTCAGATAATAACTGGAGCAGATAGAGAAGCTACTCTTCTCAGTGGTACGTAACCTCTGGTACACCAGCAGTTTATGAATCCATTCCCCTTAGACTTAGAGATTAGTTTTGTTATAAACTGAATTTTGGTTTGGATTTCTGTACGAATTCCCAAACACCAAGTTGAAACGAAGCCGAATGCAACTAATGAGCGTATTTATTTCCATTAGTGGTTTTGAATTTTGCCGTGGTGCCAAAAAATTGATTGGACCAGTTTCGCACCATTTTGGTTAATTTGATTAATCTTCCCAAATCTTTTTCACTAACAAAATTTGATAAAGCCATACCACCATAAAGCCAACCTTCAGGCATTCCAAAATGTTTTTCAGAGTAATTAATTCCAAAAATAATTTAGCAGTGCACAAGTATTGGACTATACTGTCCCAAATCAGAAGGTGTTTTACAAGCTAATGGCATATATTTGTCACCTTTACATCCTGAGTAAAGAACCCAGTACCTGATCAAAAGACAGCACCAGTCAATGGGAGCACAGAAAAGGGACCCACTAGTTGCGCAATTGTTTCCTAATCACTTAACAGCCACGAGTTCTAGTGAGAGGGCAGATGTCCCACAGTCAATCTTCATGTGAGATGTAATGAAAAGTCTAGAACTCGTCAACACAGCTCCCAACATGATTCTCACCACACCACCTGGATCCTAGTTGAAATCTAACCCCCGACTAAAAGTCTGCTTATCGGGAAGAAATAGTTTGACACAGCAGGGATATACCAATGTTATAGATCCAGTGTGAGTTATTTACCATGCTATTTTCTGGCACAGGAAAGGGTTACATGGCCATGGGCTAATGTGCAGATACCAAGAGATTTTAGAGCAAAGGCCTAAGCAGATTCATGATAATTTCAGGTCAGCAGTCCTGGAACATACCATACCATATACCATACCATAATTGGGCAGAATAGAAAAGATACATACATAAAAAATAGGTGGAGTGTGGATGGTTCTTGTTTGATGGTATCAATGACAACTGTAACAGATCAACAATGCCTAGTGCAATATAATCTGATACAAGTGTATACACATATAAAATGGTCCTCAAATCTTGTACTCACACTAAGGACCATTTTATATGTGTATACACTTGTATCAGACTATATTGCACTACGCATTGTTGTTTTTTATCTGTTACAGTTGTCATTGATACCATCAACAAAGAACCATCCACACTCCACCTATTTTTTATGTATGAATAATTACTGTTTTGTGTGGATAGAGAGGTAATCACACAGGTGTTTTAGAGTGTGTTGGTATATACTTGGGCTATGCACCAGGACTTTGTATATATTGTTTGTTTTAGAAAAGATAGTCTACTGAACTGAAGGTACATATTTGTAAACTTTCTCCCTAGGAAAATGTTAGAAATACATTTGAAGGTGCAATTCTACCAGTCTATATCAAGGGAATAGAAAAAGCAAATAAAGGTAATTGGGCTGTTATTTTACTGTTTATAAACAGATATATTACCATGCTAAATGGAGATTTGGCTGATTTCAGCAGACAACTAAACTGCAGCTGAATGGAAGTACAAATTAATTTGAAATAACCAAATTAGCATTTTCTGAATAACTGTTCACTCAGCTGCTGTTGGATGGCTGTTCTGTGTTTAGTGAATAGATCCCCCACCCCCCACCCCCACCGCCCAGTAATTGCATCAATTTCAATTCTTTTTACTCAACAAGATATTTACTTATGACAACAATTCATTATTTGTATACATAGAATACCAGTTCTTTGGAACTCTAGCTCTACTTCATCTTATATATCCTTTATTAAAATCTGAATCAACTCCTTAGGCTGTAACACTGTATTTATACCTGCTACATTTTCCTGTGGATTCTGCTCGCTACACTTTGATGTCCATACGTAACCTTCTGACTAGTGATGTACCGAACTGTCCGCCGGCGAACAGTTCCTGGCGAAATTAGCGTGTTCGCGTTCGCCGCGGCGGGCGGACACATGCGCAGTTCGATCCGCCCCCTATTCGTCATCATTGGGCAAACTTTGACCCTGTGCCTCTCGGTCAGCAGACACATTCCAGCCAATCAGCAGCACTCCCTCCCTTCCACACCCTCCAACCTCCCTCCCAGCATCCATTTTCGATTCATTCGGAAGATGCATGCTTAGTGAGAGGAGGGAAAGTTTACCTGCTGCTGATTAGATAGGGAAATTGATAGCTAGGCTAGGGTATTCAGTGTCCACTACAATCCTGAAGGACTCATCTGATCTCTGCTGTAAGGACAGCACCCCAAAAAGCCATTTTTAGGGCTATAACATCAGGCTGCTTTTTTTTTTTTTTCCTGTGTAATGTAATTGCAGGTGCCTGCCTGCCAGCTTCTGTGTGAGGTTCACATTGGATACTGTGCCTATTTGCCCAGTGCCACCACTCATATCTGTTTTAACAATAAGCTAAGCTTTACATTTAAAATAAATATATTTTTTCACTGTAATAGAAGAGCAGTTGCCTGCCTGCCAGCTTCTGTGTCAGGTTGGATGCCTTGCCCATTTGCACAGTCAGTGCCACCACTCATATCTGTTTTAACAATTGGTTAAGCTTTAGATTTTAAATAAATAATTTTTTTCACTGTAATAGAAGAGCAGTTGCCTGCCTGCCTGCCAGCTTCTGTGTGAGGTTCACATTGGATACTGTGCCCACTAGCCCAGTGCCACCACTCATATCTGTTTTAACAATTGGTTAAGCTTTAGATTTAAAATAAATATTTTTTTTTCACTGTAATAGAAGAGCAGTTGCCTGCCTGCCAGCTTCTGTGTCAGGTTGGATGCCTTGCCCATTTGCACAGTCAGTGCCACCACTCATATCTGTTTTAACAATTGGTTAAGCTTTAGATTTTAAAGAAATCATTTTTTTTCACTGTAATAGAAGATCAGTTAGTTGTCTGCAAGCATCTGGGTGTCAGGCCTACTTCAGCGTGTGCTCTGCAGACCTGTGCCAGCGTGCTTTGACAGTTGCCAATCATATCTGGTGTCTCTTTAGCGTGCTTTTACAAAGAAAAAAGGTTTCCAGTGTAAGCTAATAGCAGACAGTCAGTGTCCTTCAAGCGGCTCTGTCAGGCCTTCCTTCAGCGTGTGCCCTGCACAACCCTGCCAGCGTGCTTTGACAGTTGCCACTCATATCTTGTGTCTCTATAGCGTGCTTTTACAACCAAAATTTTGTTTCCACTGTAATAGAAGAGCAGTTGCCTGCCTGCCAGCTTCTGTGTGAGGTTCACATTGGATACTGTGCCCACTAGCCCAGTGCCACCACTCATATCTGTTTTAACAATTGGTTAAGCTTTACATTTAAAATAAATAATTTGTTTTCACTGTAATAGAAGAGCAGTTGCCTGCCTGCCAGCTTCTGTGTCAGGTTGGATGCCTTGCCCATTTGCACAGTCAGTGCCACCACTCATATCTGTTTTAACAATAGCTTAAGCTTTAGATTTTAAAGAAATCCTTTTTTTTCACTGTAATAGAAGATCAGTTAGTTGTCTGCAAGCGTCTGGGTGTCAGGCCTACTTCAGCGTGTGCTCTGCAGACCTGTGCCAGCGTGCTTTGACAGTTGCCAATCATATCTGGTGTCTCTTTAGCATGCTTTTACAAAGAAAAAAGGTTTCCAGTGTAAGCTAATAGCAGACAGTCAGTGTCCTTCAAGCGGCTCTGTCAGGCCTTCCTTCAGCGTGTGCCCTGCACAACCCTGCCAGCGTGCTTTGACAGTTGCCACTCATATCTTGTGTCTCTATAGCGTGCTTTTACAACCAAAATTTTGTTTCCACTGTAATAGAAGAGCAGTTGCCTGCCTGCCAGCTTCTGTGTGAGGTTCACATTGGATACTGTGCCCACTAGCCCAGTGCCACCACTCATATTTGTTTTAACAATTGGTTAAGCTTTACATTTAAAATAAATAATTTGTTTTCACTGTAATAGAAGAGCAGTTGCCTGCCTGCCAGCTTCTGTGTCAGGTTGGATGCCTTGCCCATTTGCACAGTCAGTGCCACCACTCATATCTGTTTTAACAATAGCTTAAGCTTTAGATTTTAAAGAAATCCTTTTTTTTCACTGTAATAGAAGATCAGTTAGTTGTCTGCAAGCGTCTGGGTGTCAGGCCTACTTCAGCGTGTGCTCTGTAGACCTGTTCCAGCGTGCTTTGACAGTTGCCAATCATATTTGGTGTCTCTTTAGCGTGCTTTTAAAACCAAAATTAGTTTTTCACTGTTATAGATTGAATAGCAGTTACTTGTCTTCAAGCGGGTGTCTCAGGCTTACAGTGTGTGCTCTGCAGAACTGTTCCAGTGCACATTGCCAATCATATCTGGTGTCTCTATAGCGTGCTTTTAAAACCAAAATTTGTTTTTCACTGTTATAGATTGAATAGCAGTTACTTGTCTTCAAGCGGGTGTCTCAGGCCTACAGTGTGTGCTCTGCAGAACTGTTCCAGTGCACATTGCCAATCATATCTGGTCTCACAGTAGCTTGCACGCATAGTACCACTAATCCCCAAAAAAATGACAGGCAGAGGCAGGCCACCCCGCAGGGGCCGTCGTGGTCGTGGTGCTGTGATTCCCTTTTGCCCTAGAATAATGCCCAGTTTTCAGAAGCCACGTACCCTGAACTTGAAAAGTTCTGAGGACTTAGTTGACTGGCTAACACAGGACACCCAATCTTGTACAGCCTCCGCTCGGAACCTTGACGCACCATCCTCCTCCAGCTTAGCTTCAGGCACCTCTCAAGATAGCACTCATCCGCCTGCCGCCACCACCAAAACTAGCACCACAGCCGCTTTACTTGGTATGTCAGAGGAGTTATTCACACACCCGTTTGAAGAAATGAGTGATGCGCAACCATTATTGCTAGAGGATGTAGATAACAGGGATATGTCTCAGGCAGGCAGCATTAAACACATGGAGGTACGGTGTGATGATGATGATGTTGTACCCGCTGCTGCTTCCTTTTCTGAGTTGTCAGATACAAGCGAAGCGGTTGATGATGACGATGCGTCCATGGATGTCACGTGGGTGAACACTCGGCAAGAAGAAGAACAGGGCGAAAGTTCAGATGGGGAGACAGAGAGGAGGAGGAGGAGACGAGTTGGAAGCAGGGGGGGGGTCGTCGCAAGGAGCTAGTGGCACAGTCAGACAGCATGCATCGGCACCCGGGGTCAGCCCAACAGCACGCCAATCAACGCATGCTGTGTCCACCACCAGAATGCCGTCATTGCAGAGCTCAGCAGTGTGGCATTTTTTTTGTGTGTCTGCCTCTGACAACAGCGATGCCATTTGCAACCTGTGCCAAAGGAAACTGAGTCGTGGGAGGTCCAACACCCACCTAGGTACAACTGCTTTGCGTAGGCACATGATCTCACATCACAAACGCCTATGGGATCAACACATGAGTACAAGCAGCACGCCTACTCTAAGCCGCCATCCTCCTCCTGGTCCAGCATCTTCAGCCACGTCAACCACTGCTGTCCTTCTTGCCCCCTCTCAACCATCCGCCACTCCGTCTCCCGCCTTGAGCAGTTCCCGCTCATCTGCCCACAGTCATGTGTTTCTGTCAAGGACATGTTTGAGCGTAAGAATCCAATGTCACCAAGTCACCCCCTTGCCCAGCGTCTAACAGCTGGCTTGTCCGAACTATTAGCCCGCCAGCTTTTACCATACAATCTGGTTGAGTCTGAGGCGTTCAAAAAATTTGTAGCTATTGGGACACCGCAGTGGAAGGTACCCGGCCGGAATTTCTTTTCACAAAAGGCAATCCCCAACTTGTACTCGATTGTGCAAAAGGAAGTCATGGCATCTCTGGCACACAGTGTTGGGGCAAGGGTCCATCTGACCACTGATACCTGGTCTGCAAAGCATGGTCAGGGCAGGTATATCACCTACACTGCGCATTGGGTAAACCTGCTGACGGCTGACAAGCAAGGAATGCGTGGCATTGCAGAGGAGTTGGTGACACCGCCACGAATTGCAGGTAGTCCTGCTGCCACCTCCTCTACTCCTCCTACTCCATCCTCTTCCATAACCTCCTCGGCTGAGTCCTCTTGTGCCGCTGCTTCTTGCTCCACATCAACGGCACCCCCCCAGCTCCCCAGGTACTATTCCACATCCCGGATACGGAAGTGTCACGCCGTCTTGGGTTTGACTTGCTTGAAAGCAGAGAGTCACACCGGACAAGCACTCCTGTCCGCCCTGAACGCACAGGTGGAAAAGTGGCTGACTCCGTAGCAACTGGATATCGGCAAAGTGGTGTGTGACAACGGAAAAAATTTGATAGCGGCATTGAAGTTGGGCAAGTTGACACATGTGCCGTGCATGGCACATGTGTGTAATCTGATCGTACAACGCTTTGTGCATAAGTACACAGGCTTACAGGACGTCCTGAAGCAGGCCAGGAAGGTGTGTGGTCATTTCAGGCGTTCCTACACGGCCATGGCTCACTTTGCCGATATCCAGCGGCGAAACAACATGCCAGTGAGGCGCTTGATTTGCGACAGCCCTACACGTTGGAATTCAACACTCCTAATGTTCGACCGCCTGCTCCAACAAGAAAAAGCTGTTAATGAATATTTGTATGACCGGGGTGCTAGGACAGCCTCTGGGGAGCTGGGAATTTTTTTGCCACGTTACTGGACGCTCATGCGCAATGCCTGTAGGCTCATGCGTCCTTTTGAGGAGGTGACAAACCTAGTCAGTCGCAGTTGTGTGTGTGCGTGTGTATGGCTGTCTGCCTGTGTGTGTGTGTGTGAGACAGGGTGAAGATTTCTTGCACATGGGTGTGACAGGGTGAAGATTTCTTGCACAGGGCGCCCAAAGGCCTAAGGCTGGCCCTGCGCATGGGTCAGTGGCTCTGCACCAGACTTCCCTCCAATTGATCAAAGTTAAAGGATTTCAAGTGGACGGATTACAATTACAGGGCCTCTAAAGAGTTCTGTATTGTTATTTGTCGTCACTACCTTCCCGCGTCGGGAGTGGGTCATTTGCGCCCCTGCTGCCTTCCTTGCATGTGGTAGCTGTTTGTCAGGGATTTGTCAATCCATATCTGCCAAGTGACCCTATGTAGGGGTAACGGTCCCTATTCTGCTCTGTGTCAGTGTGTATCATGGTCTCTGTGGACAGGGAACAGTCTCTATTCTGCTCTGTGTCAGTGTGTATCAGGGGTTTTGAGGACAGGTGTCAATCCATATCTGCCAAGTGACCCTATGTATATCTGCTGTCAGTACACAGGAAAAGTTTAAATATTTCTTGTTCTACGTTCTCTGCAACTCCACGCACCGACTCATCCAATACGTGAAGATCTGGGGTTTCTCTGACTCTCCTCAGTAGTGTATCAAACAGAGTCTGCAGTGTGGTAACACGGACATCTTCAGGACATAACTCAACTATTTGCAGATAGGCAGTCTGCAGCTTCTCTTTTTCACCTGTTCTCTTCTTTCTCTTATGCGTATTCTTGTCTATATGCAGGTGGTCTCTTGCCTTTCTTTTAACCAATTCGTTCCTTCCATATGGTTTCAAAAGATCTCTGGCATCATTACTTTCAACGCAAATAACGTCATCATAGTTAGTCTCCTCATTATTCACCGGGAAGAGAGTGTTTGCACTGACTACCCACAGCATGCTCTTGCCATTGCCTACTCCACCTTCAACGACAGGGTGCAAGTCCCAAGGAGAAGGATCATTCACTTTATTATCTGTCTTTATTTCACAAATAGTGCCTGGAACATCCTCATGGGTCACAAGATGTAAATCTGGACTAATGTCAACCCCAGGGTCTGGAAAATCATCAATTTGAAATTTTTCGAATAATCCCAGTGGGCTGCCACATTCTTCCTCCTCTGATGGTGTGGCGAAACCGACCTCGCCACGTGTCCTTGGAGGGGGCTGATTGCCCGCCTCTTGCCTTTGGACTATGGACCAGACTTTATGGGAATGTGATACCCCAGATAGCCATACCATGGAGCCTATTCATATAATGAAAGACTATGGGAATGTCAGGGTCTTACCTGAGTTGGGAGTCTGTAGCGCAGATATGTCGCTCACCCTTGCAGATAGCCACAGGCCGAGGTGGTCAGGTAAGAATTCACCTGGCCTGTGGGTCTGTGCACGGGGGCTGTGCAGGATGCAGTACCAAATTCGCAGGACAGGCAAGGACAGAACCAGCAGGATAGTCGAGGGATAGCCGAGGTCAAAGGATGCCAGAGGTCAGAATAAACTTAGTCACAAGCCGAGGTCAAATATACGAAGCAGAATAAACAGGAACACTGGTACGACACAGGAACACTAGATCAAAGACTTGACAATGAGTACAGGGCGAGGCTGGGTTTAAATACCCTGCTGATGAAGATCAGAGTCAGGTGAGATACAGACAAGTCAAGGTGCAGCCCCCGGTGTAGTAGCCAAGCCAGGATGAACAAGACCGGAATCAGTAGTCTCTGGTAAAGCTGCTGTGGCTCAGAGGCAGAGAGCAGGACTAGGATAGATAAGTACCCTGGTTCAAGTCCCCTGTTGGGAATTCCAGGAGCGACCACGTCTGGCCGTCTGTCTCACAGTGAGTACCCTGACAGGGAAAGACTTTAGCTCCATGGCAATTGTACTGTGTGAGTAGGATCTGCGCGCTATTCGGTAGTTTTGTGCGTGCAGATCCCAGCTATCTGGGGATAGGTGAAATGTCTGTGTGTTATGTGTAAATGTGACTTTATGTATTTTAAAGTGTTTTATGTTGTTTTGCAACCATGTGGTTAATGGAGTCTGTGGGTAATTGGATTACTTCTCCAATTAACTCCAGGGCAGAAGGGAGGAAACCAGGGTGCATTGTGGGGATGTTTTTCTGCCAGCCAGAAAGGAACAAAATATACTTTTAGTAACTTTTGAACCCCTGGTCGGATTCATGCCATTTTTTAATATGTTGTTCCCCTGAATGGATTGATTGTGGATATGTATTTTTATGTGAATGTGATGTATGGTTTTAAAGTTATGAAAGTTGTGTAAAAGTATATTTTACACTGTATGCATAATGGGATTATGTGTCACACTAAGGGGAGGGGATGTGTGGGAGGTAACATCTATGTCATTGGTTCTTTTATGCCTCCCCCTGGGTGTGGCCTGTATGTGTGAGTTGGAAATAAAAGCCAGGCTGGATGAGCCAGTCCAGAGTTCCTGTTTTACCCTCAAAGTGATGTGTCGTCTCATTATTGGGGGAAGGATTTATTGCATGCTGTTCCAGTTGACTGCTAGGAGTACAAGCCTGTTCGTATGGTTCCTATTCAATGGTCTACAGCATTCATATGCTTGGGAGAATTTAAAGGTTTCTCGGATTCGGTGATTGTGGTGTCTGCCAGAGTGCTTGGAGTCCTCAGGAAGCACTAGGAGCATCCATTAACGGAGGTACCAAGTCGGGGTGCCAGGTGATCCGTTACAGATGGTATTAAAGTTTGCAGAGATTCACTATGGGGTGGTGTCAAGCATTTTGGAGAACAATTAAGCATCTCCATCCCAATACGTTTCAGATGTCCTATCAGCTCTTCCACCCTATGCGATACTATGGGCAGGCTACCCGTGACGTCATTACTCACGGCCCTATTTCACGCGGACACTCTGTGTCAGTGTGTATCATGGTGTCTGTGGACAGGGAACAGTCTCTATTCTGCTCTGTGTCAGTGTGTATCATGGTCTCTGTGGACGGTGAACAGTCTCTATTCTGCTCTGTGTCAGTGTGTATCATGGTCTCTGTGGACGGTGAACAGTCTCTATTCTGCTCTGTGTCAGTGTGTATCAGGGGTTTTGAGGACAGGTGTCAATCCATATCTGCCAAGTGACCCTATGTAGGGGGAACAGTCTCTATTCTGCTCTGTGTCAGTGTGTATCAGGGGTTTTGAGGACAGGTGTCAATCCATATCTGCCAAGTGACCCTATGTAGGGGGAACAGTCTCTATTCTGCTCTGTGTCAGTGTGTATCAGGGGTTTTGAGGACAGGTGTCAATCCATATCTGCCAAGTGACCCTATGTAAGGGGAACAGTCTCTATTCTGCTCTGTGTCAGTGTGTATCAGGGGTTTTGAGGACAGGTGTCAATCCATATCTGCCAAGTGACCCTATTTAGGGGGAACAGTCTCTATTCTGCTCTGTGTCAGTGTGTATCAGGGGTTTTGAGGACAGGTGTCAATCCATATCTGCCAAGTGACCCTATGTAGGAGGAACAGTCCCTATTCTGCTCTGTGTCAGTGTGTATCAGGGGTTTTGAGGACAGGTGTCAATCCATATCTGCCAAGTGACCCTATGTAGGGGGAACAGTCCCTATTCTGCTCTGTGTCAGTGTGTATCAGGGGTTTTGAGGACAGGTGTCAATCCATATCTGCCAAGTGACCCTATGTAGGGGGAACAGTCCCTATTCTGCTCTGTGTCAGTGTGTATCATGGTCTCTGTGGACAGGGAACAGTCTCTATTCTGCTCTCTGTCAGTGTGTATCAGGGCTGGGCTTTGAGGACAGGTGTCAATGTTAGGTGATTTCTGCCCTTTATGGATTAAAAGCAGACTCTGCATCAACTGTGCAATTTTCCATGGGAGTTTTGCCATGGATCCCCCTCTGGCATGCCACAGTCCAGGTGTTAGTCCCCTTGAAACAACTTTTCCATCACTATTGTGGCCAGAAAGAGTCCCTGTTGTTTTTAAAATTCGCCTGCCCATTGAAGTCAATGGCGGTTCGCGCGGTTCGCGAACATTTGCGGAAGTTCGCGTTCGCGAACCGAAAATTCCGGGTTCGCGACAACACTACTTCTGACTGTTCTCAGTTTCACATTTTTTTTCAGTTTCCTGGCTGTGATTTAAGAGGCTTATTTTTTTTACACTAATCTGGCCCTCCTGACATTGGTGACCACTGTATATTAAGTAAAATTTATTTAGAACAATCCCAATGGTTGCACTATCCTGGTAACAATCATTTGGGGTGAATATTGTGTTTCTGTTGAGGAACAAACAAGTGTCTCTGAATTATAAACCTGACTTGTGGACATCATCCCTCTCTCCATGGGTAATGACCCTGTATATTATCACATGGAAAGAAGCTTCAGTATAATTATAGAGAGCTCCAATTTAGCATGATATAAGCACTCGAAGCTGTTTCAATAGAGGCAATCATGAACTGCTCTCAAAGAGTCATTAATTCACTTGAGAGCTCATAAAATGAAACCAAACCACGCAAAGGTGATTTGCAGGTTAGCAACAGTCAATCCAAATTAGCATCAAGCTCTGCTTAGAATGGGAAAACAAATCATATACAGATGCAGTAGTATAGATTGCCCAATATATTGCAAGTCTATTCACTAAATACGGCTTTTAAAAAACACACAATGGTAAGAGTAGGGTTTCAGGTGGATTTAAGGTTGGGTATCAGTATAAGGTTAAGGAAGACTTAGGGTTATAGGCTTAAAGTTATAAGTTCAATTAACTGGTTTATACCAGATGAATTGGAACTACTGAAGGAAGGGAGTTTGGCTGCTGTTTGTAAATATTCAAATCAACTAAGTTATATATTGAGTTTCAACTGATTTCAATAGGCAAATTTTAAAGAAGATGGACAAAAATGGCATTTCAGTTAAAATGACATAATTTGCCTTTTATGTACAGCTAAATACATTAAAACAGCCAAATTTTGACAACAGAATAATTAATTTAGCTGCTGTTCAATTGCCAAACATACCTGAATTGTAAAGATTGAACTTACCTCTTCTATAAATATGATGAATTTACATAATAAATTTAAAAGGATGGGACGATACTCTAAATTTTGTGTTTATAGCAGACAATACGTACAAGGAAAGAAGTAGATTTTATCTATACAGAGAGACAAGTGAAAGCTAAATTTTTTAGTATGCGGTATGACCAAGGACTTGGAAGTCAACAGTGTTATTATACTATAGCTGGAAGGTTGGTGAGGCCGGAATGTGATGTCAAGGGATGAGAACCTGGAGATTGTGAAGACAGTCATTCCAAGAAATGAGAGGTTAAAATACCGGAATTAAGTGATGCGACTTGCTTTTAACAGGGACCATGAAGCACCATATACATGTTAAACATATAGATTCTGAAATGATCTATTTTGTAACTCATAGTACTTAGTACCACAAAAAGGACTTTTTCAGCAGAATTTTTCACTTTCAGAACTAACTAAATGAGCTTGTAAGTTATTAGGGGGTTTCGGGGACCTCAAAAGTTTATTTTTATTTTGTGTTGAGGAGAAGTTTTTTTGTCACGGATATCAGAGGCTAAACTTGTTCAAGGTGAGAAAATTTAGCTTGGCTGAAATATTTTTCAAAAAAATAGAAACATTTTTGAAATGCCCAAGTTTATTCAAAAGCTCAGCAGAATTTCAAACCGAATCACACGAGCCAAAAAGGTGCAAAAATAATCCAATCTATCTATTGTAATATATACATATATGGATGAATGCAGGGGCGTATTAGCCGCGAGGCAAACAAGGCATTTGCCTTGGGCGGCATTTTCCAGGGGGCGGCAAAAAAAGCCGCCCCCCAAATGCCCAAGGCAAATGTCTTGTTAGCCTTGCGGCTAACAGACATGCTGGGCTGCTGCTGGGCGGTCGGGCGGCGCTGCTGGGCGGGCGGCGAGTTAGCACTTCCTTTGAGCTGTCTGCTCAGCTCCCTCGCGCGCCGCACAGTGAGGCTGGGAGCCGGAATATGACGTCATATTCCGGCTCCGCCCCCCAGCCTCACTTTGCGGCGCGCGAGGGAGCTGAGCAGACAGCTCAAAGGAAGTGCTCCCTCGCCACCCGCCCAGCAGCGCCGCCCGACCGCCCAGCAGCCAATGGACCACCAGGGAAAAAAGAAGGCCCCCCCCAGCATTCCCAAAGGTAAGGAGGCTGGGGGAGGGTTAAAGTAAAAAAAAAAAGCCACTGGACCACCAGGGAAAAAAGAAGCCCCCCCCCCCAGCATTCCCAAAGGTAAGGAGGCTGGGGGGGTTAAAGTAAAAAAAAAAGCCACTGGACCACCAGGGAAAAAAGAAGCGCCCCCCCCCCCCTAGCATTCCCAAAGGTAAGGAGGCTGGGGGGGTTAAAGTAAAAAAAAAAAAAAAGTGTTAATGTGAGTGTCTGTTAGTGAGTGTGTGTGTGTGTCTGTTAGTGAGTGAGTGTGTGTGTGTGTCTGTTAGTGAGTGAGTGTGTGTGTCTGTTAGTGAGTGAGTGTGTGTGTCTGTTAGTGAGTGAGTGTGAGTGTGTGTCTGTTAGTGAGTGTGTGTGTCTGTTAGTGAGTGTGTGTGTCTGTTAGTGAGTGTGTGTGTCTGTTAGCGAGTGTGTGTGTCTGTTAGCGAGTGTGTGTGTGTCTGTTAGCGAGTGTGTGTGTGTGTCTGTTAGTGTGTGTCTGTTAGTGTGTTTGTCTGTTACTGAGTGTGAGTTTGTCTGTTACTGTGTGTGTTTCTGTTAGCGAGTGTGTGTTTCTGTTAGCTAGTGTATGCGTATCTGTCAGTGAATGTGTGTGTGTGTGTTTAGAATGCGGGGCGGGGTAAAGGTTGGGGGGGGGGGGCGCGGGGCGCCTGAGTTTTGTTCTGCCTAGGGCAGCACAAAACCAGGATACACCACTGGATAAATTATATATCTATATTTTGCAGTACACAGACAGGAGCATTTTCCTGCCATTTGGTTCACAGATCAAGTGAGAGAAAAGAAAGAGCAGTAAAAAAAATGAAAATTGAAATATATAGATTTCAACATATTACCCACAAAAAAAGTAAACTTGTGTTCCCTTACTGTTTGGTCCCTCTTTACACATATTGAGTGATTTATTTGAGTGATTTATGTTTAGCAGTGTCAGTCCCATGCATTATAGAGATACGTTGTAGTTTAAAGCCAGGTCAGATTATGTAAGAGCAGAGAGAACTGGTAGGTAGTTTATGGCGTGATGTTTTTCCACAGACTTAGAGCAGTTTTGGAGACCTGTTTGGAGAGCTACTTTGGAGAGCTACTGGGTGTTTTAAGTAGTAATTTAAGCAAATGCAAGCAATCCAATTTGTCTTTTTGAGAGGAATAAGCTTCTTGCACTTCTATGTTTTGAGCTGGCAACATGATAGCAATATATTACTACCATTTAGATTTCTGATTTACAAATTTAGGGGCCACCAAGGACGTTCTGCTCGGTGGGCTGACAGGGGCTGGAGACCTAAATGTGGTCCTGGAAAGTCCAACCATTGGCTGAAGCCCTGGTTTTGGTTTTCTTTTGCTGCCTTGCAAAGTCCTTATAACTTAAGTAGAAGAGCTGAAAGCAGTATTTATTAAATTTAATAATTGCAACCCACCGGGTAAATCTTAACACAGCATCGGTATTGTCACAACTTTTTTTCTGCCGGTAACACAATTAAAATTAGGTTTAACTTCAGTCATCTCAAGGTTAATGACAAACAAAAGGAATCCATCTTGTAAAGATCTGAGTTGCCTGTTAGGCCATGTTTACAGTGCCGATTATGGTGATTATAATAGGTGACATGTGTGCCATTACAAATAGTCATTAATATGTGCGTATTTCCTTTAAGTATTTTTAAATCAGACATTTCGGGCATAATCTACATGTGTATTTGTTGTGTTATCAATTTGATTGTTAATTTGTTGTAACAGAGTTTATTTGTCCTTTAATTATTTTAATTGATTAATGAGGAATCATTAGCAAAAATACTTGACATTGCACACATATGTCATTAACTCAGGGGAGGTGAGTGGCTGCGTAATGTTTGTTCTGCTCAGGTGCAAACACTTTATTGACTTTCCAATTACATTTCAATGTTGAATTTGCTAATTGTTGTAAGGTTCATGATCACCGATGTGGTGTAATTCCAATCAAGTCTACTTACCCATGTTATTATTTTGGTAACAAGTGGGAGTTTGAGTAATCTTAAGCTTGGATATTGGTTTTCCATATACTAGATGATGCCTAAAGAATTTCTAGTATTCTTGTATGTTAACCAGAAGTTGATGTCAAGAGGGGTCACGTGGACACACATATAGTAGAAAGATGGAGTATTCTGCCAAAACACACTTTCCATTTTTTATTTTATTGATTTTTATTGTGTTCTTCAGTCATTAAGGGGGGCATGTGCTAAGATTTATTGTTATTTTATATATTCTTCTATGCTTACGCTTATTTTATCACTATGTGAATTTTTACCCTTCAACACATTACACAAATTTGAAAAGTTTTTATTCTAATAAATAGACTTATGCATTGGTTTGCAGCTGATCTGCAATTCATCTGAATTTAGGACAACCGGCGGGTCGTCCAGATGCCGTAACTACAAAGTGCCATATGGAGGTATAGAACATGACTCATGCAATGGACAAGCACACTCGTTTGACCTGTGATTCGTAGTTCAGTGTGCGGCATCAAAAAATGAGATGATTGGTTAGGGGACAGCCACGAAATGTTGACTTTATTCACAGATCATCAGAAGTGACCAATAGAGGTAGGTAAGGAGGAGCAGTAAAAAAAAAAAAAAAAAAAAGCTATATTTATATATTATATAAATATCATTATTATGGTGTTAAAATGCATCTACTACTGAAGAATATACACATAATATGCGTAGATTTTGTATTGATTGGCCAATTTTCTTGCTATTTGGTTCATCTGAATCATTTTCCCAAATATGTTTAGGATTAGTGATGTCCCGAACGGTTCGCTGGCGAATAGTTCCCGGTGAACATAGCTTTTTCGCGTTCGCCACGGACGGCGAACATATGTGATGTTCGGTCCGCCCCCTAATCGTCATCATTGAGTAAACTTTGACCATGTATCCCACTGTCAGCAGACACATTCCAGCCAATCAGCTACAGACCCTCCCTCCCAGACCCTCCCACCTCCTAGACAGCATACAATTTAGATTAATTCTGCATTCTTAAGATGCATTCTTTTTTTTTTGTATAATTTTTTTTTGTGTTTATCATACATTATCCTTCATAGCCAGTAACCTGTGTCTATTATACATTATCCCACATAGCCAGTAACCTGTGTTTATTATACAGTATCCCCCATAGCCAGTAACCTGTGTTCATTATACATTATCCCCCATAGCCAGTAACCTGTGTTTATTATACATTATCCCCTATAGCCAGTAACCTGTGTTTATTATACATTATCCCCCCACAACCAGTAACATGTGTTTATTATACATTATCCCCCATAGCCAGTAACCTGTGTTTATTATACATTATCCCCCATAGTCATTTATCGTTGGACCTAGGCAGCATGATGTCTTAGGCCGGCCCAGAGAGTGAGTGAGTGAGTGAATAATATAATATATATGTTCAGCAACATATTAGTAATATATGTAAATCGGGTTCATCCAAAGAGGGTGAAAAGGTATTAAAGAAAAACACACTTATTGCATCAAATTTACAAAGCCAAACTTTTAAAAGCTTTCCTCATTTCTTTCTCGGGATGAGGAATATATCGGTTGTAGACTGAGGATTTCCATCTGCCCAATCTTTTAATAATATGCACTGGAGTGTCAGTGTTGAAGGAGACCAAAGCTGCCCCTATTCTAAATGAAAGACCCGAGACATGGATACAACCCAATCTTAGGAGTAGTGTTCTGATGTAGAAGATGAATTTAGCCGTAGTCAGAGGGATTCAGTGAGAGTAGTGGTGAAATGTGTGTGGAATGACTGAGTGTGGGTAAGTAAGAGTCAAGTATTTTAACTGGGCACTAGTTCTAGGTGGGATAAAGTGGTAGAGCGGATGGATGAGTAGTTTGGTTCGTTTTAGAGGTTTGTAGAGAAAGTATATAGTGATCATGATTTTTAGCGATATCCAATATTATTAAGGTGGTCTCAAACAAACATAAAATGCTTTATAAAATTTGTGGGAATATCGAATAGTCGTGTACAGTAAATCAGAGAGGGCTCAGAATATCGAACCGTCGATAGGTAACCTGGATGAAGTAGGGGGTCTATCTGTTTTATTAAATACGCGGTAATATGCTTTTAATGGGATAGGACGTTAGGAAAGGTGTGTGATTGGGATAAGTGGTTGTGGCTGTATTTACCTTATCCTGGGACCGACCTCGCTCCTAAGCTTGAGCCGCGCGTGGCTGGATCACTCCTGCCTCCACACGAGCCGCATGCGGCTTGATCTCCTCTTCTGTCTTAGCCGCGTGCACTGACCGCAGTGATCGGTCATGTGGCCCACCTGGCATTAGGAGCACGGCTCGAGTCACGAGCTCTCTCTTAAAGGGGCAGTGGGAGCCAAAAGTTGATTCAGGCTCCCATTGGCCCACGTCATTCCAGCACCCCCACACACGAACGTTTTGGAGGCGTAGGCATGACATGGGCCAACCAAATGTTAAAGGATATTTAAACTTCCCTAGCCCTATCCACTTTGTCCTATCGTGGTTTCTGTGTCAGTACCCTTTAGTACGTTCCTTGATCTATTTTGTTTATTTTGGTATTGACCATGGCTTTGTTCTTGACTCTGAATTTATCTTTAACCCTTTCCTGTCTTGTTTGCCCGTGTGACTGATTTCCATCTACCTGACTCTGGCTTGTTCTCGTTTTCATAGTCTCTCTGTTACCATGACTTTGTCTCGTTTCTGATTACTCTTTCTCTGTCTGACGTTTAGTCTGGCCATTCTAAGTCCAGGTAATAAGTTATATTCTAGTTTTGTCCCTTGCTATCCTAAACTCTGCGTGTTGGGGTATTACATCATGACATTCTGGTAGGACCATGGGCCCTGCAGGTTTAGGACAGCAAATGGCCTCTTATGAGGCAAGATTTTAAGAACAGGATCACCGTATGAACCAGATTGCCCAGGCCCATCAGACACTTTTGTCCAGAAATGCTTATTTGGCCCCTGAGACACTGGTATGCGTACCATCTCAACCCGTACCTCCTATTCCAGAGGCATCTATCCTGACTAGAGATGTTCCGAATAGTTCGCGGGCGAATAGTTCATGGCGATATATGCGATGTTCGGTCCGCCCCCTATTCGTCATCATTGAGTAAACTTTGACCCTGTACCTCACAGTCAGCAGACACATTCCAGCCAATCAGCAGCAGACCCTCCCTCCCAGACCCTCCCACCTCCTGGACAGCAACCATTTTAGATTCATTCCGAAGCTGCATTCTTTTTTTTTATTTTTATTCTTTTTTTTAATTTTTTTTAGACAGAAGTGTGTTATATTTGAGCATGCTAGGCTGAACATGCGTATATCATGGCTAGTTGCACTGAGGGTATGAGTATATAGCAGTTCATTGTTGTGAAAGATGGCTGTCATGTTTAGGGTGTAGCTTGCACGTTATCAACTGTGTATTTATATCAGCAGCTCCACCACTAGTTATAAATCAAGTGTGAGTCGCCCCATGAGATGAGACTAGTGAATAACATAATACATGAACGGTTAAGGTAAAGGCATGTAAGGAACTACGACAATAAACTCTTTAGGAGGTGAAATAAGGACATGTTTAAACGCTTGCTACTTTATGATTAGTTAATGTGCAGAGAGCAGTTCATGTGATCAAAGGCATGGTGTGGAGGATCAGCTATAGTGGGACATGCTTGGCAGGCTGCTGTTTACTGCTTGTGCTCATCCGATCCCTTCTGGGCGCCAGGTGCAGACCCTGGGAGTCCCTGATACCTGGAACAACAAAGGCAAGTCTCTGGCTGAGTGCCGGGTTCGCGGCTTGAGGTGGTGGAAGCTTGTTTTGTCGGGTGGTCGGATCTGTCCCAGTGGTGCTTCACATCCGGTGCGGGATTGTGGTGGCTTAAGGTGGAGGCGAGTGCTTGACTGTTTGTGCCTCCGGTCCCGTCTTCGACGCCTTTTGCGTTGGTGGATTTTAATGGGGACTGCTTCGCTTAGCTGTGGTGGAGCTTGTTGGGGCTGTGGTGGAGCTTGTTGGGGCTTCCTGCTTGTTATTTGCTTCCAAAATTGATTAAAGAGTCTGTCCAGCTTAGACTTAATATCCTGCCATGCTTTGCTGGTACCAGGAGGACACACGGCTGCCGCCATATTGGGAAAGTCGCAGATGAGTATGTCAGCCTGGGGAGCTGCTGTGCTCTGTGCGTCCATTAGCTCCAGACAGACTCTCAGGGGTGGACCGGGATAACCCCCACCGGTCCGAGGGGGGGGGGGTAACAGAGCTCCTGCCGGGAAGTAGCTGCTCCTGGGAATCCCAGGATCGGGAGATCAGCCGCCTCTCCTGCCCAGTGAGCACCAGGCCACACTTGCCACGCGGAGGTAAGTAAGACTCTGTCGAGTTGCTGACTGCTATTAAGCATGTTGGGTCGGTCAGGTAGGAGCAACATTGCTGGGTCATCCCCTTCTGGGGTGAAATTCGCTTCTTGATAGCTGCTTAAAGTGAGATATTGAGGAAGCTCACACGAAGTGCGTCTTTCCTCCATGACACCTAGGCCCCGCCCCCTGGAAGCTGCATTCTTAGTGAGAGGAGGGACAGTGTAGCTGCTGCTGATTTCATAGGGAAATCGATAGCTAGGCTAGTGTATTCAGTGTCCACTACAGTCCTGAAGGACTCATCTGATCTCTGCTGTAAGGACAGCACCCCAAAAAGCCCGTTTTAGGGCTAGAACATCAGTCTGCTTTTTTTTTTTTCCGGTGTAATCTAATTGCAGTTGCCTGCCTGCCAGCGTGTGTGTCAGGCTCACAGCGTATACTGTGCCCACTTGCCCAGTGCCACCACTCATATCTGGTGTCACAATAGCTTACATTTAAAAAAAAACAAAAAACTTTTTTGACTGTAATATAATAGCAGTCAGTTTCCTTCACACATGTGCGTTACAGGGCCTGCCAGGGCACAGTGTCACACCAGTGCAACTCATATCTGGTGTAACAGTAGTGTACATTTAAAAAAAAAAATACAGGGGGCTTGTTGTCACCTTTCCGGGACCCTTGGTGTTGTACGTGGCTGGGTGGAGGAAGAGACCTTCAATGACATCAGTGAGGACAAGGAACGGGACATGGCTAGCTTGGTATCCAACCTTGTGCAAATGGGGAGTTTGCGGTTGTGCAAATGGGGAGTTTGCGGTTGTGCAAATGGGGAGTTTGCGGTTGTGCAAATGGACTGTTTGCGGTGCGTTAAACGGGGAGTTTGGTCTGTCACTGTGAAGCGGGTGTAACCCTTACACTACCTGATCGATACAACATCATACCTGATGTTTTAAAGCACGTTATTCCAAACAATTTAGGAATGTTAGGTGATTTATGCCCTTTATGGATTAAAACCAGACTCTGCATCAACTATGTAATTTTCCATGGGAGTTTTGCCATGGATCCCCCTCCGGCATGCCACAGTCCAGGTGTTAGTTCCCTTGAAACAACTTTCCATCACTATTGTGGCCAGAAAGAGTCCCTGTGGGTTTTAAAATTCGCCTGCCTATTGAAGTCTATGGCGGTTCGCCCGGTTCGCCTGTTCTCGAACATTTGCGGAAGTTCGCGTTCGCCATACGCGAACGGAAAATTTTATGTTCCCGACATCACTATTTAGGATATCAAGATAGACCAAACATTCACATTGACTATTGGGTGAATGGGTGAACTATTGGGCTGCCAAAGATGCTCTCTTTTACTCCTGGGGCTTAGATAATCTAAACTATATAATCATTTTGTTTTTCACTTATGTACAAGATCACTTTACATATTTGATAATGTGTAAGTTTTAGAAATATTAACCCCTTAAGGACTGAGCCAATTGTACAAGTTGTGATCAAAACAAAACGGAAACAAAACCTTGTATTTGCGCTATATGTCTGTTCAGGCATAATTCACCTTTTTCATATTATGTGTACCCACACTTATAATATATCATATATATTTTGTTCAGGAGAAAGAGGGCTTTCATGTCACATCAAATATTTTTTTATATTAAACACAATTTAATATAATTAAAATATAAAACAAAATGATAAATTAAGAAATGTGGTTATTTTTTTAGTTCTGCATGGAATTTTAACTGTGAATGTCAAAATACTGTTAGCTGTAACTGCAATAAAGTGCGCATATTTGTATTCAGCGATGTCTCACGGGTAAAGCAGTATTCCCAATGTACAGGTTTTATGGTGTTTTGGAAAGTTACAGGGTGAAATATAGCACATTACATTTTTCAGCAAAAGTTGTCAACCCAAGAAATTACAAAAGGGGTACGTCCAGTCATTTCTAATAGCCACTTAGTCGCAAACACTGGCCAAAATTAGCGTTCATATTTGTTTGTGTGTGAAAAATGCAAAAAACTAAATTGAACGCTAATTTTGGCCAGTGTTTGTGGCTAAGTAGCTACAAAAAAAGACTGGACATACCCCATTTTGAATACCGTGGGTTGTCTACTTTTACAAATGGTATGTCATGATGGGGTTAATTTTCATTCCTGGGCTACCGTATGGTCTCAAAGGCAACATAGGCCCAGCAAAAGAATCTGGCAAATTTCAATGTGCAAGCATGGAAAAGGGGAAAGCCCTACATTTGACCCCGGTAAGTTTGCAAAAACCCATATAACCTGTACATTGGGGGCACTGTTGTACTCGGGAGATGTTGCTGAACACATATTGGGGTGTTCTCTGTCAGTAACCCATAACAGGAACTGAGAATCCATGCCTAAAGTACAATGTGAGAGAAAAACAGTGCACTGCATGACATCATTCATAATGCCAACAATTATTCAATCATTTGAAACTATGGGTTGTCATGGCAACTTTGGCTGCCTTGTTTACAGCAGGTGTCAACATCTACAGGAATCGACTTAAAACCACGCCGGATGAAATGTCTTATGCCACCAACCAGAGAAAGCCAAAGGAAGCCTGGAGGAAGTGACCTGGAAGAACTATTTTAAAAATGGGCTAATATGCAAGAGAGATTGACTACTCAGGAAGCAGGGAAGAAAGGATTAGTAAGGTAAGGAAAGTGCATTGTGGGTATTCCCCACTGTTTTAATTAATAAAACAATGCAGACTTTCCTTACTGCTTATCATTTGGGAAATATATACATACATTTATCTATTTGTGTGTCTAAAATATGTATATAGTGTGTTCATCTATATAGTGCGTATATGTTGGACATGTTATAAATATTTATTTATACTTTATTTGAAATATATACATATAAAGATATATACAACCATTATTATATGCAAGTATAGATTTTCTATGGCGCATAAAGTATATAATGTGTGTAAATGTAAAGTGTATATTTTGGATATAACATTTATAGTGTAGATTTCATACACAATGTATGTGTGTGTATATAGTGTATACTTTTTTATATCATATATATATATATATATATATTATATAGCATTCATAATATGTATAATTATACAGTGTATTTATATTGTGTGTTTAGCTTATTTATGTATATATAGTAGATTTGAACATTGAACCTGCTGCACTGAAGCAAAAATCATATCTCTAAACCAATAAGCATTAAATATATAAAGTATATTGAGTTTATATATATATCAAATGTATATAGATATCAAATATGTAAATCTATTGTATAGATTCATATCTATATATAAATATATAGACAGAGTTTAAATTGTATATGTTTATTATAGACAGTATGTATTGTTTAAATTGTATATGTTTATTATAGACAGTATGTATTGTATATGTATAACCTTTATAGGGTGCATATTAGTTCTTATTTTTTAGTGTGTTATATATATAGCGTATATATTGAATATACTGAAGTTATTTTTAAAGTGTAATTATATTATTTATGAATATATAGTGTGTATATTTATACAATGTATCCATGCATAATATGTATATGCGTATATATATATATATAGTTTACATATAGTGTATAGTTATGTATTCTATATTACATATGTGTACATAGTGTATATAATGTATGTTCATATGTTGTATATATGCATTTCTATGTTTATTGGATATATAAATATATATATATGTATGTTTATAGTATGCCTTTGTGTATTGCCTAGTGTATATAATGTATATTTATGTATTGTATATATGCACTTCTATGTTTATTGTATGTATAAGTATATATCTGTATGTTTACACATATATAGAGCTTATAGTATGTATTTGTATAATGCAGAATGTATATGTATATACTGTATAGGATATATTGTATATAAGAAACAAGAGTCATACTCTAGAGTCGAAACCAATGAGCCTGGAAAACGTATATAGTGTATGTATATAGCTTTAGTTTGAATATGTATATAGTTTATGTATTGCTTTTATTATATATAGTATATTGATTTAATATATATGATGTACCTATATATATATATATATATATATATATATATATAGTATCTATTCTGTGTATCTATGTATATTTTGTATAGTACAAGTAAAGTAAAAGTAAATACTTAATATTGTTAGGATGGGGTTGCATATAGATTCATGTACATCGAAAAAATGTTTGGGAAGTCGAGTGTCCGATTTTAGTTCCAGACACTCGACGACCAAGTCCTGCTGCCTCCTTTCTTGCGAACAAGATGGTCGCCATTTTCTCCTGCACATGGCGTTCGACTATATGAATGGCGGCCACACAGGGAGAGCACTTAATTGACTGTTCTCTTTGAAGATAATGAGCCAGGGGGGTGTTCGGTGTTCAGTAGTTACAGCTACCGAACAAATAAAAACTAAAAGTCCCGAATAACATAGTAGTTTTATTACAATAGTGTATTGATTAATACATATGATATATATTATCTATTCTGTGTATCTATGTATATTTTGTATAATGTTTTATACACTATATCTGTGCATATAATGTGTAGTTTCTATATGCATACACAGTATATTTTGTTTATATATATAGATCATGTATTGTATGTGTGTGTATTTTGTATATGAATACATTTGTTTTTATATGTGCATAGATAGATATGTAAATATTTTCCACAAGAGAGCAATTTTTTTTCCATTTGTTTTTTTTAGGATCTTGGTTGGCAACCTTTGCTTCTGGACTTCCCCTCCTCGCTTTGGATTCTTCTAATAAAACTCCAATACCTCTATGTACTTCGAAGGAACCTGTCCTCATCTCAAGGATTCTTGGGAAGTGGTGTATTGCAAGGTTGTGCGATATCCTGCCATAGGGTTCCTTCTCCTCAACTGACAGGACCATCCACATCGGACCTGACAGGTACACACTCTTTTTTGTAATATGCATTCTATTTTGTTATTTCAGGGTACTGAGGAATGTACAGAATTCAATGTAACCACACTAGATGTTATATAGTTTGCTCATTAAAAGCCCTAGTACAATAACAACCTCTGCTCATAGCTTATGATAAAGAG